>NC_037679.1:105373415-105973415 GCF_003255815.1 Theropithecus gelada | reverse complement strand
GCATTCTCCTTGGGTTCCAGAGGGCTCAGGGCTGTGGTATAGGAGAGGGGCTCTGAGAAAACTCAATGTTAATTTTCAGGATTTTTGTGATCTAGTTAATATCACACTGGCCACTTGAAGTTGGCCAAGGTAGGAGAGTGTTTCCACCACGGGAGTTAGCAAATGCTACGAATCAGGACCTTTTTTCCCCAGATACTTGGTTGTTAACCTTTTACCAGCATGCTGCTTGCTAAGGGAGGGGTGCAGGATTCCGAGAAGTTTTTGGAGCAGCTTTTATTCAAGTTCCCAGAGACCCCCTAGAGCTCCCCAAGAAGGTTCAGTGGCCTAATACCCTAATTCCAGGCACCAATCTGTTTGGGTGTTGGATACCCTGGGAGAGACGGGCAGGGGAGCCAACACTGAGTGATACTCTGGGCTGGACAGTGACCAGGCTCCTTCTGTCCCATGCTCCTGGCTCCCATCACCTGGTGTGACTAGGGAACCACTCCAGGGCAGAGTGGCCACATTCTTTAATGTGATGGCAAGGCAGGCCTGGGGCTCTGAGCCTCCTTGGAACTCCATGCCAGGACCCTCCTCTTTCCCTTCCTTATCTTTGGATGGCAATCACACAAGACCCAGATGTCAAACTGTCTCTAATTCCTAACCAAGGCATGTGGGGTTTGGCAGGCCCCCAGGCATCTGACTATGACTTTGAACCACCTTGACCTTGTTTGTGTGATCAGCGCCACAGGCATTGTACATGGGCTCTGCTTCCTCCTACCTCTCCAAAACTTTCTCTCCCAACCCGCCATCTCCAACTGCTCACGGACACAAATCACAACACAACAAAACAAAAATGTATAAACCAACAAAGCAACAACAAAAACAAATGTAACTCCCCTCTAAACGGGAAACCACAAACAACATCCTCTCCCACCACCTCGGGGGGGAAACTAACTTGCTGCCTTCCAGAAATGATAGAAACATGCTATTGAAAAAGCACTCAACACATGAATCACGCGTCCTCCCACGACTTCATCTGCATGAAAACAGACAACTGATTTGCTTCCATCCCTAGTTTTTCTGCCCAGAAGTTACTATCTTTTGGTGGCCTCAGAACTGGTGGCTCCAAGAGATGGCTGCTGGAGAACATGCCAGGGGCCTGCTGGTACTGACATGTCCCAGGAGAGGGGAAGGCGGGACAATGACTGAAAGACCCAGTCTCGGAGATGACCGGTGTGGTTCCCTTGTCTGCAGTTTCTGATGGGATCAAGAGAGGGTGATGGAGCTGCCCAAGGTCATCCTGGGAGTGAGTGCAGAGATGGGACAGAGACAGAGCTGGTCAAGTCCTAAAGTTCCATTCCAGATGTTACAGTTGGCAGGGCTTAGACCAGGCTGTTGCCCTCACAGTACGGGCACATCATGCCCAAGGGAAATGAGGGCAGCTGAAATATCACTTTGCATGGGCAAGAGCCCAGCACAAGAATCGAATACTGTGTGTGGATGGGAATCCTACACTGAACCACCAGTCGCCACCTTTCCTGGGAGTCAGATTTCTCCCCTGTCTCGGGAAGGGCTTGGACTAGATCAGGAATTGACAAACTATGGCCCACACGCTAAATCGAGCCTGCTGCCTGTTTTCGTCTGGCCGGCAGACTGAGAATGCCTTTTACCTTTTTAAATGATTGAGAAGGAGAGTAACGTTTTCATAATGTATGAAAATTACATGAAATTCACATTTTGATAACCATAAATCAAATTTGATTAGAACACAGCCATGGCCATTGTATTATGCATTGTCTATGGCTGCTTTTGTTGAGTGCTTGTGACAGAGACCGCATGTGGCCCACAGTTGAATACGTTTACGGTCAGACTAGATGACTCTGCCAGGCCCTTGTGGCTCTCGCATTCTAGACAGGGCACTTTTAGGGTCTTTCCGTGGGCCCTGTCAACCTCCAGTATGCTTGTGAATCCTCCAGTGGTTTCTCAGTGCTGCTTCGGACCCCTTGTCCCGGTTGGTTTCTCGGCAGGGAGCACAGAAAAATGGGAAGAAGGTGATTCTGGACAGGGAAAAGGGAACTATTATGATTCTATTTTGATCAACCAAGAGCAAGATGGCTGCTGACGTGTACTCTAGTTTCCCCAGTGTCTCTAAAAGCTCACACTCATGGCAGAATTTCTAGTGGGCTTGAGACAAGGACCAGCCTCTGGGAAGGGTCTTTATCAGAGCAGACTCTCAGGAGGGAAAAGACCTTTTTTTTTTCCTTCTGAGTTTCCTTTTCCACTCTGCCTTTGTGCGTTACAACAGATCAGGAGACACGAATCTGGACAGTTACGCAGCCAGGGAAGGGCCTTGGATGAAGCGCTGCCCTGCGGGGAGCAGGGTCCTGTGGTCAGCTCCTCCCAGCCCCGGTGCGTCCTGGACCCGGGCCTTGCTCTTTGACTCCCATGTCCTGTGCCCACTTGCTGTGTTCTGTGGCTGGGGCCTGTTTACTACACTCCACCCGCAGCTGTTTCTTTAACCATAGAGACCAAGCCATTCTGAAAATTCTTCCAACTACAACTTGTGGGCAGTTATTATGACGCCGCCACCGCCGCTGCTTTGCCCCTCTCATCACGGGAAAATAAACAAGCAGACAGCTCGGGAGAGCCCGTGGCACAGAAGATGTGGTGATAGAGGATGGTGTGGGGGTGAGTGGTGGGCACAGGGAATTGTCTCCATCCACAAATGCACAGCAAGGCCAAAACACAGCCCAGAGTTTCTTGGGCCACTTTTTTACCCATCTGGGAATCTCCTCTAAACCTCACCTGACAAGTGGCCCCGAGTCTCAGCACTTTCCCTCATCAAAAAGTGCTCTTCTTTCTTCCGTGACTGCTGTCGTGGTCTCCTCACTCCCCACCTAGCATGTCATGTCTGTCTGATTCTCTCCAGGCTGAACATCTCATTTGTCGTGATTTCTTTCTCTCTCTCTTTTCCTTTTTTTTTGAGACATGATCTTGTGCTGTCACTGGGGCTGGAGTACAGTGGCATGATCATGGCTCACTGCAGCCTCCAACTCTTGAGCTCAAGCAATCCTCCCACCTCAGCCTCCTGAATAGCTGGAACTACAGGCACATGCCACCACACCCGATAATTAAAAATTTTTTTTTGCAGAGACAGGGCCTTCCTATGTTGCTTAGGCTGGTCTCAAACTCCTGAGCTCAAAGGGATCCTCCCACCTTGGCCTCCCAGAGTGCTGGGATTACAGGCGTGAGCCACTGTATCTGGCCTCATTGGTCATGATTTCTAGACCCTCCATACTCTTCTTGCCCTTTTGGGGGCGCCTCCAAGAGACACCTAGGTGTGGTGGACAGAACACAAGCTTTTCCAGGGGTTTGAATACTAGGCCTTTAGCTGTGTGCCTTTGGAGAAATTACTGAAATGTGCTGAGCCTCTGTTTCCCCAGATTTAAAAGGACGATAATAATTACTTTATAGCATAATTGTCATGACTAGATGAGATGAATGTACAGTATGTCTGGCACAAAGTAATCCCTCAATAATAATATTTATACACCACTTCTGCCACATTTGTTTCCTTTAATGTAGCTGCTAGAATCTAACACACTATTCCAGACAAGGCTTGAACCATAGTGAGTACGGCGGGCCCATTTGATCTCCTAATGCAGCCTAATGTGATCTTGGCTCTGGTTGTTGTTGGGGACAGTCACACTACTGGGAGGGCAAGTTGGGTTGGTGTCAAGACACCCGGGTTCCTTTCCAGTTCATTCATTCCTTTCCCATTAAATCTTCCTCCCACCGTGTTCCGTGCGGCAGGGATGCACTGGTGGAAAAAAGACAGCAGTACTCCAGTGAGACAGCCAGGCAGTGTACAAAGAGTAACGTGCAGCATACAGTGCCATGGAGGGCCAAAAACTATAAAGAAAAATAAAATACAACACAAAGTAAAGCCGGCTGAGGGATTGGAGGGTTCGGAGGAATTCTGACAGTCACCAGTTGGGCAGCCGCGTAGAGCAAGGGGATTGACTCAGGTCTGTGTTTTCAAACAGTGTTCACTGAGAAGAGCCCCCAGGAGTTTGGGAGGGTGCCTCAGGGGTCTTCATAAGATAGCAGGGAGGGGCGAATTGGTTGGGGGCTGACTTGTTAGACCCCTTTCCCTTACTCCTAACCAGAGCGGCACCTTTAAAAAATTTCTTTTCCTGGCTGGCCGCGGTGGCTCACACCTGTAATCCCAGCACGGTGGGAGGCCAAAGCGGGCAGATCACACGGTCAGGAGCTTGAGACCAGCCAGTTGGAGACCAGCCTGGGCAACATGGCGAAACCCCGTCTCTACCAAAAATACAAAAATTGGCCAGGCATAGGGGCATGTGCCTGTAATCCCAGCTACTCTGGAGACTGAGACAGGAGAATTGCTTGAACCTGGGAGGCGGAAGTTGCAGTGAGCTGTGATCGTGCCACTGCATTCCAGCCTGGGTGACAGAACAAGACCCCGTTTTGGAAAAAAATAAAAAATTCTTTTACCTACAGGGCCTCTGCATGAAATTCTAATTGATGAATGTTATTGTTTGAAAAGAGCTTGAGACTCTCTGTATTGGATAGTCCTCTACGTTCTCTTCTAGCTCAAAGATAAGGAATTACTAGGAGTTTTTCATCCGAACTGCTGCTGAACCAGATCTTCCCCATTGTGCTAGTGATGGTGCTACTGTGAGTGTAGCATTTACACTAATTGGGTGTGTATTTTTACCTTCTTAGTTTCGGTCTATCCATCTCATAAGCCAAGATAATTTTGGAACATGAATTCTAGCATTCTACATATTAGTGATACTTTCCAGCTTTGGTTTTATCTGTAAATGTTTTGGGTACCTTTTTAACCTTCATCCAGGAAGTTTGTAAAAGCATCAGTTAGGACAGGGCCCAGGGCTGAGGCCTTTGCTTCTCTAATAGGGATCATCTTCCAGGTTGATCCGACCATACTCAATAGCCTTTGAAAGGTATATGTTCAAATGGCTACAGACCGACTGAAGTACAATAGCCTCCAGCCAATATTTCCCCCTTTCATCTCCAGATCATCTTCTTTTCTACACGTATTTAATCCCACTATCTGTCAAGCTCTGGGATTGACCTGGGGAAACAAGGTAAATAAGACACTGGGATTCACAGCTGGTGGACAAGGTGGAAACAGAGAGTAGTCCTCCTAGCAATGTCATGAGGGCTAACTGGCGATGTGCACCAGGAAGCGAGGGAGGCCATGCCCAGCTTTGCTGGCAGTGTCCAGGAGGTTTTCTCAGTCAGGAAGACATTACAGATGATCTGATTCAAAAAGGCATCCATGAGAAATGTCCAATGCCATATGAAATCCGGGTACAACCTCTCTGGCATCCTTCTGATCTAGGTATTCAATATATAATTTGAAAAAGTGGAGAGCATCTAAAATGCCAGGGAGCAGATGAAATTGAGGTTGGAGAGGATGGAGGCCAGTCTTTGAGGGCAGAGACAGCGGAGGAATGGTCATAGAAGTGGAAGTGGCGAGGAGAGATCTTAGGTGGCAGGAAATCAGGACTTGTTATAATAATAAAATGAAGCGGGAGCGAGGCAGAGTAAAGAGCAATGCGTCTCTCGAATCTTTGTGTCCTGGGCACCAGCGGGGCTGATGGTGTTGGTACTCAAGGGTACGAGGAAGGAAAAAGAAGTTTCAGTTTCAGAGGCCTACAAGAGACTTGGTGGAATGTACGTTTTCCCATGCTCTTTTCTCTTCTGATTCTGACTTTGATTTCAGATCTCCTCTACTAACTACTGAATTGAGAGAGGATGACATCTAGGTATGCGCCAGGTGCAGTGGGAGAGTTGTGGTACGCTCCGTCCTATTTCCCCAGGGAAGTCTCACACTGTGCAATGTCGCCTGCAGTTCTCAGTACCCTGGCTAGATCTGTTCTCAAGTTTGGCCAGTTTCTTTTTTTTTTAAATTTTATTTTAAAACTTATCTTATGTTTGTTAAATTTTTTAAAAATTATTATCTTGTTTGTTTTAAAATCACATTTATTATTTTTTATTTCTTGGCTGCCGTTCTGACATAGAATGTGCAAATGCCTATGCAAACCATTGTATCTGTTTGGGAGGTGACCAACTCATTTCGGTTTGCCTGGGACTTTCCCAGTTTTAGAAACAAAAGTCCTCCCTCCCCCGCCCCCGCCGCCCCATGAATCCCTTCGGTCCCAGGTAAAAGCAGGACTGTTGGTGACCCCAGAGGTGGGTGAGGAGCTAGGAGCACTTGGTGTGCCCAGAACATCCTAGGCGGCACTGGGAAGGAAATGGAATTGCTAGAACAAAGTAGAGCTCCTACGTCTTATATGTCCAGACTGTGCGGGGGCCTGGGAGGCCGCAGGGAGGAGCCCAGGGGAGCTTTGTGTGGGGAGGTGACCTCAGGGCAGGAGTGCACGGCAGAGTGGCTGGGCTTGGAGCACAGCTGTGGGCGGGCTGCAGTCGGTCCAGTCACCTCTCCTTGGGGCTGAGCCAGGCATTCCCTTTTCTGAGCTCTTAATTAATTTAATGGAGCAACTCAAAGAAGAAGAAGACACAACAAAGGATTGAGCTGGGCTCTCCACCCCTCAGGAGTTTCCTGGGATGATGTTTTCCCCCAGGAAGCCTTCTTGTCACTGGAGGACATTCATTGTTGCAGGAAGCTGAGGGAATCAAATAGGGCAACTGTCCTCTGCAAAATCCTTGGGTCAATAAAACCAAAATGACTGCAGGATATCCTGAGAGAGGTGGGCAAAGAAGGCACATGGATGATTCTTCCTCCTGCTTTTCCCGGTGCTTCTACTCTCTCTCTCTCTCTCTCTCTCTCTCTCACACACACACACACACACACATACACACACACACGCACTTGGGGAGAGGTATAGGATGGTTAAATTTTGTCTCTCTTCACTTCCTATATGAAGCATAAGAAAGCATTTGGCAAATCTAGTCCTAAATGTGTTGCGCAGGTCACATCCAGTGACCCCCTCGCAGCCCCCTCCCCAGAGGTTACATAGTTCTCACAGGGTGCAAGAAAGGGTTATTGAAAACAGCAGGTTTATTTATTTTTTTTTTTCCTTAACTTCAGCACTTCTGGTAAATCTCTGATCCAGCATCTAGTGGTTAACCACTGATACAGGAAATGACATTTAACGTTTTTATCACTCAGCCAGAAATGGAAGAACAAGGCGAGTCTGTGTTTAGGGAAGATGGATGGCTGCCCACCACCTTCGTCTTAAAGGCACCCGGTTCTTTTTCTGATTGCAGGGGCTGATAGGCGGCTCACTTCCCCTCTGCCTGCTCGCTCCACTGACGACAATGAGTGGGAATGTCAGGAGAGCAGGAACCCGGGCTCTGTCAGCTATTGACGGGGGTGAAACGGGCAGTATTTGGTTCCCCTTTTTCAGGAACCGTTGCATGTGGGGACAGGCAGGCCGGAAATAAGTTCGGAGGCTCGTGTGCCAGGCACATGGAACCGCAGCATCAGCCTAGGGTGTCTGAACCCAGGAGGCCACGTGATTGGGATGAGACTGTGAACAGAGCCCCACTGCCCATCGCTAAGCTGGGGACACTCAGCGGAGACCTCATTCACCCTCCAAGACAACCAGCCAAGCAAGAGTGTTGAGCACCGCAAGCCACAGCGAGAGAAATGACAGCCACTTTCACCTGCAGTTTTCCTTGGTCACCGGATTGTTCCCCATTTCTTGCCTTTTGAGGATGAGGGGCTTTCAGTGCAGTTACTAAGTGTGTTTCTTGTAACAACGGCAACAGTTATAGATAGTCACTCACTTTGATGAGTGGTAAATAGTTTAGATTCATGTTGTTAACCTGCTCTAGGTCTAGAGCTGGTAAGTGGTATGGCCGGCCAGGATTTGAACGTAGGTCCATATATGGCCACAGCCAACCCTGCCCTCCAGACATCTGATAGCAAGTGCTGCCCTAGGCCCCACTGCCCTGCCCAGCCTTTTGCTGATTAAACAGTCTCTTGGCTGGGTGAAGTAGCTCACACCTGTAATCCCAGCACCCCAAAAGGCCAAGGAGGGCAGATGACTTGAGGTCAGGAGTTCAAGACTAGCCTGGCCAAGATGGTGAACTCCTGTCTCTACTACAAATACAAAAAAATTAGCCAGGCATAGTGGTGTGTGCCTGTAATCCTAGATATTTGGGAGGCTGAGGCAGGAGAATTGCTTGAACTGGGGAGGCAGAGGTTCCAATGAGCTGAGATCGTGCCACTGCACTCCAGCCTGGGTGACAGAGCAAGACTCTATCTCAAAAAACAAACAAAACAAAAAGCAAAACCCTTGAGGTGGATCTGGGCATCAGAGTTTTATGTTTCTCCAAATAATTCCAGTGGGCAGTCAGCAATGAACACCACTGAGCCGTGCTGTGATTTCTCGAGCTCAGAGAGCGTGCTGGCCTTTGTTGCCAGTGCCCAGGAAACAACCCTTAATGTTTGTTACACAAATGAATCTCTGATCACTTGACTTTGGTCTTCAGGGCAAAACCTGTACAGAGAGGGAATAGAGGAAGAGATGAGTCACACCCATTGAGAGCCTGAGGGTTCTCAGCAGATTCTAGCTGTGGGTGCGCCTGGTGGAGTCGGGTAGGTGAGATCAGGCCAGGCATTGTTGGCAGAGACCCGTCTTCCCCTATTCATTAGGGCCCCCAATTTTTGGATAACATTTCTCTTCCCTCAGTAGGAAGTAACGTGATCCCATTTTTATGAAAAGGGGCACTCAGGTGCAAAATTGTCCTCCTCCTCCCACTCTTTGCATCTTGCCTGCAGATTCTTCGCCCTGCAGATGCGCCTCTGTCAGCACTCGGAGGCAGGGTGGTTCGGGGCGAGCCCGGCCTGCTCCAGGAGGCAGGAGAGTTAGGGTGGGCGCAGAGGCCACCCAGGTCGAGGCCAATTGCTCCTGGGGAGTCATGTACTGATTTCTGCTCTGCCGTGCTCTAGAGATTTGAGGTGAGGGCCACTCACAGCCTTTTGGAGCCTCAGTTTATTCATTCATGTACTTGTTCTGAAGGGGTGATAAAATTTAAAGTGTTTTGAAAAGAAAATTTATCCTTGCCTCCGTGAAGAGGAGTCGATTGCTGTTTGACTTCAAAGCCTTTCCAACAGCACAGAGTTGCAAGTGGGTGGGGTTCAGCTTTGGGATTTTGTACCAGAGGGAGCTGGAGTCAGGAGGGAGGTGTGGGTCCTCCCCAGGGCAAGTTTCTTCTTCAAGACCCATCTCTTCCTCTCCATGCCGTCTCTGTAGAGTTTTTGGCCTGCAGACCAAAGTGGGGTGATCAGAGACTCATGTGTGTAACAGACACTGAGGATGGTTCCCTGTGCACTGGCAACAAAGACCTGGCTCAGTGGCGCCCACCGCTGGCTGCCCACTGGAATTATTTGGGGGAAACAAAACTCTGGTGCCCAGATCTATCTCAAGAGATTTTTGTTTAATAGGCATTAGCATTTTTTAAAACAAAGACTCTAATTTATTTTACAGGGAGTAGAGAACCATAGATCTAGATGGAGAGACAGATAAGTGAAAAAAAAAAAAAACCCACTATGATGCAGAGGATGATAGGCTCTGGTTTTGGCAAATCCAGGTGGCTATGGCAGCACGAAGTCAGGGTTGCTCACCCAGCCCTGAAAGAGCTGTGAAGTAGGAAACATCACAGCTGAGGTCTCAAGAGCAGGAATGAACCCGGGGAATCTGGCTTGATGGGGCCAAGGGTAAGGGGCATGAGGTTAAGATGATTTTCAGAGAACGCAAGGTGAATTTTCTGAGTGCAGGAGTGAAAGGGAGCCTGGCACTTGTATGGGACCGGAAGTAGTTTGGTATGGCGGAAACAAGCTGGCAGGGAAGCCTGGTGAGGGCCGGAGAGGAGACCAGAGGCCAGCTCATGCGGATATCGAAGGCAACGTTAGGAACTTCGGGCCTTATTCTAATGGTGGAAGGGAGCTGATGACGAGGCATAAGCAGAGGAAGGACTGCCATCAGTTTTGCAGTGACAGGAAGGGAGCCAGATGGGAGGAAGTTAGAACACGCTTCAGTGGCGGGTTCCAGAACTACGTTAGTGGTTATGGGGATAGCAAGAGGTGAGTGGATTTGGAAGATATTAGGACCTAGAGCCAATTAGACTTGGGGAGTAAAGTGGGAGAAAAGTCAAGGAGAGTTTCCAGGGTTTTGTCCTGGCAGAAGGGTGGAGGATGATGTTTTTTCTCTGAGGCTCTGCATGTGTGTGAGGAGGATTGGCTCATGCTGTTCACAGAGTCTCAGAAGCTGGACAGGACTTGGTGGGGGGGCTCTGCCAGCAACACAGGGTCCCCAGAACCTGTGCAAGTCTCCTGTGGGTGGAGATATGGGGGGACATGGGTTTTCGTGAGGTGATGAGGGCATTTCTGTATTCTTGGCTACTTTGCTAGTCTATTCGGATTTCCTGGGCATCCTTCCCACTCAAGATGCTCCTTTCCCCAATGAGACCAACCAGCCCCAGACACTGATGGAATCTCAAACAAACAGTAATGACCGATTTCCATTTTCTGTGACCTACTCCCCATTTTACTACTCTTAGTCAAACCTTACGGCCCACACCCACCCATAGAAGTCCTTTAATGACACATACACCTAAAAATATCTTTTATTTTCCTGTTGACAAGTTCAGGTCTCGACAGACTCCTATGTCATCCCTGTCCCAGGGACTTACTGCGTCTAAACATTCTCACGAATTTCCTACCCCACACATTATGTGTCTCCCTCCCCACAATCTGTGACACCAACATCGAAGACCACCACTGAGGGCCGGGTGTGGTGACTCACGCCTGTAGTCCCCGCCTTTTGGGAGGCCGAGGAGGGTGAATCACTTGAGGTCAGGAGTTTGAGACCAGCCTGGCCAACATGGTGAAACCCCATCTCTACTAAAAATACAAAAATGAGCCGGGAGTGGTTGTGGGCACCTGTAATCCTGGCTAGTCTGGAGGCTGAGGTGGGGGAACTGCTTGAACCGGGGAGGCAGAGGTTGCAGTGGGCTGAGATCGCGCCACTGCACTCCATCCTGGGTGACAGAGTGAGCCTCTGTCTCAAAAAAAAAAAAAAAAAAAAGACCACCATTGAGGCCAACTTCAAAGACCGCTGCCCTCTTCCCAGCTTCAGAGCCCATCCCTGCATTACCTGCGGACAATGCCCTTCCTCTCGTGACCCTTCCTTTTCATTGTCTTTCCATTTCCTTCTCTGTGCCTCTGCTGTCTACTCTTCTTGACTTTTTGGGAGGCTTCTTTTCTGCCTTACCTGCCATCTTGTTATTTCACAAATACATCAAAAATTATTCTGTGAAGATGTCAGAGTTAGAGCCTGTGGCCTACTTTTAATCTTGATTATAAGGGTCATTTAGTGTTTAATATGACAGCATAAGGAAAATGCTTTGTAAATAGTAAATCAAATACGTTTTAGATAATGACAATGGCAGCTGGCTTAGAAGATCTCTGCTTATTTAAACAATTAGGTGTAAATTACACCTAGAAACAAAGGTTGAAACACAATGAGATTATATCTCTAAACTCTCCTAGAATCTGGTATCTACTGAGCTGATCTTTCATAATTCAGATTCTACCCTGAGATGAAGTACTAGAAGATTTACGTAAAATTTCATCTCCTGTGCTTCTCTTGTCATTCATAAAAAAAATTTGCCCTGCAGACCAGGCACACTTTGGTACCTTTTGTACCTCTACTTGAAATTCTTCAATCCAAGACACATATATTGGGTATCTTATTATATTCATTCATTCATTCATTTACTCATCCATATCTATTGAGTCCTACTATGTGACAGACAGTATACTAAGAACTAGGGATACAATAGTGGGCAAAAATTGGTAGGATTCAGGCCCTTGTGAACTTGTAGTTTAAGGTTGAGTGTGGGGAGAACACAGTAAAACAGTCATACAAAACCCATAGAATAGCAGCTGTGCTGAGGGCTATGCAGGAGAAGTCCATAGTGCTATGAGAACAGACAAGCGGAGATTTGACCAGGGCTGGGGGTGGGTGACAGGAACACTTCCCTGAAAGTGATGCTTCCCTGCTCAGATCTGAAGGATGAGGAGAGATTAATGAGGTGAGGGAGATGGGAGGATGGGGGGTTTCAGGCAGAGGCAAAGACGTGGAGAGAGAAGGTGTATAGGTTTGAGAGACTGAAGGGAGACCAATGGGACTTGAAAGCAGAAGGATCATGGCACCAACTGAGGCTGGAGATGGTCAGTCTGTGTGCGCTTTGAAGGTTATGGCAATGATTTGTTGTTGTTGTTGTTTTTTAATCTTGAGTAGAAATCCTCTGAAATATTTTAATCAAAATGGTGCTAGGTTTGTATAAAGGAGGTTAAAAAATCATTGGCCCACTCCTTATCATCCATTCTCAAGGGATCCTGATTTATGGCAGGCATCAAATTCATGACTCAGTATGAAGCAATGGGTCAGTACTTTGATATATAGAGTGTTATGGAATCTTAGGGAAGTGAAGTGTCTTTCTGCGTGAGTGATGGTCAGAGAAAGTTTTCAAAAAGGAGGTAATATTTGAGTGGGATGTTGAAAAATAGTAGGGGTTATCCATGTAATAAGAGGTGTGGGAAGGGCTAAAGGTTCAGGGAGAAGAAGCGCATTTGGGGAAGGAGGAATTGCATATCTAATACACAGGCATGAACAAGCACAGCAGGTTTGTATAAAGACCAAGCATGTGGTGTGGATGGAGACCAGAGTGCTCTGGCAGTCATTAGGGATGTTTAGCAACATTCCAGCTCTCCTTCTTTCTGTGCATGTGGTAGCTTTGCACTTTTCAATAGACCTGGATTTAGATGTGGCCAATCAAAGTAAGCAGGAGGATGTCTCTCACTTCCAGGTGGGAGATTTAAAAGTGGGCACATTGTTTGTCACATTCTCTTTTCCTTTGACCCCTAACAATGTTCCAGACAGTGGATGCTTTGTCAGATTGTGCTCTAGAGTGAGGACAATGATGATGGAAGCAGAGCCAACAGCAAAGGACATGGAGAATGAGCAAGAAACTTGCCTGTGTGGTAAACCACTGAGATTTGGGGGTCATTACTGCAGCACACTTAGTTTATCCTGACCAATACAGGGACCTGTCAAGAACTGTGAAGGAGACGAAGTGTGGTGGCTCATGCCTGTAATCCTAGCCCTTTGGGAGGCCAAGGCAGATGGATCACTGGAGCCCAGAAGTTGGAGACCAGCCTGGGCAAAAGGACAAAACCTTGTCTCTAGCAAAAAATACAAAAAATTAGCTGGGCATGGTGGCATGTGCCTGCAGTCAGAGCTACTTGGGAGGCTCACTTGAGTGCAGGAGGTAGGGGTTGCAGTGAGCTGAGATCATGCCACTGCACTCCAGCCTGGGCAACAGTGAAACCCTGTCTCAAAAAAAAAAAAAAAAAAAGAACTGTGAAGGCGAAGTGTCTGGGATTTCACATTGTATGTAAGCTCACAAGCTAGCCTGCAGCACTTACTTGGATGCATGAGATTCCTGAGTTAGAGACAAAGGATTTTTATTACTCACACAAAACAAGCAGGATGAGATTCCTTTTTGCTTTGGGTGTTCTAGCCCTCTAAGTTCACTGTGGCAATGCAGTGGCCCAGATGGATGCTGTACCCAGTGGGTTTGTGTTACAGCTAAGAAACCTCACACATAGGAAACCCCAGTGTTTTACAATGGACTGCAAGCAAATCCACTGAACCTTTTCCTGGAGGGAGATACTAGCTTTACTAGAAAGCAAATAAACCTTCCCTCTGCTCTGCAGAGAGTCACTATCTTTATTTTCCAAAGCTGTTCACTCCACAAACATTCTTGAAAAGATAGTCTGGAACAACATTTTTCAGTGCCTCTTTTTGCAAGAAGTAGAGAAATGTGAGAGACCCATGGAGAATTGTCTCTCAGCAGCATCTTTGCATAAGTGGAGGACAATAAACGGTAAAAGACATTTGGAGCCAGATTAGAAAGGATTTTATAGACCATGACAGGGAACTTGGATTTTTATCCGCTAGGCAATGGGAGCCATCAGTCTTCTAAAACATGTCCTATGGAAAGAAAAGGATGGATTGAGGATGGGGGATACTGGTGCTAGGAGAACAGTTGGGGCTAAAGATGTAGGTTTGGGAATTTTAACACAGAGAAGGGAGTTGAAGGCACTGGATTTCGTCTCTCTTTGGATAAATTCTATAACCTTCAAGCTCACACCAAAGGACATCTCATTTAGTAGTTTAAAAACATTATAGCCAGGCATGGTGGCTCATATCTGTAATTCCAGCTACCTGGGAGGCTGAGGTGGGAGGATCACGTGAGTCCAGTAGGTTGAGGCTGCAGTGAGCTATTACTGCCCTACTGCACTCCAGCTGCCTGGGCAACAGAGTGAGGCCTCATCTCTAAACAATTATTTTTCAAAAGCAGTGGCTTTTTGTCAGAGAACTCTAATGCCACCTTCCAACAAATGAAACAGATGGAAGCAGCTGTGCTTTGGGTGATCAATAATTGGAGAGCTGAAGCCCTGCCTCTCAGCTCCCCACCTCCCCAGCAGACACCAGGAGACTCCTCTCTGGAGCTCTTGGGATCCGCCAAACACACTTTGAATCTACTTTTTATTTTCACCCCCAATTGGACCAGGCAGGATTAACTGATCCCTCCTCTGTTTCTTTCAACACTTTGATCTAATCATCCAAGCACATTTATCACCTTGACACGTGTTTGCAGAAAGCATCCTGAATGTCATCTCTGTATTCCCCAGGGCCCAGTTCAGTGCCTGTCATACTTCGAGAAGGTTCTCAACCAGTGTCTGCTGAATTGGATTGATGTGCAAAAACTCATCAATGAAATAATTTCTAGAATTACAGTTTTTGTAAAGCTTTGTAATTTACATTTCATTAAATATAATAGACAATCTTTGAGATCTAACCAAGGACAAATAAGAATCAAGGAAATAATGAAATAAAACAGCTCTTTCTATATGAAACAGTTATATGGAAATGGCTTTAGCTTGTCTAATGTACCAACAAACGCTTATTCAAGCAATGAAGAGTTTTTTTTTTTTTTTAAGAAAGGTGACCACAGTCCACATAAATACCATCCTGCAAATTGGTGTGAGAGGATTGCCAGGCCTTCCTCAGGTGTGTAAATCCATTTCGTTACCTGTGCTTCATTAGGCAAGGAAGGAGAGCTCCGTGTTTACTCTGCTACCTTACGTCAGCAAAATATTTACTTTTGAGAAGACAGAATAAATAAAACAGCTAGGCAGGGCAGCTCATGCCTGTAGTCCCAACACTTTGGGAGGCCAAGGCGGGCGGATCACTTGAGCCCAGGAGTTTGAGACCAGTCTGGGCAATATAGTGAGACCCCATCTTTACAAATATTTTTTAAAAAGTCAGCTGGGTGTGCTGGCACACACCTATGGTCCCAGCTAGTTGGGGGGTTGAGGTAGGAGGATTGCTTGAGCCTGGAAGTTTGAAGCTGCAGTGAGTTGTGATTGCGCTACTGCACTGCAGCCTGGGTGACAGAACGAGACTGTCCCCCTCCCACCACCAACACAAAAGAGAATAATTAAGACAAAAACAACGGTAAAGTTGAACATGTTCATCCAGCTGTTATGTCTGTTTGGAGTTGATATGATTTGGTAAAAACAACAGTTCCTTGGGTCCCTGAGTACCTGGTGTTTTCATGGGCTTTATACTTGTGGTGAATCAATCCTACTGACTTTTTTTTTTTTTTTTTAATTTGAGATGGAGTCTCACACTGTCACCCAAGCTGGAGTACAGTGGTGCGATCTCGGCTCACTGCAAGCTCTGCCTCCTGGGTTCGCACCATTCTCCTGCCTCAGCCTCCCGAGTAGCTGGGACCACAGGTGCCCACCACCACGCCGGGCTAATTTTTTGTATTTTTAGTAGACAGGATTTCACCGTGTTAGCCAGGATGGTCTCGATCTCCTGACCTCGTGATCTGCTGCCTCGGCCTCCCAAAGTGCTGGAATTACAGACGTGAGCCACCGTGCCCGGCCAATCCTACTGACTTTTAAGGTAAAAAACACAGTGGGTAGAATTTCTGCTTATCTTGTTCCGGTTCTGTTCCAGCCACTGTCTGTCTGTCTGAAAGAGGGTCAGCCCTGAGTTTGGGTGAGGAGAGGGGGAGGGAGAAACACAATATCCCATTGAGGATGAGTTCAGGGTTTGTAGGGCTGAAATTTAGACAATTTTTGGAGCCCCCTATAAGTAAAAGCATGCAAAATTAGTTATGAAAAGTGAATATTTCAAATAACAGAAATTATAACAATATACAAATCTTCAGACACCTTTTAAAAAATATTTTTGACATTATTTTAGCTATGTACTTTTTGATTATGTTTTTCTATGACAGCAATTTTGTGCGATTTTCTGTGTAGAGAATGGAAAGATTATTCAATCTTATCTAGCATGGTTGATAAAAAGTTGTTTATTCTTATTATTGATAGCTTATAAAAATTTATTCCAGCTTCACAACTTTTGATTGGTAATACCAAGAAAATATTTAGCATTTGTCAAATTTGGGCAAACCACTATCTACTTTCTTTCTGAGAAGAGCTGTTAAGATCTCAGGGCATTTGAGATTTTCTTGTGAATTTCTATCTTAAATACTCTTTGAACTGATGATATTCATGTCCTCATTTTCATAGTATATTATGAATTTTATGTTAGCTTCATTGATGCCAGTATTTTGTGTCATCAGCAAGAAATTTAAATCTTTTCCTATGTATTTTTATGATTCACTCATTAATTGGATTATCAAACAATCCAATAATTTGTTACTTAACATTATTTCTATTTGAAATGTGTCCCTTTTCTTTCTCTTAATGAATCACTTCTTGCCTTTGGTATAATCTAATTTTCTTATTGTAATTGGCTTCTTGATGTTAGAATAATATCTATTGATTTTATTATTCGTCTTTATTGCTTTTATTTTGCATTTCATTATTTTTAATCTGAATGTTCTCATAGTTCTTTGATAAATTTATTAAACTGTAATCAGAAGGCCGTAACTCCTCATTTGATTTATTAAAACGTTCCAAAACATCTTTGGGTATTGGAGGGAGGGAAGAAGTAGGTCGGATTAAGATCTTAACTCAGCATACAGGTTGAGCCAGAGAAAGCTTGCTGGATTGGAGTCAGGAGGGTCCGGGGAGGACCAGGCAAGGGTAGGCGGAAGCTGGGGATGTTACTTGTACGTATGAAGACTTGAAGAAGGGGAGAGGCAGTTAATTTGGTTGGAATTGCTATAACTTCATCAAACCCACCCAAGGAAAAGGAGTATCAGGATGGGAAACTCAAGAAGAGAATGGTCAGGCCAGAACTGGAGCAAGGTAGTCTCTTTAGAAAGTAACAAGGAGGGGGCCGGGCGCGGTGGCTCAAGCCTGTAATCCCAGCACTTTGGGAGGCCGAAACGGGTGGATCACGAGGTCAGGAGATCGAGACCATCCTGGCTAACACGGTAAAACCGTGAAACCCTGTCTCTACTAAAAAATACAAAAAACTAGCCGGGCGAGGTGGTGGGCGCCTGTAGTCCCAGCTACTCGGGAGGCTGAGGCAGGAGAATGGCGTAAACCTGGGAGGCGGAGCTTGCAGTGAGCTGAGATCGGCCACTGCACTCCAGCCTGGGCCACAGAGCGAGACTCCGTCTCAAAAAAAAAAAAAAAAAGAAAGTAACAAGGAAGACCAGCCTGGGCAACACGGCAAAACCTCATCTCTACAAAAAATACAAAAATTGGCCGGGCATGGTGGCTCATGCTTGTAATCCCAGAACTTTGGAAGGCTGATGCCAACAGATCACTTGAGGCCAGGAGTTTGAGACCAGCCTAGCCAACATGGTGAAACCCCAATCTCTCCTGAAAAAAAAAAAAAAAAATACAAAAAATTAGTCAGGTGGGGTGGCATGTGCCTGTAGTGCCATTTTCTTGGGAGGCTGAGGCATGAGGATCACTTGAACTCGGGAGGCAGAGGTTGCAGTGAGCCAAGATAGCACCACTGTACACCAGCCTGGGCAACAGAACGAGACTCTGTCTCAAAAAAAAACCCTACAAAAATTAGCTAGACATAATGGTGCAGGCCTGTGGTTCCAGCTACATGAGAGGCTGAGGCAGGAGGATCACTTCCGCCTGAGAGGTCGAGGCTACGTTGAGCTGTGATTGAGCCACTGCACTCCAGCCTGGACAATACAGCAGGAGCCTATCTAAAAACAAAAAAAAGTAACAAGGATACTTTAGAGAAGAAAAGAAGCAAATCATGGAAAGGGCCTGGCTGGTCAGGAAGCCATGCAGGAACACTAGTGCCCCAGGCACATGGTTAGGCTAGAGCATGTTCAAGGTGGGAAGAAGCACCAGGATTCCTCCAAAAGTCAGGGGGCTGGCTGCATTGCAGTTGGTGTGTCTTGGTGGTGACTGGTGAGTTCTCCTCAAGCAGGCCCAGGTTGGAGAAGATCCCTTCCTTCCCCAGGAGACCATGACTAATGGGAGATCTTAAATTCTCCCCTAAGGCAAATGAGTTGGAATTTTCTCAAGTAGATAGAAATATTTTGAAAAGAGGCAACACTGATTGAATTTTGGAGCCAGAAGGACCTGGGTTTGCATTTGTCAGAGGCATTCAAACCAGAATGACTCCATCTTGAATAGGGGCTGGATAAAATAAGGCTGAGAGCTACTGGGCTGCATTCCCAGAAGGTTAGGCATTCTTAGTCACAGGATGAGATAGGACATTGGCACAAGGCACAGGTCACAAGCACCTTGCTGATGAAAACAGGATGTGGTAAAGAAGCCAGCCAAACCCCACCAAAACCAAGATGGCGATGAGAGTGATCTCTGGTCGTCCTCACTGCTCATTATGCACTAATTATGATACATTAGCATGCTAAAAGACACTCCCACCAGTGCCATGACTATTTTTACAAGCCATGGCAATGTTGGGAAGTTACCATATATGTTCTAAAAAGGGGAGGAACCCTCAGTTCTAGGAATTGCCTACCCCTTTCCCAGAAAACGTATGAATAATCCACCCCTTGTTTAGCATGTAATCAAGAAATAGTTATGATCAGTTGGGCAGCCCACACTGCTGCTCTGCCTATGGAGTAGCCATTCTTTTATTCCTTTACTTTCTTTTTTTTTTGAGATGGAGTCTTGCTCTGTCTCCCAGGCTGGAGTGCAATGGTGCGATCTCAGCTCACTGCAACCTCCACCTCCTAAGTTCAAGCAATTCTCCTGCCTCAGCCTCCCAAGTAGCTGGGCTTACAGGAGCGTGTCACCACACCTGGCTAATTTTTGTATTTTTAGTAGAGGCGGGGTTTCACCATGTTGGCCAGGCTGGTCTCAAACTCCTGACCTCAGGTGATCCACCCACCTCAGCTTCCCAAAGTGCTGGGATTACAGGTGTTAGCCACTATTCGTTTACTTTCTTAATAAATTTGCTTTAACTTTACTGTATGGATTCACTTAGAATTCTTGTGCGAGATATAAGAACCCTCTCTTGGGGTCTGGATCTAGACCCCTTTCCGGTAACACATTCTAGCCATGCAATCTCTTACCAGCTGTTGTCCTTAGCTAAGATCCTTAATGTCTGGAAATCTAACTCCCACTTCTGCAAAAATGGGGATAATAGTGCATACCTTTTTGGGCAGACAGTACATAAATCTTACAAAATAATATGAAGAACATAAGAAATTCCATAGTTGTGTAATTCAGAATAGATGTGGATGTTAAAAAAGTGTTACGGATTTTTATTTTTATTTTTTATTTTTTTATTTATTTTTATTTTTTTATTTTTTTATTTTTTTATTTTTATTTTTATTTTTTTTTTGAGACGGAGTCTCGCTCTGTCGCCCAGGCTGGAGTGCAGTGGCCGGATCTCAGCTCACTGCAAGCTCCGCCTCCCGGGTTCACGCCATTCTCCGGCCTCAGCCTCCCGAGTAGCTGGGACTCAGGCGCCCGCCACCTCGCCCGGCTAGTTTTTTGTATTTCTTAATAGAGACAGGGTTTCACCGTGTTAGCCAGGATGGTCTCGATCTCCTGACCTTGTGATCCGCCCGTCTCGGCCTCCCAAAGTGCTGGGATTACAGGCTTGAGCCACCGTGCCCGGCCAAGTGTTATGGATTTTTAAACTGTCAGATTTATTTGTCATGATTTTGCTGTATTTTTGTTACTTTTGTTCTTATTTTCCAAATAAAGAAAATAAAGATTAACTTATCTCAGACAGATCTCAGAATTCTCAATTTCTACCTTGGCCTGTTTGCTTGACTGCCAATGCTGTGTGTGTTTTACACACACATACACACACACCCACACACACCTACATACACCCACACCCACACCCCCCACATGCACCCCCCCACACACCCACATACACACCCCTGCACCCACACATACACACACAGCCACACATAAACCCACACCCACACATACACCCACACAGACACACACACACCCACACATACACACACCCACATACACCCACACATACACATACAATACACACACACACATACAATACACACACACACGGATATACACACAGGCGCGCACACACACACACACACACACTACACATACACACATACACACGCATACACCCCCCCACACACACATACACGATGGATATCATAAAGAAATAGCACCGGAATCTTTGAACTAATTTCAGAGTTTAAAGCAGAAAATATCAGAGTTCTGATCCTCCCGTTTTTTTTGTTCAGTACTTTAAAATAGATATATTTTTGTGATATTGTGAAATGTGTGTATATATATTATTATTATTATTATTATTATTTTTGAGACAGGGGCTGGCTCTGTTGCTCAGGCTAGAGTGCAATGGCATGATCTCAGCTCACTGCAACCTCCACCTCCTGGGCTCAAGCGATCCTCCCCTCTCAGCCTCCTGAGTAGTTGGGACTACAGACGCCTGCCACCACAACTGGCTAATTGTTGTATTTTTTATAGAGATGGGGTTTCGCCGTGTTACCCAGGCTAGTCTCCTGCTGGGATTACAGGTGTAAACCACTGCACACAGCCTATATTTGGTTTTACACCAGATTTCTGGCATACAACTTTTAAAATCCTTAGATTTTTTTTTTTTGAGACGGAGTCTTGCTAGGTCACCAGGCTGGAGTGCAGTGGCGCAATCTCGGCTCACTGCAACCTCTGCCTCCTGGGTTCAAGCGATTCTTCTGCCTTAGCCTTCCGAGTAGCTGCGACTACAGGCATGCACCACCACACCCACCTAATTTTTGTATTTTTAGTAGAGAGGGTTTCACCATGTTGGTCAGAATGGTCTTGATCTCTTGACCTCGTGATCCGCCCACCTCAGCCTCCCAAAGTGCTGGGATTACAGGCGTGAGCCACCACGCCTGACCCAAATCCTTACAATTTTTAAAGTGATATATTTTTGTGTGCTACCGATTGACTGGTGGCTGGCAGCTCCAGGCTGGAGGCTGGTCACCACAAAGACTGAGGCAGCAGTAGCATTAGAGGGTGGGACTTTCCTTCCCATGCCCCAACCGCGGGGAGGGGAGAGTGGCTGAAGGTTAAGTTGATCACCAATGGCCAGTGGTTTAATCAATCATGCCGACCTAATGAAGCTTCCATAAAACCTAAATTCCTGGTTTGGAGAGTTCTGGATAGCTGAACACATGGAGGTTCCTGGAGGGTGGCATGCTGGGGAGGGTGGCATGCTGGGGAGGGTGGCATGCTGGGGAGGGCGTGGAAGCTCCGTGCCTCTTCCCATACTTCTCCCTGTGTATCTCTTCATCTGTGTCCTCTGTAATATCCTTTATAACACACCAGCAAACGTGTTTCCCTGAGTTCTGCGAGCGGCTCTAGCAAGTTAATGGGACCCAAAGAGAGGGTTGTGGGAACCCCAACTTGAAGCTGTCAGAAGTCCTGGGGGCCCGAACTTGTAACTGGTGTCTGAAGTGGGGGACAGTCTCGTGGGACTGAGTTCTTATCTTGTGGACTTGTCAGAGGCATTTGAACTAGAGCAACTCCGTCTTGAACAGGGGCTGGGTAAAATAAGGCTGAGACCTCCTGGGCTGCATTCCCTGTAAGTTAGGCATTCTCAGTCACAGGGTGAGCTAGGAGGTCGGCACAAGACACAGGTGATGAAGACTTGCCGATAAAACAGGTTGGAATGAAAAAGCGGCCAAAACCCACCAAAACCAAGATGGCAAGGAGATTGACCTCTGGTTGTCCTCACTGCTACACTCCTGCCAGATCCATGGCAGTTTAGGAGTGCCACGGCAACGTCAGGAAGTTACCCTATATGGTCTAAAAAGGGGCGGCATGAAAAATCCACCCCGTGTTTATCATACAATCAAGAAATAACTGTAAAAATGAGCAACCAGCAGCCCTTGGGGCTGCTCTGCCTATGGAGCAGACATTCTTTCATTCCTTTACTTTCGTAATAAACTCGGTTTCACTTTATGGATTTGCCTCAATTCTTTCTTGCCCGAGCACTAAGAACCCTCTCTTGGGGTCTGGATCGGGACCCCTTTCCGGTAACAGGCTGGGACAATATCTTCAGGTACATAGCATTGGCATTGAATCGAAGGACACCCAGCTTGTGTCCGTGTTGTTTGTTGTGTGAAAGCAGAGGAAAAGCAGTTTGTGTGCTTCCTCTTCCGAATTTTACTGACACAATGATTCTTTGATTTTGGAAAGGATTCTGAGTTCTCTGTGCACGGATGCTCCCTGGCTATGATTTCTTGGATTACTTCTTGAATTTCTTTGATTATTTTCCCTTATGTCATTATTTGGATTTGTTCTTTTGATGTGTTCTGCTGTAATGTAATCATAAGTTCAGGGGCAAGACATCAGGTGCCCCATCCTTCACGAGGAAGAGGAGAGCACGTGCTCTTGGAGTGAAAGCTGATAAGACGCGTGGGGCCAGGTGGGAAGGAACCCTGTTCTCTTTCCTTGGCTCCATTGTGCATTCTTACCCTCCACCTTGCCAGCGTGTATGAGGTTTCTTTAAATCCTGTTTGTGATTATCTCACCTTGAGAAAGTAAAGTAAAAGGAATACAAGTGCCAATTTGGAAGGATTTGGATGTATCAGACCAGGAATTTCCCACAGAATATTGTTATTGTTACTTAACTTTTGCCCTTGGAGAAAGGTGAAGGAAAAGCCACCTTGATCATGTTAGGGGTGTGTGTGTATGTGTGTGTGTATATTTATTTTTTGTAATTTTTGAGACAGCATCTCACTCGGTCTCCCAGACTAGAGTCCAGTGGTGTCATTGACTCACTGCAACCTCTGCCTCCCAGGTTCAAGTGATTCTCATGCCTCAGCCTCCGGAGTAGCTGGGATTACAGCGTGCACCACAACACCTGGCTAATTTTTGTATTTCTAGTAGAGACAGGGTTTCACCGTGTTGGCGGGCTGAACTCCTGACCTCAAGTGATCCTCCTGCATTGGCCTCCCAAAGTGCTGGGATTACAGGCATGAGCCTCCATGCCCAGTCAGGTGTAGATATTTTCTCTTCTTTTTCAAAAAAAATTTAGAATTAGAGACAGAAGTCTCACTAGGTTGCCCAGGCTGATCTCGAACTCCCTGGCCTCAAGCAATCCTTGTACCTCAACCTTCTAAAATGGTGGGATTACAGGTATGAGCCACTGTGCCTGGCCAGCCATAGTCACTAAGTATGATTTGGTTTGGAAATCAACAATGTTCATTTAGCAGTTATTTTGTCTGACTTTCTAAGACCCCAGCCCCCTCCAAAAATTCTCTTCTGAAGGCACGGGAATCTCAGGATGATACACTAGCACAACCAATAACAATTAGTTCTCAACTCCTGTGCCTGGATCTTAAAAAGAAACCAGCCAATGAAGGGCAGGTCCCCATTCTGATCTCATGGCCATGGAGAGAGGGATCAGCTGTTTCCTAGCCATCTGGATGAGTGGGAGCACCCTGAGAGTTGTAAGCCCTGGTCAGAATGAATGCTTTGGTGCATGTCTTGTTTGGTTGGATGATAATTTGAGACCTAAACTGATGTTTATAATTTCCATCATAAAAGGAAGGCAAGCAAAAAACAACAAAACAAAACAAAACAGGGGGTGTCTTTCAATAGCCAAGTTATAAGGTAAGGGAGGTAATGAACATCCTCATGCTTCATTCATCCTGAGTGAGAAATGCCAGATTGGAAGAATATGCTGCACTGGGACCTAGAGTGGAAGAATAGAGTGATAGCTTCTCTGTCTTTTCCTTTGCTGTTTACCGTCCTCAATAACCTTATCTGTCTCAAGTGGCTAGTGTAGAGTGGCCAATTTAATTAAAACACACAGGAGGACTAGGGAGGATTTGGATAAGCCATGGTCACCATGGGGGCCATATGAGAATGTGGATGACTAATAGCAAAACTCTCTCCACAACTGTGGAGACACCTCCTGCCAATGCTGGATTAACGGAATGATCTCTGGATATTGAGAGAGGCATCGTAATGACTATTGTTAAAATGACAGTAAGCAGCACATTGACCTCCCATCAGGATTTCTTGTTCCGAAAAGAGATGTCTCCTACAGAAGGCTGAAACAAACTGGAAGGAGCCCCTCCTCGGGTGAGAATGTGACACCCTCCTTGGACATGTGCATGGTAAGCGCATGCTTGGAAATTTCAAATGGAAAAAAGAGAACATGTGACCGGCCTCATTCTGACCTGTGGTTCTTTTTGCCATATCATGGCAGTCCTACCCCAAATAGTTTAGGCAAAAAGAGAATTTATTATTCATGTGATGCTCTGGGCCTGGGGGGCTGCTTGTTTTCACGGTGCTGCCATCATGCCCCCTTTCTATGTATGTCATCACCCTGGACCTTCATCTTGGCCTTATGCTCTGAGTCTCTTCCTTTGGGGTCACAATGGCTGCACCACTCCATGCTCACCTCTTCTCACCTTCAAGTCTCAGGGGAAAACATATCAGGTCACTTTTCCAGAAGTCCCAGCAGACATTCCATTTCATCTCATTGGTGCTATTGCATTATATTATGGGTGCTACTGGGATTATTGCAGAGAATGCAGTGCTTTGGCTGAGAGAAGGAGAGGTAGGTTCTTGTGATGGCTAATTTTAGGTGTCAACTTGACTGAGCTAAGGGATGCCCAGATAGCTTGCAACGCATTATTTCTGGGTGTGTCTGGGAGGGTGTTTCCAAAAAGAGATGAGTGCTTGAATCAGTAGACTGAGTAAAGGAGATAATCTTCACCAGTGTGGGCAGGCATCATCTCATCTGTTTGAGAGTTCTGATAAAACAAAAAGGAAGATAAGGGCAAATTCACTCCCTCTCCTTGAGCTGGGACATCTGTTTTCTTCTGCCTGTGGACACTGGAGCTCCTGGTTCTCAGGCCTTTGGACTCTAGGAGTTACACCAGCAGTCCCCACACCGTTCTCAGGCCTCTGGCCTCAGACTGAATTACCGTTGGCTTTCCTGCTTCTCCAGCTTGCAGACAGCAGATGGTGGGACTTCTCAGCTTCATAATCATGTGCGCTAATTCCCATAATAAATCTCTCTCTCTCTCTCTCTCCCTCTCTCTCTCTCTCTCTTTCTGTGTGTGTGTGTGTGTGAGTGTGTGTGTGCCCACTCAGTTTTCTTGGACAACGCTGACTGATATACTCCTGAAACAAAAATCTTTAGCTGTAGGCAAAAGAAGGTAGAATGGATGTTAGGGAGGCAAATGTCAATTGTCCACTCTATCTGTAACCTCAGTAGCCACTAGTTTTAGGCCCTTGTTCTCTGAGATTCTCCCACTTTCTTGTCTGTGATGAGTTCAGAACACGTGGGTAGAAGAGAATGTACTGGGATCTTCCCTGAAAATTTGTTGGAAGCTGATGAACTCCAAAGTCCTGCCCCTCTCTTGGGTACACAGTTGCCTGGAGGAGAGGGTTGGTATAAGCAGCAATTTTATATGTGTGGTGGAAGCATGGGGAGAAATATGGGCTCATGGGTCTTCCTGAACCATCGGGCACACAAAAATAATTCGTGTTCAAATCATCTTGCCTCCCAGCGGACGCTTGGTAGCTCATCACAGATCCCAATTTTAGCATCTGACCATTCCCAGACCAGTAAAAGCCTGCGCCTTTTTTCCCTTCCAATCTATGTCCCCAGATGAAAGCATAGGGGCCACAATACAGTGTCTGGCGATGACTTTATCAACTAGGAATCTGGCAAGGGATCTGCTTTCTGGTAAGATAATAAGAAAGCTTCAGGCCATTCGATTTGGTAATTACTAAAAAGCAGAGGAAAGTAATTTTTTGCTCACTCTTCTCGGGAAAAGAACAAATAGAAGAATGTCACTGTTTTCCCAGGGTCTCATAGTTTTGAGAGAGGCTTGACCACTGTTATAACAGAGCCACACATTTTTCATGTAAATACAGGGCAGACTTCAACGAGAGTTTCTCTTAACAGGTCATCTTTTAATTCGGTTCTTGACTGCCAAGCGCCACTGGATGGTTATGGTGGCTGTGAGGGCCTTTCTCAGTAAGGGACCCCTGTGCTGGCATGGACACATCTTCAGCAGAACTCTGGGGGCAGTGCAGGAGGCAAACTTGGGGGACACTTTAAATCCCTCTCAATTGTACAGCTGTTCGGCTGGACTGAACTGCAGTGGTGGCTGATGGAAGCAAGGAGACTGGGCTAGAATGGAAGGAACCAAAGAGATCTCATTGGAACAGCTTTCAAATCTTCATCTTATATTCACTTTTGGGAACATTACCTTCCTTCTTGCCAAGGATTGACAACTCCTTCTCACTTAACCACACAACATCCTTCCTGGAATTATTGGGGTGCATATCATGGCATGGCATAGTTTGGTCAGAGATGTGTCCAGTTAGCCCCATGATAGAATGACTACACTAGAACATTTTTCAAGAAATAAAAATGTAAAAATATTCATATATCATAGTCAGGCATGGCGGCTGACGTCTGTAATCCCAGCACTTTGGGAGGCTGAGGTGGGCAGATCACCTGAGGTCAGGAGTTCGAGACCAGCCTGGCCAAAATGCTAAAACCCCATTTCTACTAAAAATACAGCCAGGTGTGGTGGCACGTGCCTGTAATCTCAGCTACTGGGGCGGCTGAGGCAGGAAAATTGCTCGAACCTAGGAGGCAGAAGTTGCAGTGAGCCAAGATTACACCACTGTTTTCCAGCCTGGGTGACAAGGTGAGACTCTGTCTCCCAAAAAACAAACAAACAAAAAAGTTAATATATCAAAAGATCAGGCAAAGAATCAGACTACCCGAGGAAACTTATTGGCTTAACTAATCTAAGCAGAAAATCAATTCATTCTGTCACCTGGAGAATACCAAATCTTGAATCTGCGCCCCTCCAGAAAGACAGGATGCACAGCATATATTCTTCAGTTTAAAAAAAATCTTCTATTAAATTACGTTTCCAAAATTAGAGAATTCACAGATGTTCTTTATCACTAGTAAAATAATATGAAGAAAGAAGTAAAAAAATTAAGCATCTTTCTCATCATTTCATCAATTCTTTTTTTTTTTTTTTTTTTTTTTTTTTGAGACCGAGTCTCCCTCTGTCACCCAGGCTGGAGTGCAGTGGCGCAATCTCGGCTCACTGCAAGCTCCGCCTCCCGGGTTCACGCCATTCTCCTGCCTCAGCCTCCAGAGTAGCTGGGACTACAGGCGTCCGCCACCACGCCAGGCTAATTTTTTGTAGTTTTAGTAGAGATGGGGTTTCGCCGTGTTAACCAGGATGGTCTTGATTTCCTGACCTCGTGATCTGCCCGCCTCGGCCTCCCAAAGTGCTAGGATTACCGGCGTGAGCCACTGCACCTGGCCTGGTGTTCCCAAATTTATTTAATCTTCATTTAATGGAATTTTTTTTTTTTTTTTTTTTTTTTTTTTTTGAGACGGAGTCTCGCTCTGTCGCCCAGGCTGGAGTGCAGTGGCCAGATCTCAGCTCACTGCAAGCTCCACCTCCCGGGTTTACGACATTCTCCTGCCTCAGCCTCCCGAGTAGCTGGGACTACAGGCGCCCGCCACCTCGCCCGGCTAAGTTTTCGTATTTTTTTTTTTAGTAGAGACGGGGTTTCACCGTGTCAGCCAGGATGGTCTCGATCTCCTGACCTCGTGATCCGCCCGTCTCAGCCTCCCAAAGTGCTGGGATTACAGGCTTGAGCCACCGCGCCCGGCCATTTAATGGATTTTAAGAAGTTTCCAGTTTTTGCCTCTAGATATAATGCTGCAGTAAATATTCTTGTAAGTATATCATTCAAAACTAGAGTTTTCCAGGCAATAAAACAAAAAAATAAATAAATAGGATTATATCAAACTACTAAGCCTCTGCACAGCAACAGAAACAATCAACAGAGTGAAAAGACAGCCTACAGAATAGGACAAAATGTTTGCAAAGTACTCATCCAATGGGGGACCAATATCCAGAATATACGAGGAGCTCAAACTTCTCAACAGCAGAAAAGCAAACAGTTCCATTGAAAAATGGGTAAATGACCTGAACAGACATTTCTCAAAATAAGACATACAAATGCCAACAAACATATGAAAAAATGTTCAACGTCGCTAATCATCAGGGAAATACAAATCAAAACCACAATAAGGTATCATCACATCCCACTTAGGACGGCTATTATCAAAAAGACAAACAAATAACAAATGCTGGTGAGGATGCAGAGAAAAGGGAACTCTTATTCACTGTTGGTAGGAATGTAAGCTGGCGTGGCTACTATGGAAAACAGCATGGAGGTTCCTCAAAGAACTAAAAATAGAACTGCCATACGATCCAGCAATCCCACTGTTGGCATTTACCCAAAGGAAGGGAAATCATTATGTTGAAGAGACATCTGCAGTCCCGTATTTATTGCAGCACTATTCACAATAGCCAATATATGGAATCAACCTAGATGAATGGATAAAGAAAATGTGGTATATATACATAATGGAATACTATTCAGCCATTGAAAAGAATGAAATCCTGTCATTCATGGTGGATTCCACATGGGTGGAACTGGAGGACATGATGTTAAGTGAAATATACCAGGAACAGAGTTAAAAACTGCATTTCTCAGTCTTACGTGGAAGCTAAAATAAATTGATCTTGTAGAAGTAAAAAAGAGAACAGAGAATGCTAGAGGCTGGGAAGGCTAAGGGGAAGGGGAGGATATGGAGAGATTTGTTACAAAATTACAACTAGGTAGAGGGATTAAGTTCTAGTGTTCTATGTGACTGCAAGATGACTGTAGGTAATAATAATATATAGTTTCAAATAGGAGGAGGATATTAATGTTCCTAGCCCAAAGAAGTAATAAATATTTGAGATGATGGATTTGCTAATTACCCTGATCTGATCACTATACATTACATATATCAAGACATCACTACGAACCCCATGAAGAGGTACAATTATTATCTGTCAATTAGATAGAAAAACCCAAACAAGGAAAGTCTGAGAAACTGTCACAGTGTAGAAGAGCCTTAGAACAGGGGTCCCTGGCTGGGCATGGTGACCCACACCTGTCATCCCAGCACTCTGGGTGGCCCCGGTGAGTGGATTGCTTGACCTAGGAAGCTGAGGCTGTAGTGAGCTGTGAATGCACCACGGCAGTCCAGCCTGGGCCACACAGTGAGACCCTGTTTCAAAAAAAAAAAAAAAAAAAAAACAGGAAAAGGAAAAGAAAAAAAGGTCAGGGGTCCCCAACCCGCAAGCGGTGGACTGGTACTGGTCTGTGGCCTATTAGGAACCCGGCCGTACAGCAGGAGGTGTGAGGTGGGCCAGCATGTTACCGCCCGAGCTCTGCCTCCTGTCAGATTGGTGACAGCACTGGATTCTCATAGGAGGCAAGCTCTAACGTGAACTACGGTTACGGATGCGAGGGATCCAGGTTGTGAGCTCCTTATGAGAATCTGACTAACGCCTGATGATCTGAGATGGAATGATTTCATCTGGAAACCATCCATTCCTCTGCCTGCCCCTCATGTCTGTGGAAAAATTGTCTTCCACGAAACTGGTTCCTGGTGCCAGAAACGTTGGGGACCGCTGCCTTAGAAGGCAGGATGATCAAATATTATGTGGTACCTTGGATGGGATCCTGAAATATTAAAAGGATGTAGGTGAAAACTAAGGACATCTGTACAAAATACGAACTTTAGTTAATAATATATCAATATTGGTTCATTAGCTGTGACAAATGTACCACACTAATGTAAGATGTTTGTAGGAAAAACTGGGTGTGGGATGTATGCAAATTCCCTGTACTATTTTTATAAGTTGTCTGTAAATTTAAAACTATTCTAAAATTAAAAATTCACTTGAAAATATATGGTACTTTCATTTCCATAGCACCGAGTCCTAGAGGTGGGGTTGCTGGGTTAAAGGCTGTTTGTTTTTCAATTTTTAGTAGCTGTTGCCATTCAGATTTCCAAAAAAGAATGTAGCAATACCCATTCCATTAGCAGTGTGTGAGAGCACTCGCTTCTTCTCATGCTTGCTAGCACAGAATGCTATAGGTTTTTAATTTAAACAATGTGGTTTTTTTGCCAACCTGAGGAGTGAAAAGAAATGGCCTCTCTTTGTTACTTTAATTTGGATGAGTATCTTTTCATACATTTATTGGCCATATGTCTTCCTTCTTGAGTGAGTTGCCCGTTCTGTTGTATTGAGTTGGACGTTGGTCATTTCATATTGTAGATATTTATCCCAGCTATCATTTGTATTTTGATTTTGTTTACCTTTGTCTTTTTTCAAATGATATTTAAAAACATTTTGTATTAGGCTTATTTCTTTTAAACCTTTAGAACTTACCCAAGTAATAATAGTTTTTATAGAAAATTATAAAATATAATAAACCAAGAGAAGAAAATAAAAATCACCCATTATCCTACCACTCATAGCTAACCACCCACAGATAATATTTGTATTTGGGGGATATCCCTCCTGACTATCTTCTACACACACTTCATTCCTTATTTTAAAATATCACCTCTGATGCCAAGCGAGTAGATGTTAGGTGTTCTCATCACAGGTCATGACTCTGTGAAGAATATGAGGAGATGCATTTTTTTTTGTTTTTTTAGGGAGGGGGTCTCACTCTGTTGCCCAGGCTGGAGTATGCAGTGGTGTCATCACAGCTCACTGCAGCCTTGATCTCCTAGACTCAAGCAATCCTCCCATCTCAGCCTCCCAAGTAGCTGGGACTACAGGCATGTGCCGCCACACTCAGCTAATTTTTAAAATTTTTTTGTACTGTTGTAGAGATGAGTTCTCATTATGTCGCCAAGGCTGATCTCAAACTCCTGGCCTCAAGCAAATTCCTGTCTCAGCCTCTCAAAGTGCTGGGATTATAGGTGTAAGCCACCATGCTCAGCTTGAAATACATGTACATCAGACTATCACATAGATGATCAATATATACAACTTTATCTGTCAATTAAAAAAATCTAGTATCACCACTGAAGAAGAGAACTCTGAATAGACATACTGATGAGAAGAAAGGAAAAGAAAGGAAAAGGAAAAGACGTTTGGAAATACACAAGTAACAGAGGAGTCACAGATAGTACTGATCAGGAGGAAAATTTATTGTTCTTATTGTGGTGATTCGAAAGTGCCCATTTTTGGCCCATATTAACCTCTGAAATTGGGAAGTCTTTTACCAGCAGTGGTGTCTCACAAACATTGTGGGCCAGGCAGCAGTCAGACGTAGTCATTGTTTGCTTGTATGTGAGCTTCTTCAAAGCTTGGCACAATAGCTGCACTTCACTTGGGTTATGCTCATCGTTAGAAGTACAAATGTTGAATTTAACTGGGATCAGAAATGTCTTCAGAAAGATTACATTATGACACTGCATGGTTGCATTTGAAACACTGTGACCTAAGGCAGGAGAAATAAGCAAATCTCAGATTTCTAGGTAAGGAGAGGACAGTGTGAGTCATTCACGTGTTGCACATTACTATCCGTAATACATTCGTTACATGTAGGGGTCCTAAAATAATGGTGTGTCTTATAATTGATAGTGTCTTGAATATGATGAAATATGGTGCTCAGTTATTTGGTTAAGTGATATGTATGGAAAATGCATTTTTTCAAGAGGTTTCAAGGGGTGTGCAGCACTCTCTTAGGTCTCTTGCTTTGCCTCCAGCCTTTTGTCTAGTAGTCCCATGCACTAGTGAAGGCCTGTGGAGAAGAGGTGGGTAGGTGCCGACTTGCTCTGAGGCTGGAACTGCTTGGTGTTCTATTAATAGTTGGCCATGGTCTAAGATAAAAGCATTCTAGGAAAAAGTTTCTAATAAATTTGCTTTTTCTTTGAGAGAAGGTCTGACTCTGTGACCCAGGCTGGAGTGCAGTGGTGCAATCTTAGCTCACTGTAGCCTCAACCTCCCGGACTCAAGCCATCTTCCCACGTGAGCCTCCTGAGTAGCTGAGACTACAGGTGCCTGCCACCACGCCTGGCTAATTTTTGTATTTATAGTAGAGATGGAGTTTCATCATGTTGCCCAGGCTGGTCTTGAACTCCTGAGCTCAAGTGATCAGCCCGCCTTGGCCTCCCAAGATGATGGAATTACAAGCGTGAGCCACCGTGCCCAGCTTCATGCTTGTAATAATTAACTTTTATTAAAAGTTTAGCTGGTTTCTCCTTATCTCTGTCTCTGGCTGATTTCTCCTCTTCACTCTGTCAGGGATAAAAGCAGCCATGGGTCTCTCCTCTCCTAGAAAGTGTTTATTACTTTCTGGAATTTACTTTGTTTTCATTTCTTTGTGTCCTCAGCTCTTTGTGATGAGTTTTAGAACGTGATTCGTAGCTTATTTAGCTTGTTCTCAATGTTAGGGGAGAACCATGGTCTCCTGTGACTTTCTACATTCTAAGCAGAAACGTAATGCCTGGGAATATTTGAAAATACGGAGCTACCACAACCTGCCTCTTCTTAGTACTTTGACCATTTCTAAGTTTTTTTGTAACAGAAGTTTGATTTCAGCAAGAACCGGCAAATGACTGATATTAAATCAGGAAATGTCACATGGGAGCTGGAATTCCAGGCTTTGGGGAGCCTATCACCCCGACCTGTGAAGGTGGAGTCTTCTAGACTTGTCTTTCCCCCACCCCAGGCGTGCTCTGCCATTTGGTGTTCCTGCCACTCACCTCCATGTGAGTGTCTCTGCAGGTTTCCTAGGGTCCGTGGGTTGGCCTACTCTATCTGAGGGCTGTGCTTTTCACTCATTAAGCAATTTTGAAATTAGCCATTAGATCTCAAAAATGTAATGAAGGGAGAAGAAGAAAAATAGTCTATCCTCTTTTGCAAAATAATACCTATGCCTTCCTCTTGTATGGTGGCATCACCTCCCTTTTTTTCTTTTTTTCTTTTTTTCTTTTTTTTTTCTTTTTTTTTTACTGGGAAGAGAGTCAGCTCTTGGAAGCTCTTTTCAGTTAGAGCCGCAGACACGCTCTCTGATGCCAGACCCTAAGCTTGCCACCCTCATCCTTGGCAGGGTAGCCGACACTGGGAAAGTCATCAGCTTGCAGGTTCGTGTTTAATTACACTATGTGCTGCTTCAGTTACAAAACTACTTGAATAAGGTTGAAGACAGAGCAATAGACTATCAAGATTAGTTTTGGCTGTGACAAAAACAACAACAACAAAAGCCCAGGGTAATGGTTTGAACATGATAGCAGTTTATTTCTTTTTCAGACCAAAAAAAAAAAAGTATTGGTCTAGGACACTCTTTGATGTGTGTGTGACTTTGGGCTCATGGTCTCAGATGATGGCATTCGAGGGAAAAGAATGGAAGAAATATAGAGCAGCTGTGCCAAGGGTGCAGGTGTGCTGTCTCTTAGGGAAGGTTTTCAAAGTCTGCCTAGTACCCTCCTAACTGATTCCATTAACAAAAACTTTTCCACATGGCCACGCTTAGCTACAAGACAGGTTGGGAAACATTGCCTTTACTGCAGCCAGCTACATGTCCAGCTAAAAATTAGGGGTTCTATTGCCATAGAGAAAGGAGAGAATGTATCTTAGCGGACAACTAGCAGTCTTGGTCACGAGTCACTCCTCTGTTACTTGTATCTTTCTAAATGCCTTATGTAACTGTAGAAGGTGACTTGGTCATCAATCAGTTTTTGGCGAAGAGGGTTACAGGGTTCCGGTTTAGTCCCAGACTTTGGAACCATTTTTGGGGGAAAGCACTTAATATGTCAATAACCTTACATTCCAGAAACTGTTCCCCTTCCATGTTAGCCATGTGGGTTTATAGAACCAGAGCAGTGATGTCTTCTGAGAAGGGCATCCAAGGTAATGAAGGAACTGAAAAATCACACCACATGTGGGACAGCTGAGGATATTTAGCCTAGAGGAGAAGCTGAAGAAACTGAGGATATTTCGCCTAGAGGAGAGAAGAGTGGAGGATGACATAATGTTTCACATATCTGAAGGGCTGTCTTGTGAAAGATCTAGATGGACCAGAAGGGCAGAATCCACCCAGTACATAGAAGTTATAGGGAAAGTAATAGAAGTTCAATACACAGAGAGAAATTCTATCATTAAGAGCTATCTCAGAAGGTATGAGCGTAGATTTACTGCTCTGTTCCCATTGCTGGTAGGCATTCAGAACAAAGTAGTCAGCAGAGGTTTGGTTCTTGCCCTGATAGCATCTGCAGCCTAGTGAGGAAGACAGAAATGGATCAGATCATCACACATTCATAAATGTATATGGTAAAGCATGTCAATTAGGCCTTAGACCATTGACTGCGGAGAAGCAAGGGATAGTTGACCATTTGTAGACCTCATATAGACAGGATTTGTGCTCATGTAGGGTCTAAACTAAATGACTTATGACTTCTCCCAGTTCATTTCTAGAAATGGGCTTTAAGTAGTGCTACAGTGGGAAGAACAGAAAAGATCTGCCTTGGAGGGCAAAGTGAATTTCAAATCTGTGGAACTTCTACAGTGGACTTTTGAAAGTTCCACAGTAGGTCACCATGACTAAACCCGGTTTAGTTATCAGCTTGCAGGTTCGTGTTCGTGCTCATCTCTTGACAGGTAGAGGACATTGGTTGAATGCATTAGAGTTCAGTGACTTGAGAACTTGATGACTTAGTCATTTTGGGAAAAGTAAAAATCCTCTAAAATCTGTAAATTTTCTCAAAATTCTGAAAAGTTTTTCCACTGAGGACTTTTTTTTTTTAAAAAACCTCCCTTTCGCCCAAGAAAATAACCAGGAAAGAAATCATAAAAACGCTTTTTTCAGATCTCCCAATGTCTAAATATATCAATATACAAAACATGGTAATTTTATGAGTGAAACAAGTTATACATAATGCATTTTTTTGTTCCTAAACGAACAGCATGACTTTATATCTGTAAAGGGCACTAAAAATAAGCTTTGCATGTATTTCAATCCCCTGCCCCTAAATTTTCTTTGAAGAAAATTTTTTTTGTTCTTCCATGGCTTAAAATTTCTGAAAAATACATGTATCTAGTCTGTTCCTTTGTTCTTACTGCCTTGTAGCTTGTGTTCTATTCCTGTGAAGTTTAGGGGTATGAAATAAACTGTTCTTTTAGCTTAACTGATGTAGAAGGCTTAACTCTGTCTAATGCCTCACATTTACCTGCTAGGTTGTCTAGAGACCAAAGGATGGGGGATGAGTGTTCTGTCAATGGTTTTAATCTGGTTGAGCTCCTTCATTTCGTTCCAGCTTTAGTTTCTATGGGGGCCTGCCAGGTGCAATAGCATACAGCAAGTTTATCCAGAGGACAAAAAGAACCATATAGCTAGACAGTAATTAGTCTTTATGACATCTCTGAGAGACATTCAGGCAAAAAGGCTGTTACAAGTGTGGGCCATTGGCAAGAGGATCAGCTTTTGAAGTCTGGACAGTGTGGTTGGGGGCCAACAGTCTTGGGCTCTGCCACCAATTCTGTGGGGCCATGGGCAGGTTGCTCATCCTCTCTGAGATCCCCATCTACTCACTGAAGGATGAAGATATTGACACAATCTCCATGGTCCTCCTAGGCTTTAACATGCCATGCATCTATTATCTTGGAAAGATATATTATGAAGTCAGAAGGTCAGAGGATTGATAGAAGGTTATATATATGGTAGAGTTGGACTTTCTTCTTTTTGAATGGCACTGTGGTCTTTTGGGTAAGCATGTTCTTTGCTGGACAATCTTGATTTTCTATGGGAAGGATTGAAAATCCAAGGGAAAGGAAAAGAGGGTTGACAGAAGAGAATAACTTCTTCTGGTGCCAAAAAAAGCTCCGTTCCATAGCAGTAATAATTTCAACAACTGCTGTATCCTGTGTGACCTTGGTATCTCTTGGGGAGTAGAGTTGGAGAAGGAATGGTTCCTCAGTTTCTGATGCTGTTTTGTTGGCTTATTTCCTTCAAAAGCCTTCCCTTGAAAGCCTGGCTTAGTTTACAGTCAGCCAGCTTGACATTGGCTCTGAGCTAGTCCTGACCCATTCTGATAATGCCTAGGCCCCTGCCCCCTGCCATGGTGATAGAGATGGGCTGAGGAGCTGGGTGGCATTTCTAGCTTAGTGATACAGGAGTCCATAGGGTTCCTTTGCCCTTCCAGAAATGACGCCAAGGGCAGGATTCCCAGGCGGCCACCAGGGAGCCAGATCTTGTTTTGTCTCCAGCTTGGTTGGCAGACTTAAGAGGCTGAGATGAGCATCTGAAGTTCGGAGTGCTTAAAGCTGATTCAAAACTTAAGCTGGGTTCTTTAAAATTTTGAGTGAATTGTCACCAACATGCAAAATGTACATACGTGCTCTTTCAAAAATGACTAATCTCCACCCAACCACACTATTTCCTTTCTTGCTGCCCACATTTTAACACCACAAGGGTGGTTCTATTTATTGTCAATAAGGCACTGCTTAGATTTCTTAGATCTGAAAATGAAAATAAATGCCTCAGTTTGTATATGAAGTGACGTGAGTTATTATGCATGCAGAAAGTAATTCTGAAAAACTGGAAATAACCTAAACTTCCATCAATGGGGTGTTGGTTAAGTAATTTATGGTAATTTATAAATGAAATATAAGGCAGAATTTAAAATGATGATATAGACATATCTTTGTTGATAAGGAAAATTGTTCTAATGTGAAAAGTGGTATGTGATAGATGACCCCATTTTTGCAAAATAAATAAATCAATAAATTGCATATACTATAAATTTGAAAAAATCTGTAAGAGAGAACTCACGTAGGCCTTTGTAGTTGAGAGATGAGAACAAGAATTTCTGGTGTTCAAATGGCCTAGACTCAGAGCCTTAAGATTTTCATGACACTGTTTAGGTAGCAGTACCCTGATTTCCAAGGCCCAAAATAGCCCATGTATAAAGGATTTGAAAGGCAGCTAATCAGGGGTGATGGAGTTTTATACGGTTGTGTTTTCTACTCACTAGATTGATTCATCCCCATAACCATTAAGCATTTATTGCCTCTGTAATAAAATAGTGAACATAAGACAGAGTCAGGAGAACATCTTTTGCTAGGTATGTTTTGGTTGAAATTAATTTAAACTTCATGTATAGTTCAAACAGCTACATCTCTTTCCTCCCCTCACTCCCTTTTTAGCCTCTGAGTTCTTTATACTCAGTGATTTTGCATAATCATGTCCCCTTCCAATTAATGGTGATGCCTTGACACATGGCAGGTTGGGAGGAACTTTCCAAAAAGAAAACTTGTTCTTTCTCCATTGAGGCTTATAATGCTGACTTCTTGGCATTCTGGCTCACCTGCAGGAGTCGTGCATGTGGTCTGGAAAGCCAAAGGAGAAAATCAGAAGTAGTCAGAAGAGGAACTGGTCAAGATTTAACCAGTGGAGATTTAACCATCACAGTGGATAATGGAATTGCTATTCTCAGTTCGTCATAGCACTCAAAGAGAATTATTCCTCAACACCCTTGCGGTGACCTCATGGTGGGAGGAGTGTCCTTCTTGCCCCTTAACTTTGGGTTTGGTCAAAAAGAATATTGGTAGATGTGATGGCAGAGGCTTGAAAACAGCCTGTGCATTAAAGCTTGATCTTTTTTTTTTTTTTTTTTTTTTTTTTTTGAGACGGAGTCTCGCGCTGTGTCGCCCAGGCTGGAGTGCAGTGGCGCGATCTCGGCTCACTGCAAGCTCCGCCTCCCAGGTTCAGGTCATTCTCCTGCCTCAGCCTCCGAGTAGCTGGGACTACAGGCGCCCGCCACCACGCCCGGCTAGTTTTTTGTATTTTTAGTAGAGACGGGGTTTCACCATGTTAGCCAGGATGGTCTCGATCTCCTGACCTCGTGATCCGCCCGCCTCGGCCTCCCAAAGTGCTGGGATTACAGGCTTGAGCCACCGCGCCCGGCCAAAGCTCGATCTTTTTGTATCTCAGTGATCCATGACGGGAAGACCTTTTCCCAGGCAGCTGTTATCCACTCAGCTTAGGCCCAGAATGAACACACTTGCCTACAGCTCAACCTATAGGCTGGAGCTAAGGACAGGTTGGAGTTAAGCACAGCTGAACTGTAGCCTTGCTCAGCCTACAGCCACTGAACCACAGTCAGTCTTGCAGACCTGTAGATGTGAGACTGAACTCTTGTGGTTTTTTTTTTTTTTGAGACGGAGTTTCGCTCTTGTTGCCCAGGCTGGAGTGCGATGGCACGATCTCAGCTCACTGCAACCTCTGCCTCCTGGATTCAAGTGATTCTCCTGCCTCAGCTCTCGAGCAGCTGGTACTACAGGCATGCGCCACCATATGCCCAGTTAATTTCTTATTTTTAATAGAGATGGAGTTTCTCCATGTTGGTCAGGCTGGTCTTGAACTACAGACCTCAGGTGATCTGCCCGCCTTGGCCTCCCAAAGTGCTGGGATTACAGGCATGAGCCACCACACCCGGTGAAATCCTTGTTGTTTTAAGCCGCTGGGTTTTTAGATGGTTTCTTATACAGCATTACTGAGGATAGATACATTGGGATAAATCTGCTAAACAGAACCTTGTGGGTCCCTGATGGCTAGAAAGGGATTTCTGGCCACTTGTGCATATGGGTATATAAAATTATACAGCGATGTTATAACAATAACCTGGGAAATAAAAGAATATGGTCAACCATATTCCCATCCTTGGGAACCAACTGACACTAATTTTTGATCCAGGGCAAGATTTCTTTACCTGATTATAAATACCTCCCAGCATAATTGGAGCTCTTCAAATTAAAGATAACATTGCCAATATTGTAGCGCTAGGTCCGTGGTCATTCAGTTTGTTGTCAATGCCTGACTATTGAGTGAGTCATTATGAATAGTTTACAAGCTGGGGAGTCTAGACTGTCCTATTGACTCTGGGTTTTCTGTCAATCTAATTTTTTTTTTTCATATGCCCTCTTTCCTCCCATTTTAGCTTTGCTCATGTGAAATCCAGGAGGCTGCTAGACAGGTCAGAGGTCATGGTGGAGAATGGTGGCAGAAAACTCACAGAGATGGTGGCAGAAATATTAGATGTATTTTGCTTTCTTTCCAGAATTTTGCAATCTGGGGGTTTCCTTGAAGCTGAAATTATGTTTAGCTTCCTAAGTGCAAACATGATCCAGGTTCACCTTCTCCTGTGCTTGGCAGGAAATGTAGAATCCTTTCTTGGATGCTTGCCTCATGTGCATCAACTGTTAATGCACCTTAGACGGCTGCAGCGCAGCCCTGGGATGGCACTCTTGAGGAACATGGGCTCAGGATCATTAGTGCATAGAGGTAGCTTGCCATTTCCCTGTAACAATGAGGAATGAGATCCAGTCAAAGCCTTGACACAAAGCACACCCAGCAGGCAGCATGGATGGAGCTAGAGGCCAGAGCTGCAAGACTCCCCATCCTCCACTGCCTTCCTTCCTTCCTTCCTTCCTTCCTTCCCCTCCCTCCCTCCCTCCCTCCCTCCCTCCCTCCCTCCCTCTTTCTTTCTTTCTTTCTTTCTTTCTTTCTTTCTTTCTTTCTTTCTTTCTTTCTTTCTTTCTTTCTTTCTTTCTTTCTTTCTTCTTTCTTTCTTTTTTTCTTTCCTTTCTCTCTCTGTCACCTCTCTCTCTCTTTCTGATGGGGCCTTGCTCTGTCGCCCATTGACTCACTGCAATCTCTGCTTCCTGAGTTCAAGTGATTCTTCTGCCTCAACCTCCCAAGTAGCTGGGATTACAGGCACGTACCATCATGCCTGGCCAATTTTTGTATTGTTAGTAGAGACAGGGTTTCGCCATGTTGGCCAGGCAGGTCTTGAACTCCTGACCCCAGGTGATCTGTCCACCTTGGCCTCCCAAAGTGCTGGGATTACAGGCGTGAGTCACTGTACCCGGCCCCTGACCGCCTTTCAGTTGCACCTGTGGATTTCTGCCTTCCACCTTTTCTATGCAGGATAGTCTCTGAAAGCAAATTTACTTATGGGCTAATTTTTAACATCAGAGATTTTTAAAAACTATGAAAATAATAAGTTGTCAGTATAGGCAGATTGGAATATAGAGAAAAGTGCAAATAAGTTAACAAAATCACTCATGATCCCACAACCCAGACTTAATCGCTGCTGGTGTGTTTTTATATTACCCGAGCTCACAAGGAATTTGGTGTTTGGCATACAAGTCATTTCCTCTGAGAATTTGTGAATTTTCTTTTCAGCTTGTGTCACCCAGGCTGGAGTGCTGTGGCATGACCGTAACTCACTGCAGCCTCGACCTCCCAAGCTCAAGGGATACTCCCAGTAGCCTCCCAAGTAGCTGGGACCACAGGTGTGTGCCATCACACCTGGACAATTTTTAATTTTTATTTTTAGTAGAGATGAGGTCTCACTACATCACTTAGGCTGAAAATCTTTTTTTTTTTTTCATATTCTTTGAAACCGCTTATTTTTAATCACTGAAAAATAACTCATCGGGATCTATTTTACTTTTCCATTATTGATGGCTATTTATTTTTCCTTCAATTTTTACGCTTAAATAATGTTGCAGTGAGAATTCCTTCCTCAGGATTCTTTCTAGAAGGGGAACAGGAGTCCTCATATTTGATAGTGAATGGGCGTATCACACACTGCTGTTAATGTATAAGTTGGTATTAGGTTGGTGCAAAAGTAATTGCCATACTGGCAAAAACCGTAATAACTTTTGTACCAATTTAATAAAACATTTTTGATTAGCACTATGAAGACCATTAAACAGTTTCATACCTTTTACTATAAAATTATTGATATGTTAAAGAAATAATTGAATCTGATGAAAAAAATCTGTGCTCAAAAGTTTTTTTTCTTTTTTTTTGAGACAGGATCTTGCTCTGTCACATAGGCTGGAGTGCAATGTGATGATCTCGGCTCACTGTAACCTCCGCCTCCCAGGCTGAAGGGATCCTCTCACCTTAGCCTCCCAAGTAGCTGGGACCACAGGTGTGCACCACCACGCCTGACTATTTTTTTCTATTTTTAGTAGAGACAGGGTCTCGTCCTGTTGCCCAGGCTGGTCTCAAACTCGTGAGCTCAAGCAATCTGCCTGCCTCGGCCTCCCAAAGTGCAGGGATTACAGGCATGTGCCACCATGCCTGGCTTCTATGTTCAAAATTTGCTTTGCAACGTTTAAAAAAAAGTGAAAGATTGAAAAGATAAAAGCCCTGGCTTAGGAAAATACTTAAACTATGGTTTATTCTTCCGACTGAAAGTAATATTTATGAGAGTTTGAAATGATAATGAAAAATGTTGATTTAAAGTGTAAAATATAGGTACAAAATTGTAAGTATTGCATGGGCTTGAGTATATGGAACAATGTGCTGAGGAGGGACCTCTGTCAAATATTAGTACTTGTCTTTGCATGGCAAGATAAAATGATTCCCGCCCCCGCCATTCTCTGCATTTTTATACTATCTTAAATACGTTATTTTTATAATTGGGGAAAGAGTTGTGTTATTCACATATCATAGATGGGGTCACATGTCACAGATGGGGTCACATGTCACAGATGGGGTCACTTCCAGGGAAGCAGACATGGCTGGTCTGTGTGGGTTCCATTTCCTTCCTATCAGGAAGCATTCTAAGCATCGTAAAAGTCATATGCTAGTGCTCTGTCCCCTTTAAACAAGACAGTGCCTTATTATTTTGTTCAGCTTAACACAATCTACACTCCTTGGTTTTCCTGAGTATATTTTCCCCTAATTCAATATTTCTAGCTTTCAGACACTTCGATGTTTTCTCCCAAGTGAATGAAAGCCCAAAATTGGGTCTAACTCCCAACGTTTTCTCTTAATTTTGCTTCTGTTTCAAATCTCGGGGAATGTCATTTTTTCAGTTGTGTATATATGCATACACACATCTATCAACATTGATGAGATATAATTCACGTACCATACAATCCACCCACTTAAAATGTACAACGCAATTGTTTTTAGCATTTTCCCAGAGCCATGTAGCCATCATGACAATCATTTTTAGGACATTTTCATCAGCCCCCAAAGACATCCTGTGCCCATTAGCAGTGACTCCCCGTTTCTTCCCACCCCACCCTACGCGAGCCAACTCGCTAATCTACTTTCTTGTCTCTATAGATTTGCCTACTCTGATTCATAGCAATTGAGTCATACAATATGTAACTTTTGTGACTGGCGTCTTTGACTTAGCATAGTGTTTTCTAGGTTCATCTTTGTTGTAACATGTATCAGTATTTCATTCTCTTTTATGGCCAAATCATAGTCTACTGTATAGATTTACCATTTTTGTCTATTCATCAGTTGACAGACATTTGGATCGCTTTTAGTCTTTGACTCTTATGAATAATGCTGCTATAAACATTGTATAGAAGTTTTTGTGTGGACATATGTTTTCATTTCTCCTGAGTATATACCCAGGAATGGAACTGCTAGTTCATATGATAACTTTAGGTTTAACCTTTTAAGAAGTTGCCAGACTGTTTTCCAAAGTGGCTGTACTATTTCATATTCTGCCAGTGGCATATTGAAGATTTGAATTTCTGCACATTTTTACCAACATTTGTTATTATCTTTCTTTCTGATTATAGTCGTCTAGTGGGTGTGAAATGATATCTCATTGTGGTTTTGAGTTACATTTTTCTGATAGTTAATGATGATGAACACCTTTTCATGTGTTTACTGGCCATGTTTATATGTTTTTTGGAGAAAGGTCTATTGAGATTCGTTGCCTATGTTTTAATTATTTGTCTCTCTATTATTGAGTTGTGAGAGTTCTTTATATATTCCAGATACAAGTCCCTTACCAGGTATATGATGTGCAAATATTCTTTCTCATTGTGGGAGGTGTCTTTTCACTTTCTTGATGGTGTCCGTTAAAGCACAATAGTTTTTAATTAGAAGTCTGATTTATCTAATTTTTTTTCCTTTTCTCATTTGTACTTTTGGTGTCATTTCTAAGAAGGCCTTGTCTAACCCAAGGTCGTGAAGATTTACTCCTATATTTTCTTCTAAAAGTGTTACAGTTTTTGCTCTCACAGGTGGGTCTCTGATCTATTTTGAGTTAGTTTTTTGTGTATAGTGTGAAGATGGAACTACTATGGACTTAATTGTATCTCCCCCAAATTCACATGTTGAAGTCCTAACAACTCCCAGTGTGACTGTATCAGGAGAAAGGGTCTTTAGGAGGTAATTAAGGCTAGATGAGGTCCCAAGGGTGGAGCCCTCTTCAGATAGGACTGTGGCACTGTATGAAGGGAAAGAGCTTTCTCTCTCTCTCTGCCTGTCTCTCTCCCTCCCTCCCTGCCATGTGCGCACGTAGCGAGAAGGTGGCCATCTGCAAGCCAGGAACCCTACAATGCTGGCCCCCTGAATTTGGACTTCCAGCCTCCAGAACTGTTAGACAATAAACGTCTATGCTTTAAGCCCCAGAGTCTGGGATTTTGTGATGGCAGCCCAAGCTGACTGACACAGCGGCCCAACTGCATTCTTTTGCATGTGGCTATCCAGTTGTTCCAGCATCATTTGCTGAAAAAAAAACCAAAAAAACAAAAAAAACCAGTTCTTTCCTATTGAACTGTTTTGGCTCCAGTTACAGTTAAACTAGCCCAGAACTGAGAATAGACTCTGTGGAAATCACCTGTGAGCAGAGGAGAAACAGGGAAAAAATAGTGCCACTCCTTTCCCCAATTTGTAAGCAGATTAGGACATTGTAGAATTTTGATCTGAAACTTTGTTCATGGTAAGCATAAACTTTTCAATCTCCCTTTCTTTGCCAGTGTTTGAGATAGTACCTCAGGACCTTGCATCTGTTTTCCTGGCAAGATAATCAAGCAATGTCAGGCACAAATAGTTTAGCCCCTTAGTAAAGGTTGTCCTAGCATTCTGGAGTGTAGCTGGTGCTACTGTGAGGAGGAAAGGAGCAGGTGAAGGGGTGTTTGAAAGAGGACATGTGTATCAGTAGGTACGTATTTAGTAACAATTTCACTTATAAACCTATGGATTTTTACAGAAATCTAAATCCCAACCAAAGAAAGAAAGAGTTGTCTATCCAGTTCTTTTCCCTCTTAGCCCATGGCCAAGTTTAATTTCTGCTCCAAACCAACACTGAAAGAGAGAAAAAAGCAACAACAATAAAACACCCTTTTGCTCCCTGAAGCACACAATGGACGCATTGATCTGAGAACAAGTCAGTTCAATTGCTTGCTTTACCTTGCTGCTGGGGAAAAAAGCAAAAAGCTCCTATGAAAACACAGCTTGTGGGAAAAGGTGCGATTACTCTAAAAAGCTTTTCTTTGTTTCTGCAGACACGCTACTCCACAGAGCTTGAGTTGTGTAGTGAGCAGGACACGGAGCTAAAAGTCAGGACTCAAAGATTGTTCCTGGTTAAGCTACTGAGCCAACCTGTGGCCTGGGAATGCCCAGCAGTCTTCTCCGGGTACCCATAGGAAAAACAGAGGTGAACACAGTGATTCCGCGTGGCCATATTCTTGGATGTCTGCCCTTCAGCTTTGAAGGATATCACCGTGAACCCCCTGAAGACACAGAGAAGAGAATCTTCCTTCTCTACCTTTTGGATTGGATGAAAGACTGAGACCTGCAACCAGCGAGGCTGATGTTTCTGTGCACACCTTAGTTAGCTATGCAGCCAGGTTTTCCCATATAGAAGGGGCAATACTAGGGTAGACTTTCTGTTCACATGTTCGAAGCTGAACTAAAACTTCACAGACCCTTTTTTTTTTCCAGGGTAGGAGTGCCATAAACCTGAATCAGACTTTCAGATGCCACATCTATTGGCATCTTGAAGAAGAAATTCAAGAAAATGGACCGAGGCAGCCCTGGCAGCATCTATCTCCTCTTTACGGTGAGGGAAATCCCGGCTAAGGCTGCACTTTCTCAGCTACTTTCCTGCATGGTCAACATTGCATTTCTGGAATCTGCTGTGGCTTTGGGTCACGCACGGAGGCAAGAATCATCTTCTTTTCAGGATTTAGTAGACCAGGAAGACTTTTTCCCCTTCTTCTTTATTAAATCATACATAATTTGATGTTAAATTCAACTCTTCCTGTTGTTTCGGAGATGGGCAGAATCCTTAAACTCAGAAAATATTACAATAGGTATTAAGTGATACCACATTATAAAGAATATGAAGTTGAACTGTGATTCATGACATGCCAAGAAATGGTAAAACCAGGCCTGCTAAGACTTCTAGTCATCCCCTCCAACCTTTAGAGAGTTGAGGCTGGGCATGGCGACTCGTGCCTGTAATTCCAGTAGTTTGGGAGGCGAAGGTGGGAGGATCACCTGCACCTAGGAGTTCAAGACCAGCCATGGTAACACAGTGGGACCCTTGTCTCCACAAATAAAACATTAGTCCCAGCTACTTGGGAGGCTTAGGTGGGAGGATTGCTTGAGTCCAGGAGGTTGAGGCTGCAGTGAGCTATGATCGCGCCACTGCACTCCTGCCTGGGCAACAGAGCAAGAGACACTGTCTCAAAAAAAAAAAAAAAAAAAAAAAAAGAGCCAAGAGTGCAGATTCCTTTGGAGGCAGATGTTAGAGGGCTCATAGAGTAGAGGAGTGAGGGACACGTCCCCTCACTGGAAGCCAAGTGAGAGGGGCTTTAGGGGGCTTCCGTATACTACTGGGAGTGAGAGGAATATGAAGACTGAGAAGTGACAGTGAGCAGGAAGAACTGAAAAAAGGGAGGGAGGGAGAGTGAGTTGCAGTAGGTGCAAGCTGCAGTTCCCTAGACAATGGCGAGGAAAGGCATCCATTATCCACGGATATAGATAGAGCCATGCGGGAGGCAGACAGCCCGGGGCCTTCCTGAAGGGACTGTGTCCAGAGACCCCCCTGGACAGATGCGGTGACCAGGGGGAGTAGATCTCTGGGGGAAGCTGAACTTTGTGCCTCCAGAGAAGCCTCATCTGTTTTAAGTAGGATGCTCCATAACTTATCACCTAACTGGAGATACTTTTGAGAAAGAATCCTTTCTCAAATAGCTGCCTACTACCAGATAGCTGAGGCAACAGGCTTCCATTGGAACTGTCCCTGCAAAGTGGACATACGGTCACGTTTGTGTTAGGTTAACTGAGTTGGAGGTTCCCATGACAACCTGCAGTGCCTTTCACAAAAGGGTCAGCTTTGCATATCTGCCAGGCTCAGCAGGCACCAGCACCAGGTCCTGAGCGTCCCCATCGTGTAAGACTGCTGCTCTTTTCCTCTAATCCCCACTACCCTGAGTCTGATCCTGAATGGCTCAGAAGCGGCAGCTGGGGAGTGTGGGAGGAGGGTCAGTGGGGGAGAAGGGGAGGACGTTGGCCACGCAGCCGTGCCTGGCTACTGGCAAACAATCACCATCTGCAGTCTCGCCCTACTATAAGAGGCGAGACTCTCCAATTTCAATAAAAGCTCAGGGTTTGTATTATTACCATAGCCTGGCTACTTAAAATACTAAAAGGAGGTTGTGCTTGTGACTGAAAATGACCCATGTGTCCAGGAATGACTCAGAAAGCCACCAGCCCTGTCTGAAATCTCAACTAGGGGCAGAGAAAGAACCTCTTAAAGAGAGGGTTTGAAGGGATAACAGAAGAAAGAGAGAAAGTTGTTTTATGATCGTAACCTATAGAATATATTTCATTTATTAAAATATGACTAAGAGGAAATATGAGCACCTCACCTGAATTGTGCACAACTACTACACAAATTGAGTTGAAGTTTTGAGAACTTCTCCGAGAGGCTGACCCTCAGCATTCCTCATGCCCTGAAATGAAGAAGGAGTGTAAAATCGATCTAGTCTGGTTGAATTCAATTCAGGAGATTTATATCTAGGGCCTAGCACATACTTAGCCCTTGATAAACATCAGTGAATATGAGCTAGTGTAATGATTTACTGAGCATCTACTATGTGCCAGAGACGCGTATTATCTCATTACTTATAATCACCTTATGAGGTTCAAGGTCCCAGCTCCCCTTCTTCTGTCATAGAGTTAGGATTCCAACCCAGTTTTCTTTCTGCTATCCTCTATTACCATCCCAAGAGTTGCCAACATTCTTAAAGAACAGAGAGAAGGAGATACACTTGTGTTAGTCTGTTTTGGCATTGCTATAAATGAATACCTGAGATTGGGGGATTTATAAAGAAAAGGGGTTTTATTTTGGCTCATAGTTCTGCAGGTCGTACAGGAAGCATAGTGCCGGGATCTGCTTCTGGTGAGGCCTCAGGAAGCTTTCGATTACGGTGGAAGGTGAAGGGAGAACCAGTGCATCGCGTGGTGAGAGAAGGAGCTAGAGAGAGTGGGGAGGTGCCACACTCTTTGAAACAACCAGATCGCCTGTTACCTCAGAACAAGAACTCATCACCATGAGGAGGGCACCAAGCCATTCATGGGAGGTCTGTCCTTACCACCAGGCCCCACCTCCACCATGGGAGGTCACATTTCAACATGAGATTTGGAGGGGACAAAACATCCAACCATATCACACTTGATTAATTTTAGAGACTGCTTTGCAGTCAGATGTGGTGGTTAAGAGGAGGGACGTTGGTACCAGATGGCCTGCGTTCAAATCCTGCTTTTGAGCCTTACAAACTGTATGGCCTTGAACAAGGTGCTTAACCTTTCTGTGCCCCTATAAAGGGAAGTGATAATATTGGTTATGTATTTCACAGGGTTGTCGTGAGGTTTAAATTAGTTAATATGTGAGAAGGGCTCAAGAAGATTTTAATATGTGTTTAAAAATGTTGACTGTGTTTTAAAAGGTTGGCTGGTATTATTTATGTGCTTTGATTATCTCATTTCCCAGATGCATAGAGCACAGAACTTGCCATGGCCCATGAGATTATAAACACTGCATCCTGATACTGAAGGACTCTAACCTGCTCTTGGAAGCCTTATGTTGTCCTGTTCTTCTGTGCTCAGCCAGGGCCCTCGCTGCCCCTGTGGGAAGTCAGCCTCGTCTTGTCTGTTGTTTCTGCTCATGTCACCCCACCATGCCTGCCACTCTCACCTCCCCAGGGTTCCAGGTTCTTCCAGTTTATATTACGGCAGAGATTAGATCTGCATCTGTGATGACCGATCTTTCATCTTGTTGCTTTTCTCCCCTTTCATGTTATTTGCTTTTCTTAACAAAGGAAACTTGCAACTTCAGGTCAAATTTCCTTCAGTAAAACTTTCCCCCAAGATAAAGTCCTTCCCAGAAAGCTGCTTGGAACAGGAATCTGAGAGCTTCCTTTTTCCTTTTGTTTGTTGGCAGAGTTTCCTGTTTGCCATTACGGTTGAGCCAGCCTATGCCCCAATCACTGTGGACGGAAGGGACCCTCCAGGAGGCCTCTGCAAGACTCTTGTTGGAGATGCCTTACTACGAACTCACGAGCAAGTCTGAGAAGCTGCCTTCACTCCTCACCTTGCCTTCCCCATTTTTGCATTTTTCAGTTTATATCACCAGACTGAGTATTGGTTCCACCACCAGGCAATGAAATAGCCTCCTCCCTGATTCCCGTCTATCTTCTCAGTACACGCTGATCTGTGGTAGACAGAGTCTATATTAAGGGCGCTAAATGTGAGGGCAGGCTTCAGGAAGGCTGGCTTCGAAGCGGGCCAAGAGTTCCTTGTTAGGCAGCCAAACCACAGGCGACAATGTTTGAAGTTGTACCAAGTGTCTGGTCAAAGCAGAGATGGTAAAATTAAAAAAAAAAAACAACAAAACCTGCCTTAGAAATTGGGAATTGGAAAAAGATAGAATTTATTCCATGCTGAACAGCACATAGAGGAGACAAAGCTGGTCTGAAGGAATGAAAAGTGTCTGGGAGGTGACAGCCCAGCTAGTAGGAAACAGCTCCAGAGGGAAATGGCCAGGTGTGTGGTGGGGGGGAAGGGGAGTGGGTGGGGGTGGTGGAGGTGGAAGAAAGCTGGGCAGAGGTGCCCTAGAGGATTAGGGAGAGGAAGACACCGGATTCACATGGCTGCAAAGAGGACTCTCAAGCTGGAACACAGAGAGTTGGCCTGGAGTGTACCACGAGAGAAGACTTGTTCGACAAAGGCCCGTACCAGGCAATAAGGCGTAGTGGATAAGACTATGGGGTTCTTGAGACAAACTGAGTTTAAGTCTCATCTCAGCAATTGATTAGCTAGTGAAGTTAGGCAAATTGCTTATTCTGTGCCTCAGTTTTCTCATTTTTGAAACGAGCTGATAATCGTGTCTACCTCTTGGGTTGTTGTAAGGATTAATTGAGATAGTGTGTCTCAAAGGGCCTAGCAGAGGACCTGACACAGTACTCGATCAATAAATGTCGACTGGCGGCAGTAGTCAAGTGGTATCTCGAGGGGAGGTGTCTCAATGAGCTGTTGGTCTGGAAGAGGGTAGGGGTGTCCTGAACAAATAGCCAAGCCATGATTTCCCTCTTCATAGACAGTGTCCTGGAATTCTTTACAGGGTGGGAAAGGAATTTCTACTCAAAACAGTTGGCTGATTGGTGTGATAATGAACCTGGGGTGGCCACCTGAAAGGGTGTCAAATTTAGAGTCTGGAGTGAAGAGGCACCTTTAACTCCCTGTGAGCATCTGCAGGGAGAAGTGAAAACCAACTCTGTGTCTGGATGACTCCCCCATGGTGAGTTTTGCATTTGGAGAACAGGAAGTTGGAGATGCAGCATGGCGTGGAGATGAAGTGAACGTGCTGGAACAGTAGTTCTTGGTCGGAAGTGTCCAGTAGAATTGCCTTGAGGCTTGCCAGGACACAGATGGCTCCACCGGACCCCCGAGATGTCTGACTCATTAGGTCTCTGATGAGTTCCCAGGAGGTGCTGATATGGCTAGTCTAGGGACCAGACAGTGAGAACCACGGCTACAGAGTCAGACAGACTTGGTTTTAAATTTTCATCATTAAGTAGTTTTATGACCTTAGGCAAGTTATACAGCCTCTCTGGTCTTCAGTTTTTTCATCTGTAAATAGGACAATAATTGAAGACAAGTTAAAATATATATAAAAAGTACCTAGTACTCAAAAAATAGGAACTATGAATGAGTTGAGGTAGAGACGGAGCAGGAATGGGAGACTTCAGGATCTGGAAAAAAACTTAATTCAAAAAGGCACTGGCCTGGAGCGGTGGATCATGCCTGTAATCCCAGCACTTTGGGAGACTGAGGTGGGCGGATCACTTGAGGTGAGGAGTTCGAGACCAGCCTGGCCAATATGGTGAAATCCCGTCTCTACTAAAAATACAAAAATTAGCTGGGCGTGGTGGTGGGTGCCTGTAATCCCAGCTACTTGGGAGGCTGAGGCATGAGAATCACTTGAACCTGGGAGGCAGAGGTTGCAGTGAGTTGAGATCGCACCACTGTACTCCAGCCTGGGCGACAGAGTGAGACTCTGTCTCAAAACAAAACAAAACAGAACAAAAGAGCACAGAGAGGCCAGGCAGAGAAGCTAAGCTGCCGCTTCCCGTTCTGCTCCCCTCTGCCCACATCATCAGTCACCAAGGTGGGTGGTGCTGGGAGTTTGTGTGGGGCAAAGGCACCCAAGGCAGCTTCCGAGAACCTGGCGTAAGGGAGGACTGGGCTATTTCGAGCAACATAGGTATTTCTGGTTTGTTTTTTTAGCTTAGTAACTCAAGGCAAAAATCACATCCCAGAACTATTTTAAAGGCAGAGGAAACCTCCACTGAGCTGTAGCCTCCTCCCACCAGGGGCTCTCAGGCCTGGATTTGGGCTCCCAGAAGAACACGGTGTATCTGGGCCTCTGTGCTGGGCTCAGAATATTCTCCTGCAGCCCCATCTGTGGAAATGGAATCATGCTTCGAGGTTCTTTGCCTCAGCGAAGCTAGTGGCCCCTCACAGTCTGGTTTAATTTGTAACTCATCATCTGTTTTTCCCCCCTCCTAAGGCTATAAGCACTGCTAAATTATGATCTAGAACATATCTTTATATGCATTTTGTGATATTTGGCAAAGGACTGACTGGCTCAATAAATGGTAAACAATAGAGGGAGAGAGCAAGGAAGGAAGGAATAAAAGATGGAAGAAAGGAAAAAGAAAGGGAGGAAAGGAGGAAGGGTGGGAGAGAAGGAAAGAGAAGAATGGAAGGAATAGATAAAGAAGGGATGGAGGCTGGGTGTGGTGGCTCAGGCCTGTAATCCCAGCACTTTGGGAGGCCGAGGCAGGAGGATCACTTAGGACCAGGAGTGCAAGACCAGCCTGGGCAACATGGCAAAACCCCATCTCTACTAAAAATACAAAGATTAGTCAGGCATGGTGGTGCACACTTGTAATCCCAGCTACTTGGGAGGCTGAGGTGGGAGGATCCCTTGAGCTCAGAAGTTCAACACCAGCCTGGGTAACAAAGTGAGACCTTGTTTCTGTACAAAATTTTATTTTAAAATTAGCTAGGTGTGGTTGATAGTCCCAGCCACTTGTGAGGCTGAGGTTGGAGTATTCTTTGAGCCTGGCAGGTCATGGCTGCAGTGAGCCGTGATGGTGCCACTGTTTGCCAGCCCTGATGACAGAGCAAGACCCTGTCTCAAAAAAAAAAAAAAAAAAAAAAGATGGAAGGAAGGAAGAAAGGAAGACAGGGAGGAAGGGTGGAAGGAGAAGGAAGGAAGAACACATTTCCTCAGCTTTGCTTTGGTAAGGCTTTCATTCCTCACATTTGGAAGAGCCGACTAGAGGGCACGCTCCTGCTTCTGCAGAGGTTACCCCCAGGGAACAAGCTCAAGGCCTGTGAGATGGCATAGGACACAGAGGAGCATCCTAGTCGCCAAGCTTTGGAACAGGAGGCTGAAGGAGAATCAGAGGGAGTTTGAGAGAGGTGGTTTGAGCTTTCTTGCTGTGTAACCTGTAACCTGCCTGATCCCTTTCCCTACCCGATGCCTGCTCCCAGAAGGAAGTGATCTCTTTCTCCTCCGAACCTGACAACCACTCCCTTTCTATGGACATGGTGTAAGGGCGGGTTGTGGGTGCTCTTGGGTGGCCCATGTGGGCAGAGCAACCGACCACCACTCTGAGCATCTTCTCCTTTTTTCTTTTCTTTTCTTTTCTTTTTTTTAAGACGGAGTCTTGCTCTGTCGCCCAGGCTGGAGTGCAGTGGCCGGATCTCAGCTCACTGCAAGCTCCGCCTCCCGGGTTTACGCCATTCTCCTGCCTCAGCCTCCCGTCCGCCACCTCGCGCGGCTAGTTTTTTTGTATTTTTTTTTTTTTAGTAGAGATGGGGTTTCACCGCTTTAGCTAGGATGGTCTCGATCTCCTGACTTCGTGATCCGCCCGTCTCGGCCTCCCAAAGTGCTGGGATTACAGGCTTGAGCCACCGCGCTCGGCCATCTTCTCCTTTTTTCCATCAGTAAAATCCACAGATCAAATGAGATTCCCAGGTGCTTCCACCCAGTCTCCAAGCCTCAGCTCATTTTGGTTTCTGTGGCGTCAAAGACCTCAGCAGGTCCGCAAGCGGCAGGAGGCCTGACGGAGCAGATTCACCCCATTACCCGCGTTCCGGGCCCTTTGGCTCTGTGGGTTTGGGCCCAGATGATCTCTCTGAAATTTCATCCCCCACTGTGAACACAGTGCTGGTCAGTGCCTCTCTTCGTTTCTGGCCCCCAATCCCTGCTCAGGAGCCCCAACGTGTTCTCCATTTTCAGCTGTGTGCTTAGAAACACCTTGACTCTTCTCACGCCTGCCGGGTAAGTGGGTTCTCTCCTGCTCCATCTTGGTCTTTTGGTCTTCTGTTGAGCTCCCTAACCTTTAAGGACGGGGGCGAGGGGTGGGGGCGGCTAGTGCTCTGGAGATAAGGGATGGTCTCTAAATTCTCAGCGGGTATTATTAGTATTCGCATTCTAAAATAGAAGTTTCTAAAGGCAGGATCGATAATATTACCTTTTATTTTATTAATAGCTTCCACACTTAGTTCAGCCCCCTGAATACATCAGGTGTCCAGTAAATACTTTACAAATGTTCCTGCCTTCAATGAGGATTTACACGTCTGAATTCGTGTAAAGAATTTAGAGTACTGGTACTTAACAACTTCCAACTTCATTTAATTTTTCCATTTTCTTCTACGCAGGTTTATTTCTTTACCTTTTCCTCTGTTCAAGGCTTTATTTCATTTCTTTCTTTTCCAAGAATAAGATAATATATTGAACTCATAGCTAGAGGTATATAAGTAACTTCCTGTTTAAATTTAGTTTTAGCCTACATTCTTATCTGTTATAATTACAGCATTGAATTATTTTAAGAATCTACCTATAACAGGGAACTCTTCTCTCCCCATGTTCTGCTTCAACCCATAAAGGAAGAAACTTCCACTAACATTGCCACTTTTTTGAGGAACTGCTATGCTATGTGTTTGAGTTGGTTTGGGCTGTTGTAACAAAATAGCACACTGGGTGGCTTAAACAAAGAAATGCATTTTCTCACAGTTCTGGAGGCTGGAAGTCCAGAGTCAAGGTGTGAGCAGGGCTGGTTTCTCCTGTGGCTTGCAGATGATCACCTTCTAATGGTTTCCTCGCTTGGTCCTTTCCTCTGTGGCTGGTGGGGAGAGAGTGAGCGAGCTCTGGTATCTTTCCCTCTTCTTACAAGAGCTCAAGTGATCTGCCTTGGTTCTATCACATTAGGGTCCCATTGTCATGGCTTCATTTAACCTTAAGTCCCTCCATAAAGTCCCTATCTTCAAACACAGTGACACTGGGATTTAGGACTTAACGTACTATTTCTTTTTTTTTTGAGACAGAGTTTCGCTTTTGTTGCCCAGGCTGGAGTCAATGGCGTGATCTCGGCTCACTGCAACCTCTGCCTCTCGGGTTCAAGCGATTCTCCTACCTCAGGCTGCCGAGTAGCTGGGATTACAGACATGCGCCACCATGACCGGCTAATTTTGTATTTTTGGTAGAGACAAGGTTTCTCCATGTTGGTCAGGATGGTCTTGAACTCCCGACCTCAGGTGATCCGCCTGCCTCGGCCTCCCAAAGTGCTGGAATTATAGGCGTGAACCACAGCGCCTGGCGCAACATACAAACTTTTGAGGGACACAGTTCAGTTCCTAACACTTGGTTGTTGCTTTTTTTTTTTTTTTTTTTGGAGATAAGATCTCCTTCTGTCGCCCAGGCTGGAGTGCAGTGGCATGATCTTGGCTCACTGTAACCTCCATCTCCCATGTTCAAGTGATGATCCTGCCTCAGCCTCCCAAGTACCTGGGGTTACAGACGTGCGTCACTACACCTGGCTAATTTTTGTATTTTTGGTAGAGACAGGGTTTTGCCATAATGGTCAGGCTGATCTCGAACTCCTGGGCTCAAGTGATCTTCTTGCCTTAGCCTCCCAAAGTGCTAGGATTACAGGTGTGAGCCATCACACCCGGCCTTGGTTACTCTTCTCTATAAGAGAAGGAGGAATTAACTGGATGGATGAGAGCCTAATACACGCATTGGGCCATATTTTTAGGGGTTGGAGCATGATGTAAAGACAGGATCTCCTGGTGCCCCACCTCCTGCTCCCTGGCCCTTTCTGTTGAGGCCACAGGATGATGCTGAACTTCTGGCCACCCAGTGAGCAAACCTGGGCTGCCCTCGCCAAGCCCCTGTTCAGGCCTTTCTGCTTTTCAGCCTGGGTGGCCAGTGCTGCACGGCAGATCTGTCTGCCTGCAACTCTGAGAAGGCGTGGAGTACCCCATTGTGGTCCATGCCATGGTCTCTAATCAAGCTTCATGAGAAAGCCCAGTTCTTTGAATGTGAGGTACTTGACTCCTATATTTTAAGCTGCACCCGCCCCTTGCATTCTAGCCTTTTCCATCCCTTTCCTCTGCTCCCTTTGTTTTCTCCGTGGCACTTTTCATCTTCTGACATTTCTCCAGTTCATTCCTAAGAATTTTTAACACGCTTTCAAACAGCTTTCCAAAAACCATACACTGAGAGGTTTCAATGTTAATTCTATCAAGGAAGGCGGGGGCATATTTAACTTAGGAACAAAAGCTTTTTAGGTGCAGCCAGGGGACAGTACATTAACTATTTTTGAATATGTAAAGCACGGTGTTGCAGAAGCATTACAAACAGTCTCTGGAATTTTAGCTCACGGAAGCTTGGAAGGGAATGGTGATGATAGTGAACATTTATTGAATCCTTCAACATGCCAGACAGAATGCTAAGGGCTTTTTGTCCGTTTTTTTTTTTTCCTTGTGATATAGCTAACACCATTCACACCATTTTACAGCATTTTCCCTGCCTCAGCCTCCCGAGTAGCTGGGATTACAGGCGCCCGCCCTAAAGCCTGGTTAATTTTTGTATTTTTTGGTAGAGTTGGGGTCTCGCCACGTTGGCCAGGCTGGTCTTGAACTCCTGACCTCAGATGATCCGCCTGCCTCGACCTCCCAAAGTGCTGGGATTACAGGAAACTGAGGCCCGGTGAGGTGAAGCGGCTGTCCACCTCAGGTCTGCCACATTCCAGGGTCCCTGTGCATGGCGCTAGGCTTAAGAAAAGAACATTCTAACAATCAGAGCTGGCCAGCGCTGCAATGGCAATGATTACCATGTGGTCTCTTTTCCACTCTGAGCCTGATCCAGCGGAGGCTGGGTGACCATCTGTTAGGATTGCTGCAGAAGGGAGATCGATTTAGACAACTTCTGAGTCTCTTTCCAACTGTAAGATCTTAGGAAAACTTGATGGGCAGCCCCATGGGAAAGGAATTAGATTTGTTCTTTGTAGCTCTGTTCAGCAGAGTAGCATTTCTCAGCCTTCTCCATCTAGAAATCCTCAGTGTCACAGGCAAGTGAATAGATACTCCTGGGAGGTCTGGATAGAGCTGGCAGTGGTTGCCCGAAGCAAAATTTTTTGTGCCAAATCTGAAAAAGAAATGATTTGAATTTTATATTATATACTAAAATATGCTTGTTTGTTTTAATAAAAAATATTTAAAATTGAAACTTTTTTTTTTTTTTTTGAGACAGACTCTCACAGGTGATAGCCTGTGCTGGAGTGCAGTGGCACGATCTTGGCTCACTGCAACCTCTACCTCCTGGGTTCAAGCGATTCTCCTGCCTCAGCCTCCCAAGTAGCTGGGATTACAGGCGCTCGCCACCAAACCTGGCTAATTTTTGTATTTTTTAGTAGAGACGGAGTTTCGTCATATTGGCCAGGCTGGTCTCGAACTCCTGACCTCAGGTTTTCTGCCTGCCTCGGCCTCCCGGTGCTGGAATTACAGGCATAAGCCACCATGCCCAGGCTGACACATATTTTAAAAAGCATAGCCATTCGATGCAAAGCTTAAATTCTGTTTCCCTAATAAATCTTCATTTTAATTTTGTTCATAAGGAAAACATGCCCTGTTTATTTGATGGGTTTACTGATCCCCAACACATCACCTAGAGTCCCTGGGAGAACATTTCTCCAAGATGAGAACCAAAACAGTAGTGTTAAGACCAGTGGGGAGAAGTAATAAAAAGGCAGATAAGATTTTATCCCAATGCAAGAGGGATCTTTCTAAGAGTTGCCATTGTCCAACAGTGGAATGAGTTCTCCTTAAAAGTAGCCACTACTACTAAAAAATCTCTAAGCAGAGATGGGTCATGGATGAGGGGAAGCTGCCAGTAGATTCTACTTTGGGAACAATGGTGCTGGAGAAAATTCACAGCCATGATTAAAGGAACAGGCAAAACCCATGCTCTCCACCGCTTGAAGAAGACTCTGCACTTACAGGGAAGCTATCGTTGGAGTATTAAGCGCCAACGTGGTCCTCATGATGTGCCAACCCCTTTACCCAAAGTTTGATGTGGCATTTAGTTCTTAGAGTGACCCATATTGTCGTCAATCCTATTTTCCAGGTGAAGAAATAGAGGCTCAAGGACATTAAACAAATGCACCAAAGTCTCACAGCTGCCAGGAGTGGAGCTGGGCTTTGACCTCAGGCTGTTGAGTTGGGTTGGGACTGCCTCTCCCTCCCGGTGCCTTCCCTGACCTTTCTGTCCTCACTCCCTCCCCATGATGCCACTGCCTTGGTTCTCAGCCCTGGCCTAGAAGGGATCTTGTATGAGGGAGGAAGACAGGCGGTGGTGGGTGGTCAGGACACCTGGACTCTGGTTCACACCCTGCCGCTAACCAGGTGACCTTGGGAGGGCTGCTTACCTTCCTGTTTGTTTATGTGCTGATTCATCATTTCTGAATCTGCCACGTGGGCCATCTTTTCCTAAAACTCAAGGAAACTGTGACACATCATGAAGGAGTCCCACTCCACCACCAGTAGGACAGAACTATAGTAAAAGTAGAACAAAGTAAACAACCGAGAAAAGAAAACCAACAAAAAGCAAAGCACCTACTGGGAAATGCCTCTCTTTCCTGGGGATTTACTTTCCTGGCAGGTCTCCCAGGCACGAGACTCAGTACAAAGCCTGTCTTTCTCTGCACCAGGGGATGTCTAGTAAGGGGTGCTCTCTTTGTGGCGCCCACCACCAGCATTATAATAGGTTTTGTTGGACTCTTCCTACCCACTGTGTATTTACACCTTCACAAAAAAAACAGATAATTATGCCCAGGTGGCTGTTTGGTTTCCAGTTGAAATGACCATGTGATGTGATGTGTCGATGTGGGCCAGAGGTTTCAGCTGTGAATCATTTCTGGGTTTCCTGCTGTTATGGTGAGGTGGTGAGGCATCCTCGGGTTTCCCGGGGAGTCTCTGTGCTAACGCTTCCCCCTCCAGAAACAGTGAGGATAAAAGGAAGCTCCCTACCATGGAGCCACGTTTACCACCCAGAGCTTTATCTTACAGCTCAGGGTGGGCGAGGCAAGTGTCAAGGATTTCTTTCCAAGATGCTTCTGAATCACAAGAGGATCTTAGGGGAGGTGAACTACTGTAAGAGTCTCACCCTTCATCTCCGTTTCATTTTTTTTTTTTTCTTTTTTTTGAGACGGAGTTTCCCTCTCACCCAGGCTGGAGTGCAGTGGCGCCATCTCGGCTCACTGCAAGCTCCGCCTCCCGGGTTCACGCCATTCTCCCGCCTCAGCCTCCGAGTAGCTGGGACTACAGGCGCCCGCCACCGCGCGGGCTAATTTTTTGTATTTTTGGTAGAGACGGGGTTTCACCGTGTTAGCCAGGATGGTCTGGATCTCCCGACCTTGTGATCCGCCGCCTCAGCCTCCCAAAGTGCTGGGATTACAGGCGTGAGCCACCGCGCCCGGCCCATCTCCGTTTCACTTTTAGAAGAGACTCTTCTCCACGTGAGAGGCAAATGCACTAAGGCTTAGTGTGATCACATGTGCTGGAAAACTTGCCTGAGTGTCCTGAGGGTCTCACAGGCTTTTCAATTTGTAGATTGCAAGAGAAGGCATTCTTTCAATTGGCTTAGCAAGACTGGAACCAGCTCAGAAGAAATGGTCTGTTCCCTTATTCATTCTACAAGCTGCCTTGAGTGCCTGCTAGGTGGGGCTATACAGATAAAGAAGACACAGTTCCTTCAGGGAGCTCACAAGATGGCTAAGAAGTGTCTTCCATAAATAAAACCTGGCAATATGCGGACACAAGTGCAGTATCAGTGGTGAATTCAAGGAGCGATAGAGGGAGAAACTGATTGTCTTGAGTAGGATGACAAGAGAAGAAGGGCATTCCAGGAAAAGAGCAAAAAGAAAGGAAGGACAGACAGATCCAAAGAGCTGCCACCTGGGAGGAGTTCAGTGTGGGGCCACCGCAGAAGGCGAATTTATAGGTCAGGAGAGTATTGGGGGCTGGAAAACTAGATCGGGCAGGTTATGAAGGGATTTGCCAACCTGACTCAAAGAAGTGCGAATGAAGGCAGTGAGGAGGCAGGAGGCTGAAGGCAGGTCCTGTGGATTGAGGGGCCCAGAAGGGTTAAGATGGGAGAAAAAGAATATTAATAAATTTATGAAGGAAATATTAATATTAATAGCAGCAAACATTATTGAATACTTTCTATGTGCATAGTAATGTGGCTAGGTGCTGCATTTACATTTAATACAGTTACTCAAGGAGATGGGTGCTATGCTGTAATTATCTTTTTTTTTTTTTTTTTGAGATGGAGTCTCATCTGTCTCTAGGCTGGAGTGCAGTGGCGTGATCTCGGCTCACTGCAATCTCCGCCTCCTGGGTTCAAGTAATTCTCTCTCTCAGCCTCCTGAGTAGCTGGGATTACATGCACGCACCACCATGCCCAGCTAATTTTTGCATTTTTAGTAGAGGCAGGGTTTCACCATGTTGGCCAGGATGGTCTCGATCTCTTGACCTTGTGAACTGCCCACCTCAGCCTCCCAAAGTGCTGGGATTACAGGCATCAGCCCCTGCACCCAGCCTATTATCTTTTATTTTATAGATGAAGAGACTGAGGCTTATGGAGGTAACATAAATAAACCACTCAATGTCCCATAGGTAGGAAGAAGACAGCAGCTGGCTCAAACCTTGGTTGTCTTATCTAAGGGAGAAATAAGACAAGAAATGTAAAAAAAGGAAAAGAAAGTCAATTTACTTGCCTTGAGTTATTTCTCTGACCATTTAATTATACACCCCTCATTTAAAAATATTTTATTTATCCTGGCCAATGCTTTTTCCCCTGAAATCTTTGGTAGAAAGTTTTGTCTTTACTTATATCTTTTATTATTTCTTTCTCTCTGCAATCTTTACTACGTGTACACAGTTCGTTGTGAAAAATCTTTTTAGGATGCACTCGTATGAAAAGTATAATGCAAAATGAAAATTTGTCTATAAACTATACAAACAGGGCAAACAGCATCTATTTGCGGTTTTCTCTGCACAGGTAGTTTGTTTCTCAGTGCTGAGCTTTGGAGAGGCTATTCGCCGAGGATATTCAGAGTGTCTGTTTTGTTTTTCCATATTTTCTGAGCAGTGCACTGAAGCTTTTAGAATGTGTGCCTATCCACTGATATTTTGGCGTCAACTGAGATGCAAAGTAATTGAATAAGACAAAAAAATAAAAATAAAAGGAAAGAAATGGTTTACAAAACCACCGTGAGCCTGATTTGTGTATTTCTGGGATTTATAAATACAGTTAGCTATAGTTAGGCTTTTCATATGAGTGGGGCAGGGACCAAGGCTGGGCTCAGCATATGGATGAACACTAAAGGTGTCCTCTCGCAGGTGAGGAGCTCTGAGAACCACATATCCTTGATCCCTGAGCTCTGAGTTCATTCCCTAATGGGGATCTAAACATTCATAGACCCTTATAGTAACTCCCAACAGAGGTATGTTTTTAGGGGCAGAACGGGTGGAGTGAAAAGCTCTTCTTGGCCACACTGTGCATCTCTGTCATCCTAGCAGCTGGTGAGATGAGTGGATGCTGAGAGTGATCCACAGGCAGGGAGACCTGGACAGTGGCTCTTCCCCTTCTCCCACATGGCGGTGTTCGCAAGGGTAGGAAAGGCTCAATGTGATGTTCATGTATCTTTTTAGGACTTGTCAGAAAGGACTTCTACAAGGGGCATCTGTGTATGTGCAGCATTCTTCAGAGTCTCATAGTGGCAGAGGCGGCAGAATTGCCAGCACCTCCCAATGTGGGCCAGTTCACCAGGGGCTTGGTCCCATGTGCTAACATTGAGAACAGACAAGCTGAGGAAGGTGCTCTCAAGCTACCAGGGCACACAGAAGCCACCACCGGGAACTGAGACATGACGCTTCTCCTGGCCACTCATGAAGCAAAGTCCTAATTCTAGGCAGGAAGGATTTTTAGCTATGATACCAAAGTTTCTTGCTAGTGAAGTCGAATTGGAGTGAGTTGAGAGAGTTCGGGAGAAAACTAGGAGACCACGAGTGTGGACAACACTTGCATGGAGTCGTATTGCAAGAAAGGTGAAGAGTACAACAGACACGGCAGTACTTGGTTGGCAAAGTTCGTGGAAGGTTTTCGTTTTTAAGATGGGAGAAATATTAGCCGTTGGGATGTATGAGTTAGGCAGCATGGGTCATTATGGCTCTGTTGAAAAAGAGGATGTCAAGTGAAAAGAGCAAGTGCAGACTAGAACATACAATATGATATAATTTATGTAGAAAGAAAAACTCCATTTCTTTACACGTACATATGTAGTGAGTATTTTTAAAAGTCTTCAAGTCACCGCTACTATTAGCCTCAGGCCAGTGGCTGCCTGCTGGAGTGGAGGGAAGTGACTGGGATCAGGGAGGGAGGCTCCGACAGAAGTACATGCATCTCAATGCTGTTTTGTTTGTTTGTTTGTTTTTACAAAAAATAAATTGGAACAAAATATGGTAAATTATTGTGTTAGCTAGATTGTGGCTACATAGACATTTATTATTGCCTACACTTCTCTCTTTATGTTGAAATACTTATCATGTAAAACAAACGACATGCAAAAATGTCACCATCATCATCATCAACATCAACAATAAAAAATTGCTCTACTTCTTTGGAGATTTCAAATATAGATCTACCAGAATATATGAGGCATTGGCTATGATTTTTCAAGGTCTTTTTTTTTTTTTTTTTTTCTAGCCCGATGCTGTGAAAACAAAATTGCTTCAAGGCAAGCGTGTTGAGTGAAAGGATGTGTTAATTAGTTAATGCCCTGTTTTTTGCCACCTCTCTTCCCACCACCGGGGAGGGTTCTGGCAGGTGGGGGTGACTGCGAGAGGAAGATGGGTGGGTTTTGGATGATGGCTCATGTCAGTAGAGTACACTTGCACCTTGTATTTGGAGCAATGTTGACACATTTGCTCAGATACTTCTGGAGAGAAGTTAAGGTTGTGGGCAATGCCTGCATGGAGACACATGACTGGAAATTAGAAAAACGTGAAGTGTATCATTGTGGGTTTTGTTTCTCCCTTAATAATCACTGAGAAGCAGGCACAACTGTCTTTTTCTTGATGTGCACAGCCACTTATGTTGGCCTTTGCCGGGTGTTCTCTGTGGTCTGTGTATGTCGAAAACTGCAATGACTGGAAGGTCTTGTGCTGTGAGGAAGGACAGAGGAGGGGGGCAGGAAAAGGGGCAACTGGAGAAAGCCATTTATAATTTGTCAAGATATAAGTCTAAATATCTTAACTTTAAAAAAGCCAGAAAACAAGCTAAAGGACCTCTCAGAGAGGAAGTTCTAGAAGAGATAGAGCAGACAACCATTCCTTTTATTTTGGCTGCCCATATTTTTTGAAGATACAATGCAAGTGCATTATAGCTGATGGACCAATGGAAGAAAGTGCTAGAGAAGCTGGTTTCATTTCAGTATAAGGGAGTTTTTTGGTTTTTTTTTTTTTTTTTTTTTTCCCAAATAATTGAGTGTGTGTCAGAACCAGGGACAGCCTCAGGTAGGAGGTTTGTACAGATCAAGCTGGGTGGCTTCCTGTCCATGAGGCCATGGGTGGTTTCAGGTTTGCATCAGGAAGGGAGGTCGCATGAGGTCTAATTCAAGGGTAGACTGATTCTTTGAATGGTGGGGGTTCTTCCTACTGTTTTCATAGCATCCTCTCCTCTCCCTACCGTTCCATGGGCACCAAGATAGGAGAGCCTTCTCCCTGAGGGTAGACTATGAATATCCCCGTCTCCCCACCATGATACTTAGGGAAATTGTGCAGATGCAGATAGGTCGGCTACAAACGTGCTTGAATTTTAGGAGAACACTGCAGATTCAGGGAGATGTTACTGGATGTTCATTCCTGGATATCGTGGAAAAATTCCCTGCAGTTCTCCTCTAAACAACTTGAGAAAACTGAGAAAGAAGGAAAGAAGGAAAAAGTCACAGTGAGGACAATGACACAGCACCTGAAATTGACCTTTTAGGGTTTGGCTTGATTCTTTCTGATAGGCACAAGAGTTTGGAGCTGGGCAAATAAATCCAATTGCTTACCTGTTACATCTGATCTGGTTGTTGCAAGAACTGAGATAAAAGCCCAACTCTTCATGACCTGTATCATCTGGAGCTCAGCAGCTGCCACCAACAGCCAAGCACACCGTCCTGGCCTGAGTTCACCACGGGAGGTTCGAGTGTTTGCCCGAGGACCGCTCAGGATGGAGACCTTTGGAAAGACACCAGCCAGATGTCCAGGCGTGCTCAGAGGGGTGGACAGCTGCTGCCTTGTTATTCTGTGATGTGAAGTGCCATTCTAGACCCTTGAAGCTCAGCGGTCAGGGCACAGCCGTTCCGATATGGTGTTCGGCCAGCAGAGACAGGGCAGGGTCACAGAGAAGACCTGCGGTAGCGGCAGCTGGGGTAGCTCCAGTGTGGCTAAACACTTGAGGATTTCTAGCAAAGGCTTTAGAAATTCTTCCTTTCCTCCCTGGCTCTTTGTTAATGTGCTATATAAATCTATGCTCAAGAAAGGATGGAAAGAAGGAGCTCGTATGGAAAGATGCCAGGCAGCCATTCTCCTCTGTGGCCCTTCACTTTCTGTAACTCCACACAGCAGTCAAGACAGGGAGCATGTGAGAGAATTACTCCTTCCTGCAAAGGGGTAGTTTGAAATATTAAAATACGGTATTTAATGGGGCCTCTCACAGATTGCTGTAGAAAACTATCCCGGGTTTGATTAGCAGAAACGTAGGGATAACAAAAGCTAACAGTTACTTAGCATCCTTTTCAAAGCATGTTTGGACAATCTCTCACCTGCACGTCTCTGCTCAACAGTATTCTTATTTACAAACGATGAAACTGACTCAGCAGTTGAGGGGCTTACAGAGATCGTGGGCCTAGTGATGGTGAGACCAGGACTGGACCCAGGTTCCTGCCTTCAAGTCCCATCTGTCCATTTCCACGCCAGCCTGCCTGCTGTCCGCCTGTTTTTGGACACTCCAGCACATGATGCTCACCTCATAGTCACTCCCGGGAATGGGGCTTCATTTCTCATTTATACCTGGTTTCTCCATACCTTGAACAAATGCACTCAACAAATACTTGCTGAATTAATTTGTTGCACTATCATTTCTCCTAGTAGATTGTAAGGAAAATGGACTGCACTATGGTCAATGCTGTACCTGCCATGGAACTATGGAGGGCTTTTTGTTTTGTTTTGTTTTTTGAGATGGAACCTCACTCTGTTGTCTAGGCTGGAGTGCAGTGGCGCCATCTGGGCTCGCTGCAACCTCCGCCTCCCAGGTTCAAGCCATTCTCCTGCCTCAGCCTCCCAGGTAGCTGGGATTACAGGGGCCTGCCACCACACCCAGTTAATTTTGTATTTTTAGTAGGGGCGGGTTTTCACCATGTTAGCAAGGCTGGTCTCGAACTCCCGACCCCAGGTGATCCTCCCACCTCGGCCTCCCAAAGTGCTGGGATTACAGGCATGAGCCACCACCTCTGGCCTGGAAGGAATTATTATAGTGAATGTTTTGATTGTTCTTAAGAGATAAATAAGCTTCAGATCCTGGCTGTATGCATTAGAAGTCTTGGGACCTGGAACTAGTTACTTAAATCCCTCTGAACCTCAGTTTCTCTTTTCTTTTCTTTTTTTTTTTTTAGAGACAGGGTTTTGCTCTGTCACTGAGACTGGAGTGCAGTGGCCTTGACCTCCTGGGTGCAATGATCCTCCTGCCTCAGCCTCCTGAGTAGCAGGGACTACAGGTGCACACCACTATGCCTGGCTAATTTTGAAATATTTTTAGAGATGGAGTCATGCTATGTTACCCAGGCTAGCCTTGAACTCCTGGCCTTAAGTGATCCTCCTGCCTAGGTCTTCCAAAAACACTGGGATTATAAATATGAGCCACCGTGCCTGGCTTGAACCTTATTTTTATTCTGTGTAAAATGAGGAATACAGGAATGTTGTATGGATTAAAAGAGATAATGTACCTTGAGTGCTTAGCCTTTATACATTAAGATTTTTGGTTCCCATCATAAACTTGAATCACATAGACTGCAAGGCTGATCACTACAGAGGAAGGGCAGGGGAAGTGCAAGCCACAGCCTCCTCCTTATATGTTTGGGGAACCAGAGCATTCTTGCCATTTATCTCTCAGGTGTGTCCAGGTTCTCTTGCACATGACATGCTCTCAAAAAGTCGGGCATAATAGTCTTTCCTGCCCATGGTTACACCCCACAGTATAAACTGGTGGGTGTATGAATTCCACAGACACTCTCCCATCAAAATAATTATCATTTAGTGGTCCTTTTTTTTTTTTTTTTTTTTTTTTTTTTGAGACAGAGTCTCGCTCTGTCGCCCAGGCTGGAGTGCAGTGGCTGGATCTCAGCTCACTGCACGCTCCACCTCCCGGGTTTACGCCGTTCTCCTGCCTCAGCCTCCCGAGTAGCTGGGAGTACAGGCGCCCACCACCTCACCTGGCTAGTTTTTTGTATTTTTTAGTAGAGACGGGGTTTCACCATGTTAGCCAGGATGGTCTTGATCTCCTGACCTTGTGATCCACCTGTCTCGGCCTCCCAAAGTGCTAGGATTACAGGCTTGAGCCACCGCGCCCAGCTAGTGGTCCCTTTTTTGAGTGGACTGTCTTATTAACAAACCCAGGAAGTATCAAATGGTATTTGATAACTAAAGGAATTTGTTTACCTTGCACAATGTATTTAAGTTAAACCATATGAAATTCCGCTGTTGATTTCATTTGGTCCAACCCCAATACCACTGATTTTATTCTCCACTGTTTCTGTATCCTCATTCACTCCACCCATCCCAACTCTTAAGCTGTTTGAACCCAGTTACCTTTAATTCTGACTTTTGGGTTATAATTACTAGCATTTGCTGTTTGTCTTCATAATTATTAAATATTCTCAACATTATCTTGTTTAATCCTCAGGAGATGAGCCAATGATTAAGGAGTATTATCCCCATTTTAGAGATGCAGAAAGTCAAAAAGAAGCCAAGCCATTGAACAAGGTGTTCTGATTCCCGAGTTCAGACTTTTTTCATTATGTTCCAGCTGTCCCCTCTTATCTCATCAAAGCCTTCCTCATCAGCTACTATAAAAGGGCATTTGCCTAGCAAGTCTTCATCTATTTCTCTTTATTTCTGTTCCCCCTGGTTTTCACTCCTAGCTTTCCCTGGCTGTTCCAGCCATTTGCACTCCCAAGGCCAGCTTTAGCCGATTTACCTTATTACATCCCAAAAAGGAAGAAGCCCTGGTGATTGGGTCTGGTTCTCCACCTATTTTCCCAGCTTTTACCCAGACATCTTTGCCATAATTATGACTATTATTTCAGAACTTGGAGGACACTCTTCAATTACCTGCATTTCCCCTGGCATAGCTGACAGACCATCCGTATGGGCAGAGTGCTCTTCGCCTCAATTGTAATAAAAATTTTAATTATTCATCAGTACAGTAGCTGTTAGACAAATGCCCAATTATTATTCATCCATAGCTAAGTAACCTCCTGCTCTTTTTTGGAACGGTGACAAGCGCGGCCCTGCCAGAACTGGCAGAGGGCACAGATCAAAGGGCGCTTTGTGCTCTGCTTTTACCAGGAAAGAGAAGGAGAGCCAGAGCTTCCTGCTGGTGCCCCGGCCTCCTCCCTCACCTGTGCCCCAGTGCAGCTCCAAGCCCAAGATCCCCAAGTCAGGAAAGCTGGGAGCAGGGGAGACTTGGAGTCCCTGCCAGCAGGCCGCAGCTGTGGGGCATTGGGCACGGCCAGGTCACCTGGCAGAGGCTCTCTGGGTGGAACAGCTGCAGGGGGCTTGTTGCCAAAGAAGTGACAAAATTGCAAACGAGGGTATGAGAGTGGCTTTTGCTTAGACATACACTGTGGCTGATTTTCCTTCACAATAGGTGGCACCTCCCTGCCCTTCCCCTGACAGCCCAGGTGACCAGGCTGGCAAAGTCGTGAAGGAGGACGTCTCCTCAGGTGGCAGCCCTTTCCCTCCCTGGTTCTGGTTTCTCCTTCCAGGGACTCTTCCTAGTGAAGCTCCTCCTCCAGCTCACCAAAGCATCAGAACCTTTAGGCTGACCCAGATCTCAAGGGCGGGGGCTTTTCCTGGCTGGACAGCTTTCCTGGTTTCCACTGTTTGCTACCTTTTCCTCTCAAAACTTACCACGAGGCAGCTCTTGGCCAGAGAGACTCGTGCCTCTGCCTACTCTCCAGAGAGCCTTTCTGCACTTTCTAAGAGGCACCCAGGCTTTGCCACATCCCCTCTCATGTTCCATCCTGAGACCTCGTGGAACTTGCTGCCGACGGCTTCCACATGGAACCTCAACCCTTTCCCAGAATGGGTCTCCATAGGGCAGCTTCTTCTGCCTGCTGCAGACCCCAGGGGTCTGTGCCTGTGGGACCCTCACATCACTGCACTCAGCCTATCCAAACCACTATGCTGCCACCTCCTTGTCCTTTCTGCAACACACCTTTCTCCCGAGGAGCACACCCTTGTCACTTTCTCACTGCAGGGTTCCCATTCTCCCTTTCTCGATCATGTCACCTCGCTGCCCTGTAACCCACCATGGCTTTCCACCTTCAGCTGTAAAAGCTGAAATCTTTACAATGTGCCTACCTGGTTGGCCCCCCAGTTACAGTCCAGTGACTACAGATTCTCTTTCCTCCTCCTCCCTCTCTTCTGCAGCTCTACAGGTAAAATCTGGTCCTGCCCCAGGGCCTTTGCACTTGCTACTCTCAGGCTCGGAAACTCTTCACGCAGATACTCACTGTCTTACTCCTTCATCTTCCATGTTCGTTCTATACACAGTAATGCCCAGCCACTCCTCACCCCATCAACCTAACTTTTTATAGCCTTATTACCTCAATATATCATTTATTTATTTTTAGTTTATTGTCCACCTCCCTCTAGTAGAAGCTAAGCTTCACGAGAATAGAGACTTTGTTTTTGTTCACAGACAGTGGAGTGCTGTGGACTGAATTGTGTCCCTCCCCTCCCCGATCATGCATTGAAGGGCATCGAGGAGCTCCTCAGCTGGCACCACCATTCGTGCCAACTCCAGAGCTGACTGCCTGGGAAGAAACAGAGGCACCCAGGGCCTCTTGGCCTCTCAGTGTCTCTTCAAAGTCAAAGAACATGTGTGGTGGGAACGAGATGACGGGGAGTCAGAAGGATGGGAGCTGTGGTCACAGCATGAAGCACAGGGGTCTAAGAGTTACGGGGGGAGGCTCAGGGTGGGAATAACCAGTTGGGTTACCCAATGTGATGGTGTTTGGAGAAGGGGCCTTTTGGAGTTAATTAGGTTCAGATGAGGTCGTAAGAGTAGGACCCTCATGGTGGGATTAGTGTCCTTATAAGAAGAGACACCTTATAAGAAGAGACACCAGAAGACAGAACATCTTCTGTGTTCTCTCTCTCTGCCCCCACCCCAGGCAAGGACACAGTGAGAAGGTGGCCATCACCAGAACCCAGCCATGCTGGCTGACACCCTGATCTCCGACTTCCAGACTCCAGAACTGATATGGTTTGGATCTGTCTCCCCACCCAAATCTCATGTCGAATTGCAATTCCCAGTGTTGGAGGTGGGCCTGGTGGGAGGTGACTGGATCATAGGGGCGGGTTCTCATGAATGGTTTAACACCACCCCGCTTGCTACTGTCGTTGGGATAGTGAGGGAGTTCTCGTCAGATCTGGTTATTTAAAAGTGTGCAGCACCTCCTCCTCTCTCTCTCTCGCTCCCGCTCCCTCCATGTGAGACCTGCCGCTCCCTCTTTGCCTTCCACCATGGTTGGAAGCTTCCTAAAGCCTTCCCAGAAGCAGAAGCCACTATGCTTCCCGTACAGCCTGCAGAATCGTGAGCCAATTAAACCTCTTTTCTTTATAAATTACCCAGTCTCAGGTATTTCTTTAAAGCAGTGCGAGAATGGACTCATACAAGAACTATGAAAAATAAATTCCTATTGTTTAAGCCATGGTATTTCATTATGGCAGCCTGAGCTGACTAAGACATGGAGGTTCATTATTTGTTTAAATAAATAAATATTTGCTTAAATGAATAAATTGATGTTCCAGGTAGCAACAGGCCAGGAGAGGAAAGTTGGGCTGTTGTGGTTGTTGCTTGTTTGCTCCCATGGCTACTGCTGTCCTTGTGTGAAGTTGTCCGAGGCTATTACCACCTGGCTCTACCTCCTCTTGTTGTCACCTCCTGTCTCCTTGTGATTCTTCCACTGCGAACTTTGGAATCTGGCTTCATTCTTCTTTTTCTTCCTCTCAATTTTTAATACCCCTGTAGATGATCTGCCTCTCAAACTGCTTCCTCAGTTTCAACATCTTATCACCACTGTACTCCATCCTCCCACGGGACTTGCTATCCCATGCTGAGGGTCCCCCAGAAGTCTTACACCCCTGTGCTTCATGCTGTGACCACAGCACCTATCCTCATGACTCACCATCATCTCGTTCCCACCACACTTGCTCTCCGACTTTGAAGAGACTCCGAGAGGCCAAGAGGCCCTGCTTCCTTCTGTTTCCTCCCAGGCAGTCAGCTCTGGAGTTGGCACAAATGGTGTTGCCAGTTGAGGAGTCAGGGAGGGGCTGAACCCCAACCTGCACTTTACTCAGCAAGCTGTGCACTGGGGCAGGGTAATGTCCCCCAAAGAAGAAGCATGTTTCTCTTCGTATAAAGAGCAGACCTTGCTAAGTCATGTGCTTGCAGGATTGCATATGCCTAGTGGGATATTTTAACAGAGAAGCAGCACATACCCTAGCAGCAGCCTTGCTATGCCCCATAGTGCAGTGGGCCGCAACCTCTTTTGGCACCAGGAACTGGTTTCCTGGAAGGCAATTTTTCCATGAATCAGTGGCAGGTGGAAGGGGGCATGATTTCAGGATGAAACTGTTCCACCTCAGATCATCAGGCATTAGCTTCTCATAAGGAGTGAGCAATCTAGATCCCTCACATGTGCAGTTTACAATAGGGTTCATGCTCCTATGAGAATCTGATGCCCGCCGCTGATCTGACAGGAGGTGGAACTCAGGTGGTAAAGCTTACTCACCTGCCACTCACCTCCTGCTGTACAGCCTGGTTCCTAACAGGCCATGGACTGGTACCAGTCCACAACCCAAGGATTGGGGTCCCCTGCTATAGTGACTGGCTGTCCAAAACCTTCGGAACTCTTTCCACACTTTGATGGTGTTTCATAGTGTAAATACCAACCTCCCAATGGGGGTGCAAGGGGGAAGGGAGATGAAATGCACACGCGCACGAGCGCACACACACACACACACACGCAGGTCCCCCTTGCCCCCTTGCTGCCAGGGGCAGATGTGTGATTTAGGTGTCACCAACCCTAATGCTTCTACATCAGGCTTTGCCTCAAAACTGAGTTCTCCGGGGGAGGCAGAGCAGAGGCCTCTATTTTCCAGGAGGATGGTGGCAGTGGGGGTTTGGTTCTCTCGCGGGCAGCTGTGGTGGCCGGTCCCCAAGTGCAAACTTCCTGATGATGGCGGAGGCTCAGCTCCTTTGATGGGCCGGCTCCACCGTGTGTGTTGGGGAGTCATTCCTGGAAGCTCAGCCAAGAGTCTGTTTCTTTGCACCTCTCAGGGGTTTTTTTGAGCTATCTATATCACTTTCTGCTAAACTAGCTGGAGCGGATCCTGCTCCCTCTAAAGAGAACGCTGGCTAACAGAAGCACCCTCCTCGCCTCCCTCCCTTCCCTTCCCAGCCCAAGTCCTGTGATCATCTGAGTTACTCTCCCCTCAACACCCTTGATATCTTTGCCTCCCCACACCCATCCTTCCTCTGCACCCGCTCAACAAAATACCTACCCCTACTCTCCTATCCTTTCACACCTGGGCAGCTCAGCAGTTTTTTTTGGGAAATGTCATCGCCATGCACGCTGCCACAATTTGTGTCTCAGCCTCAACTGGGTCTTTTGATGCCCCATACCAGCAACGTTTTATCTTCTTGGTACATCCCTTTCCTATTCTCTTCAACAACTTAAAAACCTTTGCCATTCCTCACACATGGCCTTCTGCACTCTGAGCAGACAGCTCTTTGACTCCCTGCTCTGCTCACTCCATCCCCCTGGAACCTCCTTGCCCATTTCCCCTGCCAATCAATTATACATCCTTTGTGCACTTCCTCCAGGGTCAGAGCCCAGAGCATCCCCTCTCCTACTTAAAGGCAACCTCATCATGCTGCCTCTGGTCCTGTCATCTCCCAACCTGTTTGGGTCCTACGTCCAGCATTGCCATTTGCTCCTGTATCTTCTGAGATTTTTTCTCTTGTCAAAAAATAACTCAAAAACATCTAGTTAGTTTGCATGTTGGTTAATTATTTTATATGCAAATTGTTTCCTCATATGTGAGGGAATCAGCTCTGAAGCCTAGTTAAGGATTTATAAAAATAAATGGAGGTTGAGGAAAAACTGTAGTGTATACACAATAAATCTTATCTATGCTTTCTGGGGGTGTTTAGGGAGTGGCAGGTAAACTGTTTAGTGGCAGCTAGCAGAGATGGCCAGTCTGGGCCTCCTGTCCTTGATCAGGTTAAAAAGGGATATCAAAGAATGATTTCAGTGGTTTATAGATTCTCGAGAAAACTTTGGGAGTTTGATTGAGGGACTCATATTCCAGACTCTCCCTGTAATGTCTACCAATGTTCTTCCATCAGCGCCTTCACTTCCATTAGGATTTCTCATTGTTGAGCCTCTCATTATGCTCAAATAATTACCATCCTCAATAAATTATTCTCGGCCATGTGAGGTGGCGTCTGCCTGTAATCTCAGCACTTTGGAAGGCCAAGCTGGGTGGATGGCTTGAGCCCAGGAGTTCCAGACTAGCCTGGGAGACATGGCAAAACTCCATCTCTGCAAAAAATACAAAAATTAGCCAGCCGTTGTGGTGCATACCTGTAGTCCCAGCTACTCAGGAGGCTGAGGTGGGAAGATCAATTGAGCCTGGGGAGATAGAGTCAGGATTGTGCCACTGCACTCCAGCCTGGGCAACTAAGTGAGACCCTGTCTCAAAAAAATAAATAAATAAATGAAATTATCCCCTGACCCTTCCCTGCCAGCAAGCCTCCAATTTCTTATTTAAACATCTCTGAAAACTCTTCTCTTTTCCATCTGCATCCTCACCTCCCTTTTGCTTCTTATTCCATATGGGGCTGTCTTCTGAACCCTATCATTCTACCAAAGCTCTCATGAGAATGTCATTCATGACCTACGGACCAAACCCAGGGGATATTTTTTTAGCTCTCTTCTTCCTGGATTTTTCTGCTGCCTTTGACACTTTGGGGCTCCTGAGATACCCCTCAGTCCTGGTTCTTCTTCTTCATGTACATCCGCGATCATTGAAAAGCTATCTCATCCGTGGGCTTCCTTTCTTCACACCACAGCCTTAGATGTTGGCATTCCCCAGGGTTTTTCTTGGCCAGTTCTCTTCTCTCTGGACTCCCAGAATCATCAACTGTCGTTTTTACAGCTAATGACTATGTGCTAGTGATTCCCAAACCTGCCAACTATTGCTAGAAAATTACACAGAAGAAAATTACAGTCAAGTGATGGGGAGAGGATTTGTTTTTTGCTAAGACAGAAATACCAATGCTTCACTGCACCCTTGCCATTTCTTATTCACCTTTCTCTGGGAGTTACCTGGATGTTTATGAGTAGGCGATCAGGTTTGCTAAGGTGACAGTGGAGCACCACTTTGTCTGGATCACTCCTCCTTCGCGGTGAAGACTGAGAAGTGGCTGTCTTTTGGTTCACTCCATCCATCTGTTGTCCCATGAGCTCCTCTGTCAATATTGACACTAGTTAAGCACATTGCAGGCAGGGGGTAATACACTCTGCCCCAGGAGCGCCACTGTTACTCAGATAGGCTAACTGGGCTTGGTAATGAATGATAGTGGCCTCTTGCATCCATAATCTACCCCATCCAGCCACCTATGAGCCATGTTTCTGCTATTTAAGCATAATTAGCGTGCCCCATTGTGTAGCATCAGGTAAAAAGACCTCTTGAGGGGCTGCTGTTGCAGTTTGCAATTTTTGTATGCAGAATTTGTCCTGGGAGCACCGGTAGAATTCCATGGAGGTAGCCAGAGGGATGTGATGCTTTCAGAAGGGTGACCTCTTCCTAAGGCACAACCCCTCCCTGAGAGACATCGCTGCAAACCACATTCCCTGCAGCATGATTTGCTGCTACCATACATATGGGCTTTCAATCACCCTGTGGCTCAACATTTTCTTTCTTTTCTTTTTTGAGATGGAGTCTTGCTCTGTCGCCCAGGCTGGAGTGCGGTAGTGCAATCTCAGCTCACTGCAAGCTCCACCTCCCAGTTTCACACCATTCTCCTGCCTCAGCCTCCCGAGTAGCTGGTGCCTGCCACCATGCCCGGCTAATTTTATTTTTTTGTTTTTTTAGTAGAGGCAGGGTTTCACCATGTTAGACGGGATGGTCTCGATCTCCTGACCTCGTGATCTGCCCGCCTCGGCCTCCCAAAGTGCTGGGATTACAGGCGTGAGTCACCGCGCCCGGCCTGGGTCAACATTTTCTTGCCCCCCACCATCTTGTGTACATGACTTGCTCCTCGAAGGCAGAGGCCATGGGGGTTCCACATGGCATAATATGATGCGTTTCTAGTGAGAAAGGAAACAGAAGAAAGAGCCCAGGCCTAGACATAGAAAGAGCATAAACTCTAAGTTGGAAAAACCTGTTTATGAGTTGTGGTCAGTTATTTACAGACTGTGTGACTTGAGGTAATTACTTATCTGAAACTGCACTTTGTTAACTTTAAAATACGAGATTAGTAATTCACTTTATCACATGATGGTTGCAAAAACTTAAATGAGAAATCATAGGTAAAGCACTTGGCATTCAGTAAATGCCTCCAAATGGCAGCTGTTAGTAGCATCATTAATAGATGCTTAATAAATATGTTCCTTACTCCTATTGTTTTCTCATTTCTTTCTAGAGAATTCCCTCAGTCCTGTGATTTGCCTATTGCATTACATGGTGGATAATTTCTCTTCCAAACTCTCTCCTGTCTATTCAGCACGCTCAGGCATTTATCATTGCAGGTGGGCATGGATGCAATAATTTTTATGTTTATGGTTTGTCTTAAGCTCAAGTTAAGGTTTCTGAAGTTGGGATTCTGTTTTATAGGTTTTGAATCCCTACTGGCTTACACGGTGTTACAGTCACAGTAGATGCTTAGTAAATATGGAGTGGCACAGATGAATAACATTTCACCTTAGAGTATAATCAGACCTATGCCGGGGTGAAAACACCCCCTTAATCGTCACATTCTATTCTACTCCCAATCACCACCACCCCTGCGCTCCACATCCTATTTTTTTTTAAAGACAGGGTCTGGTTCTGCTGCCCAGAGTGGAGTGCAGTGGTGCAATCTCTACTCAGTGCCACCTCCGCCTCCTGGGCTCAAGCAATCCTCCCATCTCAGCCCCTCGAGCAGCTGGGACTACAGGCACATGCCACCATGGTTCGCTAATTTTTGTATTTTTTGTAGAGACAGGGTTTTGCCATGTTTGCCCAGGCTGGTCTTGAACTCCTGAACTCAAGTGATCCACCTGCTTCTGCCTCCCAAAGTGCTGGGATTACAGGCATGAGCCACCACGCCTGGCCTCTCCACATTCCTTTATACAGCACTGACCCCACCCAAGCTGGGGCCTACTGTGGTAGCCCAAGCTGGAACAGATTGCTGTGCAAATACTTGGCAAAGTAATCATCTATTTGTGGATAAGCAGAAATTGGCTGTATCCCCAGTAGAGTTTTGAATTGTCACTATTAACACCCATGAGTCACTAACATGGTGGGCCGAGTGATTTTTCTGCTAAGCTTATAGGGCATATTATACTAAAAATGCCACTGGCTTAGTCTGTTTTCTGTTGCTATAACAGAATACCACAGAATGGGTAATTTATAAAGAAAAGAAACTTCTTTCTCACAGTTCTGGAAGCTGGGGCGTCCAAGAGCACAGCATTGGCATCTGGTGAGGGTTGTCCCATGGCGGAAGGGCAGAAGGCAGAAGCGATTACAGGAGACGAAGAGAGGAAATCAGGCCACACCCATTGTTTTTATCAGGACCCAGCTCCTGTGATAACTAACTGCTCCTGTGGTAAGGGCATCAATCCATTCATGAGGATGGAGCTCTCATGGCCAATCACCTTTAAAGGCCTCACCTCTTCATACCGTTACAATGGCAATTAATTTTAACACATGAACTTTGGAGGACATAGCAGTTTACAGTCTTGTCCATCTGTCTGTCAGTGTCTGCTCCACTGATGTCACAGATATTTAAACGAGCTTCTTTATTTTTGACCAAGCACACAGGGTCATTAGGTAATTCCTGGATCCCACATGTGGGTTGGTTTGGGGTTTAAATAAGAGGTGTTATTTTTCTCTTCATGGCTTCCAGGACAAGTTATGGTATGATGAGGGAAGTTAAGAGGAGAGATAAGAAAACTAATCCTGTACTTCTATTCCCAAAGCCAGCACTTTGATCTCACATCCTAGAAATGGAAGCAGTAGGAACTAGATGGAAGAGCAGATGACTGGAATGACCCTTAACTCAGTGGAATTTAAGCCCCAGAAAACATTATTTCATTGACCATGCTGTTTCATGTCCACCTTCCAGATTGCTCACAAATTCCTAATTTGACCAGCTCTACTCTGGGACATGCAGGGGAGTGAATTTTGGGAAGCATGGCTCCTGCTTAGTTAGACTGACACAGTGTAAAGTTACCACAGACAGCAGCTTAGTTAGCATCCTAGGAAAAGAAAAGCCTGGAAGAGAGAAAGGAAAATACCAATTATATCTCTCAATTGTAAAAGTAATTTCTCGCTTCATAGTTATTATGCAATCTGTGAGTAATAGGTTTAGCTTGTATGAAAATCCTGATGCCCAGCAAAGCTACCCAGTGGCTTCAGCATTTTCTCATGATCCTTGCTGAATCAATGTTTATAAATTGTCCAGATTGACCCTTCAGGTCAGGGCCTGTGAACCTTTACCATGACCCTTGGACTCTGTGTCCTTCTTTACTTTGGAGTGGGAGGGAAGATATCTCAGGCTCAACTTGCACTCCAGTCTAGACCTGGAGCCCTTGCTCTTTTTAGTGGAGAATGATATTTAGAAACCAAGTTCTGGTTGTCGGATGTGCTCATTGCTATTGGTGTGTCATTACACCTAAGCCCTTTCAATGAAAGTGATAAAAAATATGTTTTTACAAATCATGAGTTCATACTGATAATTATAATTCAGATTTATTCTTAGCCTTTAACAAATTTTAAATTTTTATTTTTTCTTTCACAGTGAAAACCTTGGTTCCCAATAATATTAACATTTTTTATTTGTTTTATGTTACAATATACATAAAATAGTTTCAGAATGTAATGCCATTATTACTACTATAATAAACTACTAAGTAAAATTTATATTTATTTGCAGTGTGTCCATAGAATATGTGTCCTACTAATGATATATAGAATATATTCTTTGAAAATTACTTGGTTTTGCTATGTGGATATGCTATTGAATCTAGATAAAGTTAGGTTAGTTTAAAAAAATTAATAAACTTTATTTTTTAGAGAAGTTTTAGATTCACAGCAAAATTAAATGAAGGGCACAGAAGGTTTCTATATATCTTTTTTTTTGCACACAGTGCACAATTTCCTTCACAATCAACAGCCAGACCAGAGTGGTACATTTGTTACAATCCATCAATCTACATGGACACATCATTATCATCCAAAGTCTATGGTTTACATAATGGTTCACTGTTGGTGATGTACATTCTATGAGTTTTGACAAATATATAATGATACATATTCACTATTATGGTATCATACAGAATAGTTTCGCTGCCCAAGAAATCTGTGCTCTGCCTATTTAACCCTCTTTTCTCCCTAACCCTTGACAACTACTGATCTTTTTATTGTTTCTATAGTTTTGACAACCACTGATCTTTTTATTGTCTCTATAGTGTTGGCTTTTCCAGAATGTCATCTAGTTGAAATCATGCAATCTGTAGCTTTTTCCAATTGGCATTTCTTACTTAGCAAAATGCATTTAAGTTTTTTCCATGTCTTTTATTGGCTTGATAGTTCATTTCTTTTTAGGGCTGAATAATATTCTATTGTCTGCATGCGTCAGTTTACTTATCTATTCATCTAGTGAAGGACATCTTTGTTGCTTCCAAGTTTTGGCAATTATGAATAAAGCAATTTCAAATTTAATTTTAAACTTTATAAGTTTATAGCAATATATATCCGTGTGTAGGTTTTCATGTAGGCATAAGTTTTTAATCTATTTGGATAAATACCAAGGAGTACACTTGCTCGATCATATGGTGAGAGTGTGTTTAGTTGTATGTGAAACCATCAAACTGTCTTCTGAAGTGGCTATACCACTTTGCAATTTTAGCAGCAATGAATGAGAGTTCCTGTTGCTCTACATCTTCACCAGCATTTGGTGTTTTCAGTGTTTTGAATTTTGACTATTTTAATGGGGGTGTAGTGCTATCTCATTGTTGTTTTAATTTGCAATTCCCTAATGATAAATGATGTGGAATATCTCTTCATATTTTTATTTTCCATCTGCATATCTTCTTTGGTGAGGTATCATTTAAGTCTTTTGCCCAGTTTTTAGATATATACGTATTTATTTGCTTGTGAAGATTTTGATGTATTACTCTACTAATACATTATTTATTATATAAAACATACAAAAATAAAAAATTGAAGTTTGAGATGAAGATGAAATTATATTTTAAAACTATTTACATTACTAAATGATAGCAAATACTTTTTGCTTTCACAAAAATATTATTAATAATTTAATTTAAAATATTAAATATTAATATTTAAAAATATTAATAATATGGTTGAAACGGTCTCAATTTTTTTCTTCTATTGATAAATAATATTTTCATATATTGGTGGGGTACCTGTGAATGTTTTTTACATGCACAGAATGTGGAATGATTAAGTCAAGGTATTTCAGGTATCCATCATCTTGGGTGTTTATCATTTCTATGTGTTGGGAACATTTCAAGTCCTCTCTTACACATAGCAGCAATTTAATATATCTTTGCTAACTATAGTCACCCCAGTGTGCTATCAAGCATTAGAACTTATTTTTTGATCTAACTGTAAATTTGTACCCAATAACCCACCTCTCTTCATTTCCCTCTTCCACTTTGCCCATTTTAAAAATCATGTTGTTGAATGTTAAAAGGTTTTTTGGTGTATTTAGATAACAGTCCTTTATCAGACATCTCCTTCGCAAATATATTCTCCGAGTCTATAGGTTGTCTTCTCATTCTCTTGATATTGTCCTTCACAGAGCAGAAAAGTCCAGCTTATTGATGAATTCTTTCATGGATTGTGCCCTTGATGATGTGTATAAAAAGGCATTGACATACTCAAAGTTATTTAGATTTTCTCCTATGTTATCTTCAAAGAATTTTGTAGTTTTATGTTTTACGTTTTGGTCCATGATGTATTTTGAGCTAATTTTTGCAAAGCGTACAAAGTCTGTGTCTAGATTTTTTTTTTTTTGGCATGTGGATATTCAGTTGTCCCAGCACCATTTGTTGAAAAGACTATCTTTCCTCTATTGTATTATCATTGCTCCTTTGTAAAAAATGTCTCTCTATATGGGTCTGTTTCTGGGGTCTCCATTCTGTTCCATTCATCTATTTGTCTATTCTTTCACAATACCACGCTGTCTTGATTCCTGTAGCTTCAGAGTAAGTCTTGGAGTCAGATAGTGGCAGTCCTCTAGCTTTGTTTTCCTCCTTCAATATTGTATTATTGATTATTCTGGGATTTTTACCTCTCTATGTAAACTTTAGAATCAGTTTGTCAATACCTACAGAATAACTTACTGGGATTTTGTTTGGGATGGCATTGACTTTGTATGCCAAATTTGGAAGAACTGATACCTTTATAATATTGAGTGTTCCTGTTCATCAGCATGAAATATCTATTCTTTTATTTAGTTCTTCTTTTATATTTTTCCTGTGTTTTGTAGTTTTCCTCATATAGATCTTTACATATTTTGTTAGATTTATACCTGTTTCACATTTTTGGGTGCCAATGTAAGTGTAAATGGTAATGTGTTTTTAATTTCAAATTGCACTTGTTTATTGTTGGTGTGCAGGAAAGTTATTGACTTTTGTATATTACCCTTGTTTTGTGCAAACTTGCTACAATTGCTTATTAGTTCCAGGAGTTTTTGTTGTTGTTATTATTGCTCTTTCAGATTTTCTACATAGATGATCATGTCATCTGGGAACCAAGACAGTTTCATTTCTTCCCTCCCAATATATATATTTTACTTACTTTTTTGGTCTTATTTCATTAGCTAGGACGTTCAGTACACTGTTGAAAGCAGCGATGAGGCAGGGGACATACTTACCTTATTTCTAAGTTCAATTAACTTTTTATATTTGTGTTCAACCTTAGGCTTTGCTTAAAAAAATTATCTCCCCATTGCTCTCATCTGTATCCTTTCTGTCTCATTTTCATCCATCGCTTCTTGGTAACCCTTTTCACTTATTTCTGAAATGTATTTCCTGTGTTTCTTTTCTTTTTTAAAAAATAAGCAAACATGTATGCTCATATTTTTAATTTCCTTGTCATTCCTAAGCAGAAGTTGGCATACTCTATATTATCTTCTGCATCTTGCTTTATTCATTTAATAGTATATCCTGGAAATCACTTAATATTAATTTATAGAGATCTTTCACATTCTTTTTCATAGCTGCATAATATTCTACTGTGTGAATCTACCATCATCTATTCAATCAGACTCCTTTGAATAGGCATTTGGGAGTATTTCCATTATTTTGTTAATGCAAATAACGCTGCAGTTGGAAAATCTTATATATACATTGTTTGGTATTTGTAGAAGTATCTTCAGGGTAAATTCCTAAAATTCCTAAAAATCTGATTGTTAGATCAAAGGATAGGGGCATACATTGTTTTATTGGAAATTGCCAAATTCTTCTCTGTATGAGTTGTACTTTTTTTTTTTTTTTTTTGAGACAGAGTCTCGCTTTATTGCCCAGGCCGGAGTACAGTGGTGTATCTCGGCTCACTGCAACCTCTGCCTCCTAAGTTCAAGTGATTCTCATGCCTCAGCCTCCCAAGTAGCTGGAATTACAGATGCCTGCCACCACACCCGGCTAATTTTTGTATTTTTAGTACAGACAGGGTTTCACCATGTTGGTCAGGCTGGTCTCAAACTCCTGACCTCAAGCAATCCACCTGCCTCAGCCTCCCAAAGTGCTGAGATTACAGGCGTGAGCTACCGCGCCCAGCCCATGTGAGTTGTACTATTTTGTACTCCAACCAGCAATACATAAGAAATCCTGTTATCTAAATCCTCACCAACTGCATGTGTTCTCAAGAATTTGAATTTTTACTATCTTGATAGGTGAGAAATTGTATCTCAGTGTGGATTTAGCTTGAATTTCTCTCATTAAACTGAAGTTGAACATCTTTTTATATGCTAAGGCACACCCTCATTTCTTGGCTGGACTATTAATAGTAGCCTCCTGACTGGTTTCCTTGACTTTACCCTTTCTAATTTTCTGCAATTCTACTAGAGAATTCTTTTTTTAACAAAAGAAATCTGATCATGAAGTACACTTAGTAAAAGTCATTCAATTATGTCCATTGTTTATAGGGAAAAAAATCTAAGGTTTTAGCAAGGTGTACGGTACACTTTAAATCAGTTCCCTGTCTGCCTTGATACCAGGGCAGACAGGGAAACTCACCCCGGTCCTCTCACTCCAAATATGTCTTTAAGCATTTATATATGCCATTCCTTCTTCTTGCAATCCCCTTCTCCTAAATTACCAGGAAACTCCTATCCATACTTCAAAGTTCAACTCAGATATCATCTCTTTGATGAAGGTTTTCTTTATTCTCTCAGTAGCGCTACTTACCTTTCTGGATTCCTGCAGAACTTTGCAGTACTGACTCCCACAACAGCATTCATGAGACTGTGCCTAATTATTTATTTTGAAGGCCATTTCCACTAGTCTTTGAACCCAGGGCCTTATTTTACATATCTGCCTCCAGTTTCAAGCACGGTGCCAGTTATATAGTGAGTACTAAATGAATATTTGCCTAATGAGCAAATAAATAATGAGTGTGATTTCATCCTCTTGCTGTTTGCTGATATAAAATTTGATATTTTTTCTTTCTCTCTTCTGGGATTTTCTTTTTATAGGATACTCATGTATAGGTTTGGCTGCTTAGCAGGTATGATGAGGCTTATGACATTTCCACAGCTTACTACCATCCACTCTCCTAGACTAAGTTCATTCAGCAAATGATGGATCATCCAGTTATTGAATCTTACAGCTGGAAAGGATGGTGAGGAATCATTTGGTTCCTCCTTCTCCTCAAGGAAGGACTTGGGCTTCTGTTCCATTGTAAGTGGGAGGGAAGAGAGGACTGTATGATTTCAGATCTCAGCATCATCTCAGTGTACACTTTTCCTTTCAAATATATGTCCAATAGTCCTTAAGATAAGTCATCATGATTTCGGACAGGATGGGTTATAGAAGTGACAGGGATGGCCAGGCATGGTGGCTCATGCATGTAATCTCAGCACTTTGGGAGGCTGAGGCGGGTGGATCACCTGAGGTCAGGAGTTCGAGACCAGCCTGACCTATATGATGAAATCCCATCTCTACTAAAAACACAAAAATTAGCCGGGCCTAGTGGCATGCATCTGTAATCCCGGCTACTTGGGAGGCTGAGACATGAGAATCACTTGAACCTAGGAGGCAGAGGTTGCAGTGAGCCGAGATTGTGCCATTGCACTCCAACCTGGGCAACAAGAGTGAAACTCCGAACTCTGTCTAAAAAAAAAAAAAAAAAAAAAAAAAAAGGAAGTGACAGGGGTTAAATTTTAAGGTAACGAAATAGTTATTTTCAGGTCAAAGAAAGTGCAAGTGCCCCATCACCAGCATTACTCTAGCATCCTGCAGATCTTTTTAATGATTATGGTGTAGCTATGACTAAAATGTCTGAAGAACACAGTGAGGGTATTTAGCTGCCCATCCCTTTTCATCGTCGGGTTCCCTGCTCTCTTGCGTTATTACAGTTTTAATAGTCATCATAATTGTGAAATGCTAGGCTGTTATAGCACCCATCTGATGTGATTCAAGTGGAAATTGGCATTTGACCCCATCTCCCAAAAGCCTGTTAAGATAGGGGTTCCTCCCTACTATCTAAGGAAGATGTATTGATCATTTTTTAAAAACAGCATTCTTCCCCACCCCCGAATCAGTTTATCTGTGTGCTTTTCCTATTCTCTACTCCCTCCAATATAAATAGATAAACTGTTGCACGAGCCCCATAGGGAGACGTCTTAGCAGTTTGGAGAGTGACTGATGCTGTGTCACACGTTAAGGAGAACTGTTGTCAGACATCTTTAATCCTTAAGCAAGTTTGTTGTACTTACTCCGAAGAATAGTACGACCTGGAAAACTGCCTGGAGAGATGCAAATGATATTTGCATTCACTGTAAAACGTAATTTATTCAAACAGGTACTGTGCCAGATACTAGAGATAGGGCACGGTCCTTGCCTTTATGGTGCTAATTTTCTACTGGAGGAGCAGAAGAATAAAGCAAGCGAATAGATAAAACAATACAATGAAAAATGTGATGAAGGAAGCAAGTAAGATGAAACAGACGATCGCAGGAGTGACTTACTTTTGATAGGCTGGTGGAGATGGTCTTCCTGGGGAGCTGATGTTTCTGTTGAGACTTGGATGGGATGGGACCAGTTGGATGAGGAGCAAGGCAAGCACCTTTCCGTGCATGTAGATAACGTAGGTAAAGGCCCGAAGCAGCAAAGATCTTGGCTTTTTTTTTTTTTTTGAAGGAATTGGAGGAAAGCAAAATAATGAAGCTGGATCTTAATGAGCAAGGAAGAGAGTGGAGCAAATCAAGCTGGGGTTGAACAGGTAAGTGGGGGTCAGATCCAGCAGGGCCTTAGGGGTAACTACTGGAGTTTGTATTGCAGTTTGAGGGTGATGGAAAGACACTTTGGGGTTTTCCATGATTTCATTTACCTTCCTTCTTCTGTTTTAGAGATGGGGTCTCTGTAGGTTGCCCAGGCTGCTCTCAAACTCCTGGGCTCAGTGATCCTCCCACTTCAGCTTCCCAAAATGCTGGATTACAGGGGTGAGCCACTGTGCCCAGCCTGACTTACCTCTTATGCAGATCAGTTTTATTGCCTTGAGAATAATAAATTTATTACCTTGAGAAGGGGCGAGGTTGGAAGGAAGGAAAACAATACAGGGCTGTGTATAACTAGGAAGAGGTGCTGGTGGCATATTTGAGGATAGTGGTGGCAAAGATGGAAAGAAGTGGATGAATCAAGAAATATTTTGGATGTTAAACAGGTGAATCTTAGTGATAGACTAGTTTCGTAGGATGAGAAAAAAAGGAAGAATCAGAGATAATTTCCAGATTTCTCTATTCTTGAGCAGATAGGTTGTTGGTGGTACTTATATTTTCTTTTATTTAAATTATTTTTACCTGGCCAGGTCCAGTGGCTCTTGCTTGTAATCCCAGCATTTTGGGAGGCTGAGATAGGAAGATCTCTTAAAGCTGGGAGTTAGCAACATAGTGAGACCGAGACTCTACAAAATTTTTTTTAAAAAATTAGCCAGGTATGGTGGTATGCGCCTGTAGTCTCAGCTACTTGAGAGGCTGAGGTGGGATAATCGCTTGAGCCCAGGAGTTTGAGGTTACAGTGAGCTACAATGGCAGCATTGCACTCCAACCTGGGTGACAGAGCAAGACCCTGTCTCTTAAAAAATTATTTTTATCTATATATGTGTATGGATATACACACATATTTAAAAATCAAACAGTACTAAAAAATGCACAATTGAACATATTAGTTCTTGCCTGTTCAAAAACTTTGCTCCCCAGAAGCAAATATCTTCAATTCCTTTAGCTCTGCTCTTGGTAGCTATTTCTCAGTTTCTAAATAGTCTGCTTACCTTGCTGTTTTCCTTAAATGCCTGTTGATCCTTGGCTGTTTATCTACCGGTAAGAGTGGGGCCCTACTGCATGAGTCAAAGCTTCGTGGGCATGGCTGGGCCTTGCCGCTGGTTACCAGGAGGCTTCTCAAGAGGAAAAGTGGCCACACAGCCATGTCTGAAGGTCACTTTTGTGGAGCCCCTCGGTTTCTCCAGTGACGAAACTGCCTGGGGTTCTTGGCTGGAAACTGGTCCTATTTTTCTGGGCGCAGTGCTGGATATGCTTCCTCCCATAGAGTGTACAGACTTTCTGTGAATTGCCCTCTTTTCATCTCCAAATCTCCCTCTCACCCTTCTCTGTGCTTGGTGTCTGGAGCCGGAGCAGCAAGCTTCAATCTCCCTGAAGATCAAACCTCTAGTCTCCTGTCTGACTTACGAAAGGGTTCTGGTCACATTTATTCTGCAAGTGGATGGGTGGGAAAAATCAAGAATTCTGGGTTTGACCGTGTGATGAGATACTCATAAGTGGTGAGTGAAATATGTGGTTGGGTGTGAGGTTTGGGACTCTGAGAAGTTGTCTTTGGAGAGAGAAGCCTGGCGTCACCAGGCCTGGAGGGTACTAAAGGCCATAGAAATAGATGCCATTAACCAGGAGAGGGTGGACAGAGGTGTGGGGAGGGCGCTGACCCCAATTCTGAGGAGCTCCTGCAGTGGAGAGCGGACCTGCTTGTGGGCTGGGACGAAGGAGCAGGGGGAGGGCACCCCTTCTTTGAGGCGAGGGAAGGGAAAAAGCCCATGTCACCTAGTTTGAGAAAAAATGGTACCTGAGAAACCAAGTATCCATTGACAGAAGAGTGAATAAACAAAATATGGTACATCCATACGATAGATAAATAATAAATTTTATCCCTAAAAAGGAAGAAAATTCTGACACATGTTACCACATGGATGGGCTTGGAGGATATTATTTTAATGAAAGAAACCATTCACAAAAGGACAAATATCATGTGATTCCACTTATATGAGGTACCTAATATAGCCAAATTTATGGAGACAGAAAGTAGAATGGTGGCCGCCATGGGCTGGGTGTGGGGAGAGGGAGGGACTGGTTATTTATTGGGCACAGAGTTTCTGTTTTGGAAGATGAAAAGAGTTCTGGAAACGGGTGGTGGTGATGTTCAATGTGAATGTACTTAGTGCCCTGTACTGTACCAACGTTTTGAACTTCAAAATGGTTAAAATGATTTATTTCATGTTGTGTATGTGTTATCACAAGAAAAAAGAAGGAAATTAGAAAGATAAAATGAAACAGAATGAGATGGAAAAACCAACCAACCAACCAAAACTGGTAGCTGAGAAAAGGCAACAGAACCATGTAAACCTGCTTTGTTAATTTCATCCAGTCCCACCCTCACCTGTTTTGTATCGTGCTTAGGAAGGTGGTATGATTGTTGCAGGGAGTAAATGAACGGTGAGAGTACAGAGAGCTAGAGAGAAAGCTGGGGAAAGAGGAAAAATGGAGGGAGGGTAAAGGGGTGAGAAGAGAGCAAAGAATAAAAGTAGAAGGAGGAGATAGAGAAAGAGAAGCTTCCAGTAAAGGCAGGACAGCCAGGCTCAAGGACAAAGACAGGCTGGCCACTCGTTCTCTTGGGCTTGCACTACCCCCATGTGACCAGGACAAGGACGCAGGGTGTGGGTCCCACAGAGCTCTGTGCACCGCTGGAGAAGGTCCAAGTGAAGTAAATGGAAGCAGTGCTTCTGCGCCTGCGGACCCTGATTCTGCAGATGAATGAGATGTCCTCTCACTCATGCAGTCACAGATAATCCTGATGCCTCTTGCATCACTGTGTAGAGAGAGTTTATGGAAAATATACGGTGCATTTCTGAGCTCTGTTGCTGTATCAAACTCACAAGGAAAATGCATGAGAAACATAGATTTGCTGTGTTGCATGGAAGAGAACTTTAAGCGAGATCTGTGATTTTTCCAAAACATGTATTTTATAACACAGTTTGTACTTGCTTGTTTAGACAAATTAGGCAATAAATGTAGGCCAGTGGGGAAAATGAAAATCTCCCCAAATTCCACTCGGTCGGGATAACGACTGTTAGCAAGTTGATGACTTTCAATTTCTATGTCCCGGCATCCTGGATCTGGGCAGGCTGGTGACTGCTTCAACCAACGGAGCAGGGTGGAAGGGAGGCTCTGTGACTTCTGAGGCTAGCCATAAAAAGCAGATGCTGATCTGCCTTTCTCGTTGGAACACCTGCTCTCGGAGCCCACCACGGAAGGGGTCTGACTGCTCTGAGGATGCCATGCTGTGAGGATGCCCCTGCTCCACGTCGAGGTCGCATGTAGGCACGCTGGTTAAAAACGCCAGCTGAGTTATCGCAGCCTGAGTGCCAGACATGCAAGTGAGGAAACCTTCAGATTTTTCCAGCCCCAAGCCACTTGAGTCACACACCGCCAATCAGTTCCTCTCAGCTGGAGCTCCAGACATCAATGGGCAGAGATAAGCCATCCCTGCTGTGTCTTGTCCAAATTCCTGACCCACAGAATCTGTGAGCATGAGAAAATGGATGTGGTTTTATGCCACTAAGCTTCAGGGTGGTTCATTATAGTTACAGATAATGGGAACACCGGTGCTTCAGTTCTCCTTCTCGGAGACAGCCACCCTTACCAGCTTCTTGTGTGTTCCATTAAGGAAGTTTATGAATGTACAATCACATATTTTCCCATTTAATATGTTTTTAAAAGAATTGACTGCATAACAAACACATTCTGGACTTTGACTTTTGTTTTATTTAACAACGTATCTTGAAGATTGTTCTTCAGCTATACATATAGAACCTCTTCATTTTTTCCTAGCGGCATAATTTTTTGTATTATTATAATTTAAGTAACTAGCCCTATATTCATAGGCACTTAGATTATTTTCAGCCCTTTAATTGTAAACACAGGTTGTGATTGCTGGGGTGGCATCTGTAATTTTGGTGACATTGACAAGTTGCTCTCCATGGAAGTTATTTTGGTTTTCTCTTCTAACAAAAATGCCTGAGAGTATCAGTTCTCCACAAACACAGTGTTTTGTTTTAAATCTCTATCAGACAAATGTATAGGAATGATATATTCCTATAGTTTTAGTTATTTTGTTATTATTTTATTATTTATTTTGAGTAAGGTTGAAAATCTTTTCATGTGATGAACAGCCATCTGCATTTCTTTATTGATGAACACTTAAGTTTAAATATTTAATCCACCTTGAGTTAAATTTTTGTATATGGTGAAAGGTAAGGGTCCAGTTTCATTCTTCTGCATATGGCTAGCCAACTATCCCAGCACCATTTACTGAACAGGGAGCCCTTTCTCCATTGCTTATTTTTTGTTGACTTTCTCAAAAATCAGATGGCTACAGGTGTGCAGCTTTATTTCTGGGTCCTTTGTTCTTTTTTGTTGGCCTATGGTGTCTGTTTTTGTACCAGTACTATGCTGTTTTGGTTACTGTAGCCTTGTAGTATAGTTTGAGTTTGGGTAAAGTGATTGCCTCCAGCTTTGTTCTTTTTACTTAGGATTGCTTTGTCTATTCAGGCTCTTTATTTGTTCCAGATGAATTTTAGAACAGTTTTTCTAATTCTGTGAAAAATGCCATTGGTATGCTCGCTTTGGCAGCACATATACAAAAAAATGACATGGTAGTTTGATAGGAAGAGCATTGAACCTGAAGACTGCTTTGGGAAGTATGACTATTTTAATGATATTGATTCTTTCAATCCATGAGCATGGATTGTTCCATTTGTTTGTGTCATCTATGATTTCTTTCAGCAGTGTTTTGTAGTTCTCATTGTAGAGATCTTTCACCTTCTTGGTTAAATGTATCCCTAGGTATTATTTTTGTTTTTTGTGGCTATTGTAAATGGGATTGCATTCTTGATTTGGCTCTCAGCGTGAACATTTTTAGTGTATAAAAATGCTACTGATTTTTGTGCATTGATTTTGTGTCCTGAAACTTTACAGAAGTTGTTTATCAGTTCCAGGAGCCTTTTGGCAGAGTCTTTAGAATTTTCGAGGTATAGAGTTATATCATCAGCAAAGAGAGATAGATTGACTTCTTCTTTTCCTATTTGGATGCCTTTTATTTCTTTCTCTTACCTGATTGCTCTGCTAGGACTTCCTGGTGAACACTATTTCTATCCCTTGCCCATTTTCCTGCTGGACTATGGTCTTTTACTTTATATTTGGTGAGCTTTTCATATAGTAAAAATATTAGCCCTGGACTATAATGTAAATGAAAAAAGATTTTATATTAGTTTTTTTTTCTTTTTGGAATTCTTTTTATTTTCAAAGAATTAAAAAAATTTTCATGTTGTCAAATTGCTCAATCTTTTCCTTTAGGGTTTCTGAATTTTATGGCATTCATGGTGTGTCAGGTAGGATTCCAAGAATCACACAACTGCAAGAAACTAAAACTCTAAACACAGTGGCTCAAATAAATAGGATTTCATTTTTTAAATTTCATAGTGAGAATTCCAGAAATAGGTGGTTGATAGCACTGGTTCAGCTGTTCAACAATGTCAGGGCTACTGTCTCTTATTCTACTCTCTTGGCCTCTCTTATCTGATCCCAAGGTGATTTCTACAGAACTAACCTTTCAAAGGAGATGGGGCACCAGAATGTCTATCCATTTTTATTGAGAAAGCAAGAATTTTCCCATCAGATTTCCACTTATGTCTTATTGACCCAAACCAAGCCACACAGGCACTATGGCTGCAAGTGAGCATGGGACAGTGGAGAACATGACTGTCAGTATGACCCATCTTTTGGGGTTAGGCTTATTCTCACCCTGAACAGAATTGGGGTTCTGTTTCTCTGGAAAGAAGAGGAAAGTGGACAACTGGTATAATGAACAGACCACTCACAGTGTCTGGGACACTAGAAAGGGTTTTCCCCACTACAAGATTCAATTTTCCATGTTTTCCTCTAATATTTTTACGGCTAATTTTTCACACTTAAATCTTTGATGCACTTGGATTTTATTTTATTATTTAAGGGCATGAATCCAACTTTTTCCTGAGATGAAGACCCAGTTGTCTAACACTATTTATTGAGTGATCCATCTTGTCTGCACTGATTTAAAATTCCACCTTTATCTTAAAAAAACTCCTGTATGAATTAAGTAATTTTCTTGATTTTCTAGTCTATTCTGTTGACATATTTATGAATGAGTGCCACACTGTTTTAATTAACTAAATTTTAGTAGAATAGACTTCTTTCACTATCTTCCCCCCAGAATTCTCCTGTAATTCTTGTGTATTTATTTTTCAAATGAATTTTAGGATAATTTTGTGTAGTTACAAATAATATTTAATACTTTATGAGGATGATATACATTTTAGATTAATTTAGGAACCATTAACGTCTTTATGATGTTGATCCTTCCTATCTGGGAACACATATTATTTTTCATATGCTAAAGATTATTTTTTTTGGAGGGGCAGACCTTCAGTAGCATTTTACAATTCTCTTGTATATATTTTTTCAGTTCCTCTTAGGTACTTTATCTTTTGCTACTATTGTAATTAGGATCTTTCCTTTCATTGTAATTTCTAAGCAGATGTTATTTGTATACACAAATACTTGATTTTTGAATATTAATTTTGTACCTAGGCACCTTCAATTTCTTATTATTTATACATTTTCCAATGAATTTTTGTGGGTTCTCCAGGCAAACATCATAGTATCACCAAGGGTTACACTTCTAATTTTTTCTTCCTATCTACTTGATTTGAATAATGCTTCCAAAATCATATTAAACAGAGTTAGAAATAGTGATAGTTGATGGCCTTGGCCTTGTTTTATTTAAGAATTGAACAGAGAATACATATATGTTCCTTGTTTTATATATATGTAATATTGTGTGTATGTATATTCATATGTAACATTGTCAAGACAGTATTCATCTATTCCTATGATGTTAAGAGCTTTTGACCTTTTTGAGCTTTTGATCTTTTTTTTTTTTTTTTTTTTGAGGTGGAGCCTTGGTGGCGCAATCTCGGCTTACTGCAATCTTCGCCTCTCAGGTTCAAGCAATTGTCCTGCCTCAGCCTTTCAAGTAGCTGGGATTACAGGTGCCTGCCACCACGACTGGCTAGTTTTAGTATTTTTAGTAGAGATGGGGTTTCACCATGATGGCCAGGCTGGTTTCGATCTCCTGACCTCAAGTAATCCGCCCACCTCAGCCTCCCAAAGTGCTGGGATTATAGGCATGAGCAAAGCCTTGTTCTGAAAAATGAAATTAAGATATAAGTCCCTGCATTTTAGACTCATTGGCTAGATGGGAGATAATCCAAGCAGTACAGAGGAGAGGTGAGTGAGAAAAAGATTTTTTTTTTTTTGAGACAGAGTCTCGCTCTGTCACCCAGGCTGGAGTGAGGGCGTGATCTCGGCTCACTACAAGCTCCACCTCCCGGGTTCAAGTCATTCTCCTGTCTCAGCCTCCCGAGTAGCTGGGACTACAGGTGCCCGCCACCACGCCCGGCTAATTTTTTGTAATTTTAGTAGAGACAGGGTTTCACCGTGTTAGTTAGCCAGGATGGTCTTGATCTCCTGACCTCGTGATCCACCCGCCTCAGCCTACCAAAGTGCTGGGATTACAGGCGTAAGCCACTGCACCCGGCCTGGAAAAAGAAATCTTATGTAGAGAGTGGTATGATGATTAAGTTGGTAAAAGGGGAAGCGTTTTCAGAATGGAGCATGTTGCAGTGAAACACATTTTTGTTTGCTTGCAAATGGGATCCATTTCCATATCGCCCAGGTAATTATCAAACGGAATTGCTGCTCATAATTGGGAGTGAAGCTCAACATGATATATTTTGAAATGACCTCCTATTCTGCCACATGCCTGCACTGCTCAGCTCTTCCTGGAAAGAAATACATTTTTAAAAAGTAATGTTTCCATTCATGTTTGCTTTCTTGTCAACATCTTTCAAACCTACAGATCCTTTTGTAAACCTTCCTTTTTAATTTGAAAAATAAGGAAACTCTTGATTTGGAGTTAATGAAGAAGAATCTAGAGAACATAGAGGAAAAAGTAGTGTTTTTGCTTCTGGAGAAAGTTAATGTAGGCATAATAATGCTGGCTGAAGACCAAGGCATCTTTTGATGGTTTTAATTGCAGAATCAGTTTGTACTATGATTATTTTAGTATTTGGAAAGAGGTTGACTTCATGCTAACTAATCATCCCCCATCCCTGGGTCAGGTGTGCTTCAGCGCTCAGGAGGCTGACACTGGTTTCTATGTTAGTTTCTGCTTCCTGGAGCGAGCTTCTAATGGACTTGAAACAGACAGCAGCATAAAGAATGAATGACTGAACAAGGTTGAGTGACTCTGCACAGGTGAAAATGATGGCAGAGGAAGACCCAAGAGAATTAGAGTTGATAAGGATCCCACATGCTTTACTGTAGCACAAGCTCTCCAGGGAGTTCAAAGGATGTTACAGTATGATCTGATTACTTCTCCCAGCGACTCTGGACTCTGGGTAATAAGTAGAAAGGAAGCTCTGATCTTTGGTAGTTAAGTGCTGGAAGTAGAACAATAAGAGCCCTGTTCTTCTAGCTTTCCCCAGACACAGACACTGTACAATGGAAACCCCAGTCTTCTCTGGATCCTCTGTCCAGGTGAGGTGACACTGGCCAGGACTCCTTTTGCCCTCCTCTTAGTTGAGTCAGCTTCGGTTATCCCCTTGTGTTGGAGAAAGTGAATCCCACACTCTTTTTAATCACAGTCAACAATACTGGCTTTGTGGATTCAGCTGTCCCTCCAGTGCCTGCTCTTGATGAAGGGTGAAAAGTGATAACATAGAAACTGGACTCATTGAGCTGGGCTTGGCTACAAATCAATGACCCAGGCAAACAAGTCTTATCACCTTTCATTAGATCAATTCTAATCCCTGAACTGTGTAATTCTTCCCAAGCTACAGTCCTTCCCAGATCTCAAGATGCCAAGATGCATTGAAAAGTAACCTGCAGGTGTCTGGGTGGGGGATTTGAGGAGGAATGTGTCACTGATAGATGCAGGTTTGGGTGATTGTTAAGAGTGACATCTATTAAATAGTTTTAAAAGTTCAGAGGGAGCTCAAGTTGCTTATTTTTGTAAAAGTGAACTGGGGGAAAACTGAAAGGAAGGGGGAAATTTCCCAGAAGTTGAATTTTTGAAGAGTGATGCATTTCATATTTAGCTGCTAATTACTGTTGTCATTATTATAGTTGTATCAGAACAGTGCCTCACATCTTGAGGTAAGGCTCTTGGGTATCATGGCTGCCTGGATTATGCCTCTGAATCTAGAACTTTTGAGGATAATTCATTCCACAGAAGAGACAAAAAATTACCCTCAGGAACTCTTAGAGCAGCTATCTTAAACTTAAGTGTAAAATAAGGTTCCCCTGGAAACCTAGATTGATTCCCACTTAATTACAATGTATGAAGGAGAGAGGCTTGGAGGAACTGAAGGGGTGAGAACAAAAGGAATAGGTTGTAGAAACAGTAGAATCACTAAAAGGTAATACAATCTGGGGTCATTTTATGTGATGGCAAAGAATAACACACATTTCTGAGTTATTAAAAATTAAGATACATAAATATATGTTTCATAAGCCAAGGAATTATACCAGCAGCAAAACTTCTATCCAAAAAGGTTTTAATTAATTTTAAAAAGTCATTCAGGCAACACAATATTGAAGGAGAAGAAAAAAGTTAGAAGTCTGACACTGTCCAACCTCAAGACTTAATATAAAGCTATAATAATCAAGACAAAGTGGTATCAGTGAAAGAACAGACAAATAGATCAATGGAATAGACGAGAGAGCCCAGATGCAGACCCGCACAGAAACACACAACTGATCTTTGACAAAGCAACAAAGGCAATACAGTAGAAAAAGAATAGTCTTTTCAACAATTGACACTGGAACAACTGGACATCCACATGCAAAAAGTTGAACTTTGACACAGACCTTATACCCTCATCAAAAACTGATCAAAATGGATCACAGACCTCAGTGTAAAATTCAAAGCTATAAAACTCTCAGAATGTAACATAGGAGAATGTCTAGATGACCTTGGGTTAGTTGATGAATTATTATTTTAAAAATTTTAAAAGATTCTTTTTTGGGGGACCCGGGTACTAGCATGCAGTAGCACTGTCCAGAAGCACACCGCCCCTCAGTGATGACTTTTTAGATAAAACGCTAAAGGCACTATTCATGAAAAAAATGGATAAGCTAAACTTCATTAAAATTAAAACCTTCTGCTTGGTAAAAGACCATGTTAAGAGAATCAGAGAAGCCACAGACTTGGAGAAATGTGTGTAAAATACACATCTGATAAAGAACGGTTATCCAAAATATGCAAAGAACTCTTAAAACTCAACGATAAAAAAAACACCACAATTTAAAAATGGGAAAAACTTGGATGCCTCACCAAAGAAGATGCATAGTTGGCATATAAGCATATAAGTCCACATCGTATATCACCAGGGAAATGCAAATCAAAACAATGAGATACCACTACATACCTATTAGAATGACCAAAATCCAGAACACGGACAACACCAAATACTGGTGAGGATGTGGAGCATCAGGAATTCTCATTCACTGCTGGTGGGAATGCAAAACGGTTCAGCCACTTTGGAAGATAGTTTGGTGGTTTCACACAAAAGTAAACATACTCTTACCATAAGATCCCGCAATTGCACTCCTTGGAAGGTACTCAAAAGAGCTGAAAACTGATATCTACACAAAAACCTGCACACAGATGTTTATAGCAACTTTAGTCAGAATTGCAAAATCTTGAAAACAGCCAAGAGGACCTCCAGTTAGTGAATGGATAAACTGGTACATCCAGACAAAGGAATATTATGAAATGAGCTATCAAACCATGAAAAGGTGATTGGGCGCGGTGGCTCATACCTGTAATCCCAGCACTTTGGAAGGCCGAGGCGGGCAAATCAGGAGGTCAGGAGATTGAACCATGGTGAAACCCCGTCTCTACTAAAAATACAAAAAAATACAAAAAAATTAGCTGGGCGCGGTGGCGGGTGCCTGTAGTCCCAGCTACTCGGGAGGCTGAGGCAGGAGAATGGTGTGAACCCGGGAGGCGGAGCTTGCAGTGAGCTGAGATCGCCCCACTGAGATCTCGCACTAGCACTTTGGGAGGCCAAGGCGGGCAGATCATAAAATGATCTGGGCCACAGCGCTAAAAAAAAAAAAAAAAAAAAAAAAAGAAAAGACATTAAGGAAACTGAAATGCTTATTACTAAGTGAAAGAAGCCAATCTTAAAAGGCTACATGTTGTATGATTCCAGCTGTATACCATTCTGGAAAAGGTAAACTGTAGAGGCAGTAAAAATGTCAGTGGTTGTCAGGGATTAGGGGGAGGGAGGCATGAATAGGTGGAACACAAGATTTTTAGGTTAGTGAAGCTATTCTATATGATACTTCATTGGCGGGTGCATGCCATTATACATTTGTCAAAACTCATAAAGTGTACAATACGAAGAGTGAACCCTAATGTAAATGATAGACTTTAGGTGATAATGACGTATCAGTATAGGTTCATTAATTGTAACAAGCGCCACTCTGGTAGGGAGAGCCGACAATAGGGGAGGCTGTGCATGTGTGGGGTCAGGGGAGTATATTGGAAGTCTCTGTACCTTCTTCCCAATTATTCTGTGAATCTAAAAGTGCTCTAAAAATAATTCTATTAACCTCCCTATTAACTGATAATTTAAGTTTTCTGAATTTTATGTACATTTCATGTCATCAATGTACATGACAAATGAATTATTTCTTTATAAAACACACTTTTACATTCTAAAATTATTGAGCTCTAAAAATATTGAAAATAGGATACATTTGGGGATTTTGCTAAACATTCTAGTTTGGGTGTCACTAAGGGTACAGAAGTCCAGTAACAGAACCTTATGAATATAAGTTAGGAAGCAAGTATTTTCTCCTTGAGTTATTTTTTTAATTTGATCTGGGGAATATGTGTCTTCCTGACCCTCTACTTCCTAGCTTCTCGCCCTGATACAGATTTATATTAGGTAAAGGTGAGACTGGGCTGGCTGCCCAGAGAGCTAAGCATTTTTTTTTTTTGAGGCAGAGTCTCGCTCTTTCACCCAGGCTGGAGTGCAATGGCATAATCTCGGCTCACTGCAAGCTCCGCCTCCCGGGTTCTCGCCGTTCTCCTGCCTCAGCCTCCCAAGTAGCTGGGACTACAGGCGCCCGCCACCTTGCCCGGCTAATTTTTTGTATTTTTGGTAGAGACGGGGTTTCATCATGTTATCCAGCTGGTCTCAAACTCCTGGCCTCATGATCTGCCCGCCTTGGCCTCCCAAAGTGCTAGGATTACAGGCGTGAGCCACTGCGCCCAGCTGAGAGCTAAGCTTTTATTAGCCATTGGTGTGAAGGAGCAAAGCCCTTGTATGAGTATTGCAACATGAAGATGTTACTGAAAGGAACCTCCTAGGGGCTGCATTTCGGTACAGCACATTCTACCTTTTATATTGCCTGGGGAATGTCACGGCTCAGGACTTGGGTAGAATCTGAGCTGAGTCTATGTGTAGTTGGGGCTAAGAACGTTGGCTCATTGGCAAGAGTTGAGCTTGGTAGAGGCTGGAGGTCACCTCAGAGGAAGACTGTGGTCATAAGGACTCATACCGTGGAAGCAAGTAGAGGAGCAAGGTAGAATCTGAAGGAAGATTCCAGTAGGTGACATAATTAAAGCTGTAGGTGGGTTTCAGAACCAGAGACTGGTCCTAGTATGCACAGGTGTTGCCTTTACAAAACTGGACAGATCATTGCCACTTGAACTGGATTTCATCATAGCATTTGCATCTGGTACTCTATCTGTTTCTAAAGGGAGGAAAAGGAGATGTTTTATAACAGGAAGGAATAAGGATAGCTGTGAGGATGTAGGGTCTACCTAGGGAGCAGGGCTGATGGACAATTTTAGTCATTGCTGAACTGGTTCATCTAATGAGTGGCTGGACAACTGGACTGGATGGGGTACAACCAAGAAGAGGTCAAAATGATTTAGAATGCGTTGTCGATTCTTGCTTTTTCTCAGTGAATCTTGCCAGTGGAAAGATCTACTTACATGGATCAAGGAAGGACAAAAGTGCCCTTTAAAAGCAATATGTTTACATTTGATCTATTCAGCCTATTGAATATGAATTAAATCATTAAGAGAAAGTCTTGGGTCTAATAGGATCTCTTTATTTGCGGAGGGCGGGGGGGGAGGTGGGCGGCGCTGATTTTGTTTTTTCATGTCTTTAAGTTATTGGCTGTTCTCTTCCTCCAACCAGACAGAACTGCCTTAGAAATAGGACCACAGCAGTCATCTGCGGTGATGTGGAAGAGCCCAAATTGTTAAGGACTCTATCCCCTACTTAATTAACTCGCCCAGGCCACCAGGTGTGATTCTTGGCTGTTGATTTATGCATGGCTCAGATCCCAGATTGCCATTCCCCTTCTAGACTTGGTGATTGAGATGATCAGATCAGCCTTATATCCTCGGTTTGTTTCTCCAGAGCTCCCACAGGGACAGTTAAGTCTTGATCCTCTTTCCTGAGAGTCTTTTCCAGTGGCAAGGACAGTAAAGCACGGATGTCCTGAGTCAATCACAGTCTTGCCTTCCTGGAGCTTAAGAAATTTGTTTTGGGATGGGAAGCAAGCAAGAAGTACATTAATAATTAGGCATCACGTCAGAATCCAAATACTGTCATAGAGAACCAGTATCCATAGAAATAAGTAGTCAGTCATCCAGTCAAGCACTTGTTATCAGAGCTAATTTTGGGCTAGTTGTGGTTTGAAATTTAGTATCTAGGAATGTTAAAAAAAAAAAAAAAAAAAGGGACAGGTGCAGTGGCTCACACCTGTAATCCTAGCAATTTGGGAGACCAGGGTGGGAGGAGCACTTGAGCCTAGGAGTTTGAGATCAGTCTGCACAACATAGGGAGACCTTGTCTCTATAAATAATAGAAAAAAATAGCTAGGCATGGTGGCATGTGACTGTAGTCCCAGCTACTCAGGAGGCTGAGGTGGGAGCATTGCCTGAGCATGGGAGATTGAGACTGCAGTGAACTGTGATTGTGATCATTCCACTGCACTCCAGCCTGGGTGACAGAGTGACACCCTGTCTTAAAAAAAAGAAGAAGGAGAAGGAGGAGAAGAAGAAGAAACTCTTCCCTCTTTATGGCCGGAGTGCCCTAGAGTGGAAAGAGCTATAGGAAAAATTGAGTAAAAGCTTCCTGTGATGTGATGTACATCCTACCCAGTAATGGATCTATGGCGAATGTCTTAGCCATGTCATATACTCCAAATCACTCAATGACTTCCCCCTTTACTACAGAATTGAAAGTGGGAAACTAGGCATGGAGAGTTCACAAAGGCATCAGTATGCTTTATTTAGTTGTGAAACAGACAAACAGAACTCCTCTTTTTGAGTGTGGAAATCTGGTTCTGCTTTTGAAGGCCACCTTTCTGATTGAATTATGCACTCCCAAGATATCAAGTGTTAAATGGCTTGGGTATGGATTTAATGATACTCACTTAGATGGACCAAGGAATGACCTTGAAGATATGTCTTTTAAAAGTAATATGTTTACATTTAATAGATTCAATTGAATGAATATTTGTTGAGTCATCAAAGAGGTCTGAGGTTTAATGAGGTCCTTTCATTTTGTTGGATATAAGCATCTGAGACTCGTAAAAGAAAGAGATTGTTTTTAGGATAGAAAAAGGGCTGTCAAAGGCAATTCAAACTATCTGGGAACAAATAAAATTAAGCCTTTGATGGATACTTGCCCCTCAAAGTATGTTTTGGAATCTGGTTGATGGATTACTCTGTATGTAAGTCATTAAAATTTTATATTGAAGGCATTATTTTCTATCATACCTCTCTGCTCCTGAAAGACCAGCAATCCCAGAACAAAGAGCAACATCTTTCATTCTACAAACAGAAAAAAATGACTGAATTCCTGCTACTTCCCAAGTGCTGTACTGTACATCTACCATGTATTAATTTATTTAGTCATTATATAACAGCTGAAGGAATTAGGTATTGCCAATGTTTTACAGAGAGATTACACAGCTGGTAAATGGCCAACCCTGACCCTAAAGCCTTTCTCCAGAGGGAAAGGTAATAGGACCATTTAAGGTGAGGTTGTGGGCTGAGGGTAGGGAGAAGAGCAGACTAGGTTCCAAAGGCAACATTTACCTATCCACGAATTTGCATAGGGCCAGTTCTCTTCTGCAATATACAATCTGAAATGTAGTGTTTCCAGGACCTAAGTGCAGCCTATTAAAAGCTTGTTTGCATCTCAGTCAGGTGCACATTTTCCTGGGAAAACATCATGAAAGCATATTCCAATATGAAAAGCAACAATAAATTGTTTCACCAGTTTTCCAAGGTGCTTTGGGCCATTTCATAATACTTCCCAGGGCCTATGTAAATATCACTATTTGCTGGATTTGGAATTTTTATATCTATTTGATGAGTGAGATTGTCTCATAATTGTCCATTTTTTTTTGGTATCATCCTCATGTGGTTTTGGCAACAAGGTTAGCCTTGTAAATGAGTAAGGAAAGTGTTACTTCTTTTTCTACTTTATGGACAATTTTATATAAGGTTGGATTTTATGCCCCTTGGAGGTTTGGTAGAACTTACCCACAAGATTTAGTTCTTGTTTGCCTTACTCTGAGCTCCAGCTATTCTGTTCATGTGTCAGTTCCTTAGAAACTCCTGAGCCCTTTCCTCTCTGAATGCCTGTGTACACACTGTTCCCCTGACCTCACCCGTGTCTCTCTTTGCAGCCTCTTCCTAAACGTCACCTCCTCTGATGCCTTCTCTGATCATGCTATCCTGGGCAGGTTTCCTTCTTCATTTGGTATTCTCTATCTCAGCATCATGAGTATTTTCTTGGTAATATTTATCACCATTTGCAGCTATAAAAAAGAATGAAATCATGTCCTTTGCAGCATCATGGATGGAGCTGGAGGTCATTATGCTAAGTGAACTAACTCAGAAACAGAAAATCAGATACTCCATGTTCTCACTTCTAAATAGCAGCTAAACAGTAGGTATACATGTACATGAAGATGGAAATAATGACACTGAGGACTCCAAAAGAGGGGAGTTTGGGAGGAGGTTGAGGGTTAAAAAATTACCCATCAGGTACAATGTTCACTATGTAGGTAATGGGCACCCTTGGAGCCCAATTCCCACTAGTATACAATATACCCATGTAGCAAACCTGCACATGTACCCTTAGAATCAAAGGAAAACAACATTTTAATAAAAAGTAATTATCACTGTTTATAACTGGTATAGTGACTTGTTGGCTTATTTGTTTTATCAATATGAGGGAAGAGGCTAGGTGTGAACTGTTCACTAAATGCTTAACCCAGTGCTTAGCACATGATGAGAACGTAATAAATACTTGTTAAACAAACGGTTGGTCATCCCCATTCATGTCAGTGATACATAAAGCTGGAGAGTCCACACAGCTCAGTGTTTCCACGTGTCCTTCTAGTTGAAGAGCCTATTCTTTGAAAAATTTCCTTTTATCTTTCCTAGTGAGAACCCAGGAAGTTAAGTGTGATTGAACCAAGTTGTCTTAAATTATTTTCAAAATAAACTATAGGGAATTTGGGGAAATTGCTATACATACGACATTTCCCCGTGCCCCAGCTTTGGCTTTCTTTCATTATTTAGCTTCTATAGTCAACAAACTGATGCTTAATTCCTGAGGCTCCCATTTTGTTTATCTCCAGTAATACTGTTTTGTTTTTGTTTTTGTTTTTGTTTTTGTTTTGCCCTGAAGTCTACTTTATCCAACATTAATATAGCCACTTCAGTCTTCTTATGGTTACTGTTTGTATGGTATATTTTCTTCTATTCCTATTTTTAACCTATCTGTGTCCCTATATTAAAACTGTGTCTTTTATAGGCAGCATATACTTGGGTCTTACTTCTTTACCCATTCTGACAATCTCTGTCTTTCATTTGGAATGTTTAGTCCTTTTACATTTAATGTAATTATTGATTTGATTGCATTTAGATCTATATTTTTTCTTTGTTTTCTATTTGTCTCATCTGTTGTTGTTCTCTGTACTGCTTTCCTGGCTCTTTTTGGGTTAATATTCAAAAAAATTTATCTGTTAGTCGTTTTGCATTTTAAGTGATTGCTTAGACATTATCATATATATTCCTAACCTTTTAGAGTCATAGAGTTAATATTTTATCACTTCATGTAAAACGTAAGAGCCTGATAGTCTTACAGATCAGTTTACCACCTACCCCTCTGTCATTTATATCTATTTGATATAGATGTCAAATTAGTTAGTTGTCACATGCATTACTTCTCTGTATATTATAAACCCCACACTACAATGTTACAACTTTTGCTTTCATCTCATTTTGTTTAAAGTTTTGCAATTTTAGGTATCAGCACATGATAAGAACTTAATAAATACTTGTTAAACAAGTATTTCATTTCTACTCATTTCTGGGGCAAGACTGAAAACCAAGGCCTAGTTTGTAGCTCGAGTAGACTCTTTGTTTCTGAAACTGTCTATGTGTATGTATAAATCACTGAGAAACCTACTGAAGGCTTCTTTTTTGGAGCACCCAACTACAGGCTTTCACCTCACAAATTAGACTTGTCCATCCTCTTTTTTGATTTAAATTTCAGTGACCGTCCAAACCTCCTTCGTCTCACACAAACCGGTTCCCTGTATTTCTTCATGCAAAATCAGATATTTATGGCATGTACTTTATTATCACACTCTGGCATCAATCTGTCCATAAAATTAATCTTTTTTGCTTTTTTTTTTTTTTTTTTTTTGGCATTTCTTTCTGAGACTGTATCTTATGCCTTTTCTGCTTTGAGTATCTGTTTTTCCGAAGACTAAATTTTCTTTTTGTGTGGTGCTTTTTCATAACCGAACTTGTGCTTTCTGGAACATTTTCCTCTCTTCTTTCTGTCTTCATGTTTATGCTATTGGCTGGTGGCTTTTGAAGAGTGTTTTTAATTCTTTTCCTCTGATTCCTTGCTGAAGTATTTTTCTGGCTCTGTGTGCCAAAGCCAATGAACTCTACAGAGGCATGCTAGCAATGCCACTGAGAAGCTGTGTGACTTTAGGCCAGTCACGCAATTCCCGTGAGCTCTAATTTATGTGAAATTATCTAAAGTTCCTTCTAGTTCTAACATTCTATGTTCCCATCACTTGAACTGTACCTTTACTGACATACAAACAGTCTTCAATAGGAAGTGGGGTTGAAGCTGCTATAGTAATATTGTCATCTGTTCACACACACAAGTACACACACACAAGTATACACAAACACGCTCCTCCTCTCTTGTTATTCTCTGACACTTGTGATTTTGATTGTCCTGACTCTTAAATGCTGTTTCTGTTAATCTTTTGATTCTCACCACGTATTTAGCTGCACACTCCTTCTTCTTCAAATACTCTCAGGGCTTATGTTCTTGAAATCTGGGGGCTGTACTCACTTCAGCCAGCTGGTAGCCCTCTGCTCCTCCCCTGGCATTGTGCTGACCTGTGCCTACTCAGTCACAGAGAGTTTTTTCCTCCTTAATCCCTTCACCAGACTCTCTCTTTCCAGATGGCCTCACCTGGGACCATGGACTTCCGTTCTGCTATGTCCCCAGCCATTTCCAGTCTATGAACAAAGTGGGCTACATTCTTGTGGGTGACAGGATTCCTGAGAAAAGGCCATGAAAAAGTTGGAAAGGTTTATGAAGTCAGTACAGTAAAGAAGAGAGATGGGACTGGCCCAAGGTGAAATTATAACTTTGGGAAAGTGTATTTTCCATACTCTTCCATATCTCTTTCAGATATGTTTCCTTTCTTTGGTACACCACATTTCATGACATGAGTGCTCTCATACTACCTCCTCCCTTCTTAGGAAACACCACTGGCACCTCTACCTACTTCTCAGGACTCCAAATTCCAGATCACTGCCATGTCTGACTCTTTCCTCCAATCAGACTTACTCGTCTTTTTTTTTTTTTTGAGACGGAGCCTCGCTCTGTCGCCCAGGCTGGAGTGCAGTGGCGTCATCTCGGCTCACTGCAACCTCCACCTCCCGGGGTCACGCCATTCTCCTGCCTCAGCCTCCCGAGTAGCTGGGACTACAGGCGCCTGCCACCGTGCCCGGCTAATTTTTTGTATTTTTGGTAGAGACGGGGTTTCACCATGTTAGCCAGGATAGTCTCGATCTCCTGACCTCGTGATCCGCCCGCCTCAGCCTCCCAAAGTGCTGGGATTACAGGGGTGAGCCACCGCGCCCGGCCAGACTTATTTGTCTTATGAACACTCCTTAAGAGCTCTATTTTCTGCTAACCAATTCGAGAAACATCTGTATTAAAGGCTGACAATGGTTCAAAGAGTTTCCTTTCCTGAATAATATAACAACATGTAAAAAGGAATCAGAGGATCTTGATTTGAAACCAAGCTTTTCTGCTTTCTAGCTAGGTGAACTTGACCAAGTAATTTACCCTCTCCTGAGTATCAGTTTCCTTTTTCTTAAAATGAGAGAGAAAACGTTTTTAATGGGGTTGCTATGAGGTTATAGATACAGTGTAAGCAAGCACTGTTTGTAAGTACTGTGCGAGGATAAAGGATTTTGAGGCCAGTTCATTTGGAAAAAGAGACATCTAGAATGATCACTATGCTAAAGTTGCTTCTTTTTAAACTTTTCTTCTGTTTTTTTTTTTTTTTTTTTTTAGGAGACGGGGTCTCACTGTGTCACCCAGGCAGGAGTGCAGTGGTGTGATCATAGCTCACTGCAGCCTCTACCTCCTGGGCTCAAGCAATCCTCCTACCTCAGCCTCCTGAGTAGCAGGGACCACAGGCATGGGCCACCACATCCAGCTATTTTATTTTCTATTTTTGTAGATATGGGGTCTCACTATATTGCCCCGGCTGGCCTCAGACTCTTAGGATCAAGTAACCCTCTTGCTTTGGTCTCCCAAAGTGCTGGGATTACAGATATGAGCCACGGTGCCCAGCCAATTTTTTTTTCCTTGAATAATGAAGGGGAAAGAGAAGAAAATGTGAAGAGAGTAACTGGTAAGATTTGATGAGTAGGAAGTAAGATTTTTGGATACAAGTTCCCCTATCTGGCTATCCATCCACTTTCTGGAGAAAGGACTCACCCAGATGAATATAATGAGTCCTGTTTATTGAATGTGTATTATGTGCCAGACAACTTACGTACAGTGTCTCCACTTTTCAAAGAAACCCTTCCAAACCCTAGAGAAGGAAATGGCTACTCAAGAATCATGGGCACTTTTTCCAAGATGGCATTGCTGTGGGTGGTAGAGCCAGGTTCCAAACTCGGCTTTGTCTGATTCCAAGGCTGGTGCCCTTTTCCCCATACCACCCTGATCTTACTTCCCTGAGAAAGCTTAATGATGCACCTCGGGGGCCTCACTCCACCCCGGGCATCTGGATCTCCTTCAGAATGTACTCAAAACACAAAGAGCAAGCATGTTCCAAAGTAATCTGAAGTTGATTAGCCTGAAGGCCTCTGGGCTCGACCTGTTAGAACTGCACTGAGGGCTGAGTGGTCTCCCGATAACTGGATCCTCTGTGGGGTACCCAGTGGGAAAGGGAATGTGCCTTGGCAAGCTTGAGCTCATCCAATGGTTGGCACCGAAAATTACAAAGTAGAGGAGACTAAAGGAGCAGCTACATCGTGACACTGCATGATTCTTTGATACTGGCGTAATTCCTGCTTGACTGCTGCGTAAGCCACATCACATGTCTGAAGCGGAAGAAGCCTTTAGAGCTAAGTGTAGAGCTGAACTAGGTATTCCTCATGGCAAATTTCTCAGCCAGGTGGCCTAGTCCGGAAGTCCCTAAAGTGGCCACCTCTTCCCCTACTCATGTTGAATTTGAGTCCAAGTTTACACCCTTCACAGGGAAGGTTCTTAAGGGTGACTTTCCCTCACACCTGGCCAAGTGCCAATGTCACCATTGGCACCGAGGCAATGTTTGAAGATAACTATGGTGATGAATCCTGTTCGGGGCAGAGAATGAAGTAACTACTAGCAAGGGAGATTTATTTGATTGTTTAAAACCCTGATGGCACTGAAACAGACTAAGCCAAACCCCAAATTTCCTTTAAATGGAAAATCTTTGGTCTGCGAACACAGCCATCTCCATGCCCTCCTAGGTTTTCCTCAGGTAGCGAACCGGTATTGGGGGCTGTTAAGGAAAGGAAACGAAAGAGATCCAAACTGAATTGCCCAAAGCAGATTTCAAATTTCTTGGAGAATTTGCATTCATCTCATGATTTGACTAACCAGCTCCAAGCTGATGCAAACGGCACACACAGACTTTTACTAGGAGGAAGAGATTGAGTGGGAAAGAGAGCTTGTGGATTTCTAGTCTTGGGGGAGGCTCCTCTTTGGGGAGACTGGCAGAGGAAGGATGCTCTGACTTCCCAGGTTGTGTCAAAAGGTAATTACCTTATTTTGGCCAAGGTCTTGACTGAGGGCTATACATCGCTTTAAGAGGTGAAGTGGCAATTCAGTTGATTAGAAACAAAAGGTCTAAGATACCTCGGCAATTGTCATTGGGTGCTTTTCCCATTCATAATTTTATAGAATTAGAAGACAGAAATTTAGTGCTGGAAGGGCAGTGTGGATGTGCGTTGTGGGGAGGATTTAGCAGGAAGGAAAAAGGGAAGGGAACTATCATGTATGGGTTAGGATTGTTGCCCATTTTCATCATTGAATGATTTCCATGGTGCTTTGAGGAAAATAATTCTACAAGAAACCGAGGCTCCAACCTTAGGTGAGTTGCCTGAGATAGTGGTTAGATGGGACACAGCGTGGCTGCTGTTCTTCCTGTTGCAAAAGAGGATATTCTCAACCTGGTCATGTGCACCTTTTCCTTTTCTAGCAAAAGGCTGGGCGTGCTGGCTCATGTCTGTAATTCCAGCACTTTGGGAGGCTGAAGCGGGCCGATCACCTGAGGTCAGGATTTCAAGACCAGCTGGGTTAACACGATGAAACCCCGTCTCCACTAAAAATACAAACATTAGCCGGGCGTGGTGGCGGGTGCCTGTAATATCAGCTACTTGGGTGGCTGAGGCAGGAAAATAGCTTGAAACTGGGAGGCAGAGGTTTCAGTGAGCCAAGACCATGCCATTGCACTCCAGTCTGGGCAACAAGAGTGAAACTGTCTCAAAAAACCCCCCCCCAAAAAAACAAAAAAAGCAAACCAGGAGTCCAGCAGGGAGCAAGATGGTTGGGAGATTCTCACAGCTTGACCCCCTGGTTCCTGAAATGGCAAGACTTCTAGGGCCTAGCGATGTGGCTCCTCCACATTCAGGGCTCCTTTTTGAAGTGGTGTTCAAATTTCCCAGCCCCAAAACTGAACCCAAATAATATTGTTTTGTGCATAGGGTAGCTGAGTCAGGACTTTCTTAAAAAGAAAGAGAAAACAAAATCAAAGAGCTTGGCATACTAATTTTACATAGAAGGAAACCTACACATTTCCTAAAGCTATTGAACTGGAACAAAATCAGATCAAAATATTCTCCGTAAACCTGAGTCAAGCCAGTATTTCCCTTGGGTTGAGTCCATTGCCACAAATAAATATCACTGAGTGGTCAGGTGCTCTTCGAGACTGAGAATGTGGCCCCATGAAGGGAGGTGCAGTGAGGATGCCAGGTGGGGACTCAGGCTCAGACAACCCCAGGGTATGGGAGGACTCGGGGTAGCCTCTCACCCCGCTGGACCTCTGACCCTTCATCTGTAAAGTGAGGGGGTTGCAATCCTTCCATGATGTTCAAACTGAAACAAAACAAAACAAAAACCATGGAAACTTTTTTTATGAGAAAGTGTCTTTTGGTGGAATCCCAATGTGTAGAAATGATAAGAGCAGAGCTGCTCTGAGTGAAGCAGTGGTTGGTGGCTCAGTAGATCCAGACTAAATTATAGAAATCATAACAGTTAATATGGAATGTGCTGTGCACTTTTCTAAGCACTTTCTCTGTAATCCCTCCTTTAATCCCCACAACCTTCCTTCTGAGGTGGGCACTATTATTATCATCATCCCGATTTTGCATTTGAGGACACTGAGGCACAGTGTGGTTAAGTTCATGGCCTGAGGTCACATTGTCACATAGCTAATGACAGCAGGTGTGGGACTTGGGTCCGGGCACTCTGACTGCAGACTGCACCTGTGTAAGTGTCCTGTGCTGTTGCTCTCAGGCCAGCCAGCAGCCAGCTGTGTTGGGCACCAGCCTATGTCAGGGACACTAAATCAGAAGGGAATAAAGCAGCAACTTGGTACCAGTGAACTTGGTACCAATTTTAGTCTCTGTCTAGAATTCCTGATGTAACTGGCAAAATGAAATTTGGACATTGACGTTCAGACATTGCCCATCAGACAGAATTCTCAGGTGGACAAAACCAACATCCTTTCTGGTACTGCCCTCTCTCTAATGACAGTTTTGCTCCACACATAGCAAAGCATGTGCTGAGATTGCAGGCTGTTCACCTGGCTCTGAGACCATGGCCTCAAAATGCTTTCCCTACGGTTGCAATAGGCTAAAGTTCTGAGGAAAAAATGATTGACTGTATAATGCTATTTATCAGGAATGAGTGATTTATTTTATTATCTAATTTTAAAAGTCTTTCATACACTTCCCAAGAGGCTGCCTAGTTCAGATATTCATAAAAGGAAAGAGAAGAGGAAATATGAACTACAGAACAGTGAAAAATGTTTTACCAACATGACAGACAGAGGAAATCATTTTAAAACACATTTTGAAGATGTTTTCCATTGTAGTAGACACGGAATATATCTCTATCTTTTATACATGACTGTTATGAATGGAAAGATACTATCTTTTGAGATAGTTTTAGATAAAATAAAAACGTGATATTTTCAGTGCATATTTCTTATTTTGTACATAAAAGTGTCATCATTTTTTGTTGTTGTGCTTGGGACAGAGTCTTGCTCTGTTACCCAGGCTGAAGTGCAGTAGTGCAATCTCGGCTCACTGCAACCTCCGCCTCCCGGGTTCAAGCCATTCTCATGCCTCAGCCTCCCAAATAACTGGGACCACAGGCACGCACCACCATGTCCAGCTAATTTTTGTATTTTTAGTAGAGATAGGGTTTCTCCATGTTGGCCAGGCTGGTCTCAAACTCCTAACTCGTGATCCACCTGCCTTGGCCTTCCAAAGTGCTGGGATTACAGGCGTGAGTCACCACACCGGGCTAAAAGTCTCATTGCTGTTGTCAGTAAAAAATCATTTGCTCTCCACTCCAACTAAATAGATGTTAATGACATAGTTGAAGAGCAATAGCCCACAGGTGTTTTAAACCATCTCCCTGCTTGGTGTTCCCATCCTCTGATTTCAGTTGGGTCCTTCTCAGGCTCCCAGCTTCATTCTTGAGGCATTTCCCCCCCATTACTTCTTATTCCCTTTTCGAAGCCCTGGGGTCACACATAACCAAACACCTACTGATTCAGTTGGCCTTTATGTTGCTGTGTAGCTTTAAGAATCTATGACTTGGAGTCTCAGCATCAAATGGTGTTCCAATATCCTAGGCTACCAGTTCAAATTAGGGCTGCTGCCTATACAACTGCCTGGAGCCACCTGATACTGGCAGGGGGTGGGTGTCCATAAAGTATTTCTGAGAGATTGTGGTTTACTCAGACTCCCTGGACTGTTGAGAGGCCCAGCCCTGGGGAGGTTGGTCGATGAACAGAACATAGTTGATGATTTCCCACTGTCACGATTTCTCTTAATGTTTCATTTTTATTAGTATATTATATTATTAGTATGTTTTTCTATAGCTCCTTTATTTGAGTCCTGTGTGCAGCTCCTGAAGACAGTCCCACTTACCATATAACCGGCATGAATTGATTTATGAAGACTTTTTTTCTTTTTCCTAGTTTTTTGTATTAACAGCATTTTTGAAGTAAAATTATGTACCATAAAACACACTCTTTATAAGGGTACAGTTCAATAAATTCTAGTAAACGTATAGATTTGTGCAACCATCATGACTATCCAACTTTAGAACACTTCCATTATCTCCAAAAGTTCCCCCTTGCTTGTTTCCATTCAATCCCCACTCCCACCTCCATCCCCAGGTAAACACTCGTCTCCTATCTTTATAGATTTGCCTTTACTGGAAATTTTATCTAACCGAAACTAGACAACATGTGGTCTTTTGTGATGGGCTTCTTTTAACTTAATATGCTTTTTAGTTTCATACATGTTATTGCATCTATCAATGGTTTGTTGCCTTTTTGTTGCCAAGTAGTATTCCATTGCCTGAATCTACCACATTTTATTTATCTATTCACCAGTTGATGGATGTGTGGATTGTTTCTGGTTTTTGTCTTTTTCTTTTTCTTTCTTTTTTTTTTGAGACAGAGTCTTGCTCTGCGGCCCAGGCTGGAGTTCAGTGGCATGATCTCGGCTCACTGCAACCTCTACCTCCCAGTTCAAGCGATTCTCCTGCCTCAGCCTCCCAAGTAGCTGGGATTACAGGTGTGAGCCACTGCGCCTGGCCTTTTTTTTTTTTTTTTTTCTGAGACAGGGTCTTCCTCTGTCACCCAGGCTGGAGTGTAGTGGTGTGAAAACTGCTCACTGGAGCCTCAACCTCCTGGGCTCAAGCGATCCTCCCACCTCAGCTTCCCAAGTAGCTGGGACCACAGGTGTGTGCCAACACACCCAGCTAATTTTAAATTTTTTTGTAGAGATGGGGTTTCACTATGTTGCCCACGCTGGTCTCGAATTCCTAAGCTCAAATGATCATCCCACCTCAGCCTCTCGAAGTGCTAGGATTACAGGCGTGACCTATTATGAATAATGCTGCTGGGCCGGGAGCAATGGCGCACACCTGTAATCCCAGCACTTTGGGAGGCTGAGGCAGGTGGATCACCTGAGTCCAGGAGTTCGAGACCAGCCTAGGCAACATAGCGAGACCCCGTTTCTACAAAAAATAAAAGAAAGCCAGCATGTGGCACACACCTGTAGTCTCAGCTACTTAGGGGGCTGAGATGGGAGGATCGCTTGAGCCCAGAAGTTTCAGGTTGCAGTGAGCTGTGATTGCAACACTGCACTCTAGCCTGGGCAACAGAGTGAGACTCCATTTGAAAATAAAGTAAAATAATGCTGCTATAAATATTGGTGTATAGGTCTTTATGTGGACGTGTTTTCATTTCTTTGAGAAGATCCTTCAGCATGAAATTTTTTGGATATGACAAATTTATGCTTAACTTTTTAAGAAGCTGCCAAACTGTTGTCCAAAGTGGCTGTGCCATTTTACATCCCCACCAGCAATGTATGAGGGGTTCCAGCTTTCCACCTCCTAGCCAACACTTGGAATTGACAGTCTGTTTATTATAGCCTTTTGTGGATGACTTGTGTGATCTCACTGTGGTTTTAATTTACCTTTCCTTAGTGACTAATAATGTTGAGCACCTTTTTGTGTGCTTAACAACCATTTCTATAATTTCTTTGGTGAAATGTCTGTTTAAATCTTTTGACCATTTTAAAATCGGGTTGTTCATCTTATGGAGCTGTGGAAGTTTATCCTGGATACAAGTTCTTTATCAAATGACTTGCAAATATTTTCTCCCAGTCTATAACTTATCTTCATTTTCTTAATATGGTGTTTTTTGAGGAGCAAGTTTTAATTTTGATGAAGTCCAATTTATCCATTTTTTTCTTTTGTGGATTTTTTGGTGTCATAGTCAAGAAATATTTGCCTAAATTAAGGTCACAAAGAGTTTCTCTGACTTCACTCCCATTTAAAACACTTATTAACATATAACTTGCGCCAGCCACAGGCAAGGGGCTGGTAGTAAGAATGTGCATAAAATACTCCACCTTTAGAGAGCTCTAGTGGGGGACAGGGGCACATGAGCAATTCACTGCATGGAGGCATTTAGTTGCTTTTCTAGAAGTGCTTGCAGCTGGGCCACCGAGGTAGCACTTAGCTCTCCCAGAGGCATCGGAAGAAACAAATGTCAACTCAGGTGGATGATCTGACATGGGATCTCATGACCAAAATTCTGGTTGAGGGAAAAGGCATGAACATCTCAGAGGACTCCAGGAGGCCATTACTAAGAGGGTTTGGGGAGAGGAAATAGTCTTCTATGGTCTCAGACAAGATTAAGCAGACATTCCTCAGTGGTTTTTACTAACAGAAATCTACCATCTGAATCTGGCAGAGACTGAAGGCCTTAATTAAAAAAAATAAGAAAACAGTGAATCTGTTAAGTCCTAACAAACAGGATTCACTGATTTTAATATCAACATCTTGGACTGTTTGGATGGAAGATCTGCTCATCCATCCTCTCTATCCATTTAGAACATCAAGAATGGCACTGTTAGCGTTCTATCTGCTTTCAGCAATCAAGACCGGTCTTGCTAGAGGCTGAGAGACAGCGATGCTTGGAATTCTCATTGCTTCCCACAAGAATGATGACCATGAGGCATCTGGTCATGAATGTCCGTATGAAGGTCCAGGACATGAATAGCTAGCTGTTCCTTCACTTGGTGAAGAGGCTTTTGATCATGTTGTTTACTCTTGATGCTGCCCTGAAAGGGAACAAGCAAACGTCCCACAGAGCAGGACTGGGCCCAGGGACCATTCTAGGGAAGAATTAACAGAGGAAAACAACAAAGAGAGGGGTTCGGTCAGTTTTGCATTACAGTCAGCATTTCGGGGTCTGAAGGGAGACTGCCCTCTCACTACTCAAAGTGTGGTCCCTGGACCAGCACCATCAGCGCTACCTGGAGCTTGTTAGAAGTGCAGACTCTCGGCCGGGCGCGGTGGCTCACACCTGTAATCCCAGCACTTCGGGAGGCCACGGCGGGCGGATCACGAGGTCAGGAGATTGAGACCATCCTGGCTAACATGGTGAAACACCATCTCTACTAAAAATACAAAAAAATTAGCCAGGCATGGTGGCGGGTGCCTGTAATCCCAGCTACTCGGGAGATTGAGAAAGAGAATTGCTTGAACCTGGGAGGTGGAGCTTGCAGTGAGCCGAGATCGCGCCACTGCACTCTAGCCTGGGTGACAGAGCGAGACTCTGTCTCAAAAAACAACAACAACAACAACAGTGCAGAACCTCAAGCCCCACCCAGAGAGTAGGGTAGAAGAATAGATCTTCTGTCCAGACTTCACAATATACTACTGAAGCAAAATCTGCTTTTTTTCCTGAGATCATCTGATGATCCATAAGCACTTTCAGGTTTGAGGCACTGGTCTAGCCCAGCGGTTCTAGAGTCCTCTGCAAATGCCCTGGTTAAATGCTCATCCAGGCTCTGCTTAATAATTCCGGGTACAGATAGCCAAGGTCACTTAGCAGATGAGAATGATCCTTTTATTTTTCTTTTTAGATCAGGCTGGTTAGGCAGATAAGTGGGCATAAGTGGATAAATTGCTGTGCTCTAATTTGCAAGGGCAGGTCAGCTGTTAGAGTTACCCTTTAAAACAGCTCATCTTTACAAGCAAACTGATTGCTTAAAAGGTTTGGAGAAAACAAGATGATGACTTTGGTATGTGATTCTGTGTCCACTTAGCCTCATTCCACACTATATCTACCATTAGGAAAATGCGGTGTTATTGGGTGTGAGTACTATTAATGCAAATCAGTTGTCATCAATTATTTTGAGTTTATTGTTTAAATTGCTACAAGCTCTCTTTCACACTAAGATGAAGAAATTGGTAGCAGTGACTCTCAGAATCACCCAGAGTGCTTGTTAAAACATACTGCTCGGCCCCTGCTCCAAAGTTTCTGATTCCGTTTATGGGGTGGGAACTGATAATTTGCATTTCTAGCAGTTCTCTAATGCTGCATTATAGAAATAGTAGCTTCGAATGCATTTTTAGCACCACAAAAAATATCTAGACCCTTATTTGATACTGTGCTCTGACCATACAGAATATAGGGCCAAATTTCAGCAATCATTCTCAGGGGATACAGAGTAACTGGGTTAACCTAAATACAAAGGTAAACTAACAACATTTTCTAAGACCGTCGATTTCTTAGACATTTCGAACCTGTGTCCAATTTGCTCAACAGCAATGCATTTGCGTCGTTTTTCATTCTTCCCCTTGTTTCCACCCACCTCTGATGGCAGATAGTTCTGGTCAAGTGCAGAATGTTTGATCTTGAACTCCCAAGTGCCCACTGGTTGGCGGGTGGCTCTGTTGGCCAGGTTGGCTGGGACATTCTGAGCATGTGGGCTGGCTCTGAGCGGTGTGATGACTTTCTAGGTCATTACAGTCCTGTATTTAGTCATAGGATCTATCCCAGCCCTTACGCCTTCATCACCTTGTAGGCTTAGACCCCTGATCTCAGCAGATTTAAGGGGCAATTCTATTGTGTGAGGACCAGGCATTGCTAAGTTCTCGGTGAGCTAATAAACCTTCACCACAGCATGGGTCCCAAGCATCTCTGATCGGGGTTCCTCTTGGCAATTTTTCCACCTGTGGCAGCTGCTCAGATCGGAATGGTTCACTCTGACTTTTCCGGTGCCACTTGTCTAAAGATCGCCTGCAGACTGCTCTGCAGTGGAGGCTTCCTGCCAGGGAAAAACCACTGACTGCCCTTTATGCCATAATTGAGTGGAGACAGGATTTACCTCATCAGAGCACCTTGTCCGACTGCATTTCATATTATTAAAAACAGAGACTCTGGACTTGTTTTTTTTTTTTTATAAAAAATTTATTGAGATGATGTAATTATAGGCTTTTCTTTAAAAATTATTTGCAACTCACTGGCCCTGAGAAAAGGCATTTTTTTTTGTTTTTGTTTTTTCTTTTTTGTTACATTCATTTGATTCAGTCCCTTATAAACCCCACACCTCATAAACAAGAGATTAGAAACTAAACAAAAAGGGAGGGAAAAAGGAAATTCTAGATTCGTTCTGGTTTGCAGGTGGTTGCAGTCACAAAGAGAAATCATCAAGAATGTTCACTTGGCATGTGTGAAAGATTCAGGGGGTCTGCAGTTGTTTAGTGTTGATGCAGTTGGGTCAAGAGTATCAGGTTAGTCTTCTGTGGGTTTTAGGCAGGGATTATTGTGCCCCCCTCCCACCCCACTGGCTTCCTTGTGTCACAGCCTTTATTTCTACTCCGAAGAGGAGCAGGAGAGAGTGAACAGCCTCTGACTAGCACCAAATGCTTGGGCAAAGAAAACTGCCCCTTCTTCTTGATGTGTTTTCCCAAATCTTTTATCTTCAGTTTCCTGGGTGGGAATGGGCCAGATAAGGTAAGCCCAGGCTGGATCCTGATCCTAATTCCGTTCTTGGCATGCTGTCTGCTCCTAGGGCAAGTCACTTCACCTCCCTGACCCCCAGGTTTCTTTTTTGCAAAAGGGAGTTCCTATTTCAAAAATGTATTCAGACTTGGAGCCTAGGCAGTAAAAGGTGGGAATGGTGGTTTACTTCATGATTTCAGTACATTGTCACAGCCATTTGAATTTCAGCTAAAGCGACATTCTCATTTGGACAAGAGATCAGTATCAAGAGACACTGGATAAGAGGGTTCCAACCATACTGTTGAAAGGAGAAAATCCATTGGTCTGTCATTCCTCTTTTTCTGTGGGGATGCCCTCACCTCCCCAAAGGATTTGGAACATGGGTGATGCCACCTTAAGCAAGACCAAGTCGCCTTGGGTCAAGATCTTAGAGTTCATGTTACCTTCAACATAGCCAGTCTAGCCAACTACCAGTGCCTTCTTCTGATACAGAGGAGACGGCCTGGCTAGCTTGAGATGTAGGAATGAGAACTTCAAGACCCAAGTGAGAGTACAGATCCATCACATGGCAGGGCTCCTCTGCATTTTCCTCTCCTGACTTCCGATTTGTCTCCTGACAACACCCCTAGTCCTTAGTGTTGAAATGAGAAATTTCATGCTGGGTGGATTAGGCAAGTACAATCTAAACTCTGAAAGCAGGGATTATGGCTGATTAAGCTGTGGGTGCCTCACTGTGTCCAGCAGGTACTTCATCAAGGTTTGCTAAATTCAATCTGAAATCTTTAGGGTCTGCAGGCTGTAAATACTGTATCCAGGTGCTGGCACTACCCAGGTCTTCTCATAAAGAACAAATGAAGAGGACATTTGCAGTTAGGGGGATTACAAAATCATTATTGGTAGTACAGATGGATATCCCTTACCTGAAATGCTTCAGACCAGAAGTGTTCTGGGTCTTGAATTTTAAAATTTTTTTGTATCTTGGAATATTTGTATATAGATGAGAAATCTTGGGGATGGACACAAAGTCTAAACACAAAATTCACTTATGGCTCATATATACTTTATACACATAGCCTGAAGGTAATCTTATGATATTTGAAATAATTTTCTATATAAAACAATTTGTGTACATTGAACCAGAAGAAAGCAAAGGTGTTAGGTGTGGAATTTTCCAGTGATGGTGTCATAGCATTCAAGAAGTTTTGGATTTTGGGGCATTTGGGGGTTTTAACTGTTCAGATTAGGGATGCTCAACCTGTATCTGAATGGGAAATAAAGACTATATTGGAATGAGTGCCTTCTATTTCTTCTTCAAGTGGCTGAAGGTATCATCCTAAGTCTAACTTATTCTCCTGGGATATTGCTTTAAATATAGAAACTCTTGGGGCAAAAGGGAATTTCCCTCCGTAATTCAACTGTAAGATTCTTTGAGCAGTAAGAGACTGAGTTCTTGCACTTGGGTGAAGAGGCCAGACTGACAGGCTCTAACCCGAGCAACATCATGCCCTGGTCTCTGATTTCATATTCATACAGAGGGATGCAGTACAAATCCCTTTCTGTCCATTCTTAAAATCAGTGGCTTTCATAATACATCAGGTATTTGGCTTAATCTCTGCATTTGAGATCAAATACCAGTCATCTTAGAGGCTGAATTAGGGATCACCATGTCCTACTGAACGCTCTCAAAAGACACCTGCAGTGTGCTGAAATCTGGCAGAATCTCATCACCATTCAAGCAGACTGAGACCCGCTCACCTCACATAGAAGGCCCCTGACCTCCTGGAAGGTCGAATGGTGGGGCACCTGTGACAGTAGGAGTGGGTTGGCTACGCCCGTGTGTCTACCTGTGCTCTGATAAGAGGCAGGGACAGACCAAGGCTGAAGAGAGCCTTGATCAGTTCAATTCCAGTGTCCTTGAACCACAGTCCATCTGTTCGCACCCTAGGTTGGTGTCCTTGTCAGTAAGGCCCAGGGAAAATTCCTCTTGCCTGTGTGACCCAAACTCTACGGGTCTGACTCAACTCAGAAAAGGCTGGGGAGAAGCCCGGGGGTCTGGTAACTTCCCTGGGAGCTGCTGCTGAGGGCACATATGTATCCTGGAGGAGCTGTGAGTTGCTCCCCCAGCTGAATGGAGGAAACAGAGGGGAACGAGGAGGGGGTGCTTTGTAAGGCAGATCTAATCTGGATTAAAAGAAATTGTATTCCAAATATTGGATTTCTGAGACCTATATTGGAAGAGTCAATTTAGATGGCTAGAAAAGGAAAAAAAAAAAAAAAAATCTAAAACAGCTTTCTAAAAATATCTGTTATCATCAAAAATACTAAGAAGTGGCACTACCCTCATTTTACAAGATACCATCGATCTTATTTTGAGGTGAAAAAGAGCCACAAATGGGTCCTTTCTGAGACATAGCTATGAAAGAAAGAAAAGTAATGGATCCGAGGAATTTCCTGTCTGCCCAGGCTGGGCAAACACTGATTGCAACTGAGACTGCCCTTTGGGATCCTCCGTCTCCAATGCTCTGTGTCCAGTGGAGACGAGGAAACTTTAAAAAAGGCTAGGAACTGAAAAAAAAAAAAAAAAAATCAGGCGAAGGCATGAAACTGACGGCAAGATGGCCTTTGGAATGGAGCACAGAGGATCTCTCCTCACCAGCCTCTGTTACCTGCTTTGGAAAAATCAATCTCCACTGCAGAATATTTTTGCCCAGTTTCTAGGCTGCTGGGCCTGTGTGGTCTTTTCATATGTTCCACTTTGCAGCGCTCCCAAGCTAATCCCAACTGCCGAGGCCTTCTAAGTAACTTGGACGGTCTTCCGTCCTTATCTTACGCCTTAGACGCATGGTTCTCACAGTCATCTCAGGGGTGGCTCTCTGGACTAGCATGTATCTGTCTGCAGTACAGCAGCATCTGTGATGATTCTGGCCTCCCTCAGATGGGTGGCCAAATGCTGGGATGTGGGTTGGATTCTGTACTGCTGGCCACAAAGCACCCAGGTCCCTGACTCTATTTAGGTGCCAACAACCCCCAAGACTCTCCAAGAGGCTGAACTCTGTCAGAAGGCATCTGAATCGCAACAGCAGGCAGGGAGGGAGGACAGAGGGGACCAAGGGAAGAACAGAGCAAGAGAGAGAAAAAGAGAGCTCTCCTTTTCATTTTATCTTTTTTAAAAGCATTTTTTTTTTTTTTTCAGCCAAGACCCAACAGTAACAGGAACAAACCTGATCCGTGTGGCAGGAAAAAGAGGAACCTGAACCCCTCTGCAAGTATTCTCTTTCCTGACCAGCTGGGCTTGCCGCACTGTGTGAGATTTGCCAAAAATATATATATAATAGATATATATTTCCATAGGAAAACAACATTGGATGTCTTCCCCTAGATGAATGATGAAGAGTCAAACTGCATGTTCTTAAAATAAAAACAAAAACACCATGAAACTAACAACGGTGGAAGGGTGAGGGTGAGGAATTACAGATGGAGATTCCAAATGAGAAGGAAACGTGACATGCGAGTCCCAGGCTCATGCCCTCTGCCAGAATTCCAGCCCCGCCTTTGCTGGGTGGTTTGTCCAAGGTGCTCCAGGGTCCCTCTTCGTCTGCAAGAGAAGTGTCCCTGCCATTTCTGGGTCGCTTCCTTTTCCACTCTCCTCAGCCCGCCTGCTCCGTCACACCTCCAGCAATCCTGGTGGGCAGGGGCTCCCTGGGCTGCTGGCCCGCTGAGGTGGACTGTTGGTTCCTTCAGCATTCATCTTCTTGGTATATTTGTTCATCCAGCTCCTGGGACTCTAGGTGCTCCAGACGGTCTGTTCGGCCACTCATGATTTCATCTGGGGTTTTCATAAACCTTTGGAAGAAGTGGAGGAGTTAAGAGATTCCATTTTCCTAAAGCTGTCTTCACTCTGAACTCCAGCCTGTATATAAAGCAAGTCTCCATCATCTTATACAGCTGGAGAGCTACTGAACCCCGAGATTAACGCTAACTTAGTGCAAATTAGGAAAAGGTACCCCTTTCTCTGACTGTCTAAAAAGTGGCAAAATGATTATTTAAAAAGACTAGGGCCAGGCATGGTAGCTCAGGCCTATAATCCTAGTGCATTAGGAGGCCAAGGTGGGAAGACAACTTGAACCTAGGGAGTTTGAGACCAGCTTGGGCAACATAGCGAGACCCCACCTCTACCAAAAAAAAAAAAAAAAAAAACAAAAAACCAAAACGAAACACAATAACCTGGGTATGGTGGTGTGCACCTGTAGTCCTAGTTACTTGGGAGGCTGAGGTGGGAGAATCCCTTAAGCCCAGGAGGTTGAGGCTGCAGTGAGCTATGATCATGCCACTGTACTCTAACTTGGGTGACAAAGTGAAATCCTAATTATTTAAAAAAAAAAAAAAAGTCTAGGATGTCTGTGAGGTAGTGAGCACCCTTTGGGACCGTGTGGTGTATTACTGCATGACCATACAGGAAAGCCCTTGTCCAGACCATGTATATATGTTTCTTTCTTTTACAGGATTAGATTTTACAGACTCACGAGAGCTGTATATCCACTTCCATTCCAGACTGTGAGCCCAGGAAATGGTATTCAAAACTTACATTTCAAAGGATATAGTTAAATGTTAAGTGAAAAATGCTGACAATAGGACAACTTAGTGGAGCTTCTGGAAAATTAGGAAGGCAAAAAAAGAGAGAATCTTTTACAACGTTATCACGGATTCACCCAAAATGACAGCAATGAACCTTCGTTAGTCTGTCTACCTTTGCAACTGGGGTGTACAGCAAGCCTCATCTTCCTGTTCAATGGGTTAAACTGGAAGTGACATCAATGACATGTTTCGACCATGATTTACAATGGCTCAGGAAGGCAGCCTGGTTGCAGATATTCCGCCTGCACTGTAGGAGCACCCTTTCCAGTCCCCCTCTGTGCCTGCATACTTTTCTCTCCCCATATACTCTGCCCTGTACCACTATCTTAGAACTTACATTTTCTCTCATTCATCCACGTGCAAAAGCCTACAAGGACCACTCAACAAGTCAAGGGTACATCCTTTTGCTCTGCTCATCGGGTTCTTCTACCATCTTTACCTAGGAAGCTCTTATTTTCCACTGTTCACCAGTATGAACCCACTGCAGTCTAGCGGTCTAGGCTCTTGTATAAATTATGGCACACGCTCTCCTACACATCTTCAGCTTTTCCCTTATCTGGAGCCCTCCTGACTCTTCTCACGAGTTGAGTCCTACTCATTCTTTGTGTTCTGCCTCCTCATCAAAGAGCTGCTTAATGGCACTAGTCCATGATTTCAACACTTAAACATCCATCTTCAACACGGAAACATCTTGTGAAGAGTACTCACAATTCAACACCTCACTTGATTACATACTAGGTCTTACACCAAGAAACCTTCATTTTGTGGCAAGTCTGGCTTCTAACAGTCATTTCCTCAAAAAGGACTAATCTCTCCCTCACGAAGAGCACTATTCCTTTCTCTTACAGAAGATCTTTTGTTGGAAGCCTATCAATCTTCTGGCTACTACTGCTTTTCCTGCTCATTGTTGGCAAACTTCTCCAGCAGTATGATCTGTAGCATCTGCAGTCTTTCTCCTCTTTTATCCCCTAACTAAAATTTCTCCCTCCACATCCGAAGTCAATAAGGAGCCCCTCTCAGTCAGCTCCACAGATGTGCTGTGCTTGGCCCCCTAAACTACCCCTTTCTTCTTTTGATGACTTTCCCATATTAAGCTTCTGATATTCCACACCAGGCTGTCAACAAGCATTTATTGAAAGGTGTAATACAGAATGATAAAAAATAGAATCCTCTACCTTCTAGGAGCTTATAATCTAGTTGTCAGAGAGAAGGGCTTCACACATGTTAATTACAGGCTGAGCATCCCTAATCCAAAAATCGGAAACACTTCTGGTCCCAGGCATTCCAGATAAGGGATACTCAACCTGTATTAAAAATATAAATCATGTAGTTGCTCCAGCTACTCTGGAGGCTGAGGCAGGAGGATTGCTTGAGCCCAGAGTTTGAGGCTTCAGTGAGCTATGACCACACCACTGCACTCCAGCCTGGGCAACAGAGTGAGACCCTGTCTCTAGAAAAACAAACAAGTTGGCCAGGCACAGTGGCTCACATCTGTAATCCAAGCACTTTGGGAGGCCAAGGTGGGCAGATCACTTGAAGCCAGGAGTTCGAGACAAGAGTGGCCAACATGGCGAAACCCTGTCTCCACTAAAAATACAAAAATTAGCCAGGCATGGTGGCAGGCACCTGTAATCCCAGCTACTAGGGAGGCTGAGGCATGATTATTATGAGAATTGCTTGAATTCAGGAGGTGGAGGTTCCGGTGAGTTGAGATTGTGCCACTGTGCTATAGCCTGGGTGACAGAGAAAGACTTTGTCTAAAAAAAAAAAAAAAAAAAAAAAAAAGGAAAGAAAAGAAAAGAAAAAAGCAAAAGCAAATCATATCCCTTGGGGGCCCAAAGGAACCCAAGCGATGATGGAAGATGATAGCTATGTGTGTTGGAGCAGCCGAAGAAGGCCTCATTCAGGGCAATAGACTTGAGGTTGAGCCTTGAGGGTATAGGTATTAAAAAGGCAAAAGTTAAAGGAATCGTATTAGTGTTGTAGGGCAGCTGACAGTTTGTATTATGGTTTCATGAGGCAGAGGAGTGGACCAGAGACAGAAAGACATTGTTAAGTGAATCCCGATGTGAATCATGAAGTCCAGACATCAGCTTCCACTGCCAGGGAAGCCTTTGCCTTTTTCTCATCTCCCAGATCTCATGAAACTGCTTGTCATTGAAAGACTCCAACCTGGGACCTTCTGGCAAAAAGCCCTGGGAAATGTAGTTCCCAGGCTTCTAGCCTCTGCAACACAGAATAGAGTGGGAATGGTGCTGAAGAGCCAATGGTCAATCTAGCACAATGACTGGGATACAGGAAGAGTCAAAGGGAACTCTAGTTTCAAAGTTGGTTGCTTCAAACAGCAGTGATGCCTCTGATGAGTAAAGAATTCAATAATTCTGGGTGGAATTTATTTTTTCTTTTTTTCTTGAGATGGAGTCTCACACTGTTGCCAGGCTGGAGTGCAGTGGCGCGATCTCGGTTCACTGCAACCTCCGCCGCCCGGGTTCGAGCAATTCTCTTGCCTCAGCCTCCCAAGTAGCTGGGACTACAGGTGTATGGTACTACGCCCAGCTAATTTTGTGTTTTTGGTAGAGATGGGGTTTCACCATGTTGGCCAGGATGGTCTCGATCTCTTGCCCTTGTGATCCGCCCGCCTCGGCCTCCCAAAGTGCTGGGATTACAGGCGTGAGCCACCACGCCCGGCCTCTGGGTGGAATTTCTAATCTGAGATGAGTTTCTGTTTTGAAGGTGTCACGTCTGAAATACTTAAATGTGACACTTAAGTGGACACAGCCTACAATAAACTCTTGGACATTCAAATTTGGAATTTCAGGGAGATTTTAGAGTTGGATGTAGAGATTTAAGAGCCTAACCACTGAGGTGATAAATGAAGTTGTGTGTTGGGATCAATTCATCCACAAAAAAGATATAGAGTGGGAACAAAGGGAGCCAAGGACTGCATTTAGGTTGAAGGATGAAGAAAAGGCATCAGTAGAGCCAGAGAAGGGAGGGTTCTTTTTTTTATTCCTTCTATTCTGTTTCCCTTTCTTGAATAGCCTTTCTCGTTTCTTTTGAAGATCTTAATTGCTTTTACTATTCCTAAGTTACCATTCCTTCCCAATGCTAAAGACCAGGTTCTCCGCTCTTTCCAATAAATTAATCATATCAGTGAGCTCATCTGTTCATACATGCTCATCTGTTCATCTGATACATACAGGTAGGTATCACTTCCTACCTGTATACAGATAATTCACAATCTACATCTCTAGCCCCATCTGTCACTCTCTTCTGTCCCACCTGCCAAAACCCATCACCCAAGGTTGTGTTTGTTGATGTCACTTCTACCAACCTGCACTTGGCCCCACTAATGACTACTACCAGCACCAGAGGTCTACTTCTACATCTCCTGACTGGTCCTTCAGATCCCCCATTCTTCTAATTCTTTCTCCTCTCTTGCATAGTACTTGGAATTGCAATCTATGTGGAAGGCTAACTGGTTATCTATGAGGATAACTCATTATGAGGAATTCTGGAGAGAAAAATTCTAGTACAGCAGCTTGTAGACTTTTCTGACTATGATGCATTATAAGAAATAGAAATGTATTTTACATCATGACTCATCACGTACATACACACCTGGAACAACATTTTCATGAATCAACTGTCATTCTTGCTACATGTGATGCAGTCTGGCATTTTCAGCTCTATCCTATTTTTATTTCATTAAAAAAAAAAAAGCTGTGATGGACCCATTCGATCTATTTCGTGACTCACTGTGGGTCATTACCTGCATTTTGACAAATACTGGTTCAGAAAGTTGTCTTACAGGGTTGGTAACCTGGAAGTCTAGGGTTAATTCCTTGTTTTGCCATTGACTTTGTGCTTTTAACTACACCGGACTTTAATGCTACATAATATTATTTGATCACTGCGTTATTTTAAAGGTGAGTCAGATTCTGTTCATTTAGTTTTGGCTTTATTACAGGACAGACGTAAGGTAAAAAAATAATTTCCTTAAATCCTAAGAAACCAGTACCTGGTATCCAGTTTGTAGCAATGATTGGCTTTGGGTATCCGATAGGCAGGTAGAGATCTTAACAGTCTCCCCCCACTCCCCGTTCTTTAAAGAAAACAGCATCCTCCCAAAAGAAGGAAAGGAGAAAAAGGAAGTGCTACCTGAACAAAAGCCTTTGTCCTGGCTCCTTCCTGATAATGTTTAGTTTGTAGTAGTGGCGCAGGGCTCTGGACATTTTCTCATAGGTCATGTTTGTTCTGTTCTGTTTGTTCAAAGGAGGAAGGGAGAAAAAAAGCACAAAGACACAATGAAATGAACCTCAGAAAAGGCACTGGGGGAGCTATTAAAATAAAAGCTCTTCAGCTGCTGCCTGTGGCCCTGCCAGTTTGGGAAGCTACCTGCTAATCTGCTGCCTTCCAGGCACATCTGTCCCCACCGTTTAGCTTTTTTTATATTCCCTGTCACCAAGGTTTACTCCTAAGGTGAATCACCCTTTGTCCGAAGTCCTGGAGCCCTAGCTAATAAAACAGATCCCATAGCAGCCTCCCTTATTTCCTTTTCCCAAGACTGCTCTCTGCTCCGCCTAAGGAATTTCCTGCAGGTTCCCCCTATCTCTGGGTCACCCTTCACCTTCTGACCCACACAGCATTTCTTTTTTTTTGTTGCAATGACCTTTTCTCAAACTTGTGTTTCTGGTCTGTCGTTTTAAGGAAGACAATTTTTTTGTTTAAATTCCTGTTGTGGAAGCAAGAATACAGTGGTTCTGGGCCTGAGGCAATGGTACAATGTGGGAGTAGCAGAGGGATTTTTCTCAGTGACTCACACATGGAAGTATCTGTCAGTGGGGCCTTGCCATATTTGGTCATGGTCTGCATTACCCACTGCCTTCTTAGAAGGCTGCAGGTCTGGGCACACCTGGCTGGGCCTCTCTGCCTTCTCACTCAGCAGATTGAGGTTGTGCCACCACCGTGCCAACATCAGGCTTTGCTTCAGGTCCACCTATCGGCTGGCCTGGATCACGGCTACCCACTTTTTACATCTCCACACTTGAGCAGTCTTCCTTACTGCAAAAGACTTTATTCAATGCCATTCCCTCCTCTCAGTTTGGAAAATTGTGGGGCAAACTTCTTGCATCGCTTGCTTATAAAGGGCATGTTTTACAGCCAGAATGTAAGTATTTCCTATGAAGAAATGGGCTTTGGGGAACATGGGAGTTTCTAACTGAGCAGAAAAGAAGTGGCACTTCCCAAAGGTCCCCTGTGAGTCACAGAGTCTTGCCGTACTTCCCTTTTACCCAGTTCCTAACAACAGTGGAGGTGGCGGGATCAGGTCAAGGGGAGTGGAAACAAGAGTCACTCATGATGCAGCCCAGTAAACCAGGATATGTGAGTTAATGGGCACCTGGTCTCAGGAACACATGGAAAGATGCATCTTTAATTATTTCCTTCCCTTTGCAACTGCCTAATTGCTTGCCTAGCAAGGAATAAACTACATAAGTATGGGCAGCTGTAAAAAGCAGAAGATAGACGATTATCCTCCAATCCAGGGATAAAGACTTCATTTCAGCACTAGTTTATGCAACAGATATCTGCTGCCCTTTTACCTTATGGTTTCCCCACAGTCGAGCCAGTCCGTTGGGATCCACTATCCGGAATATTTTGGATTCTTTGTCCTCCCATCGGATGAAGTTTTCGTACCGGCTGTCAGAAAGCAACTGATAGACGTAATCCCAAAGCAGTCTACAGTCTACAGAGGAAAAGGGCAAGAAAACACTGTTGAAAACGTTTCTTGTTGAGTCACTAACCAGAAGAATCAAAAAACAATCCAGCAACTGCTTCTGCCTAGCTTGGGTTGACTGATTGTCTAACTTCCTTGTTTTACAGGGAAGGAATGAAGGCCCAGAGAGATGGAGGGAGGTCCTGTTGTGTGACCTTTGACCCACTGGAGGCCTCAGAGATGATCCAGGCAACAGCCTCCCTCCACAGATGATGATACAGTGACCCGGAAGTCCACAGTCGTGACCCAAACTTAAACCTGGGCAGAGCCCATGTGAAAGACGGGAAGCAAGTTCTAACTGTGAATGAACGGGCTCTGAATGTGTGTTAATGCAGCCTGGAAGGAGAAAAGGGTGGAAAGAGGGTCCTGATGTTACAGAGAGAGCTGTGTGGTGGGGTGAAAAGATTAGCCTGGTGTTGGTGGGAGACGGATGGATAAAGATGAGAAGGCTGGGGTAGGCTAAAAACACAGCAAAAACGAGTGAGGAGTGAAAAATGGTGGGAAAAGAAAAATTATGTGGCTTGGTGACTCTGTGGGAACTGTGGCTAGCATGGTTTTAAAAAGAAATACAGATATGCTCATTCTATCACACTTTGGAGGCTTTTAAAAAATGTTTTGATACAATGGATCATGGCAGAAAGCAGCCCAGTGCAAAAATCACTTTCTCCATTTGCAGAACTGATGTTTGAACACTCAGTCAGGCAATGGATATTTATTAAGTGTTAAGTGATTTAATATGGCCTAGGCATGGTGTTGGGCCTTGGCTTTCAGCTGTGGGTTTGTAAATTAAAAGAGAAGACATGGCCGGGTGTGGTGGCTCATGCCTGTAATCCCAGCACTTTGGGAGGCTGAGGCGGGTGGATCACTTGAGGCCAGGAGTTTGAGACCAGCCTGACCAATGTGGCGAAACCCCGTCTGTACTAACATATAACCAATTAGCCAGGCATGGTGGCGTGTGCCTGAAATCCCAGCTACTTGGGAGGCTGAGGCAGGAGAATCGCCTGAACCCAGGAGGCGGAAGTTGCAGTGAGCCGAGATCGTGTCACTGCACTCCGGCCTGGGCAACACAGCGAGACTCCATCGCCAAAAAAAAAAAAAAGACGACGATGTGATGTGCACCTTCCCCTTGTTCTATGACTTTCTGGATGTGTGCAATGAAAGTGTATGGTTGCCCCCCAGCAGAACCTGGAGAGGTAGCTGGGGACAGATGTGTGCCTTCTAGGTTGAGTTAAAGATTAACTGGCCTCCAGATGAGGAGAAGCAACATCAATTTCCAGGTGTTCACTGCATGATTCTGGAAATGCGCACTTTTTATAGGCACTCGTCAGAATGGCTGGTGATGGAAGATCCATTACTAAATGCCAAGTATGAACTCAGCACTTTACCTGTATTATTTCTGATCCTCAGAGAGGTTGAAATAACTTGCCTGAGGTCACAGGGATTTGCACTCTGGACTCCTGCACTACAGTGTTCTTTCTTTTTCACTTTGGGCGAGGTCTGGGCCTGGCACATTTGAAAGGGGAGTGTCCAGTTGAGACTTGGAATATATTACAGCCAATACATCTGCATTGCAGAGAAAGACATACACCCTTCTCTGGGGGTATATTTACAAGGGGAATTCAGTTGGGCCATCCTGAACATGTTTGTTAATCTTCCTGAGGTTCCGTTGCCTCACTTATGAAATGGGAATAACAGCACTTACTTTACAGGATTACTGTATTAGTGATAATGGGAGGGAAGAGAAAGTAATAAAAATAACAACGGTATTTAGTGGGTGCTATTTGTGGGTACTGTGCTGTGGCTTCGACAAGCCTGGTTACATCTGACCCTTATGCCACCTTATGAGGCAGGTGCTGTTGCTATTCCTATTTTATAGACCAGGAAGCTGGGGCTGGGAGGGTTTGATGATTTACTCAGAAGGACACAGCTTATGAATGACACACAGGATTCTTGGCTCTGTATGACCCCAGAGTCCATGCTATGACACACTTCCCACTGCAATTTCTAGTCTCAGAGAAACTCGTTAATGGGTATACGTTCGTAAAATCTTAGGGCTTTGCAGAACAAAGTACACCTGCTCAGTGTACCTTTTCTGAACTACAGCATTCTCTTTGAACAGCAGAAGACACCGGCAGAAAAATGTGGCATTTTCCAGAAGCTTAATCTTTCAAGGAACTACCATTAAACGTACAGCGACCCTAAATCTTTAGTATCCCTTATGGTATCCTTTCTTCTGTATTATCTGTGTTTAAACATTAATGTAGTATGTCACTGATTGTGTTTTGGAAAAGGACAAGTGGCCTCCTTCTTAAAACAATGACACCATAGTTCTGGAGTGTGAACTCCATTCTAACAACAGAAGCTGTCCAGACACTTCTATTGCCCACCCCATCTTGCCATGGCTGCATTCTGTATTGCCAGAGGGCAGGCTGAGGTGGGGGGTGTGGAGAAGATGAGTAACCCGAGCATCATAAGTACCTTGAGAAATCAGTGTCCTACTGTAGACTGAGAATAATCTAGCTCTTTTTTTTTTTTTTTTTCTTGAGACGGAGTCTCACTTGGTCGCCCAGGCTGGAGTGCAGTGGCCAGATCTCGGCTCACTGCAAGCTCTGCCTCCCGGGTTCACGCCATTCTCCTGCCTCAGCCTCCCAAGTAGCTGGGACTACAGGCGCCCGCCACCTCACCCGGCTAGTTTTTTTTGTATTTTTGTAGTAGAGACGGGGTTTCACCATGTTAGACAGGATGGTCTCGATCTCCTGACCTCGTGATCCGCCCATCTCGGCCTCCCAAAGTGCTGGGATTACAGGCTTGAGCCACCGCGCCCGGCCAATCTAGCTCATTTTTAAGGTATTTGAAGGAAGATGATTCTAGTTTCTAGGCAAAGCAGTAAAAAGTGGCAAAGTGTCTTTTTCCCTTGCAAGCATCTTCTTGTCTTGAGTCACTTTCACTATAAAGGGAAAATAGAGATCTGCTGTGGTCTGAATCTTCATGTCCTCCCCAAATTAATCTGTTGAAATCCTAACTGCCAAGGTACCTTTGGGAGGTGATTAGGTCTTGGGGGCTCCACCCTTGTGAGTGGGATTAGTGCCCTTTTAAAAGAGGCCTGAGGGAGACCCCTCACCCTTCCACCAAGTGAAGACACAGAAAAAGATGCTGTCTATGAACCAGAAAGTGGGCCCTCACCAGATGCCTCATCTGCCAGGGCCTTGATCTTCCCAGCCCCCAGAACTGTGGAGCAGTCCGTGTCTACTGGGTATAAACTACCCAGTCTATGGCAAGTTTGTCAGAGCAGCCTCAAAAGGACTAAGGCCAGAACTCAGCTGTGGCTTAATATTTCAGTGTTTCTCCTACGATCAAATGGCAGATATATTTTAATTTTCCATAATCTCTTCCAACTGGAAAACATCTGACAAAATCAAATCTTATCACATAAAGTGCCTGTAAATTAGGGCTGGGCGTGGTGGCTTATACCTATAATCCCAAAGTTTTGGGAGGCAGAGGCGGTACGCTTGCTTGAAAGCCCAGGAGGAGTTCAAGACCAGCCTGGGCAACATAACGAGACCTCATCTCTACAAAAAATTTAAAATTTTTCCGGGCGTAGTGGTACATGTGTGTAATCCCAGCTAGTTGGGAGGCTGAAATGGGAGAATTGCTGGAGCCCAGGGGTTTGGGGCTGCAGTGAGCCATGATCAACCCACTACGCTCAGCCTGGGCAGTAGAGTGACAGAGTGAGACTGTATCTACAGGGGAAAAAAAGCCAGTAAATCAGGAGGAACAAAGGCAGTGTGTGTGCAACCCCTCCCATGTCTCCCTATAGGTTTACAATCATTTTCACTGCAAATAGGCCAACGACACCATTGGATTCCTCTGGATTGGGAATGTGATTTTCTAGTGTGTTTATTTTAATAAATTTCAGCAATTAAGAAACTACCTGGTTGTCTTTTACAGTTTGATATAAAGACATTTTGCCCATATGAAGGTGACTGACATCATGGCAGCCCTCCTGACTCCAGGCGGAAGGCACCCCACTCAGAAGCCTACCGTAGAGCTAAAACAAAGCGGAGAGTTTTCCATCCACAAGCATGGGGGTTTTCACTGCATGTTTCTGTTGCTTCTCTTTTACTGTAATGGTACGTTCCACTACTCACCAAACAGTGAAATGTGAACCAGACCATTTCTCCATGTAAGGGCTTAACCTGCGCTGGGCTACCATGTTGGTTTTTCGGAGGCATCAAACCGGGACCTAGAATGTTATCTACTTATCAGATGGCAAAGGAAGGGCAGGGCTTTCAGAGAACGCCGTTTCCCCGTGAGCTTCAAGAACATTTGTATCCGGCGAACTTTTTCCTTTCATAAATGTGAAAACAACCCCAAACAAGCTGCCAATCGATCATTTTAAATGACATTTAATCCAGCAAAGCCAACTTTAGCTGAGTAATAAAAATATGTTGACATTCAGGACATATTGAATTACTCAGTCACTAACGGAGATAGCAGTAGGAATTTGTGGCATAAAGCAGTTGTTTCAAGCTCAGAGTATAAGTGGCTTTTATAACATTATCGATTGTTTTGTTTCTTTGGTAAAAACGATGCCTAGATGATAAAAATAACTGCCTGACCACACAACAGATTTTTTTCCTTTTTTTTTTTTTTTAAACAATTGACATTCAAGCCATGTCAGTTATTTTTGTTTCTAAGATTTCTATTAAATAAAAGGCAGATCCTCCTTAGGTTTTTCTAGATCCTTTAAAGGTTGCTGTCACGGCTCACCTGGAATTTTTCAGCCTTTTCGGAATCCATGTCTGCATAGATACAGTGTTCTTTGATCATCAATGTAAATGCACAATACTATATAATAAAGCGCACCACACTCTATAAATAGAAGTTCATTCCACTTCAAAACACTTGAACATATATGTATAAAATGTTTTTGGATCACAAGGTATTAATTTTAAGTGCATTTTTCTTAAACTAAAGGGCTTTCTTCTATCTCAAGGCACAAGGATATTTTAAAGAAATTTCTACTATTTGCATTTTCTTGTCCAGGAGAAGTAGTTTATGAAAGTGTTTAGCCCAAGTATAGTTCCCTCGCCTTCCTGCTGGGTGAGGTACCCTTGGTATCCGCAGCTAAAGGCATTGTAAAAAATCCCTTCCTGTGGTTAAGGAGAAATATTTTCACTCCCACGTCTGTCTCTTACCAGAGACTCATTGTATAAACTTATTGAGCAGAGATTGTAAAAAGATGGGCAATTCACACATCACCAACGTGGTTTCTAAAGAAAAAAACCACACTAGACAAAACTGATGCTTAAAAAACTTGAGTAGGCAAGTCAAATTATTGACATAGGGAATATGTAATGATTATGGTTAATTTAAATTTCAGGAAAGCCTCTAAGAAAGTCATTTTACGTTGTTTTAACTGCCCAAGTGGAATTTTAAAGAAGGCCTGGAAATGACAGTCCCATGGGTATAATTACCAATGGAGAGGCTGCGTGTCCCTGTTACATTTGTTGAAATTTATTACCTAAAAATTAATATGTTTATTTCCAGTTCAGCAACAAAACACGCAAAGTACCATACGAAATAAAAAGGTGCTACTAAGCTTTACAAATACGGTTCTGAACTGGGGGCATTTGGCAATATCTGGAGGTATTTCTGGTTGTCACGCTGGGGTGGAGGGTGCTCCTAGCATCTGGTAGGTAGAGGCCAGGGATGCTGCTAAATATCTTACAATATACTAAGCAACCGCACAAATTACTATTTGGCCCAAATATCAAGAGTGTTGAGAAACCCTGCTTAGAGAAACACGGTTTGCAACGTTCAGGGGGCCATCTGCTGCTTGGTTTTTTTTTCTCCTCCTCCTCCATTCTAGACCAGCCATTACCTAGAAGCAGAAAGTTGGTCACTCCAGTGCAGCCAGGTGTGTGTTGACACGCAGAGGTGTGTTTACAATGGGCAATTGCTTGTGCTTTGCCGTGGCTCAGGAAAACAGAAAACATATGTGCACAGTGGCACGCTGCGGGAGGGAGAAGTGGAGGCAAATAATACAAAAATCTATGCTTCCTGGCTTCCTGGGACAGAAGAACCACAGCTGCAAACGAGGCTGGACCTTTTCACCTCCGATTACATAAGGTGTGGAGGAGGCTAGGAAACACCAGTATCCGAAACTCGCACCCTGCAGCTGAGATCCAGCCCGCAGCCAGAACCTAGTAAGGCCCAGCCTCTGCTTTGCTCAGGTGTGAGTGCAGCCTGGGAATTCACATCCGGGGACTGCAGAGAGGTAGGGACTCTGTATTACAGCACTGTGCGCCCTTACACAAACTGGAATTTCCAGTCTCCTCAAGCCCCTTCTATTATTTTCCACTCAGCCACCATGCTGTTGATGTTTTTTTATCTTTTAAAAACATTGTCCTGAAACTTCCTCCTCTTTTAGGGCTCTTTGATTTCTCAGTCGTTCACACTGAAAATAAAGTGCCGTGACTCAGCCGCTGGGAATATTCCTGCTGGAGTGATGGCTCCTCCCCTCCCCAGTGCTCATCTTATTAATCCCCTCCAAATATGGACAGCAGGCAAAGCTTCAGGGAGGGGAAGCAGGAGCACGGAAGTAAATCTCCCAGGAAATAAGAAAACGGAGGTGGCCTTGAAGGGCACCCCTCACAGGCCTTCACTGTCAGTGCCCTGCGTGGCTCTGCAGGCAGTTGTGCTGGCTGCACCCACAGCTCCTACACAGTCCCTCTCAGATGGACAGGCTGGCAGCTCAGCAGTGAGGCAGAGTGGGGACAGTAACTCGTAGCAGTTAACCTTCTTGTGCCATGTATTCACACGTTGTCTCATTAACAGTCAAAAGAGCCCAGAAATGGGTTCTCAATATTACAGATAAGGAAAGGAGGGCTCAGGGACATTATGCACCTGCTTGGGAGTCAAGAACTGGATTCCAATCCTGCTGACCTCGCAGTCCAGGCTTTTGCCACAGGCCCACGCTGCTTCCCTAGGACTGTTCCGGGCTGTCTGTCTCCAGGAGCTCTTGAGGGTACTGGGCTACAGAGGTCTACAGAAGGGTATCTCCCAGAGGTAGTGTGGGAGGAAGCGGCTCTTTCACCTGGTACTAAAACTCTGGAATCCTTGTGGCTTCTGGGGACATCCCACAACCCTATCTTTTCTTTCCTGCAAACACAGATATTTATGCACAGATGCATGTGTGCGAAGGTGCACATGTGTCTGCATGCCCCACACCTTCCAACAAAGGCCGAGGGCTGAGACTTGCCCCCAGCACTTCCATGCAGTCCCTTCACACTTCTTGTTTATGAAGTCTTTTAGCCGTCAAGGCTGCTCCTGAGGCTCATGTACAAAATTAAAAAAAAAAAATGTCCATAGGCTTCCTTCGAAACAAATTCACAGCAGCATTAAACACTGTGGGAGGAAGTGGAGACGGAAGCAAGATGTCGGAATACAGTGACTTCTCCCGGTCCTTGAAGCCCCTGAGGACAAGCCTCAAACTGCTTTCTCTGGAGTTTCATACTGTTTTCTTCATCTTGCTTCAGAGGCTTCCCGAACTGAATGTCTGTATTTATAATTCATCCAGTCAATAAAACAAAACCAAGAAAGTACACTGTTTTAGTTGGGTGACAAATAAGACCAAATTGATGTCTCCCTGATTAGCATCTTTTTGTTTCTGTTAAGGATGTAACCTTGAGAGATCGTAAACGTATTTTTTAAAGTCCCAAAAGGCTACCATTAAAGATTCCAAGGATTGCTGCAGAGTGTGTTCTAAGAGGGTTAGGAGTGAGGAGACCTGGAGCTGAGAGGAAATTCTGTGTCTTGCCTGCTGTAGGATTAATGACCCAATTGACCAGTGACAGCCTCACAAATCGAGAAGTTCACGTTCACAAAGATGGAGAGACTTTCAGCAAAAGTTGTGAGATAAACACAAGAAAGGTGATACTCTCTATTTGGGCAGGCCATGGGCTTTGAACACCCAAATCTGTACAGATTTAGGTCCCCACTTTTGGGTAGCAAATGTGGGGCTATGAAATGAATGGATTATGAAACAATTCTCAGTGAACCAAGGAATCTTCTTCCTCAGCAGAGTTTTGGATTAAGGCCAAGGAAGAGATCTGGTGGCTTAGGTTTTAACGGAATTAAAGTACTCGAAGAGAAAACGAAAATGACTGAAAAGTTTTCTTTTAAGATTTAGCTGTCTATAGTCAAAGCAGGAGCTTAGTTTGTGTCATGGCATAAAGCAAGAGGACGTTGCCTTCCACCAGCAAGGATACGAACTTTGGCACTCAGAGATGCAGTGCCCTATCATCTAGAACAATGCCTGGCACATGAGCAGACTGGCAATAATTTCTGAATCAATGAATGAAGAACTGTATAATCCAAAGTGCAAATAAATCATTTCTTTTACTTAGCTGTATTTTGTTATGTTAATGCTGTTTTCGTAACTATGCTGGTTGGTCTGAAAATATAGCCTGCAGTCCAGAACCTGTCTGTTCTCTTACATAACTGGTTATTGTTCCTTCCACGTGTCTTAAACACGCCTTGTCATCCAAAGTGCAAATAATTCCTTGAGAGCAGGGGGACTGTTTTCTAAGCCTGCATCCTACATTGCACCTACAATTCCAAGCTTACTGAACACCGGGTATACAAGGTTGCCAGGCAGAGAACATCAAATGTCTTCTGTAAAGGGCCAGTTCATCAATATTTTAGGTGTTGCTGGCCATGCAATCTCTGTTGTAACTACTCAACTCTGCCACTGCAGCATGGAAGCAGACATAGGCAATACCAAATAAATGGGTTTGGCTGTTTTCCAGGAAATCTTGATTTAAAAAAGACAGATGGTGGCTGGATTTGGCCCACAGTTTGGGCCACAGTTTTCAATCCTTGCTCTAGAGTCCCACACCAGAAGGGAACAATCGTTTTGGGAAGAACGCTGAACAGAAGCTCGAGGCTAGACTCTTGATGTATCTGAATCTCAGTTCCTTCACCTGTAAAAGGCCCTTCTATGTTTGAAATCAAGTCCAAATAAGGAATTTCCATACATACTGAAAACATGACTCACGGGTGACTACAGTCACACCTCAGCCACCTACAGGTGCTTGTGGCCAATATACTTTCTGACTTTCAAACACACTGGTGGGACACAAGCCAGTAAAACTTTTGTAGGTAAAGTTTTAGAAGACTGACAGATGCTTTCTGCTAGGCTCCTTGCTCCTAAATAGCCCGTTCTTAAAGATACCAAGTAGAAAACAAGCATAGAAAGAAGTAATTTTTTCACTGTTCCATACACCATTGGTTGCTGCATTCAAAACAGACCCCAGGCATCTTGTCTCACTCCGTCTTGTGCTAAACTCTCTCTCGTAAACACTAGCCATTCCAACCTAGTAAACTCTTAATAACACTTCTCCTTATCCTTTGCAAAGTAAGTGACACCTTTAAAAATAAGCTACGTTATATTTAAAAAGATGTCATTTGTGATTTGTATTTAAACTGTCAACCACCTACTGAATTTCCTTTCTTGATTATTTTAGTTTTTCCATATGGTAAATACCTAACAGACATACATTTGCATGTATCTTAATTGTACGATGGGATTTCAGTGATATTAGATAATGAAAAGAATTTATGAAAAATTATATATCATATATATAAAAACATATATATATATATATGTATTTTTTTTGAGACAGGGTATCACTCTGTTGCCCAGGCTGGAGTGCAGTGGCATAATCTTGGCTCATTACAACCACCACCTCCCAGGCTCAAGCGATTCTCCCACCTCAGCCTCCTCGGTAGCTGGGACTACAGGTATGCGCCACCGTGCCTGACTAATTTTTATATTTTTTGGTAGAGTCGGGGTTTCACCATGTTGGCCAGGCTGGTCTCGAACTCCTGACCTCAGGTGATCTGCCAGCCTCGGCCTTCCAAAGTGCTGGGATTACAGGTGTGAGTCACAGTGCCCAGCCTGAAAAATGATAGATTTTTAAATGACCTCAACAGACCTCAACTTGTAGATTTACATTTCTACCTGAAATAGAAAAAACACACTGAGCCTTATCTTGCTTTGCTCCTGGTAAGTTTTCTCCATCTGGAATGACCTCTTTTTCTCTAATCTCCACTTGTCCACATTCTAAGCATTTATCCAAGCCCAGCTAAAAGCCAGCCCTCCACGTAGCTTCCCCTGACATCCCTACTCTGACCTCCTGCGGTACTTAACAGGAGCCCTTCTAAGATACATGTCACGTGCTTTGCTTTTATAGTTAACTGTGCTCAGCTCTTTCATGATAAAGACTGTGTCTTATACCTCTCTGTCCCCACCCCATCAAGAATGCAGAACAGTGCCTTATATGCAGAAGGTGTCCAAATGCATAAATCCTAGGGCACCTGAACAAATCACATCTGAATAGTAAGAATTTAGCTTCGTTTTGTGATCCACATTCATGAGTACTATTTGCATCTATACCCTCCAGCTATAGTACTCATCAGTTTGACATTCAGCAGCACCTTCATTTCTTTTTGTACTGTGCTCATTTAAAAAGCTTTAAGGGGCTAAGTTTTCTCATCTAACAGCTGCTTTATGGAGATTTAAAGGCTTTTTATGGCTGTTCAGTAATGACAGAACTTTTACATTGTACACAGGAATCACCCGATGAATTTCACCTCCAATAAACAGAATCAATTTTACAAGGATCTGAGGAGTCCAGAAAGATATCAGAAGAGTGGAGTACACACAGGGTTATCCTCAAAGAAACAAAAGTGCCTAAAACTCTTGTGTTTTCTTGGGAGGGTTACAGAATCAAGACTGTCAGACTACAGACTGGCAGAGCTGGAAGGAACTTTAGGGACCATCGAGTCCTACCTTCTTACAGAAAAACAATGCCTTTCAGTGGAATGAGTTAAATTTGGATTTGGTTAAATTAGTTAAAATATACATTGGGAGGTTTAAAAACTTGGCATTATAGCATGGTAATTAGTTTTAGGACACTGTGTCATACTGAAGGAGTTAATGCATTCCCCTAAAAGATCTAGGCCCCAGGATTATTTTACATGAATATTCTGACTTCCTAGAGCCATCAAGAAAAGCACATGTTGCCTATTTCTGTGTGCCCTTGAGAGAGCGGGCATCCATAGACACCCAGGCTCATCATCTGGTGGGTGCAGTATTCTACCAAGCTTCCTAACTGATGAGGCTGCATCCATCATCAAACACTGATATTGCGGAAGGAGATGAAAAAAATAGTAGTATAGGCTGGTGCAGCGGTCCACGCCTGTAATCCCAGCACTTTGGGAGGCCAAGGCAGGCAGATCACTTGAGGCCAGGAGTTCAAGACCAGCCTGGCCAACACGGTGAAACCCCATCTCTACTAAAACTACAAAAAAATTAGCCAGGCATGGTGGCATGTGCCTGTAATCCCAGCTACTCAGGAGGCTGAGGCATGAGAATCACTTGAACCTAGGAGGCAGAGGTTGCCATGAGCTGAGATTACATCACTGAACTCCAACCTGGGTGACAGAGACTCTGTCTCAAAAAAAAAAAAAAAAAAAGTAATATAATTTTAAGAGACTAATATTTTGAAATTTACAAACCTACTAAACAATGGAAAAATAACTGCTCAAGTCTAAACCATGTATCTTTCTTGATTCATGGGCTTATGGTAGATTCCCAAAAAGTGGTGAAGGCAGTGTCACCTGGGAAGTAGACAGGAGAGATCTTGGGAAGGAAGCCAGGCCCATGAGGGCAGCACTGCGGACAGCAGCCATGGGGCAGCAAGGGTTGTCCTGCACACCTCGGTCACAGGGCCCCTATCTGACCTTGGCAAAGGCCTTTGCCTCTCTGGGGCTCAGTTTCCTTTGTGGTTTCCCCTGTACAAATGACCCTTCTACATAAGATGAATACTGCAGTAATGAGCTACCTTAAGAGCGGTCCTGAGAATTATAAACAAGCAAAAGGTATCTGCAAAATGTCAAGTACTGCTGCACACACCACACAAGAAACAAGACAAGAGGGTATATAGACAAGAAGGGTATTGCCTGGAAAGCACAATGCGTCATTTACAGAATTCACAGCAATACACTGACCTCACCCTCCTTCTCCAATTATCTGGGGAAATTCACAAGTTTTGCCTAAGCTCTTTGCTTCCTTATCTACTATTCTTTTTTCCCCAGTTTTATTTGTTCATTTTCTGATTAAAACAATCTAATGTACAGGTAAAAGCGGAGAGATCAATATTAACCCCCATGCATCTATCACCCAGACATATAACCACCAGCTAGTGATGGCTAGCCTTGTTTCATGTAGACCCCACCCACACCCCACCCCCTAACTCTGCAGGATCATTTTGAATTGAATCCCAAACATATATCGGTTCCTTTTTCATAGTTTTTAAAACATATAAGTCATTTCTGTTTGTCATTTTATTTTCTTGATTCAACATCCCTGATGTAAATTATTTGTAATAATGAAACTGAGGCAACACTGGTGGTGCACTTGGGGCCAGAGAAAAATCTAGACACAAATGATTTAAATAAAAAAGGGACAGTACCGGCCGGGTGTGGAGGCTCATGCCTGTAATTCTAGCACTTTGGGAGGCCAAGGTGGGCAGATCACGAGGTCAGGAGATCGAGACCATCCTGGCTAACATGGTGAAACCCCATCTCTACTAAAAATATATAAAAAATTAGTCGGGTGTGGTGGTGGGCACCTGTAGTCCCAGCTACTCGGGACGCTGAGGCAGGAGAACAGCGTGAACCCAGGAGGCGGAGCTTGCAGTGAGCAGAGATCGTGCCACGGCACTCCAGCCTGGGCAACAGAGTGTGAAAAAAAAAAAAAAAAAAAGGGACAGTACCTCAAGGCAGAGGTAGGCTTGTAGGAGCCTGTTATTCCATTGCCATCAGCATGGCAGCACCCTGATGGTCAGCTGGGACTCTGACCAGGTTATGGGCTCAGGGAGGAGGGGGCATTTCTTTCCTTTCCCTGAACAGGTCTGTTCTCTCCTGTCTCCAGGTCTCCCTTCCACTACTGAAAGCACAATCACTTCAGTGTCACACTCTCTCCCCTGCAAAGCCTTGCTTGGTCCCTCCAGTCAAAACACACCTTCCTTCTGCTTTGTTTCTACAGCACTTCATTACTCCGGCAGACAGTAGGTGCTCAATGAATGCTGGTACATAAAATGAATGGGACATGGGGCTTACTTCATTCTGCCTTATATCTTAGTGGTTTTCACCTCTGTCTCCCCCACTATATTCTAAATTCCTCGGGGAAAAAGATATTGCATGTTAAATTAGCTCTGTATCCTACTCCTAATGCATTTATTTGCACACAGCAGGTGCTCAACAAATATCCCACTAATGAAGTAATGCACTATGAAAAGAGCTAACCTTGTCACACGGTTAGAGGATTAAGCTTCTGAAGAATGAGTTCACGTAAATTATGAGCATCCTAGGAAACAATGTGTAGATATTTTTCCCACTGGTTTCCATTGGTTTCTTCCCTTAAGTAAGCAAATTTGGGCTTCTTATCATACATGAAAGAGAATCTGAGAGTGGTCTCCTCTGTCAAATGGCCCAGCAACACCTGCCTCCAATACCATAATCCTGTTTTCCTCTCCTACCCGCTCCCAAGGTGAAGGCTGCACGATGTTACTGCCCGCAGGATGGAATTACAGGCCTGAATCGGAGACAAAGCTTCTTTTTGCTATGTCTGGTCATTAATTAGCTGCTGGAAACTTCAGGACAGGGCCATTAGCATGCTCATAAACCTTTTATTTTAAATGTTTTCGCTTAGCCTTGATTCTGATGTGACTCTCCTTGTAAGCTGGACGTAGGACATTTGTTTCTTAACATTTCTGAGGCTCATTAACTACTCGATCCCAGCGGCTCATTAACCAAGCCATTAGGGATTTCGCCTCATGCAGGCAGAAGCCTCCACTTGCCCTCACAGAGCCTTGGAGGGCGCCTAATTGGGAATGGTGCGAGGCTGGCTGCAAGCATCACAGGGGAGAGTGGGGCTTTGTCAGGTCTCCACGATGCTGGAGCAGCGAGAGGGGAGCTCACTCACCTGCTATTCGCCCAATGGGCATGGCGTGCTCTTCAGGGGGGGAGACAGAGACCATGATGTGGTTCATGTAAGCCAGGTCTTCCCGATGAGAGAGGTTGATGGGTTTCCCTTCTCTATGCAGCCCGTCCTCGGAGAGCCTGGATTGTTTGAAATCCACGGAGTGCCGGGGGTTCAGGATCAGAGGGTGCATGATGGGGCTGGGCATCAGCTGGATCACGCGTGTGCTCTCCTGCCGGGGGCTGGATGGCTTCGGGTGGGACTCAGAGGACGCTGGGCAGTGATTATTCTCCATGGGAGACACTGACAGAGGGTAGGACTCCTGGTGGTTGTTCTCCTGGTGCGGCCTGGGTCCCTGAGCTCTCTCAGCTGGGGAGAGTCGGCGGATCATGTTGTCCAGGGGGGACCGGAGGGGCCGCTGCTCGGGGTCAGGAGAAGGCCGGTGATTTGTCGTGATGGGTGACCTGGAGCGGTGCAACAGTTCAATGGTGGGAGGGTTGTGGTGCACATTATCCACGGATGGCCTGGGGGTCCTCTGGACACAGTTATCTGTGGAGCAGAGGGAAAGGCAATCACGGTGAGTTGGCAGGACAGGACCCTCCCCGTGGCTCTCCAGGCGGTAAATGGAGGAGCGTGTAGGTTATGTGTAAAGAACATTTCTCCCCAGAATGCAGTGTCTTTTTCACCGCTTAACAATGTAAAGTGTGCATATTGAAACTATTTTTCTATTGCCAGGCAACCTAAGGATGTCTGCAAGCATTCCGTTAATCACCTACCTGTGGCCTGTAAGCACAAGGAAGCCAAACGTCCATGCCTCATCTTTTGGTCATCATTTAACTCTTCTACATCGCTTTCAGAGGGGGAAGCGTTCTTAGGGGTTTCTGTCTAGATGCTTTCATTGACTTACATTTTCACAACTAAAATTTTCATATTCTCTACCTCTAGGAGTTATTAGTATTAGTGTTAATGTTAATCATATTAGTAATAATTATTAGTAATAACTGTATCTTAGATGCTGGATTTCACTGTTTAAAACTTAACAGCACTCCTGGCTGGGTGCAGTGGCTCCCACCTGTAATCCCAGTTACTCGGGAGGCTGAGGCATGAGAATCACTTGAACCCAGGAGGTGGAGGTTGCAGTGAGCCAAGATCACACCACTGCACTCCAGCCTGGGTGACAGAGCAAAACTTTGTCTCAAAAAAAAAGAAAGAAAGAAAAAGAAAAAAACCCCAACCTTATAGCACTCCTAACCAGGAGATACCACTAGTACCCCTGTTTTACAGACGATAAAACTGAGGCATAAAGAAGTTAAGCAACTTACCCAAGGCCACACAATCTCCTAACAGTCAGTTAGGAGATCAGAACCAGACTCCAGTCAGATTTTAGAACCTGTGTACTCATGACATCTGTCACTGCAACATAGAAACTACGACGCAAAGTCACCAAAACCTGCTCTAAGCATGCACAGTGGCCCCAATTTACAGAATGACAATCTTACTGAACTTGAAAGAACTTTTGGGAGCACTTTGCTTCTGAGTGCACAGACCCTACAAGTGCTCAGAGACAGGCAGAGGTAAGGAAGAAGCAGGATGAATGGGACACCTCTAACAATACCTCTAACCCGTCCCACTCGAAGTTGCATGTGTGTGCGAGGATAACATCAGAAGTGTACACAGCTCAGCAACAGAAGTAGCTCTGAGGGCTGGGTTGGGGAATGGACCAGCACACACCTGGCTCCAGAAGTCCCTGCTAAGGTGCAGAAGGACAGAAATCTGCCCATAAAAATGGAGATTTCTACATGGCTGCTCACCCAACTCAATGAACTCTCTCTGGCCACATCTTTTCCCAGGGCAGCCTCACCAAAAGGATGTGCATGCTTGCTGTCCTTGTTCTGGTCAAAGAATTGTCCACAGTTCTAAGTAAAGCAAGTCAAACATATCACCTTTGTCCATTAAGATAATATATATATATAAAGAACACATAAAGGGAATTCAGTAATTTGATAGGGTCAGTAAACAGAGACAGACATGGTGGTTTTAAGTTTTACACAGGGTTAAGAAGAAAATGGGGACTTTTTTCTTTTTTGAAAGTTCTACTAGATCTCATCTATCATATGAAACACTGAACAAAAATATTGTTCATAATATTAAAAGATCATCTCCTTGAAAGCAAAGGGCTTATTTTGTGACTGCTGTATAACCTACTGCCGTAAGTTCAAAAGTGCCTCATCATTGGAATAGCTATCAATAGGAGACTGATTTAATAAATTATAGTATATATCTCTAAACAATGGAGTACTATATAAATGTAAAAAGGAGTGAGGAGTATCTCAATATTTTGCTAAGGACTAGCATCCAGAATCTATGGTTAGATACGAAAAGCAAGATGAAGCATTTATGATCTGCCACCACTTATCTAAACAAGGAAAGGGGGAGTTTCAGTTTCAACAACAGTAGAGTGGCTTGTACCAAAGGAACCGTCCTACGGATAGAAATGAAAGAAACTGTATTAAATACATTGAAAAAACTATTTGAAGGTATCAAGGGCAGACAAAAACCGGGATTTCACTCTTGAAAGAAGGGACCTGCACAGAGTGAGGTCCATGTTTAAACAGCTTTCTCCCTGGTTCCGCTGATCTCCTAACTGCCCTATACTGCATGCTCCTCCCCAGTCTGTGCCGCACAGGGCAGTTAGAAGATAAACAGAAAGTTGCTTGAGATAGAGTAGGTAGTTGCCAGAATGGTAGAAAATTGAAGAAACAAATCCCATACAGTGGGAGCCTCAGAGGGGAGAGTGATTAAATGTAAAAGTTTCCTCAAATTCTTGTCTGACTACTGAATAGCCCAAGTGCCAGGGAGACCCTTTGGAGTTCAGTGAAAAGCAACAGTTGTATAATCAAAAGATATGAGCAGAAATCTCAGCTACTGGCTACTGCAGTGGAGACAGAGTTCAGAGTTTGAGTCTCATCAAGTTTGAAGGCTCTGTAAACACTTCAGGCTGTTTGTTACCCCTGAATGACCACAATGTAAGAGTAAAAACCTTAGGACAAGGGGATCTGGCTAAGGGCAAAAGGCAAAATAGAAACAGATTGGACCTAATGAAACGTAAGACCATGCTTCTACAGATTCAAAGTCACTGGCCAGTAATTTGATTGCCTGCTAGAACAAAAGTCAACGCTCTTCAGTGGAACAGAACACAATCCAGTGTCTCAACGTGCTCAGCACCCAGTCACAATTTTCTAGATATGAGAAGAAATACAAACATGCTACTCATAATAAGGAGGCAAGGCCATCAACAGAAACAGGACTTGAGATAATGCAGATGTTGGAATTAGCACAAACAAACAAACAGAAAAACTTTACAGCAGCTATTACAAATAAGTTCAAGCCCTAAAAGAAAACGATGGTTGTAATAAATGATGACACATAGAGCCTGCCAAAAGGGAAATGGAATTAAAAAAAAGACAAAATAAAGATTCTATAACTGAAAAGTATAATATCTGAAATGAAAGACTGGACTAGATGGACTTAATAGCAGAATGGAGATGAGAGAAGAAAGGATTAGAAAATTTGAAGACAGATCAGTAAAAATGAAATCCAAACAAAACAAATCCTCAGTGACCTGTGGAACAATATCACATGGTCTAACACACATGTAATTGGTGTCCAAGAAGGAGAATATAGAAAGAAACAGGGTAGGATAAATTAAAAAATAATAGCTAGATTGTCCTCAAATTTGGTAACAACATTATCAACAACAGTAAATTCAAAGATCCAAGAATCTCAAGTAAGATATGTAAAATAAAAACCACACCCAGGTACACCACAGTCAAACTGCTGAAAACCAAAAATAGAGAAAATCTCGAAAGCAACAAGAGGAAAAAAAGAAACTATGTACAGGGGGAGATTATACTAATATACTATATATGCATAGTATGATAGTATATATAATATATGGTGTATAACTAATACTATATAAGTATATACTTATACAGTGTATATGTATACACTAATATTTATAATATATTATATATATGAATATACTAATTATGAGTGACTTCTTTAAGAAAACCTGAAGAGAGGGACTGCTCAAACACACACACAAGGAGGATACAGATGGGAACCTATAGATTGAAAAAGACTTTAAGAGATACATTAACCATTTGCAATGTATAGATGTTGTTTGGATTCTGATTCAAACTGTAAAAAACTTTTTTTTTTTTTTTTTTTGAGATGGAGTTTTGCTTTTGTTGTCCAGGCTGGAGTGCAATGGAGCCATCTTGGCTCACTGCAACCTCTGCCTCCCGGAATTCAGGTGATTCTCCTGCCTCAGCCTTCCTGAGCAGCTGGGATTACAGGCATGCGCCACCATGCCCGGCTAATTTTGTATTTTTAGTAGAGATGGGGTTTCTGCATGTTGGTCAGGCTGGTCTCGAACTTTAGACCTCAGATGATCCACCCACCTCAGCCTCCCAAAGTGCTGGGATTATAGGCGTGACCCACCGCGCCTGGCTGTAAAAAACATTTATGAGATGGTTGGTAAAAAGTGAACACTAGTAGATTATTTGATGATACCGAGGAACTACTAGTTTTCAAGTGATATGATGGCTCTGTGATTGATTTTATAGTGCCTTTTTTTGAGACCTATGTTGATACTAGGTCTTTGACTTGTTCTGGTCAAACAGCAAGTACTTTTTTTGCTTTTTTTTTTGAGACAGAGTCTCGCTCTGTTGCCCAGGCTGGAGTGCAGTGACGCGATCTCGGCTCACTGCAAGCTCCGCCTCCCGGGTTCACACCGTTCTCCTGCCTCAGCCTTCTGAGTAGCTGGGACTACAGGCACCTGCCACCACGCCTGGCTAATTTTTTGCATTTTTAGTAGAGATGGGGTTTCACTGTGTTAGCCAGGATGGTCTCGATCTCCTGACCTGGTGATCCACCTGCCTCGGCCTCCCAAAGTGCTGGGATTATAGGCGTGAGCCACCGCACCCAGCCTGTTGATACTATTTACAAGGGAAATTATGTATCTGGAATTTGCTATGAAATAATCTGGGATGGTGAAGGAGAGAGGAGGTAGACCACAGGGGAAAACAAGATTGGCCTTGAGTTGACCATCAAAACTGGTGATGGGTACATGGTGATTCATTATACAATTCTCTTTACTTTTGTATAGGTTTGATATTATCTGTTATAAAAAGCTTTTTTTTTTTTTTTTTTTTTTAAAGTGCTTAATTAACCTTGCAAGGATATAGGTTGGGATGACAAGCACTAACTTCCTCACTTTAACCCAAATGCATATAAATGCTTACCAGGCACCGACTAAAATGATCTGTAATCTTCTGGAGGTAAGGCAAACTTTCCTTTTATAGATAACATGGATCTCAATTCTGCTGCCCATAGAAATGTATTTATCTTTTGTCCATGGTTCACTTTTCATTTGTCACAGAGTATGATCACTGTAAACAACTGAAGACAGTTCCAGTTTGAACTTTCCTATATTTTCTTCTAAATGCCATTTACAGAATGTCTTTCTTTACTTAAAAGCTTATTAAGGTTTAAAATACTTAAGGATGATGAAGACCATGTATTGAAAAATCCCATTTCCTGAATCCATTTCCCATCTTATAAATTTCAAAACAGTCACAGGCGTTGGTCAGTAATCTGGTTACCTGCAGGCTTTCTTTGATGTCCTGGGCTTCAAGGCTTCGTGTGTGGGTGTGCACTCAGGCCAGGCCTTAGGAAGTCTGGGAGGACCAGGAGAGGAAGAACTTTCATGCCAAGGGTAAAGGAGGAACTGATGTAATGTCCTGGAGAGATTTCACTCTCCGTTCCTGCCCAGACCTTGGGAACAATGCAGGAGGGTGATAGTGCTTTGGATAATCCAACTCAGATTCTACTTTGGACTCAGGATCCAGGCGGGAACAGGACTTGGAGGAGCTTGATTTATTTATTTCTCTGCAGATATCACTCAAAGAGGAAGTACTTGATGAAGCTGATAACATTAACAGTAGAGAACTGGATCCGAGGGTATTTAATTCCAGGCTCCTGGTGGTCTGGGCACAACCACTGTCAAGGCCGAGAGGCCTGCAGTGAGACCTTGCAAGCTTTGTTTCAGTCTGCAAAGCAGTGCCCGTGTACCGAGTGGGCTATGACGTTCTTAGCCTACTGCCTGCCGCCTCTGTTATTATAAGTTGGCAACAGGGCATGGAAACTTACGAGACCAGAGCCGGCAGGCAGAGAAGCTCCGGACACAGGAAATGCACTGAGCGGACAGTGGGTGCATTAAATCCCCCAGATGTAGGAGTCTTCTGTCTAAAACAAGAAGATTTTTTTGGTCTGGCCTTGATGTCTGGGTTTGTTCTTGGTGAGCTGCCCAGCTGGAAAACTGGGAAATTATCCACATTGCCCTCATTCTGAAGGTCTTGATATGGAAGGGAAATATACAAGGAAGAGGGAGGGAAAGCCAGACATAATTAGTCCCTGTGGACACAGAAGGAAGGGAGGAAGAAAGACCAAGGACTGGCAGGGAACTGTCATTCTGGTTGGAAGTGTTTTCTGATCTCAAACCTTTTTCCTTGTAGACCTCTGTTAGACACAAATAATCCCTTCTTCTCACTGCCAAACAGCCTAAAATAAACCAGGACTTTAAATGTGGTAATTTTCTGTACAAAAAGGTCTGATTTCTTACCCTTTCCTCTTGTTAGGAAAGTTTCTCTACTTAAAAATTCATAAAAATTTGACCCAATTTAATCACGCTATAAATAATAAGTAACTAGTAAACCTAAACAAACAAACAAAAATCTGCCTTTGGTGAAAGTTTTGACTGGTAAGTTTCCAGGGTACAGCAAAGGCTAAGATCAAGTTTGCATCTCACACACCAGGATCACATTTCCACCATTGTGCTTTCCCTAAGCCCACAGATGCTGGTCAGAGAAGAAGGTCGCCAGGGAGACGCAAATCAACAGGCCCAGCAGGTAATGCTCACTCAAGCCTCAGTCCACTGGGTTTTACTTTCTCCCTATCCCAGTCATTTTGTTAAAATGTAGTGGGAAGTATGAATGACACACAGAGCTAGACAGAAGTCATAAGCTCAAGGTCTTGAGGTGGAATTCAAACTATATTTCATATACCACTCCCGGTCTCCTATGCCCATTATGGGATGAAAATCTCTCCCCCAAAATTCATAAGTTGAAGTTCTAACCCCTAGTACCCTCAGGGTGTGACCTTATTTGGAAAGAGGGTCCTTGAGGATGCAATTAGTTAGGATGAGGTCATTTTATGAACAGTCAATATGATTGGTGTCCTTATAAAAAGTATACTTTGGACTTAGAGACATACACAGGGGAAGAAAGGAGGTAAAGGTGAAGGCAGAGACCTCCAAGGCAAGGAATGCCAAAGCTTGCCAGCAAACCACCAGAAAAGAGGAGAGAGTCATGGAACAGATCCTATCTCAAAGCTCTCAGAAGGAACCACCAACTCTGGCACACCATGTTGACCTTGGACTTCTAGCCTCCAGAACTGTGAGATGATAAATATCTGTTGTTTAAGCCACCCAGTTTGGGGTACTTTGTTACACCGGCCCTAGCTAACTAATATGCCCCCTACTCCAGTTACCTGAGGTTCAACCTCTGCTTGGTTTGGAGCCTTTCCCCTTGACTGTGTGCCCGGCATTTCAGCCTATTCATCCCCACAATGTGCCAATGTCACTGAACTCCCTTGGAGGGCCTGAGAAGAAAACTGCCCTAGTTTGGAGTGGATGATTCACATATGTCTGAGGTTACCAACAATAAACCCTATGTACGCTCCTAGAATTTTATAAGCATTTGATGAAAGGGGCTAAACGAAACAAAATGGGTAACGTGTAGTACTCTGAGGCTTAATCTTCATTACTGCAGCAGGCCTGGGCAGGACTGCTTCCAAACAGGCCACCTTTCCAGGGGATCGGTAGAGAGAGTACATGCACATCTGCCGACACAGGAGGCCTCACAATCGGGGCTGCAGACCGTCTGGCTCTTCACAGGCAGTATAGGGGAGTCTCCTTTGTCTCCATAAAGCAGCACAAAAGAAGTGAATTAAGAAATCAAGAGATTGGATTTCCAATAAGCCAATTAGGTCTGTTTGGGTAAACCTCTCAATCATGTATAAGGCCTGGAGTCACAGGTGGCAGAGAGGTAAGGCAGAGAGGCCCTGGAGTGGGGAAAAGAGCAAAATGACCCCTTAACTGAGGGCTTCCTTCTCTGGAGGTGAAATCAAACTGCTCCCAACTCCTTATCTCAAAGATCAGATGGCATTTCCCTAGGGGTAAAGGAAGTCTCTTGGAGACTTCCTGCCTGTCTTGTGAGAGTCATTCATGCATATTAGGGATCTCTTGCCCCTAAAACTTCTGGCTTAAGAGAGCACGCTAGCCCTAGGGCTAAAAGCAGCCTCCAGTTGGAGGACCCCGGTGCAGGCAGGGAGGGTGAGGGTCCCTTCTGTAACAGGCCGAGGGCCCAGATGCAAAGAGGGTCTCTGCACAATCCAGTCCCTACACGCCGTCACAAAAAATACATGCTGCAGCAGGGGCAAGGGTCAGAGGGTAAAAGGTCATGCTGCCCTACGCCCTGAAATATAGGAGGCAAAGCAGGAAGAAAGGTCCTGGAGAGGAAAGCAGGACTTGCAGAAGGCTGGAATGAGGCCAGGTCAAGGGAAAAAGGTGTTAAGTGGTGCTCGGAGGCCCAGCTCCCAGGGGGAGCAGGAAGTCAAGATCTTAACCTGTTTCTGATGGGACCTGTCATTACCTGCTGCCAGATTCAAGATTCCCAGAACAGAAAGGGGTGCAAAAAGGCTAACCTTGTAGTTCTTAAGGGAGGAGACAGCCAGAAGTTTAATACGAAGGTTCCAAAGGGGTCATGGAGGACTCAGCGCTCGACAGGTATTGCAAGGTAACAGAATGCAAGCAGTGCTCACTTCCAAACAGGCTGTGTTATGAGAGTAATGAAGATTGGCACTTTAAATGTATTTTCCCACAGAAACCACAGCGCAGATGAATCCGCGAAGGTGTTCTTGGATAACAGCGAGGGAGGCAACAGCCCTTCCCTACGTATAAGATGCACAAACCTGATGTTTGCACAAAGTGCGTGCAGTTGCGATATTGAGAATGGTTAAGAAAAGTGGAAGGAAAAACCAACTACACAACATTGTGAATAGACGTACCACTGCTGAAGTACACCTAAAAATGGTTAAAATGGTAAATGTTGTGTATTTTATCCCAATTAATAATTTATATAAAAAGAGGGGGGAAAACAACAAAATAATAGCCAGAAATATTCAATCATGATAATGAGTAACATTTACTGAGTGCTTGGCTATTCTAAGGGCATTTTCCATATTAACTCATTTCTTTCTTTTTTTTCTTTTCTTTTTTCTTTCTTTTTTGTTTTTTTGAGACAAGAGTCTCACTGTGTCGCCCAGGCTGGAGACTCATTTCTTTCTTACGTCAACCCTTTGAGATAGGTCCTGTCATTTTCCTTCTTTTACAGGTGGAGATCTGAGACCCAAGGCAGTTGCCTGAAGTCACACAGCCAGTAAACTGCGGAGCTGGGATTAGAACCCAGGTAGTCGGGGGATCTAGAGTGCATGCATATACGTGCCAGCATGCCCTCTGGCTCCGTCATGCATTACACGGTTAATATGTGTAACGAAGATGTCAAATCCCAGCCCACAGCCTTCTTGACCCTGTGGTCATCAACACGATTCCAGCAAAACTAGAGAATCGAGTGGTTTTACAACAACCGTGAAAGGATGTGACTTGAGCAGCTAACGACTGCATCTACCTGGTGCCTACTAAGCAACTGTAGTGAGGGGCCAGCTTTCAAGGCGTGATCTCCTCAGGGGGTGGGTGATAGCCAGTGCTTCTGCTCTCAGAAGCCGGTGCCTGGCTCAGAACCCACAGTTCTCACAGGCTGGGAGATTTTCATGATGGCCCATCGATCCCAAGGGAGTTAATCATCTACAAGGGTGAATTCAGTCCAACTCAGCATGAGTTTTTAATATTATGAACTAGACATACTTTGGAATCTCAAAAGTCATCTTTGACATTTTTTGGTATAAATTTGGCAGTAACGTAAGCAGGGGACCTGCCACACACTGTACCCCAGTCAGGTGACCTGAAAACTGCTTTGGCGTCCTCATCTCCACAACTTCTACTCATCTTTCAATCATGTGCTCTATTTTCAGGGCGCCTGCACTACAAACATTCATGAAGATGTATTTTGGTCTCCTCATTCCACGCAGTGGAATGAATGCAGGCACTGGCATCAACCCCACCTGGGTTTAAATCTCAGCGTTGCTACTTGATTTTGGGGCATGTTACTTATTGCTCTTAACCTTTATTTTTTCATCTATAAAGTGGAGATAATAATATCACCTTCTTTTATAGGGTGGTGGTGAGGATTAAATGATTCAAACATGTAAGAGCTTAGAACAGGGCCGGCACACAACAAGGACCCAATAAATGTTAGCTATTCTTTTGTTATTAAGAAGCAGATTCATACACCTCATCTTCTTTAATTATCTCATTAAAATTGTATACCATTTCCTTCTGCCAAAGCAGTCTTGGGGCACTTAGGTTTGGTGGTGGGGCAGGAGGGGTACGATTCCCCTCAATAAAGCAATCATATAAATAAAACTTCTGTGGGCCATCACAGAACACACACCACCCTCTCCATCTCTCACAAAGAAATGACTTCTCTCAATTATTGAGCCATTCCCATGTGCTAGTTGTAACAAAAATTGAGATCGATTGTACTTCGAGGCTTGAAATTTCTCACCACTTGCGATTTCCACATTTACCTCGTGATAAAGAGTTGTCCCAGAGCAGAACTGCCACGTTAAAGTGCACCCAGTGCTATAGAAACAATCTCCGCCCTGCATATGTGTGAATATCTGCACACTAAAGTGATTAAGAATCACTGCTCCATAATCTCTTTGATGGGGCAGAGGAAAGGATGGGACTGAAGAGCTGAAATTATCAAGCTCCAAGGGGGTGATGGGATGAGAACGTTGGAGAAATCCAGATCTTGCTCCTTCTCCCTACAGACTGCACATCCAGTCCCATGGGGCAGTTCTGCGGAGCTGGTCCCATTCCGAGACTAGCCCAGAAGGGAGGCCTATTTTATGTTTCCACGGAGCTTGTAGGGGGCCAATATTCAAGTAGTTCCAACACCAGAGGACAAGTGACAATTAAATATATATATATGGGGATAAAACCCAAAATAAAAGAATCTAAGGTATGAAAAGAAGTTATCAACACACCTGCAACGTGATAAAATAAATTTATTTTATAGTCATTTGCTGGTCTGCTATTTCTAAAGATGCTTTGCCTCCTGGTTTTTGTGAAAGAAGTAATATCATTGTTTACCTCCTTTCTACATAACTACCTACCTGCATTCTAATTCATATTGCAAAGATAAAATGAGTCGTAACAGTCAAGGAAAAAGAATGTCCTTAAACTGAGCTTTTTATGATGAAATAAGTGAATGACACTACTCTTGCTGCCACTCTCAGAGGGGCAATGTTATCTGAAGTTCTCAATAAGGTGAGACAAATCAGGACAGAAGAGATTTTCTCCTGCTTCTGAGCAACACCAGGCAGGACACTGCTATGATTTTCTAGATTTTAGATGCTCAAGACCCTGAAGGAAGGGAATACGCCTTATCTTCATATCACCCAGGAAGACTCAGATTCCTTGGATGTAATGTGGGGATTTGAGAGCTGTAAGAGACTGCAGAAACCATTTAGTCTAACCCCCTTCTTATAACTGGGGAGACAGAGTCAGAGAAATGAGAAACTTCAGCCCTTATGATCTGTTCTGGCAGAATGAAGGGTTAGGACCTGGTTTCCTGACCTCCAGATCTCATCCTTTAAAACACTTACACACACACACACACACACTCACACTCACACCCACTCACCCCAGTTTGAGGATGGTCTGGTTCTGGTTTTGCCTGAATATTTGATATGTCGTCCTTGCTTGCTTACTTACTGATGGAGCCCTGTGTCACTGTCATAAGTGTGTTGGTATGGGGTGAAAAATTACAAGGTTAACCAAATTATATAAAATCACCCTCCCTTCCCAGAATTGATAAGGAAAAAGGGTGAAAATGCTGGTTTTTCTAGAGGTAAGTGTAATCTGAGGACTGCTTTGCTCAAGGCATGATGTGATTTCAGAATGGACTACATTATAGAGGTAATGAATGTTCACATATAGAGAGTTTGAATTAGCATGATGATCATCCTCGTCTACTGTCAGGGCATGGAGGGGAACCTCTGAGCTAACACCAACTTCCTAGCTTCTAGCACTGTCACGTGGCTACTAAGGAAGGCATGATTTCAATGTAAGAAAGTCATAGAGGATACATGGGGGGGAACTGGTGCTAGACTGAGCAAGACACATTTGTACTGTGACATAAATGCCCATTGTGAAATTATGAATGCCTGAACTGGTTAAGTTTGTGGCCACGATGAGGTGAAATCACAAGGCGGTTGAATGATGCCTTGTGTTTGCACTTGACCGTGCATGCTTCACTGTGCCAGGCTGCTGAACAGCTGAGTTGGGCCTTGTTCTCTTTCCATTCTGTCATTCCTATCCACCTACCCACCTACCTACCTACCCACTTACCTACTTACTTATGCCAAGTTGGTAGCAACATGTGTCATCTTGGGTTAACATACTTTTATATGGAACTGTATTCCCAGTTATGTAAAATAAATCACTGGGGAAGTAATATTTGGTATGTATAATTTCACTTGACAGATTTTTTTTTTCAGAACCAGAGCTTTCTGTATGTTAACATATGCCCACATCAATCATCTGTTATCCTTCATAATTAAATGTAACAGTATTGATTCTGGAAACAATTTATGTTGAGCTGGATTTTTTTCTTTTCAGTGGAGAAGAAGGGAAAGAGAGAGGAAGCAGCTGGAGGCAGGAAACTTGTGCTGATCCATGCACCTCTCTACTTGTTCTCTTTGTCATCAAGGGCACCATATAGCTGAAAGGCAGGGGGATAGGGAGAGGGCCACCTCTTCATGTCACCTCTGTGCCTTGGACAGTTCTTCTCCCTGGATACCACCTGATACAGACCTACACTTCTCTCCTTGTAGTGTGCATCTGTTCATCAGAGCACATGCGCCCTGTCCGAATAGACAAAGGAGGGGGACATATGCTTTCAGACCTTGCTTCCTGGCCATCAGCTTTAAGGAATGGTCTCTGAAAATGCTCTATTTTTAAGAGCTGGGTCTGAAGCAGAGCTAACTGGTCTGCAGGCAACGACACCCTTTACCTCGGCCTCATTAGCTCCATTCTCTTACCTACCGCGCTCACCACTACCGACACCATAATACTTGAGAGAAAGCTCATGACAGCGTATGCGGTGGCACATCTGTATTTACTTGGTTTGAAAGTAGCTCTCAGAGTAAGCCAGCTTTCTCTATTGCTGAGCTCCTGCAAATGAGAACAACAAACACACCTACTTCTGAGTCAAATCAGGCCAAGGGGAAAAGAGGAAGGATCTGGGAGGAGGAGAGACCATAAGCCTCCAATCACACTCAGGAATAAAATGGGGCTAGAAATTCCAAATGAGATTTAAAAAAAATAAATAATGAGAGAAAGAATGAGAGAACGAAAACCCATCACATACCCTTTGTATCTGAAAGGCAGGCTAGGTAATATATTTCTTGCCTTAATGTCAAGCTTCAGTAAACCCACCTCCTCTTCTTTAGAGTGGCTGGTGGCTATTATGCAAGCCGGAAATGCACATGGCAGGAAGAGCAAAAGAATGAAAACCTGAATTGGGGGAGGAGGGCAGCTGCTAAATTTAGCAAGGGTAGAGTGAGGGGAGGAAAGGATGAGAGGAAGGCAGGGAGCCTGCACAAAATGCTGTCCGTTCTCCATCACAGAAGCGAGGGGACCTGCTGTGAAATGCTTGGCACAAGGAGGTGATGTCAGTCGCCTGGAGTCAGGCTCTCTTTCGTGAAGTGTTAATTAGGAAAAACAAGAAACTTCTCATCTTTTGGTTTGCCAACAACCAAACAAAAATGTTAGCCCTGCTCTTGGGGATGAGCAATCATTTTAAGGAAATGCCCCAAGGGACCACGGTTGGAGGTCCCTAGTAATCTGGACCTAAGGAAAAGTACATATGAAGAAATTGGTGCACGTTTGGACGTCTGTTGTCTGACCGATCCAAGCGGGAGGATGTGGGTATCCTGACCCTCAGAGGCACGATCCATCACTGAGTGCTCAAGCTGTTCAACTGTTTAATGCAATGGTGTTCAAGTAAGGTGTTTTTTGGTTTTGTTGTTTCGTTTTTCTGAGACGGAGTCTCGCTCGGTTGCCCAGGCTGGAGTGCAGTGGTGCGATCTCGGCTCAGCCTCCCGAGTAGCTGGGACTACAGGCACCCACCACCATGCCCGGCTCAATGTTTTGTATTTTTTTTTTTTTTTTTTTGAGACAGAGTCTCGCTCTGTCGCCCAGGCTGGAGTGCAGCGGCGCGATCTTGGCTCACTTCAAGTTCCGCCTCCCAGGTTCACACCATTCTCCTGCCTCAGCCTCCTGAGTAGCTGGGACTACAGGTGCCCACCACCATGCCTGGCTAATTTTTTTTTGTATTTTTAGTAGAGACGGGGTTTCGCTGTGTTAGCCAGGATGGTCTCGATCTCCTGACCTCATGATCTGCCCACCTTGGCCTCCCAAAGTGCTGGGATTACAGGCGTGAGCCATCGTGCCCGGCCTCAAGTAAGGTTTTTATACTCTATTTCCGGGCCCCAGCACCTATTGTGGAACTAGGTCCAGGGCCTGAATTAAATTCTGGTCTTTTGCTTTCTATCAAGGATTAAGAGGAACAACCGGGACACTTGAAATAAACACGGACACTGAGTGCACTCTAACCAGCCTCCTCTGATGCCTGATGCAGAAAGCCCTGATCCAACACTGAGTTCATAGATTTGGGTGTTTTTCTTTCCTTCCTCCAGCTTTTATTACCCCCTGCTAAAAACATCTTCAATGACTTCCCATTTCTTTCCTCCATATTCCAGAAACCAAAGTTCTCCACACTCTGGTTCCAAGCTAAGCCCCTTGAACTAGCTCTGCAATGACAAAATGGTGATCATTGTGAAGGCAAGGGTGATGGCTCAGAGGGGTTTATGTATTTTATTTTATTTGGAGTATGTTTGAAATTTTTCAATAAAAGAGTGGGGGAAGATAAGCTCTATAATCCAAGTCATCTAATTGCTGTCTGTTCCAAAGCCTTACCCCACCCTTATGCCATTTTCTTTGCCTGGAATGTTCTTCACTTCAACCTTATCAGAATCCTGCTGGATTTCTAAGGCGGGGTCCACAACCTCCAGGTCACTGACCGGTACCAGTTCATGGCCTGTTAGGAACTGGGCTGCACAGCAGGAGGTGAGCGGTGGGCAAGTGAGTGAAGCTTCATCTGTATCTACAGCTGCTCCCCACTGCTCGCATTACTGCCTGAGTTCCACCTCCTGTCAGATCAGCAGTGGCATGAGATCCTCATAGAAGCACAAACGCTATCACGAACTGTCCATGTGAGGGATCTAGTTGTGCACTCCTTACGGAATCTAATGGCTGATGATCTGTCACTGTCTCCCATCACCCCCAGATGGGATCGTCTAGTTGCAGGATAACAAGCTCAGGGTTCCCACTGATTCTACATTATGGTGGATTGTATAATTATTTCATTATGTATTACAATGTAATAATAATAGAAATGAAGTGCATAATACATGTAATGCACTTGAGTCATCCCAAACCATCCCTCACCTCCACTGCTGGTGGAAAAATTGTCTTCCACAAAACTGGTCCTTGGTGCCAAAAAGGTTGGGGACCACTGCTCTAAGGCATACTCCAGAGCTGCTTCCTTTATGAGCAGACCCTGCTTCCTGTACCTGGGTGTCACTGACCCTTCCACCACACCTTTACAGTGCCTACTACACAGTTATGCTTCTGTGCTTCTGTGTACATCCATCTCACTGCTTCACTTTGATTATGAGCTTCAGGGAACCAAGAGTGTATCTTGCACATCGTAAGCACTCAGTAATTGTCTGCTGAATGAAAAGTGAACTTACACGAATAAGACCAGCTTATCAAGTTAACAATTAAACTTCTTGGATTTGTCTAAACCTCAGGCAAGAAAAGAGAAGCCTCTTCCAGTACCTTCTTCATGGTTCTGATGCAGTATAACCTCCGGCTGTGTGTGTATAGAGTTTCCAGGGTGGAAGAATGGTGAAAAAAGAATCCGAGGTTTCCTCTGCTTCAGAATATGCTGAAGGAGTTCATAGAGCACATCACCTGGAAAGAAAAAGGAAAGGGAAATCGAGAAATGGAAATTTTTTTTTCCAACAACAATTTACGGAGCAGCAGTCATGTGCCTGGCACTGTGCCAAAGATACAACTGGAGAGCAAAACAGGCCTGCCACCTCCTACCCTCACCAAGCTCACGGGACACAGAATGCAGCACTGGAAACTCAAAAGGTCAGAGCTATGTGAAGTTTTAAATCAAACTTTTTTGATCATGAAAATCATATGCCTTTTTTTTTTTTTTTTTTGTGACAGGGTCTCACTGTGTTGCCCATGCTGAAGTGCAGTGCCACGATCTCGGCTCACTACAACCTCCACCTCCCGGGCTCAAGTGATCCTCCCACCACAGCCCTCCAAGTAGCTGGGACCACAGGTGTGAACCACCACACCCAGCTAATTTTTGTATTTTCAGTAGAGACAGGGTTTCACCATGTTGTTCAGGTTGGTCTCAAACTCCTGAGCTTAAGTGATTCACCCGCCTAGGCCTCCCAAAGTGCTGGGATTACAGGTGTAAGCTACTGTGTACAGCCCCAAAAATGTTTTAAAAAGGCAGAAAATCAGAAAGAAAACAAAACATTACTTAGAATCCCCTCACTAAGATACAGAAGCCCTGTTAATACTATCTACAGTTCTATAGTTAGACTCAGGCTTTTAATAGTTGAGTATCCTTTCTTCCCTCTGCATTAGGATTTGAACACTTTCCCACATTACTGAACTGCTTCAGTAGCTGCCTAACAACGGCAGGGAATTTAAACGATCCCAATTTATTGCTCTTGTATTTGTGAGGATGTTCTTTTTACATCTATCTTAGCTTGCACTTCAGATTACTCGAAGAATTATGAAGTCATTAAGAACATTTGTAATGCTCCGATGACAACTCATAGATTCTTCATAGACATCTTCCCTACAGAGAAAAATATGCCTTTTTAACCAACCTCAATCCTAGGCAGGAAAAGAATAAACATGAAAAAAATTCACGAGTCCAGTTAGAGGTGGTAACTATTCAAGATACTCTATAAGGAACTGGCATGTTCTGGGATGCTTCCCTCCTTTAAAAATGCACACAGGCATTGTTCCAAGGTTCTACAGTCTCTAGAAAATCATCTAGAGATGTCAGGCCATAGTCAGAGGATAGTAGGGGCTGGGTTGAGCGGGCACCTTTCTGTTCTGATATATTTGGTATTTGAAGTGTCCAAGGATTAATTAGCAAAAAACCAAAACAAACCCAAAACTTATCATGGTCTTGTCCCACCCCTTGACTCTTAGATCCAAGTTGAAAATGCAGGTGGGTACCTCAAAACCCTTTGGGGGTGGGTGATTAATCTTTAAAATATCACAGGCCTCTGACTATCTCCGCACACCCTTCTCCACATATAGACAGGTAGTCAGCAGTAATAACAAACAATGGGCTTTTGTCTCTAATTTTAGCGATTTTTTAAACAAATATTTTAATTACCAACTTAAATTCAAGGCATATTTTGGGTTGAAGATATTGCTATATTATTTTTTCTTTCAAGCTCAGCATGGACCTGAGAAGCGTTCCATATTAATGTCTTTTTTTCTACAAACACCCGCTCCCTCTATCACTGATACTAAATAAAGCTCCAAGGATACCCGATTCTAAGGGATTCCTGAGGGAATTTTGTGTTTTCGCCTTGACTTTGTTCCTTCCTCTACCTTTGAAATTTGGTTGCTGTTAGTGTAACTTTCTGCCACTACTTAGTATCATGACTAAATAAAGCAAAATACTTCAAAGACCTGCAGACACCATGTCACTTAGGTATTTTATTAGAAGGAGATGGGCAGGAAGATACAGAGGTGTCCTGGACCAGACTTTTGAAACTGCTATGTATAAGGGAGAACCATGGCACACATGACTGCGTTTGAGAGCTGAGAACGGCTTCGGAATTCATTGAATCCAAACCTAGTAGTCATGGTGATGTCTCTGATGAGGCGGGGATAAGGAGCCTGAAATACAGTCCTATTTTAATGATTCATATTTTAATCTCATACAAAAATAAGCCCCTAATCAACACTTTGTTTCTTTTGGTTTAGTGTAATGACTTCCTGAACTTTTGCTAATTTACGTGGCCTCACACTTGCTGGGTTTTATCAATGTTTTTTTTGGTAGTATGCGGAATAGAAAAATGAAAACATTGAAAAATGTGTTCCTGATGATTACTATTACTAAAAAAAAAGGTCAGTAATTAGTGTATCCATTTTGGAAGGGGAGGCCAGGAAATACAAATTTAGTGTCTGTGATGCTGTTCAGCTTGGTTCACTTAACCAGGCGAGCTGGTGTGGTGGTGGAAGGTGCTGACTGCAGAGGTGGGCACGGCTGCCTGGGTGGGAGTCCCAACTCCTGTGCACCAGGTGACCTTGAGCAAGTCCCTGCACTTCTCTGCAAAATGCAAATAATGGCACCGACCTCCAGCATTTGCTATGAGGGTTAAAGGAGGGAAAGGACAAGAAGCACCCAGAGTAGGGTTTGGTGCACAAACTGTTCCCTGGACCCCTCTTAGTGGCTGCTTCTGGGCTTGGGGTGGCTCAAACAAGGGCTGGAGAGCAGGCAGGTGACTTTTCCTTCTATGTTTTCATGAGAGAGAAACTGAGGAAAGACAGCAGCATGGTGAAGAGGCCATGCTCTGGAGTCAGACTGGTGCCTCCACAGGAATGCCCCTTAAGTCTCCTCATCTATAAAATGGCAATGTTGATGGCATCCACCTTGTGGGATCGTTGTAAGGATTCAATCAGGTGGTCTATGTAATGAGCTCATCATGGCGTGAGGCAAACAGGAAAAGCTCAGTAAACACTCGTCATTGCTTTTACCACCACCACCGGGAACACTCCCATCATTACTATTCCTGATCTTATTATAGTGGCTTAGGACAGGTGCGTAGATCTCTAAGGAGGTCTCACATGGAGAACAATGGAGTATCTGGGTCACGGCCAACTTTATGTTCCCCTTCCCGAAAGGGTAAAGAAGGCTAACTGAGGTCACTCTCCCAGTCTTGGGTTCGCTGGATGCCTCATCCTGACCTGGTGGGTTAAGCCTCTGGGGGGCTGACACGTGGTCTGCCGCACACCTCCCTTCTGCGCAGGCTCGCTTCAGCCTCCCATACTGACGCTGGCCAAGGGAGCAGGGACAGAGGGGTTCTTCCCGAGTGTGCAGAAGGAAGCTGGGGGAGGGGCAGGTTAACTGGACTCAGCCAGTTTCCTATCTAGACCATAAACCTATTACGAGACTAATAAGGCATCAGGAGTTACCTTAAATGCTATCCATGAGGTGGCTATGGGTGGGAGCATGAACCTGAGGTTCCGGGTACCGGGCCAGGAAAAAACTTAGTTACTAAGACCCAGGAGTGTGGCCTTAGTTGAGTCATTCCATGCACAGACATGTTTCCTCAGCAACCAGGGGCTCGGTCAGGGAATGCGGCCGGCTCAGCAAAAACACGTCACCACCACGGGGACAGGGACCACTTGCTGTGCATGCACTATGAGCATATGATTGGCAGTGATAGTGTGCCCCAATAATAACTTGGAATATTAGACCTAGACAGGATTCTAGAGGTTTCTTAGATTGACTCAAACTTTGCTCACTAAAAGTCTCCCACCTCCCCTTCACCCAGAAACAAGTGGCTTTGGCTAGGTAATTACAGTGATGGGTAGCCGGCCACGGCACAAGCAAACCATTTTTGGACAGCTCTAGTTGACAGAAAGTTTCTCTGCTGAGGTGAAATCTGGCTTCCCCCGCAATCCCTGTACTTTGGTTCTTAGTTTTGGCTTCTGAAGTAACACAGAATATGTGTCTTGTCTATAGCAGGTTTCTAAGTATATGAAGACGGCCCTCCATCTTCTTTCATTTCCAGTGTCCCTTCATGCCTCAACACCCAGCCTGCTCTCTTGATGTATTCTTCAAATTTTCATATATGTAGGAGAGAAGGTCACATCCGAAAGATGTTATTAACAAAAAATCTGGCTACATGCTGTGCCTCACACCTATAATCCCAGCACTTTGAGAGGCAGAGGCAGGAGGATCACTTGAGCCCAGGAGTTTGAGACCAGCCTGGGTAATATAGTGAGATCCCCATCTCTACAAAAAATACAAAAATTAGTGGGGTGTGGTGATGCATGCCTATTGTCCCAGCTACTCGGGAGGCTGAGGTGGGAGGATTGCTTGAGCCCAGGAGGTCGAGGCTGCAGTGAGCTGTGATCGCACCACTGCACTCCAGTCTGCATGACAGAGTGAGACCCTTTCTCAACCAACCAACCAACCAACCCCAAAACAGTCTCTGGGATAAAGAATATATTTAAAAATAGGTTATATTTATTTGCCTACTGAAAATAAAGAGCATGTGCCACAGCACTGTATATCTAACTTAGCTAATGGCTGAAATTCAAAGGGCATTTTTTGGAAAATTCATAACCCATTTGATTTTTTTTTTTTTTTTTTGAGATGGAGTCTTGCTCTGTTGGAGCAAGGCTGGAGTGCAGTGGCGCGATCTCGGCTCACTCCAAGTTCTGCCTCCTGGGTTCATGCCATTCTCCTGCCTCAGCCTCCCGAGTAGCTGGGACTATAGGCGCCCGCCACCATATCTGGCTAATGTTTTTGTATTTTTTTAGTAGAGACAGGGTTTCACTGTGTTAGTCAGGATGATCTTGATCTCCTGACCTCGTCATCTGCCCACCTCGGCCTCCCAAAGTGCTGGGATTACAGGCATGAGCCACTGCGCCCGACCACCCATTTGATTTTTAATAAATCTCCCCTCTCTTCCCAGAAAAGAAACACAGTGACTGGTCCTAACCAGTACTTCTATTGTACTATTCAATGGAACTGAGCCGTACTGGTCAAAGAACCATGGTTTTCATTGGTTCCTCCATCTGTCTTCACGCATACATACACAGTTCATGTAAACACACGCATGTGCAGAGGTAGATGTGCCACAAAGCTAGTGAGCTTTGGGGTTCCTTCACTTGTGCAGGTCCCTGGGAAGAGTTCTAGAAATATTCATATTGCCTAAATTGTAAGCCTCGGGCCCATAAAATCTAGATATACTCCTGGGTGCATGCACACGAACACACACACGCACACACACAGAAACAAAACACAGTTTTGCATTGGTGATCTTTACGTGACAAGCCAGGCATGTTCTTTGAGCATCCTAAATTCCATTATTGTATTGCAATGTGTTTCAAATGGACAGGAACGAGCGAGTGAACAATACTGCTGTGACTTGGCTGATCAATCTTACTAATGTCTGAGGACAAACAACATACAAGATGCTGTTGAGGGGGGTTAAATTTATTTAAGTTACTTAATTTTAGAGGAAAGAATTTGGGCTCTGGAGCAAGGGAGTCCCAAGTTTGAATCTCGTTCCTCTGTTTGTTCCTCTGTTTGTCAACTGTATGCCCTTAGGGAAGCTATTTTTCTTCTCCGAGCCACAGTTCAGGGCTTAGTTCAGTATTCTTGTGTGTAACATGAGAACTGTGCCACAGACTTGGCAGGGCTGTTGTAAGGATTCAATGAGATGATACGTGCAGAGCACCAGCCCCACGTCTGCCATCATAAACGCTCAATGGATAGTGTCTCTTGCAATTGTCATAAGTGTGAACAGACGTGTCTCACAAAATCTGGCAAAAAAATGTTTTCTTTGTTTCAGTACTTTTGTATTTAAAGCACATGCATAAGTTTTACAAAGTCACATTCATATGGATGGAATTTTTTTCCCCCAGTTGACATCATTTCACACAGACATTTCCAGTTTACAGTTAGCTCTTACAGTCCCCATTTGTGGTCGTATTGCCAACTTCTTTTGTTGGGTTTCTTCCCTTTAGCTTTTAGGCAGTTTCAAGTTTTTTTCCTGTCCACATGCACACGCCCCTTGTCCCCATCCTCCCTGTTAGGTCCTGCTCCTCCTTCTCTCCTCCCTTTACAGCCAAATTTCCCAGGGGAGCTGTCCAACACCATTCTCACCACTTCCTCACCTTCCATTCCGGTTCCCACTCCCACCCTTCTCCAATCTGCTTTTGCTCAGTTCACCTCCCTGTTGTCAAATCCAAAGGGCAATGGTTGGTACTTGGGGAACTGCCTGACTTCTCAGCAACATCCTCACCAGACATCTCTACTTCCTTCTCTTAGAATACTCCATGGCTTCAGAGATTTCCACCTGTCCTGGTTTTCTGCCTACTTCTCTGCTCTTCCTCCTTCTCCAGCCCTTCAACAGTAAGGTTCCCCAGGTCGCCCCTTCTTCTTGGGCAACCTCATCTACTCCCATGGCTTCAATCGGCTCGTCTATGCTAAATCTACTTCAGCCAGGCACTTCTTCTGAACTCCAGAACCACATTCCATGATCTCCTAAGTAATTCCTCCTGGAGGTCATACAGGCGCCACACATTTGATGTGTCTAACACAAACATCTTTACAAATGAGATTGTGTTCCTTAGGTCAGTAAATGCTCAGACGATCAGACCAAAAACTTGGAAGTAATCGTTAAGTCCTCTCTTCTTCTCATCTCACATGAAATGGGTCACCAAGACCTGCAGACTCTGCCTTTTATCTGTTTCTTGAACCACCTCCTCTCTCAGTGAGCCTCACTTTAGTTAATATCATAACCATTGCTCCTAGACTGCAGCCTAAGAGGCCCCGCCTCCACTTTTCACCTCCGTACCTTGCCATGCCGACCCTCTGCTTAAAACAAATGGCTTCTACTTGTCTTCAAACAAACGTGTAAAATCCTGAATATGACCTGCAGAGCTCTGCATAATCTACTGAAGAAATAATAAATGAGTGAATGAGTGAATGGCTGTGAGGCTACCATGTATCCTATGATATTTACCTTCCCCAACTGTGTTTAGCTAGTCCCACACTGGGGGTGGTTGGGGAATTTCCAGTTTTTAACTACTATAAATAGAATTGTTAAGGGCATCCTGTTTTGCCCAGTATTGGATGGTTTCCTTCGGCGATTTGTTTAGGAATAGAATTATCAGTGAAAGGGTATCATTAGTTTAAAAGTTCTTATTATATACTACTTGTTCTCAGAAGGCTGGAATCAATGTTTCTTATCATCTGTAATGCTACCTAGAGCCTCTCCCAGGGGGGTTTTGCAACTTTTAACTTCTCAAGTTGAGTAGGTTTAAAGTAGAACCCTAACATTATTAAAATCTGCATTTTTCAGGTGATGATTTGCTATGTACATAATCTTACACGTAGATTATCTAAGTAACACATTCTTAAATTTGCAAACAGCTCTCTCTTCTCTTTGGTTTTTATTCAGAGGCTTCAGTTTCCTTCTGGCCACTTTTTTTTTTTTTAAAGTGAGAGTATGCCTGGTGTGGGAGAGGTACTTTTTAGATGTGTCAGAATGTTCTCTCTGTTGGACCCTTTCTACCTTTGATGGGTTCAGGATGAAGCCCTAGGCTTCGGTCCCTTAACTTACGTAATAAATTCAACAGTGAAAACACCAGTGCATAACATGCCCATTCCTGTAATGGGGCTGCTTAGTTTTCTAACTCTGCTTGGTCGTAGTTTCTTTTTTCTTTCTTTTTTTTTTTTTGAGACAGAGTCTCACTCTGTTGCCCAGGCTCGAGTGCAATGGCATGATCTCGGCTCACTGCAACCTCCGTCTCCCAGGTTCAAGCAATCCTCCTGACTCAGCCTCTTGAGTAGCTGGGACTACAGGTGCGTGCCACCATGCCTGGCTAAATTTTTGTATTTTTGGTAGAGATGGGTTTCACTACATTAGCCAGGATGGTCTCGATCTCCAGACCTCGTGATCCACCTCCCTCGGCCTCCTGAAGTGCTAGAAGTACAGGCGTGAGCCACTGCGCCCGGCCTGGTCCCAGTTTCTAAGCATTCCATTCAATGCATTTTTGCAGGCCAGTTGAATTAACCTTTTAATTTAATATGGAGTGGCTTCTGTGACCACAAAAATAAATTAGTCTTTTACTTAGCAACAAATATTTGAAATTTGGTTTAATATTTATGTCTTATACACAGAGACCCTGAGAAAAAAGGAACAGGCTGTGGGAAAATTTAAATATTATATTTAAGACAAGAATAAATCTGTTAGAAAACAGATATAGTAAGACAATTACAGCTGGATATAGAATATAAGGTAAGATAAACAAAATAAGCTCTCGAGAAAACAGAACTTTATGAAATAAGTATGTGTTTAAAGGAAGCACTGTGCAGTTGGTTTTCCCTACGTTACCATCACATCAACTTGTATGACCAATGTTTAGCGTCATCTGCAGGGCTACCTAGGTCTCTCCGACATTTAACTTCTCAAGTTTAGTAAGTTTAAAGTAGAACCCTAACATTGCTAAAACTTGCATTTTTCAAGTACATGACAGCAGGGTGGGAGACCACCTCCATTTCACAAATGGGACAAGTGAAGAGCCTAAGAAATAAAATGACGGCTGGGCGCAGTGGCTCACGCCTGTAATCCTAGCACTTTGGGAGGCCGAGGCGGGTAAATCATGAGGTCAAGAGATCAAGATCATCCTGGCCAACATGGTGAAACCTCATCTCTACTAAAAATACAAAAATTAGCTAGGTGTGGTGGTGCACACCTGTAGTCCCAGCTACTCAGGAGACTGAGGCAGGAGAATCACCTGAACCCGTGAGGCAGAAGTTGTAGTGAGCCGGGATCACAGCACTGTACTCCAGCCTGGCGACAGAGCGAGACTCTGTCTTAAAAAAAAAAAAAAAAAGAAAGAAAATGACTTTCCCATAAGTGACCTATCTAACTAAACATTTCTCTGACGTGTGATACACATTTTTTTTTGCTTGCTGAAAGACAGAGTAAAGGAAGAGCCAACTCTGGTGTCTTCAGACAAGGGTCATGTCTGCTACAACTCCCACGTTTCAGGGCTATAATTTCCCTTCTGTGACCTATATCCTTGGATTCTCTGACTTAATTCTAAAACAGCCAGTTGACACAGTCCTTCAATCTGCAAACCTACCATTGCTTAATAGAAATTAATAGGCCAACTGATTCAAGAAATACTATGTAAAGACCAGTATTTTTGGTTTAACTTTGAAAGAAAATTTTACTATATTTGAAAAATATAAGCAAAGCATATTTCCAAAGACAAAGGTTCTGGTGGGTTGGAAAGGGAAGAAACAATTTGCAAAATCACACTCTAGTATATGAAAAGACTGCAGATTTTAGTCTACTAAAATCCTCAATATATTTAGCAAATCCCCAATACATTTTTGCTGAATTGAAGGAACTCTGAACATATGTTTCTTTCCCTTTTTTAGCATTGATAGCAAGTGAGCGTAACATGAATTAAATTGATAATAACTTGTGGGTTTCCTTGTTCATAGAAAATAATGGGTACCTAAATCCATTCCACCTGAATGTCATGCAATGGATAACCCTAAGTAAGGGTTAATACAAATGCCAACCTGTCTAGACGTTCCTTCCTGTCAATGAGTCTTCTCAGAGTCTCAAAGTAGTCAGGTAATCAAATACATCTCTGAATTTAAATTACTTCAGAACAAGAACAAGTTAATGTGATAACTATCTAGTAGCCCAAGGTCTATGTAAAATTATTCTGTTCAGGTGAAGTTTTATAAAAGTGGGATCCCTTCCATTTATTCTTCAACTTTACAAATGTTATAAATTTGTCATCTGTTATATCCTCCAACTGGGAGACTATTCCAAAGGAAATATCCCATTTGTCTTCAACCTTGAAATCTTCCGGTTAGAGACCATATAATTATTTAAAGCACATGGCAAATGTTCCCTGCTTTATCCTAGGGGTTGAAAATGGAGGATTCTTGTCCTGGAAGTGGATGTGATAAATGTAATTTGTTAAGCTGGTCAATGAATATGGCATTCAGGGAGTCTACTGTATTTGACTTAAGGTATAATTGTATTTCAGGTAATTATAATTCATTGGGTCCAGTGCTCTCCTCTCTACATTGGAGAGGAGTTGTGTTAAGGAATGTTGTTTCCATATATAGACAGCATAGATAGCTACAGTGTTTGCTAGAAACTTAACACTGTTTCAGTGTTGAAGTTGGGCTGAACTGTTAAGAATGGAAGGGAGCTTAGGATCCATGTGGTGAGAACCACATTTTGTGGATGTGGAAAATAAGGCCAAGTGAAGTGATGTGATTTGTGAAGGGCCAGGTGTAGAACCCAGGCCTGAGGACTTCCACTACACCAAACTGCTCAAGCCGAAAGCCCACGTCAGAAGAAACAGTGACAAATGTTACATCTGGAAAATAAAAAGGATTTTCAATCTAGATCTTGCCCTTGCCTAAGGAGAATGCCCGTGGCCTTCCTCCTCTTGCTGGGTGATCCCTTCATGAGATGGGTCTTCTCAACTCCTTCTTAATTCTGTCTTATAAACCCATTCACAATACTCCTGTGTTCTGTGATAAGTTTTCCTGTAGGCCCTGCTGGCAGGCATCACCTTGAAATTCTGTCCATGGCTTTCTAGTGGGTGCCTTAATTAAATTACCTTCAGTATAAATTTATCTTTATTCCCAGCTCATAAAATTCTACATAATGGAGATGATGTATGATGCTCACATCTATTATTCCTAGCTCTGGCCTGCCTCTTGTTTCAGATTTCCAACTGGAGAACAGGACAAGTCTTCTTGAATGTACTGGCACTGCGTGCTCAAAAATGAACTCTTACCACTACTTCCAGGTCAGCTCCCCATCTTAGCTAGCCACTTTGGGCCTGAGTATTATTTTGATCTCACTGATCCAGTCTGGGCTTCATTGCCTCCCATTAGGATCACAGCAAGGACTCTAACTAGCTTTCCTGCTTTAAGTAAGCCAATGAATCTACCCTATGTACTGATGGCAAATGTCTGTTGCAAAAAGAGAGCTCCAATCATATTTTTCCTGATCAAAACTTTCCAGTGGTTTCCAATTACCTGTAAAATAAAATCCAAACTTCTTAACCTGGGTACTGTCAAACTGGGTCATCATTCAACCTGCATTTGTTGAGTGCCACCTGGATGCCATGCCCTGGTGTTAGGTACTGGAGACTTGGCGGCTTAATAGAACACAATCACTGCCCACATTGAACTTTCCACTCTAGGGGAGGGATCCAGAGTAGCAAACAACCATCAAACACTGTATATAACACTGTATGTGCGTGTGTGTGTATGTGTCAAGGGCCATGACAGAGGTAGAGAATGCTCTAAGATAAAAGAGAAACAGCACCTAGCCCAGACAGAGGTAGAACAAGATGGGAGAAAGGAAGGTGGAGTGGAATTAGGGAAATAGGGAAGGCAGTCAAGGGATGCCTTCCAGGAGACAGTCCACCAGTTTGAAATGTGAGGAGGCAATCAGACAATCCGGAGAGGTATGGTGAGGGATGTTTGACCATGTTTCAAAGGGAGTGTCTAGCATGTGCAGCCTTCTCTCTGAATTCCTCTTCCTTGTACGCTGGCCTACATCTCCTTAACACACTTCCTCATCTCCTTCTTGTTTACCTCTCCAAGTTTTCAAAGTCAGGCTCCATTACCATGTCTATGAGGTCTGTTTGATAATCCAGCTAGAAATGGCCCTTGTAATCTCTGAACTCCCTTAGCCTGTACCTGTGTACCTCCGGCATAGAGTTGCTTGGTGAATACTCATGGAATGAATGTCTATTGCCACCTCCTAACTGTGATCTAGAGCATCTCGACATCCATTCTAGTGCATCAGGCTTATCAGGCCTTCCTGCCTTTTCTGCCTCTTCTACTCATCAGGTAGGCATTCTCACCATCACCCAAATATACTTGGTGATGCTGTGCCAATTACCCTCTGCCTACTCAATCCCACCCATTCTTCACGGTCCAAACCAACTCCATTCCTTCTCTCCTGAGACCCATCCTACTCTGCTCTCGCCCTCCTCCATCCTTCTTTGGCCTTTAGATCAATGCAATCCTGCCTCTAACCGGACAGCAACTTCCTCGACAGCAGCACCATCTTTCACATGGCCCACCCGACAAATACTTTGGACAAAGTGGCAAGGAACTGCGGACAGATTTTCACATATCTTTGTTCATAGCTTTGAGCAGAGAGAACCCAGTTTCACAAATAACGCTGAGAGGTCACTGTGGAGGAAAATAAACCAGCTATAAAAAGGAGCACCTGAGATAGGATGAAGGGGAAATTTATGAAGACTTGGGAGGAAAGTTTGCCCAAGGTCCAAGTCAAATCAAGTCAAAACCCACCGCTGTATTTTCCTTTGTTTGCTTTACATGAATGGTTTCATTGGAACACTAAAGAGGTAGGGATTTTTCCTCCAGATATATAACATTGCCTCTTTGAGTATATCTCTGAGTTTCCACTGGAATAGAAAAGGGAATTATTTTGTAATAAGTTCAAAAGAACTATTTAGGATAGTTTTATTTATTTATATGGCTGTTTTATAGTTTTCTTACTGTGAGATTACATAAAGAACTGATGATCTGAGATAAAATATTTCAGGTATATTTGTGTCCCTTCCAAATTACTTATTTTTGGAGATACAAATTTTCAAGTTTCAATAACATCTCTTACTTTTGGGGAACTTCTCCTTTAGCATTTCTTCATATAAACGGTCTGTGGCAATTGGGAAGAACAGGGGAGATATGGGTGCTGGGGCTTTATCTCATCTCCTATAATGAGGGATGTTTCCTCCTGACGGTTAGTTTATTAACTTCTGGCAGGTCTCCAGGAGTAAATAAAGGTTGAACATAGTTAGGGACTACACCAAGACCTTCTGCAGGATCCTCACCCTTTGTCAAGTTACATCAGAGTCGAGGTCTGCAATGGGATTCAGTAAAAGGAGGGCCTTGAGTACTTCAGTAACTAATCCCGCAAGAGGCATAAACCTGAGATCACAGTTCCCCTTTGACATACGTAGTTTCCAGACAAAGATACCTTCTAAATATCCACAGGGTTTAGGAAATTAAACTGAGACAAATCTTTGAAGCCTTATCCACATGAGCAATACACTTTGCAGGTAGAGATGTTTGTTACTGAATTGAAATCTTCTAATGCAGTCTCAGGGCCCTTAATTAGACAACCTTTCTGAGTCAGATGAACCCGAGGAGACCTCCGCTTGTATTTTTTAGGATTTCTACAGGCTACAAGATGCATTACCTCAAACGAGTCCTGCTTCTAAGGGAAACCACTTGAAGCCTCTCTAAACTGGCCTCGGCTACTAGGATCTCCCATTTCCCAGTCTTTATCGGCAGTTCTCCCATTTCTACTTTCTTTTCTAGCCCTTCTGTATCCTCCTCCTTCCTCTCTTTGTTTTCAGTTGAGTAGTTCACAGCCTGCACTCACTCTCAGGTATCTCTTTTAGAGAGTCGAAGGGCCAGAATGGCATCTTTTTCTTTTTCTGAGACAGGTTCTCGCTCTGTCACCTGGGCTGGAGTGCAGTGGTGAGATCTCAGCTCACCGCAGCCTCCACCTCTTTGGTTCAAGCAATCCTCCCACCTCAGCCTCCTGAGTAGCTGGGACTACAGGTGTGCACCACCACACTCAGCTAATTTTTAAAGTTTCTGTAGAGATGAGGTTTTGCTACATTGCCCAGGCTGGTCTCAAACTCCTGGACTCAAGCAATTCACCCTCCTCGCCCTCCCAAAGTGCTGGGATTACAGGAGTGAGTCACCATGGCCAGCCTTCTTTTTCTTCTTAGTGGCACAGTTAGAGCCCTTAAGTTTCAGTGTCCATAGGACTAAACCGGGTTCCTCTCCTAAGCTTAAAATTCTCCCCCTTGGTCTGTAAACGCTTCCTCTTCTTTCCTCAAACTGGCTCATGCCAGTATAATCTTCCTTCAACTTCCTTCCATCGTCATCCCTTCCTTGTGATGACTCACTGTTGGGATTTCTTGGGCAGCGTGAGGGGTGGTAAAGACCAACCACTAACTAACAGACTTTCCAAGTGGAGCATATGCCAAGAGTCCAGACTCTCACCTGAATGAGGAGATCGATAGCGAAAGTCCTCTTTGGTCAGCAGCAGGAGAGCTTTGCCATTCATTTCAAACGTGTTGCTGTCAATTGGCCTTAAAGAAAACTCATTTTCAGCCCACTTGAGCCACTGGGCTACGTCATCCCTGCTCCAGTAAATTGGCTGCAAGCCTGTTGGAGAGAGCGTGAGGCAGAAAGAAAGAGAGAAAGGTCTTGTCAGTTAGACAGCTGGAATAAAGGGAGAAGATCTCTGCATAGTTAACAAAATTGAGTCTCCACATCTCAAGAGCCCTTATGTTCAACTCTGAGTCCCCTCTCCAGCCCTTTTTTGAGCCGCCCCACCGGGGGCTTCTCCAAACCCAGAAGCAGCCTCTAAGAGGGGTCCAGGGAGCAGTTTGTACACCAAACCCTACTCCGGGGTGTGCTGTCAGATTAACACTTTTGCTTTTATTTAGAGGCAAAATGAGAAAAAGATCCTTTTCTATGTGTTTAAGGGATGGTAGGTCTTAGAGACCTGCCCTTCCTTGCCCAGTTCCAGGCGCTGTTCCAGGGTGCCCAAGGTACCCATGGGGGCTCAGAACTATGACACATGTCAGTGTGGTTGGAGGGTCCTCAGATTCAGAGCTGATTTGATTGCAGCCCAGCGTCCTTCTGAAGAAAGAATGTTCCAGAGCTGGGCTTGACCTTCCAAAGCTGCCAACTAATGAAATGTTCCCTGACACGTCTTCCAGGAAGAGCAAGTCACTCAGCCTCTGGGAAACCATCAGGCTGGCCTCTGCGAGTAAGAGGGCAAGGCAAGGATAAAAGTCTTCTGCCTTTTTATTCTACTCACTGACATGAGAGCTTCCTGGTGGGGTGGTACTTGAACTCTGAGTAGGACCCAAGTGGGCAGGAGAGGGGTACAGAGCAGAGGCTGAGAGGTTGGCTCAGGTTGGCTCTCTGGGAGCCTGTGAGTCTATAGTTTTATTTTATTTTGCTGCTGTGGGAAATCTTTGATAAGTTAGAACAGTGGTTCTCAAAATGTGATCTCGGGACCCATCAGGGTTCCCGAGACCTTTGTGGGGTGCCTATGAAGTAAAACATCTTATCATAACAATATTAATTATTTGCCTTTTTCGCTCTCATTCTTAGGTGGAATGTTCTAGAAGGCATATGACATTGCGATCTTGCAAAGATTGAATGCAGAAACAGAGATGACAGTCCAGCCATATCTTCCATTAAGCCGGACTTTCAAGAGTCTTTCAAAAATGTGTAACAATGCTACTCTTCTCACAAATTACTTTTGGTCTGGGAAAATGTATTTTAAAATATATGTTTGCATTAATATAGAGTTGGCTTACTATTTTACTTGCTACATTCATAAATATTTTGTAAATACCCAGTTTTAATTTATATAATAATATGGTAACTACAGATAGCTATAACCCACATAAGCAAAAGCTCTTTGGAGTCTCCATTACTTTTTACGAATCAAAAGGAGACGTGAGACCAAATTTAAGAACTGCTTGTCAGAAGAAGCTAGATGTTCAATGGATCTTCATTCTCTAAAATCACATGGTGTGAATCAATAGTTCAAATAGAGCAATGCCATCAGTGTTGCTAAGGGGAGCTTCCGTCTTTCAATATAAGTTACTTAAACTTGCTAAGAAGACTTCACAAGTGTGTTATAAAAGTGTCCCTTAGTTTGATCCTGGAAAAAATCACCTTTCATCCTAAAGCAGGCATGCCAAAGAACAATCTGTTTTGCTACATGGGGTGCTCTTCCTACGTGCTGAAGTGGGGAACAAACGGCTCAAATTCTCCAGGGCCTCTGGACATTCCAAGTGGCTCCTTTGCAAAGTGTAGCTTTGAGGAATGGTAGTTGGCTTACTCTAAACCTGTGGAAGCCCCCCAAAACCAAAACCCGGTTTTTGTAGTGCACCAAAAAAAGAACTACTGGGCACTGGAACATTAGAGATGAGCGTTTAAGAGTTTTTTTTTTTTCTTGGTGTTTTTAGGATAATTTTTTTTCCACATGGAAACAAACAAGAATTTCAAATAATTTATGGTGTGTTACTGCTTTATGATCTTTAGAATAAAATACAGTCACTAAAGGTTTTTGTTTTTGACTCCTGACTGGCCAGAAAGTGATGCCTATTAAAAACAGTCCACAGTCCACGGATATGGGAAGTACCAACTCTCTCCAATGACCTTGAAAACACTTATATGTGGAATCACAGGGAGGTAGGAGTGGCAGTGAGGGTTACTCAGCAAAATCTCCATTTTCAAACTGGTAAAAACCTTAAACCTAACTCCTTACTGTCAATGGTGTCACCTCTGAACAAGAATGGCACCGCAATTTGTTATTATGGACCTTCCTCTCCTTCACACAGGGAGTTCCCATTTGGGGACATATGTCAGGGTCTGGTCCCTCAGGCCTAGGAAGGTGCCTGGAGGTGAGAGGTCCAGAGAGCAGAAGATGCTCGGGCAGAAACAGGAAAAAGTACGGGGTGGCTTATTGGAAACAAGGGCCCCAAAGCAAAATACAGAACTGAATCCCGCTTGGGAGGGGAAATGAGAGTAAAATGCTGAAGTTTCTGCAGAGGACACGCTGCAATGGAGGGAGGCGGGTGAGAAGGGGGTGGGGGATGCAAGTAGTAATTTGAGGTTCTTTATATTCTATGGAAGAAAATACTCATGAGTAATCTTTTCCCTAAATACAAGAAGAGTCACACTCCAAACAGCTCTGCCGGTTAAGCACAACAGTTTCTCTTTTCACTTCCCATTAATCTCTCCCACAGCCCAGCCCCTGAAGCAACCAGGGCCACCGTGTGGAAACCCCCTCACCAGGAACCGACGTGAATGCCCTGGGCTTGTGTACAAGAGGGACCTAGCAAGTTACAGGGGAGACTGCGGCGATCCCAGCAGTCATACAAAAGTGATCCTGACCCAGCAAGCTACCTGCTCCAGGCCACTCAATACATTTATCAGCGTCTCTGTTCTTCCTTTCGCATAAAGAGAGAAGTAGGTGGACACGTTTGCCGAGCTGGAAAGAGGCTTGATACACTTCGGTGTTCAAAGTCAAGACCCACTGTTACTTGCTTTTTAATTCAATAGAATAAAAAGGTTATGGTGTAGAATTGAGCCGGGGGAGGGGGGGAAGCCCCTTTTCCTTAAACCTAAAGCCCTTAAGACCTTGTGTGTTACAGTGTCTAAACGGAATACAGCCTTGCACCTGGAGGCAATTCTAATCAGGCTGATTTAATTTACTTAATAGTCATTTACTAAACACTACTATGCACCTAGTACTGCTCTAAGCATTTTATATGAATAGATATTAGCTCATTCAACTGCATGCTCACACAACCCTATGATAGGGATTCAGATTAGGAAACTGAGGCCCGATGCATTTAAGGGACTTGTCCAAGGTCACATAACCCTAGTAATGAGAGAAGCAGAGATTTGAACCCAGGCAATCTGGTTCCAGAATCTGTGCTTATCCATCACACTGTACTTCAACATGCATGTCCCATCCAGATCCAGAATTGAGACTGGTTTTGAACATCAATTAGGGATTCAAAAAAGACTGAGTGAATTGACTCCCACCCATCCAAGACTTAGATACTTGGAGACTTTCTCAAATTATCAACAGACTAAAAATATAGCCCAAAAATCTGTAGATCCCTGGAGAAGTAGATTTATAAATGGGAAGAGGAGGGAGGTGTAGGTGGGACTCTGCTTTTAATGCATCCAGGAATAAAATCCTCCCTTCACAGGCTACTTGCTCCCAGGCACTCATGGGTGCTTGGTCTTGAGAGTCTTAGGTGGCTCACAGCTGCAAACGGAACAGAAGCTGCATGGGCAGAACGAGGGAGGTACATACATAACTTGCTTTATTTACGGCCATCTCTTGCAACTTTAATTCAACAAAGTCGAAGAATATAGATGTTAATGATGATTAGGAAAAGGACAAAAAGGAGAGAGGGAGACCATGATTCTGCACCCATGTTATACTATTCCCTGTGTACATCTCACGCCTCTGGAGCACTATTTACTAAGATCAGCATTTTTAATGCCAATTAGTTTCAGAGAATATTTGAAAAGAAAGTTGTACAGAGAAAACGAACCGCTGTGATTAAGGAAGTTACTAAAAATTCTACTGTACTTCTCCCCACTCCCGAGTAGGTCAAGTAGATGGTGTCATATCCTTCGGTGACACACCCAGGCCCTTAAATTTATTTCTAATATTTCTTCAATTCCATGCTTTAAGGGGCAGCCACATTCATTAGTACATTTTCACCTGATTTCTTAAACTAATGATGAAAAACATGTTGGGAGACAGGACCCTGGATTTTATTCCCAGATCCACCGTGAATTAACATTTGATTCTGGGCAGGACACTCAGCTTCTCTGTGGCTCAGTGACTTCATCTGTAAAATGAAGGGCTTAGAGTATGTGATCTCTATTCCCTTCAGGGTTTAATGTAGTCAATATGCTCCTATTTAATTTGAATCCAAAAAGCCAAAGAATACAAATACAGCCAGGATCTTTTTCTACAGAATTACTCCATGCCCACGGCCATGACCCTGAGATTTTGTAACTTCCTGAAGGATCTTCTGAATCACAGAAGACAGATTAATGCTTAAGACTGTTTCATTATATTCTAATTCTTAGAAAAGTTATAATCCAGCTATGGCAACAACCAAAATAACTGCCTGCATTGGGGTAGTACTTCAGAGTTGAGAAGGTGCTTTCATACAGATTACTTCATGTAATTCTCACAAAAGCCCAGTGAAATCTGTTGCATTCTGATTTCAGTTTAAAAGATAGAAAACACAGGGCTTAGTCATTAGGTGATTGTATTGATTTGAGCAACACTCAGTTCAAGCTTTTCTGCTACAGTAGCCATTCAGCAAAACCACTCTTTATCCAAACTTTCTGTATAAATAGGAATCTGCTCTAGGTTCTCCGTGCTGGAGACAGAATCATCAAATGTGAAAGATGGAAGCTCAAGCCTGGAAGTTAAGAGACTGACTCAGGATCAAGCTGCCCCTGATCCCCTGACTTTTCGCAACATCCCATGTTGTCTCATAACTTGATTCCATGATACACACCAATTTTGTAACCTTCAACACAGTGAGGACAGTTACCATGTCCTTGCTTAGTCATTTTCCCTCCAGATGAAACATTCTTAATTGGTCCAAAGCTAACTCCTCCACTGCAGTTTGCAGACCCTCACCAACCTGCCTGCCTGTCTCCTCCAGAGATCTTATGTGGCTTCAATTCCCAAATGCAGCAGTAGGAAACAGGACTAGCATTTTTCTTTCTCTGGACAATATACTTCTATTGATAATAACAGCCAGCAATTATTGAACATTTACACTGAATCTTATTACTGCAATGATTATTATTCTTTTTTTTACAGATGAGAAAACTGTAGCACACAGAGATGGAAGTGATGGTGCCATGACAGGGATCCAGGTGGTCTAGCTCCACAGTCTCAACTCTTAACACCCCACCATAGTGCTTTTTGCGTAGCGTAATAACAGCAAAGCACTTACTCGTAAGCAAGGGCTTGCTATGTGCCAGGAGTCATTCTAAATGCTTTGCATATGTAACTCATTTAATCCCTGCAACAATCCTGTAAGACAGGAACGATCCCCATTTATGGAGGAGAAAACTAGAACACAGGGAAGTTAAATGACTTGGCCAAAGTCACCCAGCCAGGAAATGGAAGAGCTGACATTTGAATCCAGGTGATCTGGCTCCAAGCCCACATTAAAAACTACCTAACTCTCTAAGCTTATTTGGTCGTTTGGCAGGACATCAAATTAAATTTATGACTAAATTTTAAAAAGAAAAAGTTTCACAGTAGTTAAGCATGCAGGCACTGCGCAAAAGCATGGAACCTTTATTTCCCAGCTGTGTGACCTCGTACAAGTTACTTAACCTCTCTGTGTCTTGCTGGCGTCAATTGAAAAATGAGGACAACTTTCAACCTGTGAATTAAATATCACTGAATCATAGATAATGTACTTATACAATTTTCAGATGACATAAAACTAGTACAGAGTAAAATTATACAAATGATGATGATATGAAACACACAGGCCAATATCTGGCACAGAGCAATCACTTAATAAACATTAGCTATTGCTTTTGTACTGTTATTATTATAATCACCTTTATAATCTCACTCTACCTGCATATGTATAGCTAGCACTTGGAACCCAACTGTAAGAATGTGTATTAATTGATACTGCATTTTATCTTATTATTTTAAACCATCATCTCAGCCTGCTGCCGTCTCTCCAGATTTCCATCTATTTCTAGCATCTATACTCTGTAATTTCACATCATCTACAGCTTTGCTAAGCATCTGTCACCTCCACAGGTTATTGACAAAGTACAGATTATATAGGGCTGAGATAGGAGTACCCTGGTGACACACCAGTCACCTCCTTTTGGATGGATACTGATCAAGTTATTGACTCCTTTTGGGAAGAATTGTTCAATTATCAATCCATCTAAATACTCTGAGTTTTGGACATTTTCCAAGCTCATCCATGAAAGCACCATCGGAAATTCAATGAAATGCCTTCCTGATATCCTGAAATACAGCAACTACAACACTTAGAGCAACCTTATTAAAGAGGATGAGGAGAGAGGATGAGGAGCAGATGGCTGGTTCCAAAGTGACAATGTCTTCCACTCGTAACATGTATGTTTGAAAATCTGTCCCGAATTTCATCCGGAAGTTCCATCAGATTAGCTGTTTTATTTCACACACCCATTTTCCCCAGCTTCTCTTCCTAAAATCAGGTTAACAACAGTTTACATTCTTTCAGTCCAGCTTCCATTTCCCACAACCCTGAAGGATCACTGCCAGTGGCTTATCTTTCACCCCTCTGAGTTCTCGACCCTGGGACGTCATTTGTCTGGGCCAAGAGCCTTACATATTTATTCAGAACTTAGTTGGCTTTTCAATCACTTCACCCATCTCGGGCTTCAATTCCCTTCTGCCAGTGTTTGCACTACCTGTTTCAGTCTGACAATCATTCTCCTTCATGGAAGAGAGAAAGAAGTTGAACAGTTTTGGTTTCTTTGCCATTTGCTGATGTTACGCCATCCAACTCCATCAGCAGGCTGACATCATGCTTATTCTTATACTGCTGCCCACACTTATTGTTGTCTTAAGCGTATTCCATGGTTTGCAGCTCACTCAAGTTTTAAAATTCTAGAGCTAAGAAACTCTCCTTTATATGTTTCTTTTCATTAAGTTGCTTTTTCATCCATTATATACATCTTTTTAAAAATCGGAGCTCATTAGACTGGTACTCACAAAACAGTGAGAAGATAAATTGGCATCATCTCTCTGGCAAACAACTTAGTGATATTTTAAGAACCCTGTAAATGTTAACTTCTCAGAATCTACCTTAAAGAAATAACTTAGTATGTGGAAGAATCTTTCATGCACAAAGATGTCTGTTGCAGTGTTATTTTTAATAATGAAAAACTAGGAACAGCAATAAGGAAATAGTTAAATAATAGTTACTGACAATATCTATGATAGAAAATTAATGCAGACAGTAGCATGATAAAGAGTACGTATTCATATTGAAAAATAGTATGTGTACATATATAATAATCTCAATGCATAGAAAAATACAATACAACATAAAAAATATTCAAAGCAATTGATACAGTAGAATTGTAGGTGATATTCTCTGTCTCCTTTTCCTTTTTTATTTATCAGTTCTATTAAGCATGTGTTACTTTTATATTTAAAAAAGTATTTAAGGGATGGGTGTGGTGGCTCACACCTATAATCCCAGCACTTTGGGAGGTCAAGGTAGGTGGATTGCTTGGAAGTCAGGAGTTTGAGATCAGCCTGGCCAACATGGTGAAACCCTGTCTCTACTGAAATACAAAAATGAGCTGGGCGTGGTGGTGGGCACCTGTAATCCCAGCGACTTGGGAAGCTGAGGCAGGAGAATTACTTGAACCCAAGAGGTGGAGGTTGCAGTGAGCTGAGATCGCGCCACTGCACTCCAGCCTGGGTGACGGAGTGAGGCTCTATCTCAAAACACACACACACACACACACACACACACACACACACACACCCCCCTATTTAAAAATTGAGCTCATCAGAGAATATCCCCAATATAGCTTCATCAGTTTCTTTAGTTGTCTCCCTTCCTTCTTATTCCAATGAGGGTCATGTGCAGTTGATAAGCCAGGATTTCATTCTCAAGAGCAGCCCAAATGACTCTGAGCTGTGTCTCCGCATTCAGATCATGAGATCCTAAGTACTTTTTCCTAAATTTTAAAGATTTGCCTGAAGTCAAGAAAACACATCTGTTCGTGTCTCTCATTTCCCTTCCCCAATCCTAAGATCATGTTTTTATTCTCACCCTCTCCTATCATTTCTACTTTTCCAGACAATTCCTCATTTGTCAGAGTTGAGTCCAAATTAGCAATGCTCCTCAATGCATCTTCCACCGTCTGGGAGATGAAATTGTGAATTGTTAGGTACATGTGTTAAGAGTTAAAATGTCCACACAGGTAGCTGAAGGGGATTTCACAGTGATTTGCACATGGTGCCTGGCACATAACAGTCCCCAGGTAATGCCAGACTGTACGGCCAAAGATTTCCATTCCTAGGCTGTCCACATCTGAGCCAGCTCTGCAGTCTGTGATTGGCACCCCTCTCCTCCCCGACACATCTCATCACTTACTCCAGCTCCGGCTTTGATGGTCAGGACACTCAGCTCTGTGCAGTTCAAAACATTACCAGATGCTTCCGCATCCATGCCATGCCATCATCTATTCTGCGAGGGAGCTAAAGCTGGCACAACCGTATTTTCAGAAGAAACTGAAGCTCAGAGAGACCGAGGGACTTTCCCAAGGTCACAATGAACCTAAAGACCAAAACTCCAGCTCCAGGCTTTTTGTATTATCCAGTGAACTTCCTCTGGGTTAAAGGAAATAATGGATGTAAAAGTGCCTTGCACTCTAAAATGCACTGTAAAAATGCAAGCGAATGAGGAATAATAAACCATAAACTCAACTTCTCATGGCAGGCCTGGTCTAGCTGCAGATCCCGAATTCTGCTCAGGGCCCGCAGAGCACCCTCTGACCCCTGCTTGCCGAGGGCAGGGTTTACTTAGAATTCTTCCCTGTACTCTGCCCTTCAAAAGAAAACCAAGTGTCCTCAGAGCCCTTCGAGCTGCTTCCCAGAGGCACTTTTCCGGAGCCTTTTCTGCCTCCTTTCCCTTCCCCACCAGCCTGCTCTCTGCAAATCTGCTCAAAACCCCCAGGCCAGCCTTGGATGCATTCTGACAGGCTCCACATCTCACTCCTCTGGGTCTGCCTCTAACCTTGACTGTGCTATCCGACCAAAGCTGCTTTCTGCAAACAAATTCTGTCACTAGGGAATTGGAGGTTCCAAAACATTTCCTATTTCTGTCCTCAAGGTTAGCCTGTATCTCAGCACTAAGTTTCCAAGTGGAGGGTGGAAGGTTATCCTCATGTCTTTCAGCCAGAAGTCCAAGAACAAGGACACTGTATGTTCATGTTCAGATCCCAAGTCACAGTCAATTCCCTCGAATGATTTTTCTTTTCTTATAAACTTCATTCTGTGGATTTTTCTGACTTTTACCTGGTTTTAGCTACAAAGGGGTTTTCAGCAGAAAACCTGTTGACAGCAAAACGGACCCAGAGCTTGCCACTCAGCCTCGCAAACGTGACTCAGAAGATTTCTTCTCATTTTTGCTTTTGGGCAGCAAGTCCAATGTGGGGAAAGGCATGTCGCATTTTAGATCAGACCTTGGGTTTCAGAGTCAAATTGTCCCGGGTTAAAATACTGGCTGCATCGCTTACTAGCGCTGGGTAAGTTACGTGTCTGAATCCGTTTCCCCAGCAGGAAAATGGAGTCCAGCACAGTACTCACCTCTTAGGGCAAATGTGAGCATGAAATGAGGTGACCCCTATAGAGATGCTGCACAGCACCTGGTACACACAAAGTGCGCAATGCATTTTGGGGAGTTGGGTAGGACAAGGACTGGATAGTAGATGAGCTGCACTTTGTCCCATGTCTCCAGAAGACCAACATACTTTCAGCAGCTCCCTGGGGCCGCAGAAGCTGGAGCGAGCATTCTTAGAAGGTGTGCGACGGCTCTGGCAGGAGCTATGAAGCCCAGTACAGCGCTTTGAGGAGGGTACTGAATGGTCAGCGTGCAAGCTGGGAAAATGGCTCAGGTGGGGTTGCGGAAAACAGCCCGGATCAGGGAGAGGCAGGAGGAAAGAAGGCTGAAGGAGGAGCCCACTCAGGCCCCAGGCTAGGCTGAGGCAAGTAAGACATTTGCCTCAGGTGCAAAATTTAAGGGGTGCCTTTACTAAGTTTCAGTAATGAAGTCATGTAACGCAATATTTTAAAAATGAAAATCAATGCAGAAAATGTATGGCGATCTAAGCATCAACATTCTAATTAAAGTCCATATTTTACAAAAAAGATAATGGGGAAGGGACAGCAATAAGGGAGTAAGGAAGAGATTAGAGCAAGTACTTCTCAGCTTTAGGAAGAAGGTACAGGATTCTTTGAGAATTCAGCCAGAGTTCACAAACCACCCCCCCACTTCAAAATGCACAGGCACATGCACACAAATATTTGCCTGTGATTTCAAAGTTTATAGACTACCTTAAGTTTATCCATGGATCCCTGGAGAATCCGTTTAGTGTACTTTTTTAGTCTTGTGTATGCAAATGGTTCTGACAATATGTACCTGTGATGTAATGCAAAGACCAAATAAGGTTTCAGAAGAGAAATATATATCTCTCTTGATATTTTGGGGAGAAAAACAGAAAAGAGAGACAGGAAGGGTGTCCTCTTCTCACTTAGAAGGGGAAACAATGAAATGTTTGAGCTGTCATTTCTGTATTTGAAACGCACATTCCTGACCTTAAATAGGGAATGTCCCTTCTTCAGGTATTACAGACATCACTGCTAACATATTGAAAGTTTTTCTTCATAGTAGTTAAGGTCAATCACTGCAAATAACCTTACTTTATGTAAAATGACGCAACTTGGCTATGCAAGGAGAGATGCTATAGAAGGATGAGTTTCTAAAGCAAAGAGGCATGAAGGCAGCATTTCCTACACTGCAGGGCAAAAAGGCCATTTTTATTATCAAACTTACTGCTATGTCTGCTTACAAAGAAGCCTGAGTTTAAGACGAAAAAAAAAAGCAGGAAAACAGATATTAAGAGTTGAAATGTTCCTCAAACAGATTTATTGAGAAATCGAAACTGCTAGAGGAAAGTTGGTGCAAGAATGTTTGTAATCCTCAGCGGAAATGGATGGGGTACAGAGAACATAAAGATCCTGCAGGATTTGCAGGGTTCACAGAACACCGATACTCTCCTGAGGGTGCCTGAATAAAGGAGGATGAAAATCCTTTCCTCTCTTGCTCTTTTAAACTGCACACGGACCATCTCTGGTGCCCAGCACAGTCTGCAGAACATTCCTTTGCAAAGTGTAACCAGAGTAAAATTCATTCTCATTCTGGACAGGGACCTGATCCACCCGTCACTCACACGGAGGAGGCTTGGCTTTGTGTGGCTCAGCTGCGCCTGTTCCCATCCCTCTCGGGTGTCTCTATTCTCCTGCAAAATTTTAAAAAGCCTCTTCTCAGGAGGGAGACAGTCCGGATAATCACTGAATTCCAGGAGGTGGACAGGAGGTGTGCGCGCAGGGTAGGGGGGTGCTGGGAGAAGGCAGTGTGAAATGAACTTTTACATTAACAGACCTCAGAAAATACACACAGGGCCCCAAAGGCAGATCTGACCTACACTACCTCCAAAGCATGGCTTTTCTAGTAGATGTCGTCTTTTAAGGAGAATTCCACTGCACCCTCTTCTTCCCTGTCCTCTTCCCTGGCTCTCTGGAGAGTGCTTCCAGGTGCTTTCAAAGGCCCTGTTGGTTGCCTTTGGGTGTCGAATCTACTCTCCACCAAAAGGCTGTCTGGGCTGCTGCTGATTCAGCATTACGCGGGCCAGACTGCTGTGACACACAGGCAGGATGAAATCATTTTAACAGCGTTGCTGACGCCTCATCAAACAAACAAACAAAAAAAACAAACTTGGAGAAGCAACTTCTATTTAAAGATAATTGTGTTGCATTTGTGTGTGTGTGTGTGTGTGTGTGTGTGTGTGTGTGAGACAGACTTCTCTCTATTCCATTCTATCTCATCTCCTTATTCCTCCTTTCTGAGGACATTCATAGGGAAATAGCTTTTATAGACCTATCAATAAAAAAGCTGTAATCGTTTTTCTCACCAGTTATTAATATATCCCCAGTATTAGAGTTGTAAAGGTTACTAATCCTCTGGCTTAAGACGGTCACTTGGAGTCAGGAAAACTAAACACCACCACAAACTGAACCCCGTCTCTCCTCTTCCAGGGCAACAGATATGTAACTGGATGTCTCGTGCTTTGTCCCTGGGCTCCTCTGAGACTCCAAGGCTCATACTGGGAGGCCCTCCCTTGCTGCAGAACAGCTTTCTCCGTGGCTCTGTCACCCCACCTGGGATTTTACATCATTCACTTGGATGAAAGCACGAAGATCTCTGTACCAGAGGAAGTGGGCAAAAGGAAAATGATAAATCAACGCAGGCTGTTCACACTTAGCTTTGGTGGGTAGTCAGATGAATGAGTGGGGAGGAATGAGTCAGGTGACCCTCGACTTTTAAGGGCAGACTCCCAAGTAGGTGGCAGGGGTCCTGCAGGCAGGATGGTAGGGGTGCCAAGAGGTAGGAGCCCTCATTCCCTTCGGCCCGTCATCACTCATGGCTTACGGTTCTTCAAAGGTGCTTTTCATTCTCTGCTAGAAAAGGTATGAGTGTTACAATATAAATGCGAATATTCTGAGATCTAGAGAAAGGCCGATGTCTGTTTCTTAACTTTGACATAGGAGTCAGGAAAATCTGTGAAGAGCATGAGTGGCCCATCATGGATGGAGCAAGTAATGCTAATCCACCAAGTGCAAAACTGCTCCCCTGGGGTTGGGCAGAGGGTGAGATGGGCTGAGGTCTCTGGGTGGTCTGCAGGCTGGCCTCCTGCTATCCTACTATTTGTAAAAGCATACTGTTGGCCAGGTCCTGTGGCTCACACTTGTAATCTCAGCACTTTGGGAAGCCAATGTGAGAGGATTGCTTGAGGCCAGGAGTTTGAGACCAGCCTGGGCAACATAGCAAGATCCCCATCTCCTTGAAAAACAAAATAAATTAGCCAGGTATGGTAGTACATGCCTGAAGTCCCAGCTACTCAGAAGGCTGAGGTGGGAGAACTGCTTCAGCCTACGAGTGGCTGCAGTGAGCAATGATTTTACCACTGCACTCCAGCCTGGGTGACAGAATGAGGCTCTGACTTTATACATATATACATATATAAAGTCATGCTTTCCACTTTTGTTGGCAAGAATTGCTAACTTGATGGAAATATTTAAAATTTCTCTTAACCACGTTATAATAAAATGAAAAAACAAAATTCAAATCCTGTTTTTGTCAGTTACTAGCTCAGTGACTGGAGAGGGCTGGATGTTGGCTGCCAAATAGAAATGTCTACGTCCTAATCCCCAGAACCTGTGAATAAGACCTAATTTGAGAATGGCTCTTTGCAGATGTCATTAAGGATCTCAAGATTATGCAGGTGGGCCCCAAATCCAATGACAGGTGTCCTTATATGGAAACAGAAGAGAGACGCAGAGGAGAGGAGATGGCCATGTGAAGACAGGGGCACAGACTGCAGTGATGCAGACGAAAGCTTGTATTATGGTTTTTTCCCCCCCAGAGACTCCTATTACCCACATGTTGAAATTTAGTTGCGTTTCTTCAATATTTGTCACTTTTTCTTGAGTTGTTTTTAAAACCTTTCTTGTTTCTTCATTTTAAAAAATTTCCTGCTTCCCCCTTGTGTTTCTCTTTTTAAAAAATCACCTTTTGTAAAGATTCATCTTGTATTCTTACTAGTTTACTCTTGATTTCTGAAATGATTTTTATTTTACTTTTAATTCTTTCCAGAGTTCTGTCATCTCATTTGGAAGTTTTTCTAATTCTGATTGACGTTGTGTTTGCCCCACGCTTCATATCTTTTTCTTACCTTTTAGCTCATTTAGAGGTAAGTACAGTTTTGAATTGTTCTAACGGCATGTTGTTTTGGCACATTTTCTTTAGGGATGCTATTCTGCTCCTTCTGTTCCTTTATCTTATAAAAACTTTGTGGGGGATTTGACCTCACTACTTTTCTGTTGCTCGTTTTCATCTGTAGACAGTTTTCCTAATTTTTTATGAAATGGCATGGTTCCAGCCTTAGCAAGCCCTCTCTTCTATTGTTTTCATGTAGCATTCAAATAAATGGCAGCTGGCTTTCTGAAATCTCCTGCTTCTGTTTCTTTTGGGAGACCTTGCATCTGAGTCTCTGCTGCCCCTATCCTTTTCTTTCTCTTTTTTTTTTTTTTTTTTTTTTTTGAGATGGAGTCTCGCTCTGTCGCCCAGGCTGGAGTGCAGTGACACGATCTATGCTCACTGCAACCTCCACCTCCTGGGTTCAAGTGATTCTCCTGCCTCAGCCTCCTGAGTAGCTGGGATGACAGGCATGTGCCACCACGCCTGGCTAATTTTTGTATTTTTAGTAGAGACGGGGTTTCACCATGTTGGTCAGGCTGGTCTCGAACTCCTGACCTCAGGTGATCCACCTGCCTCGGCCTCCCAAAGTACTGGGATTACAGGAGTGAGCCACCACGTCCGGCCGTCCCTAACCTTTTCAATGTGCCTCCACTCCCAGCAGCCTCTCCACAGCTATCTTGAAAGCTGGCCATCAATGTGGCTGGTCAGTTGCAGAGTTCACAGAGACCAGAGAACTCTACACCTTTCAGACCTCCTCGAGGCCACTTGCACTCACTACCGGTACTAGGAATGCACAAAACCACTCCCACTTTGAGGCTTTCTGGTGAATACCTCTTGGCTATTTTCGGGTTTTCCCTGTTCCAAAGGCTACCAAAAGTCCCATTAAGGTGGGACTTGGGGATGTCTTGTTACTGGGTTTTGGTTTTGCTTTTGAGTTGCTCTGCTCTCTATCCGTGGGGATTCTGAAAATTATACTGCTGCCTGTGCTGTCCTCCCAAACTCTGTCACTGAAGCCTTCATGCTGGGAAACACAGAGCCCCTTTGGCGTCTCATAAAAAGGAGCTCCCATCGTCTGGTTCTCCTGGTGAATCGCTGCTGGCTTTTGTGGCAGTAAGTGAAAGAAATGTGATAATTAATCTAAGGGGTCTCTGGCCCCACCAAAGGGGGTTACAGTCCAAAGTGCAGGAACCACTGCACTCCAGAAACAGAGACAACCACCAGAGGGGACACACAGGAAGAATCAAATGGCTGTGAGCCTCAAAGGGCACTGGCCGTCAAGGGGGGATGATTGGCTTCTCCCATTGAAAGAACTAAGGAACGATTCTAGCGAACATAAAACATCGAAATAGAAGGAATTTCTGGCCGGGTGTGGTGGTTCACACCTGTAATCCCAGCACTTTGGGAGGCCGAGGCAGGTGGATCACAAGGTCAGGAGTTTGAGACCAGCCTGGCCAGCATAGTGAAACCCACCTCTACTAAAAATACAAAAAATTAGACTAGCCTGGTGGTGGGCACCTGTAATCCCAGCTACTTGGAAGGCTAAGGCAAGAGAACTGCTTGAACCTGGGTGGCGGAGGTTGCAGTGAGCCAAGATCGCGCCACTAGACTCCAGCCCGGGTAACAGTGCCAGACGCTGTCTCTAAAAAAAAAAAAAAAAAAAAAAAAGGAATCTGTAGTGGGGATTACAACAACAGTAAACACACAGCCTTTTACTGTCTTTCCATATCTCCTATCACCAAAAGTCAAGATGTCAGAACTATGAAATTTTTAACAATTCACAAAAGTATGAGTGACTTGGCCTGTCAGACATCTCAGCAATGCTAGATTGTGGTGGAGACCTCCCCAAGTTAGTCTTTCCCAAGTTCAGTGATGAATTGAAGCTTCAAGGAAATACGGAGTTAGAGTCGCAGATTTCCCCATGCAAGCACTTAGAAGGAGGGAGCCAGCTGCTCATCTCAGACAGAGCTCTACAAAACCAATGAGGTGTGTGAACGCCAGAGGCCTTGCAGGTGCGGTTGGTCTTGCTGTCAGCTCTGACTTTGCTTTCTGCTTGTGGCAGCCTCCTTTCTCACTGGTGTCTTGTCTGTTTGGAAGACTGGACTCATCCCTGACATGCCAGTCTTGTCGGAGGATGCTGTCATGCACTGATAATTTTTAAAAATGGCCTTTTTAATGCAGCCCTTGGAAACTTTGCAAGAAATGTATTGATTTGAAATACTCAAGCTGAATTATTGAGCTTTGGCAAAGGGAAATAAATCTTTCCCATTCCTCCACGCCTGTTGCCAAGCCCAGCTTCCAGGAAGCAATGGCTGTCCTTTCTGGAAATGAAGCAAAGCTCAAACATTCTATCACTTTCCCTTTACTTCCCCCACTCCCTCTTCTCTTCACTGGCAATTCACTGACAAAAGCACTTTATATTCATTGCTCATTTGCCTGAATAGGCATCCGAATTAGTAATGCCCAAATTAGTAATGCCTGGCTGAGGCAGCTTCCTAAATAATGAGGCCTGATCATTTTGGCAGACCCGGAGGCCCGTGGAAAGCAAGCTTGCAGCACGACGTTAGGTTAAACACTCTTCCGGTTTTATAACCAAAATTTCTCCTACAGACCTGGATACAAACAGTACAGGGTATATGTTTACTGATGCTACAGGTGAATAAGACCAGGAGCTAGAAATGGGGGAGAAAGGTAGGGAGAGTGTGCGGGAAAGGGGACGTATGCTGGAGAGTTCTAACGCACAAGGCAGGATTCACAAAAACTTCCTGACATCTGCTGTTTCTTTCATTTCAGGCTGAATGATCATCTCACCTGGCGATGTGCCAGGGGAATTCCCATCATTACCATCAAAACACAGTTGGGTCTAACTGCTGAGTTCTCATTTTGTCCACCTCTCCGTTCACTCACCCACTCACCCATCCGTCTAACCTAGGAGGTACCCACTATGCCTCATGTTCCGGATTAGGTGCAGGGCACATCAAGGTGAATGAGACTGGATTTTGTGGTCTGGAAGGGAAGAAAGGAAAGTAAAGAGACATTTTCAAGTTAGTGCATTCGTGCACAGCCAGGGAAGACTTTCTCAACTGGATGGGCGAACAGCTTTCCAGGCAGAGGAACAGCGGATGCGAGGCCTGGACACATGAAAGAGCACAACTAGTTTGGGGAATGTTGAGTAGTTCAGTAGGATTAGGACATGAGATACATGTGAGTGTGTGTTCCAATGGGGGTGAGGGTGGGAGGTGACAATGCATCTCCATGTTTGTTTTTAAGAGACAGAATCTCACTCTGTTGCCCAGACAACAGGGTTGTTGTACAGTGGTGGGATCATGGTTCACTGCAGCCTTGAACTCCTGGCTTCAAGTGATGCCCTTGCCTCAGCCTTTCAAGTGATTAGGACTACAAGTGAGCCACCATGCCCAGTTAATTTAAAAAACATTTTTTTAAGAGATGGGGTCTTGCTATGTTGCCCAGGCTGGTCTCAAACTCTAGCCTCAAGCAATCCTCCTGCCTCAGACTCCCAAAGTGCTGGGATTACAGGCATGAGCCACTGTGTCTGGTCAACATCTCCATTTTGATGCTTAATAGGCATGTTAGGCTTAATGCATGCCAATCAACCTCCAGATGTCACTCATCTAAATCTGCTATTCTCACCCTTTCCCATCACAGAGAAGGCAAACTCCATTCTTTCTGTGGCCAAGGCCCCACACCTTCCAATCACCCTTATTTCCTTCCTTCCTTCCTTCCTTCCTCCCTCCCTCCCTCCCTCCCTCCCTCCCTTCCTTCCAGACAGACTCTCGCTCTGTCGCCCAGGCTGGAGAGCAGTGGTGCCATCTCAGCTCACTGCAAGCTCCGCTTCCCAAATTCATGCCATTCTCCCACCTCAGCCTCCCGAGTAGCTGGGACTACAGGCACCTGCCACCATGCCTGGCTAATTTTTTTGTATTTTTAGTAAAGACAGGGTTTCGTCGTGTTAGCCAGGATGGTCTGGATCTCCTGACCTTGTGATCTGCCCGCCTCGGCCTCCCAAAGTGCTGGGATTCCAAGCGTGAGCCACCGCACCCGGCCCCTTGTTTCTTCTTTTACACCCCCTTCTGGTCCCTTGGTAAGTGCTATTGGCTCTGCCTTCCAAATGTATCCAGCTCTGCCCACTTCTGCCACCTCTGCTGCTACTACATTAGTCCCAGCCACCATCCTCTCTTGCCTGGATCATTGTTACTGGTCCCTGACTCGTCTCCCAGCTTCCACTGTTCCTTCCCTCAACAGAGCTGCCAAAGAGATTCATTCAAATCACATCGCTCCTCTGTTGGTAAGTTTCATCATGTCACTCTTCCTAGAATCCTATCTCACTCACAGTTCATGCCAAGGTCTTTACAATGATCTTCTGGGCCCTACATGACCTGACCTGTCTGTACCCAGCCCCCACCATCCTTTCCTGCCACCATCCTTTCCCTCCTTCATTCTGCTCCAGCCACACTGACCTCTCTGATGTTCCTCAGACCCACCAGGAACTATTCCCACCTCAGGGCCTTTGGACTTGCTGTTCCTTCAGCTGATATTCTTCTCCTAGACATCCTCACTTCCTTCAAGTCCTCCCTGGACACTCCTTCTAACATCACATATCTGTTCTCAGACTCCCCCTTATCTTCTTTCTTACTTATTTTTGTTTTCTCTTAGCATTCATCCCTAATCTAGCCACCTAATAATTTTACTAACCATCCTGTTTCTTACTCATTGTCTTCATTAGCATGTGAACGGACCTTTGTTTGGATTCCTGCTATATCCCCAGGGTCCCAGGCAGCTTCTGGCCCAGTTTCAGTACTCAATAAATATTTCCGAATGGATGAGAAGCAATGGCACGTGACGGAGACAGTGCAGTGTGTTGCTAAGGAGTGTGGGTCTGGAGTCAGGTTTCCTGGGTTTGAATCTTGGTTCTCCAACTTCCTAGCTCTGTGACCTGGTGCAAGGTGCTTACCTTTCTGTGCCTCGATTTTCTCCACTGTAAAACTCAGATAGTAACAGGACCTATGTCAGGAAATGTGAGCATTAAGTATGCTGACATAGGTGTAAAGTTCTTAGAACAGTGCGGCTATGGATTGTGAACTTGATAAGTGTTAGCTATTATTAGGAAGGCCTTGTCTGCTGTACTAAGGAGTTAAGGCTTTATCCTAAGGCTACAAGGAGTCACTGGAGAATTTTAAACAAGGGCGTAACATAATCAGATATTGTTTTCAAAGGATCACTCCAGCTGCAGAGTAGAGAATGAATTAGAACAGGGCAAGACTGGTACAAGGCGGCCAGTCAGAGGCTGTTGCAGAAATGGAGATGACAGATATTGTTAGCCTGAACTAAAGCAGAAGGGATGGAGAAGGGATGGGCTGAAGATACTATGGGGTAGAACTGATGGAACTTACAGATTAATTCAATGTGGAGGAAGCAGTCAATGACAAATCCAGGCTCCTGATTCCTGAAACTAGGTGAACGGAGGGGCCCACCCATCTCATCCCACAGAGGATGGATTGGCGGGGGATATATTCAGCTTTGTTTAATGTGAGGTAACTGTACAACATCTAGGTAAAGAGGCCCAGTAGGCAGCTGTATACATGCATCTGTTATTTAAGAGGAAGGCCCAGGTAGAGATAAAAAATATTTAGAAGTCCCCATCGCACTGGTGATTGCTGAAGCCATTGGAGTAGGTGAGTTTTCCAGAGAAAACATTTAGGCAGCAGGCAACTTAGAAAAGGTGTATTCTGAAAGGAGGGAACAGCAGGGGACAAGTCAGGGGACAAGTCAGAGGACAGTGGTATCTTGCAAGCCAGGAGAGTTTTGGGCAGCAGATGCCAGACGGATCTGGCATTTGGGGACTGCAGCCAGAGCAGAGGGGCAACAGGCATAGAAACCAGATCACAATGGGTTGAGGCGCTAATGGGAGGTGAGGAGGAGGCGCCCATGTGGAGAACTCTTTCGAAAACTTGGCTGTGAGGAAACAGATTTGTGGTAGTGAAGAGAGATGTGCAATCCAAGTGGGTTTCTTTGAAGATGGAATGGAACTAAGTGCAAATGAGAAAGAGGCTGAGTGTGGAGGAGGGAGAAGCCAACTGGGGAGGCTGAGGCAGAGGAGCTCAGGGGAAGGGACCTCTGTATGTAGGGGAAGGACGCCTCTTCCCCTGGTGAGATGGTGAATGCACGCGAGTAGGGTAGGCTGAGGGCCGGGAGGGAGGAGCAGGGTGACAGCTGATCCCTCTGCAGGAGGAGGCGAGGCTGCTTGGGAGCCTGCAGAGGAGGGGTGAGACTATAGGTTAGAAAAGGGCTGCAGGGGTAGGAGGTACCCCAGGACCAGGGACACCCCAAGGCTTGAGAAGCAGCATGAGTGCCAAGTGGAGGCAAGAGTACTGACCAAAGTGAACACTAACATTTCTACTCTCCTTGGAAAGCACAGATTTTAGGCTCAGAGATACCAAGCTTCATATTGTAACTGGTGTAAAACCCAAACCACACCAAATATTCAGTGAGAACATACAGTGTGCCCAGAGACATTTTCGTTAAGAACCATTCCCATTGCTCTTTTTTTTTTTTTTTTTTTTTTTGAGACAGAGTCTCTCGCACTCTGTCACCCAGGCTGGAGTGCAGTGGCACAATCCCAGGCCATTGCAACCTCTGCCTCCCACGTTCAAGCGATTGTTGTGCCTCAACTTCCTGCAGAGCTAGGACTATATGCATGCATCACCACACTCAGCTAATTTTTGTTATTTATTTATTTTTTAGTAGAGATAGGGTTTCGCCATGTTGGCCAGGCTGGTCTCAAACTCCTGGCCTCATGTGATCTGCCCACTTTGGCCTCCCAAAGTGCTGGGATGACGGGTGTGAGTCACTGTGCCTGGCCCCACTACTCTTTTGAATAAAAACCTTCACAACTCCCCACCAAGGGCATATAGAATAAAACCTCACTCTTCAAAGAGGCATTCAGCATCCTCACCACCTGGTCCCCAAAGCCCTTTCCCAGACCTTTTCCCCCAGCACTCTCCATATCTGCCTTCGTCCAGATATACACCCCCCTCAACACCCCTCCCTGCCGCCCCGCAGCCTTTGCTCACACACTTGCTTCATCTGTCTGGAACATGCTTTTTTCCTCCCTCCTTGCATGTGGAAACTCACATCTTCTTTAAGGCCTGAAACGAAAGTCACTCCTTCCAGTAGCCTCCTTCTAAAAATGTCCTTCCTCCTGTCTTTTTGCTTCCAGAGAACTTTGAAGATGGATACGGAATTTCTAGGACGCCGTGTTAAATTAGAGTTATGAGTGCATATGTCTTTTTTCCCGCTAGGCAGTGAGCTCTGAATGCAAGCCTAATTATGTTTGACTTTGTACTCCCCACAGAACCCTTTCCAGTAAGAGTTCATGCTCCTGAGCTGGCATGGGGGCTGGCCAGGCCTCGGGGTGCTGTCTGTGGCAAGGGAAAAAAAGATGGCTTTTTGAAAAGCAACGATTTGTGTATTAAAATGGAACGTACCCTACAAGTATTGTCTTTCTGGCTAGAAAAGTACATGATTAGTGAAGCGGGCATTCAGATCATCAGTGGAAATTAGTCCTTAGCAGAGCATAAGACATTTTTTACCCTGATCAATTGATGTATTTTTTGGTTCTTATTCCTTCCTAAATTTTCCCTGTTTGGTATCTTAAAGACATTTTTCTTCCCGCTATGCCTCATCATCAACTTCTATTTCTTGAGCTTTCATAATACAGTACAGCAGAGGCTGTAGGAATGTCACACAAACAGGATCTCTTTTTCTTCTAGGAGAGTAAGTATTGAAAGAATATTAACTTCTGGCATTTAAGGGCAAAAGCATACATTGAGATTCTACTATACAGCTGGTGCTTTGGAGACACTTTCAATTTCATCTTCACAACAGCTCTGGAGGCAGGATATTACTGTTCCCATTTTCCAGTGAGAAAATGCAGACACAGTCAGAGAAGTTCACTAACTTGGGAAGATCCTGAGTCCAGTGAGTGCTGGAACCCAGGTCTGCAGACCAGCCTGCTGGACTCCAAAGTTCAAGTTCCCTCACCATGTTCACAGCACATCACCAGAGGCTTCTAAAGGCTGGAGAGCATTGCTTCCTCCCCTCCACCCACCCCACTATGGTAATGGCATGTGCTATCCCTGGTTTGGGACTGTGAACATCCTAACTGGGCTGTGAGTCTAATGGAAGGATGGAAGGAAGCTGGTATCTGGTCAAAGTTCCCATTTGCTATAGGAAAATATTGAAGAAAACGTGGGAGACAATTTATTTAAAATTGTCAACTGCAGTGAGGACCCTTCAGCCACCTCCCTCCCACCCTTCCTAACTCAGCTCTCTATCATGTGGTGCTTCCATCATCCTTCCTAACTCAGCTCTCTGTCGTGTGGTGCTTCCATCATCCTTCCGCTTAGCTGGAGAAAGATGGCTGACTGCAGGCACATTGAGGGAAAGGGAGCCAGGCAGATTTCCAATTCCATATTCCTTAGTCTCTGTATACGTTAAGGTCTCTCCTCTATCCAATAAAAACTAAAAGGATCAGGGAGCTGAGAACCAAGTATGAGGTAATGATCTTTTAAAAACATAAAGCTGGCCAGGCACAGCGGCTCAGGCCTGTAATCCCAGCACTTTGGGAGGCTAAGGCAGGCAGATCACGAGGTCAGGAGATCGAGACCATCCTGGCTAACATGGTGAAACCCTGTCTCTACTAAAAATACAAAAAATTAGCTGGGCGTGGTGGCGGGCGCTTATAGTCCACCTATTTGGGAGGCTGAGGCAGGAGAATGGCGTGAACCCAGGAGGCGGAGCTTGCAGTGAGCTGAGATGGCGACACTGCACTCCAGCCTGGGTGACAGAGCGAGACTCCGTCTAAAAAATAAAAAATACAAATAAAAGTAATTGTGTTTTTGCTTAAACATTTTCAGAGGCTTCCCAGGGTCTCCTAAACTCCTGCTTAACTTCCCACCTCACCCTCTAGCAGCCCTAGCTCCAGCCACACTGACATCTGACAGTTCCCAGGGGCACTGTGAAGACCAGAGTCTTCACATGGGTCACCCCTTCTGCCTGGGATGAGAGACTTGGCAGACTATTTTCTGCCTGGTGAACCACATGCACTTCAAAATATATGGATATTCCTTACGGGGCACTTTCAACATTAAGTCTTCTATAACCTACCATCCCAGGAAGGATTAAACGCACCATCCTCAGAGGTGCGGAACAGCAAAAAAGCAGAAACTGTAATAGAACTGCCTTTTGTATCATTTTTTAGTTGCGAACCCTTCAATAACTGCTGGTTCTAGGATTTTCTACTATAACCAGCATACTGTCCTCTGCCCCTGCCAAATGAATTTATTTGTTGTGTCCTGTTCACAAATATCCCCAAGCCTAAAAGTCATCACCCACACACCAAGCTCTTCACCTGGATGTCTTTCTGCCCTGAGCCAAATTAGGAGAAACGGCTGGCAATACTCCACAGTTTGCAAAGTGCTTTCAAACACATCATCTCATTTGGCCTTCACAGTCACCAGGTGAGTCAGCTGCACGGGCATTAGCATTCTTACTTCCAGCTGAGCCACCTGAAGGGAACGGGGCTAAATGGCTTGATCAAAGTGGCCCAAGTAGAGGGAGGGCCAGGATCAGAATAGAGATCTTCTGGCTCTCATTCCAGGGCTTGCCTAATGCACCAACTTGCAAAGCAGAGGTGGCATCACGGGTCAGTGTCCTCTAAGAGGACTCTCCATGGGGACCAGTTGCCTTGCAGGGTGATCCTATTCTATTAGGGTATGATGGGCATCAGGAAATCATGGAGAAGGAATTAGAACCTTGTGCTTTAGTCCTGGCTTTGCCCCCTGCCTTGCTTGGATAGGACTCAGCTAAGGCACTCACTGTCTTTGAGCCTGTTTTCTCATCTGGAAAGTGGGAGTAACTTCTTTTTTCAATCATGCCCATCTTGCAGGATAGCTGTGAGATCAAATGAGGCCATGGATATGAAGGTTCTTCAACATTACTATAAAACATCACTAAGTCATAAGTAGGTATCCTATTCTGGGGCATGATTTGACTTCTCCTGGGAAGTACCACAGGAAAGTGGAGTGCATCATTTTCCGTTGTTTTAGGGCGTCTGTTTCCTTCCCCTTTAGGCTTTTGCTGAGACTGAGCTCTGGGCAGCACCCAAGTCCTACGCCTGTACCACAGCCACCTTGGATGGCAGTTCACATCACACTTCCCGGGAAGGGCTGGATGCAAGGCAGAAGCAAGGGGAGAGAGGGGCATTCTGCTCCCATTTCTTTCCCTGCAGTACATTTTTGTCTTAACCCTGTCTTAACCCCTGTATTCCTAGATATTTGTACCCTTTCAATTTCTTGGTGAAAGCCTCCTCGTTGTATACTGTATTTATGTTTCTGCGTAACGTTTCCTTGAAGGAAAATGATGCAAACCGCATCTCACAAAGCCTGAAGGAAGGCTGCAGAGCTTGACAAGGAGAGCCATCGATCTGAGCCCTTTATGATGTGGATGCTAAGCTATGCCAGCTTTTGAATGCCGGTGTCAGACCCAGGCATGACTCACAACACACGCAGCTGGGCTAAGATCACAGAGAAATAGTGGAGAGTGGTTGGGGTGATCTGTCTCACGCTCACTTTGGTGAACACATTTGTGATCTTTCACGTCTGCAATGCCTACTCTAAAAAAAAAAAAATTGGTTTACCTGTCAGGTTTGAGATCGAATCATCTGTAGTTTGAACCCAAAGTACTGAAAACAAAAATTTGTTTTACAAGGTTTTGTTTACAAAGCCAAGAAAAGATAAAACATTTTAAGTTGGTACTGCCCTCGAAAATTATGGTGGATGTACACTTGGACTTTCTAAAACAAGATCTGAATATAATAAAATAAGACACTTAACATGAAAAACTCTATTGAATACAATTTAATCTTTCTCTGATTCCTGAGTGGGTAATTCAGCCTTTTACAGAACTTTGGGGTCACCATGATAAATATCAGCTGTCACTGTACTGGTAAAATATAAAAGGTACCAGTTAATAATAGCTTTGCAATTCACAGAAAATCAGATAATGGAGGTATTACCGTAACTGGAATTATGATGTTAAAAGAATCAATGCATTTTTCCAAAGGAGCCTAAATTACCATTTCCAGGAAATAATTCATGCCTTGTAAGGATTTACAAGGAAGTGCTTGGTACTCCCTGGAAAAAAATCAGTTGTTCTTCATTATTAAGTTTTCATTTTGCATGTGTACTTCATTGTATTATTGCTGTTGTTGATCTTGTGTCCATGGCCCTGGCCTCGAACCACACAGGCTCTTCTTAAACAGAGTGAAAGATTTCTTCGGCCTGTCCTAAGTCCAAGGAACAATATGCAACTCTGCAAGTGCGTATCACAAGAAGTCTTTTCAAGGTCATGCTCTTGGTGACCCTTTGCTTAAAGGAATTTGGGCTTGATTTATAGTTGTCAGTTCTGAAGAATCAGGAAAGGGCAGGCAATGAAGGCATGGGGGAGGGAAGGAGAAGGAAAAAGGGAGGGAGGGAGGGAGGGAGGCAGAGGCTCATACCATACACTACTGAGCCACCAAGGACAGAGTTTCTACACTGTTTCATTAGCACACGAAACCTACTCTGTTGACTGTGAGTCTGCTGTGAGCTGAAAAGAAGTCAGTTTACTTCTTTAGTATCTGGGGTCCCATAATTCTGAGTCATGGCCACATTACCTCTGCTACTGAAAAGGCAAGAGCTGGGTCGCTCAGACAGCCCTGCAGTTCACAGTGCCTGTGCTACAGGCAGGAAGGTTTCCACCCAAAGGCTGGCAGAGGGAGGGTGTGCCCCTGGTGGGTAGGCTGGGGGTGGGGAGAGGAGGGGCAGGGAAGAAAGGGAAGGAGACTTTCTTTTTAATGCTGGTTCTTTTCTCAGTCCAATCCAATTCTCCCCATGGAAGGATAGAAAATTCTGATTTCCTGTATCTCTTCGAAAACAATGAAATCCACTCTCCCCGGAGGGCAGGTTTGCTGAAGCTGTTGGCTCCGGCTGGCATGCACAGCCCTGGCTAAGTAGCCACACAGCACAGCACAGACATCCTGGCGAACCGAAGGCTCACAACCAGTAGCCTACCCCATGCACTCCCTCCCCAGCACCGGGCCACCGCAGCCGGGGTTCCTGGGGCCTCCGGAATGTCAGGGAGTCCCTCACTGCCTCTTGGGTGGCAGGAAATCACTAAGCTAGGAGGATAAAGACCAGTCGGGGTCCCCATGCAGCTTTAGGGCTGATTTCTATTTCCCCTTGTGGTGAAGAAGCAGATTTCAAACTGCACTCAAACACAATACAGTCCCCAGCACAGGAGAAATGAAACCCTTTAAATCTTAGGCCTTCACGCAGGAGCCTCCCCTGCAGCTTTCAAACTCACAGAAGCCTTTTGTTACAGTCCTAGGAACGTGTACTTAGTAGAGAAAGCGTGGCTTTGTGGTGGCTGTGAAAGAATACTGAGGGCGGGGGGAGGAAGAGACCCGCCTCTGATAAGATCCTCTCCCAAAGTCTGATGGCAGCCGGTCTCAGAAAACAAGGAAATCCAACCGAGGACAAGGTACCCAACCACCCCCAGGGCTCTCCCAAAAGTGTCAGAGTGAGAGGCAGGAAAGCACTAAATATATTTGAGTATGTGAGTGAGCGCAGGGGGAGGAGTGAGCTAAAGGGGTTTTACTGCATTGGTTGCTGTCATTTGTGGGGGGTGCCTAAGAATTACTCCCATATCCTTCCCCAAGGGAACCTGTGAGGAAATCGGCAGCTGCTTATTGTGATCTAGCCTAACAGCACATAGTACAGCCACAATACGCAAGGAATTAGAGGCGGAAGGGGCCTCAGGACTGATCACCAGTTTTCTGGTAATACTGGTGCAAAACTCCAGTGAAGAGTGTGCACGCGGTCAATTTCTCCAAAATGGGAGAGTATCTATAATGAGCAGAAACATAATAAAAAGCATTCTGAACAAGTGCAAGAAGACTCCTAATAAATATCTTATTACATGTAACATATTTTACAGTGTTCTATAAATTTTAGGTAGACTAAAACCAAGGCTTAAAATGAGTTAGCATTGGGACATTTTTACTGCCACACGTGTTTGATTGCAAAGGGATGCTTTTAGACAGGGTTAGCCTTCTGCAAAATTCTTAAGTAGGTGATTCCATCTCAGCTTTCCAGTTCTCTGCCCTTTTCCCTTCTAGGTGTCATAGAACAGCAGGACCAGCACAGGTTTTGGACCAGGCAGCTCTGGTTTAAATGCCAGCTCTGTTCCTGACTGGCCTAGGACCTGGTCAGGTCCTCTAGTCTCCTGTCTTCATTTCCTCATCTGTAAAAACTGATCCCAACTCACAGGGATTGCTGTGAAAATTTTACATGTGAAAAATGCTGGACCTTAGCCGGCACTCAGAAATGTTATTTTGCTTCTTTCCTACCTAATCATCCCCTTTCCCATCCCTTTATGATCTACACATTCCTGCTTCATCTCACCACCACCATCACCACTAAAACAAGCATCCAGGAAGGGATTGAAAAATGCTAAATGCTCTGGTGAAATGACCACCAAGAGTTTAAGGAGCCATCTCCCTGGTCTACATGTCTTTCTGCAAAAATCCATGCTCAAGGAGTAAACTGCTAATGGTAGAAATCCAGGCACCCAAGGAAGGGCTGGGAAGTATTTTGAAGGCGGCGAATCCTTTCTGGAAATCTGACACCAGACAGATAAGCAGATAGCTCCAGTGGCCAGGTCACCAGAGCATATTCCAAAAGACACTGCTTCTTGGAATTACCACTGGCCTTTGCTAAACTGCCCTTCCTTTTTCCCATCGATTGCCAAGCTTTATATAAACAGAGCATTTCTCATTTCTAGTTAGATTCGAAATGAGTCCGGTAATCTAGATTCCACTAAGGCATGTGGTAAAAGCACAAAGACTGGTTGAGGTTGAGCTCCTGTTATAAGCAATATCCGGGCAATGATTAGAGTTAGAGAAGACAAAAAACACAGAGGGGGAAAAACCCTGAAAAGAATCAATTATTTGCTGTACCACCACTCTGAAAGTGGTTTGAGGCTTTGTTTTAATAAATGTCATGTATTTAAGAGTGTAAAGAACCTTCTGGAAATTGGAGGTGTTTAAAAATGACAAGAGCTGCCTGTGAAACAGTAAGATTCCCACTGTTAGAGGTATCCAAGTGAAGGTGGGTGGCCATCACTCAGTGATGTCATATTTGGAACAGGGGCAGAGTGGGAGGCTGGAATAGGTGACCTGGATCGTCCGTCTAACCCCAAGTCCTACCATAAATCTATGAAAGCAGCAGCAAACAAAAAGATAATAATACTTTCAAATCTTTCAGAAGGTGTAGTTATTATTAAAGATTGACCCAATCCACCTTTCCAGGTTAATCCTAATCAGGAACAGAGAGGAAAATCTGACCTGTGGATCTCACTATTTGTGATAGTCAGACATATTTTAGGTTGGATTTTTGCCAACTTGACTCTCAAGACACCACAGGTATTTTTTTATTTTAGTGTGGTTTCTCTTACATTAATTCACACTTACACTTTTTGCCCTCCATGATATTTAGGAACTGTGGATCATGGCACACAGATGCTTGGTTCTGAGCTGAGTGGCCACTTGTACTCACACACGCACCCTCCATACCTAGGCCACCCCCAGCTCTTTCAAGGTCTTCGAAATGCCTTTGGATTGCTGGTCTTTTGTGCTCTTTCTGAAATAAGGAAGTGCCTTTCTTTATGGGTTTACATTCAAGGGCTTTCTACACGAGCTCTCAAGTTGGGCTTCTACTTGGACTTGAAAGTCCATCTAGAAAGCCCATGAACATAAATCCACTTCCAACCCCTCTGTATATTCTCACTCTAGGACAAGGGATTAGGAGAAAAGTGGGTTGGAGTTCACTCCTCATACTCAGGACCAGCTCACAGAGGGCTCAAGTAAAATGCTCCATTCCAGACAGGTGCGGTGGCTCACTCCTGTAATCCCAGCACTTTGGGAGGTTGAGGCAGGTGGATCACGAGGTCAGGAGATCGAGACCATCCTGGCTTATGCAGTGAAACCCTGTCTCTCCTAAAAATACAAAAAATTAGCTGGGCATGGTGGCGTGCGCCTGTGTTCCCAGCTACTCAGGAGGCTGAGGCAGGAGAATTGCTTGAACCCGGGAGGCAGAGGTTGCAGTGAGCCGAGATCACGCCACTGCACTCCAGCCTAGGTGACAGAGCAAGACTCTGTCTTAAAACAAACAAAACAAAACAAAACAAAAAACCACGCTACATTCCCTCCCCAATTTCCAAGCAGTAGCCAAGATGAGGGTTTTATGGTAGGCAGGGAAACTGGGAGGGTGGATGTGCATATGGCTTAATTATAGATTAAGGGACATCTGCAGATATTGATCCCTCTCAGCCGAAAAGAGGATGCAGAAAGAAGCAAACTAGGGATAAAAAGCTGGTTCTACTGAATCAAGTATGTATCTTCTGGCTTCCCCATTTTGGTAAAAAATTTTAAACCACACATGAAAGAATACAAATATACAGTTCGAGGTAATTATAAACATATACCTTAAGTCGAGACACATTAATGTTTTGCAAATGATCCATTATTCCGGACTATCCATATCATTCTCCTCTTTATTAGAAGAGGAAATCAATAGTTTATGTTTCTTTAGCTATGATTAAATAGATCTTGAACTTCATTCCTATTTTACTTATTTTCATTCCTCCCTTTTCCCATCTCCTCTTTCCCTCTTGTCTTCAGCTCCCTTCAGGTTTTCCTATATTCATTTTGCATCTTTCCTTCTCGTTTTATTGTACATTTTTTCCTCCCCCTTCTTATCCTTTTCTGCCTCTGTTTCACCATGCCATTATCTATGACCTCTCTTTTGCTCACTTCCTATCTTTTTTTTTTTTTTGACACAGGGTCTCACTGTGTCACCCAGGCTGGAGTGCAGTGACGCGATCACGGCTCACGGCAGCCTTAACCTCCTGAGCTCAGGTGATTCTCCCACCTCAAGCCTCCCAAGAAGCTGGGATTACAGGCGCATGCCATCACACCCAGCTAATTTTTGTTATTTTTTTTTTTGTAGAGACGGGGTTTTGCCGTGTTAGCCAGGCTGGTCTCTAACTCCTGATCTCAAGTGATCTGCCTGCCTTGGCCTCCCAAAGTGCTGGGATTACAGGTGTGAGCCACTGCACATGGCCCTTGTTATTTTTAAGTAGGTCATCCTGTCATCAGTGAATTCCCTGAAATCACATTCTTCTATTCATCCTTTCTCTTCCAAGCACTCCTTTGTCATAGGTACTTTACTTTCTTCTCTTAGTTTCTCTCAGTGCTTTACAGCCTGCTATTACCCTCTTTGGTGTAGCTTTACTTTGCTTTCCAGTGCAGCCATTCCTCTGCATACACAAGGGATTGGCTCCAGGACCCCCTGCCCAGATACCAAAATCCACAGCTGCTCAAATCCCTTATATAAAATGATGTATATTTGCATATAACCTATGCACATCCTCCTGTATATTTTAAATCATCTCTAGATTACTTGTAACAAATACAATGTAAATGCTATCTAAATATTTGCTATATGCTATTCTGAAAGTTTGTATTTTTTAATTGTTGCATTGTGGTTTTTTTCTTTTGGTTATTTTTTCTGAATATTTTCTATCTGCGGCTGGATGAATCATGGACGTGCAACTCAAGAACATGAAGGGCAGACTGTATACCTTGTCAGGTACTTTTTTCTTTTTATTGTATCCCACGGGGGAAATGGGTGGTAGATTGATGGAGGTGGCTAGAATTGTAAAGAAAACTATGAAATTCACATGAAGGCTGGAGTTACTCACATGACAACAACAGCTTATGGGGACCAATTCTATTGCCCTTGCATCTATCACACAGTTGAGGTTCTGGACTGAACTACGGATGCCCATCCTTGTTATCAAATATTTGAGAACAATTAGCTTTGCTGGCAAAAAATGACTTACATGGAGAATTCTAGGAATGCCTTGTAGGTATTCTTTTTCAAGTGAATTTTACGTTTCTTTTTCATGATTTCATTGATTTATGGGTGGGTGTGTTGCTGATGATCATTGGGGAAGGGGTCTGCTGGGAATTAAAGACAAAAACGTATGCTCCTACTACTTTAGAAGACTGTGCTAAATGCAAAAAACATAGGTCAAGCAACTGCTGGTTTCTCAAGTTCAAGAAGTAATTCCTATTGTTACCAGGAGAAAAGGTAACTTGACACCACCTACATTCTTTTTTCCGAAAAGGAAAATAAAATTTGTTAGCCCAATCAAACATCCATTGCGCTAGTAACAGACACCTCTAGACAGGTGCATCCTGCTTCATTGAGAAGGTGGTTCATTTACATATAACCACTTAGGTAAAGCCTCCCTCTGTAAATAGGATATGTTGCTGCTTGCCAGTGAGTAAAGACTAAAGTGGGTTATTTGGTTAGTCTTTACATATTATTTTATTATGAGACTGCCCTTTCCCTTCTTATCCACCTTTCAACAGGCTCAGAAATGACAAAAAAAAAAAAAAAAAAAAAAACCTCTCATTTTTGAGTTTTCACGGAACAGTTGCAAACTCATAGCCTTGAGCCTCACCTGCTCACTGCCTAATGAGCCCTGAAAACTTAAAGATTCCTGCCCAGGGTTACCGTTTCCTGACTGTGCATGTATTCATTTAAAGTTAATGTGGATCTGTCTATACTTTAATTCACTCTACCAATTTTCTCTACTAGTACACATTTCTGCAAGTGTTACATAAAAAGTGATGTTGGCGTATACTACAAAAATCCACCACTATTTAGTGTGCATTTATTCTCTTTGAAATTCTTTAAGATCAAAATTAAGTGGATGCCTGCTTCTGCTACAATTTGCAATTGAGAGTGGTTTCTACTGAGCTGTAAAAAGCAATGTAGTTATATCTGATCACATCCATCCCATGCAAACCACACGGTCTTTTCATGGATAACTTGACGACTTAAACATACTTGGCAAACTGACGTTAGTGACCCTCAGAATCTGTCTGCATCTTTAAAACCTAGAATGAATTCTAGAAGCCCAAGATAATCTTCAATGTGACAGTTCTGTTTGACTGATTTAATTGGTGGAACCCCATCAGTGAGACGTATTAAAAGTCACTGCTTTCTTTTAAGAAATGCTTAGCTTGTTTGGCATTGTCAGATCATGAGTTCATGCTGATTTCCAGGCTCAAAGGGTGAAGTCACAGAGTTGAGCTGCACAGGGTTTTTGGTGCTGTCCAGCAAAGGCGGGATGATTACCATGTGTGTAAGTGCCAATAAATGCAGGGGCCTGAAATTTGCTATTTATCTCTACACAGAACATGCAACTCTCTGGCCAATTCTTTAAAATAATAAATACGTTACAATCAAACAGAAATGTATGAACGCTTGAAAGTTCTTTGAGGATGAGCTACCTCTTTAATATTTTATTGTATATTATCTACAGCGTCTAACACATTGCTAGGCACATTGCCAGGAAACTGTTTAAACATGAAAACCTCAAATGACAGGTTCATCATCAATGCATTTACCTCCATGTGTAACTAACAAAGGTGTATAGAGCTTTCCATCTTTCCTTGGTGCCTGCTTCCTCTTTAGTTCCCAACTACCAGCTGATAAGCTTCACAGTTAGCCTTCACGCAGCATTCATTTTGCAGTATAGCTAGAACACTCAGTTAGCCTTCATGCAGCATTCATTTTGCAGTATAGCTAGAACACTATCAAATGCTAATCACTTAACCTCTAATAGACTGTTACTAGACTTTTGGGGCTCAGAGCAATGCCTCTCAATTGTTTCTTACTTTATACCTTTCACTCAGTTGATCACAAAGATTATTCTTCAACCTGATATCTTGATAATACTGTTCTTCTCCTAGGGGGCTACAGTGACTTGTCATTGTCCAACAAGGATGGCATAACAAGGATGGCATATGTAGTTCATTCCAAAACCTCAACTGTGTGACAGACACAAGGGCAACAGAATTGGTCCCCATAAGCTGTTGTTGTCATGTGAGTAACTCCAGCCTTCATGTGAATTTCATATTTTTCTTTACAATTCTAGCCACCTCCATCAATCTACCACCCATTTCCCCCATGGAACACAATAAACAGAAAAAAGTACCTGACAAGGTACACAGTCTGCCCTTCATATCCGTGAATTGAGCAAACAAATATGACAGTCTTAGGTCAATACAGTGTGTATATGATGTCACACAATGCACGCAGCTCTGTGAGGTAGATATTACTGTGCCTGGTTTATGAAAGAACCCAGAGTTTACGAGGCCCGAGGTTACTCAGGTAACACAGTCATGGATGCTTGTTGCTCTTAGGATAAAGATCAAAATCCTTAACGTGACTGTCTCGTTCTACCTCGCCATCTGCAATTCTCACCAAAGCAATGTGTCACTCTGCTTTTCCACAGCAAAGTCAATGAATGCCAGTTGGGCTGGGCTTTCCATTCCTCTTCCAGTCTCAGGGCCTTCACAGGCTCTGTTCCCCTCCCCAGAAATAATCCTACCTTCTTCTTTGCCCAATTCACTCCTACTAAGTTTTCAAGTCTACTCTTAAATGTATGTCACACACCAGACCCGATTTCTGTATTTTATGCTTTCAAAGCACCCTGTACTGCTGCATCAATGAATTTACCTCCACGTGTAACTACATCAATGAGACATATCTTGTCTATCCCTGCTCCTGTCTGAGGTCCCACTAACCCAGGTAGAGGAATAAAAAAGGTACAAACCTACAAGACAACAGAATGGGAGAGGAAACAATGGCAGTTGAGGGAGGTGCACAACATTTTGGAAGCTGGAACAGATGGGACAATTGGTATCTGACTCAGCTGAGCAGAAAAGCTGAACTCAATCTGCCTGCAGGAGGAGATACCAAGAAACAAACTCATTTTCCTACCAGAACTTCATAAAACCTCAGAAACTGGGGGTTCCAAGTGCCTCTGAAGGCAGGCAGGGAACAGAGAAGACTAATAAAGCATCTGTGGCATGGCTGTATTCCACCCTCCCCCAGCCCAGCAACTGCTCCTCCTTGCAGATGAAAGGACAATTTCCCTTGCTGGAGTCAGGATGAATCCCAGAACACCAAGTTCAGGAGGGAGCAAGGGCGAGCAGCTCCGGAATATAGGGGAACTCAGTGGAAATCCTCATGGTAAAAGCTCAAGCGCCATCACATACTGACTCCTTCTAAGGAGGAGACCACGGGATTTCTTTTTGGACAAACTCGCCTTCCCAAAAGAAAAGACTCTGGAGTCGGCCAGGCGCGGTGGCTCCAGCCTGTAATCCCAGCACTTTGGGAGGCCAAGACAGGTGGATCACAAGGTCAGGAGATCAAGACCATCCTGGCTAACACAGTGAAACCCCGTCTCTACTAAAAAAGTACAAAAAAAAACTAGCCGGGCGTGGTGGTGGGCGTCTGTAGTACCAGCTACTCGGGAGGCTGAGGCAGGAGAATGGCGTAAACTCGGGAGGCGGAGCTTGCAGTGAGCTGAGATCGCGCCACTGCACTCCAGCCTGGGCGACTGAGCGAGACTCCGTCTCAAAGAAAAAAAAGACTCTGGAGTCTCGCATGAGACAGCCAGGCCCATTCAATTACCCTACAGGTGGACCCACTAGCATCATACCCCAGCTGTACACAAGAATGGCCATTTTGAATAGATACTTAAGGGTCACCATCCAGTTTTTAAAAAAATTACATGTCAGGTGGTGAAAACTGCCAAGAAGAAAAATAGTGCAGGATAAGGGTGATGGAGAGTGAAGGAAGGTGTCATTTGGATAATGCTGTTGGGGAAGCTTCTCTAAGGAGGTGATATTTAAGCAGAGACCTGGATAAGGTGAGAGACTCAGACATGACAGTATCTGGAGAAACAGCTTCATAGGCAGAAGGGCAGCAAGTGCAAAGGCCCTGAGGTAGGAACATAAACTTGTGTGTTCCAAGAACAGCAAAAAGATCAGGATGGCTGAAGAGGAACTAGCAGAACAAAAGGTGATGGAGGATGAGGGTGGAGAGGTTTATGAGATTTACAAATTTCAGATCACACAGGGCCTGGCAGTTCATACTGAGAATTCAGAAGGTTTCCAAATGAAACTGGAAGCCAGTGGAGGTTTTGGCACAGGGAAATGACAGTCTGATTTATTTTACAACAGATTATTCTGGTTGCTGTGTGGGCAATGTGCTCTCTGGCTAGTGTGAATTCCTTGGTAGACACTTATCTCCCCTAATAAACTGTAAGCAACATGAAGGCAGGGGTCATAACTGTTTTGGTCACTGATATATGCCAGCACCTCAGAGTATGCAACAGTCATCCAATAAAAATTTTTTGAAGGAATTTACAGAATAGCAAAAAATAAAACTAGAAATCAGGTCAAGGAGTGCAAAGTTCCTAATCCTTCTATTACACTAAGTAGGCTTTCCAAAAAGATAACAATATTTAGAGTCCCAAAATATTTTAATACAACTTTGATGAAGATCATGAGAAGATGATGATGATGATGATACTAATAATATTTTTGCTCAGTCTACATATTATGACATCAATATGATCTATTTTAGAGCAAGTATGCATTGAAAATAGCAATTATTCTTATGTAGACAAAAGGTGCTGACTAGTGTTTATAATGACAAACTTTCTGAATTTATAACATATTCCAGTTAATCTCATTCTATAACGGCAAATCAAATGTAAAACCAGGAGTAATCATGTTGCAAAAAATTTAAACAGGCCCTATTCTTATTCTTCCTCTGAGTGCCCCAAACTAAATCACTATTTTGGACATTTATGTTTAAAGCTTATCCCAAGGCATTTTTACAAAGTATTTTCCCTAGCTTTTATAAGTACATTACATGCAGCATCACTCATCATTGATAATTCACCATTTTGAAGATCAATACTCAATCTCGAGGAGAGCTTATTCTTACAAATACATTGAGAAAATTCACAAAATTTTTAACATGTTCTAGAAGCAACTCAAATCCAATAACCAGCTCCCTTTTGACTTTTAGGATTCAACAAATATGTATGGAGACTGTGACAAAAAATTATAAAATATTATGGTCTCTATTTTCTAGAAGTCTAACAGAGGAGACTTCTTTTCAGTCGACAGATTTCTTCCTAGTTAATTATAATTTCTTTCATTCTTCCCTAATTTGCAAAGTGGACCCGGAATATAATCTCAAAAGTCCACCTAAAGACATGTCCAGTTCACTGATTTATTCTGATGCTGAAATTATTTCCTATATAAACAAAGCAAAGAAGAACACTGAGCTAGGGCAGAAGTTTGGAGAGCTGGGACCGACAGAGGCCTTCATTAAATCCAGTCATTTTAGAAAGGAAGGCTAAAATAACCCCTAAGCCAGGAAAATGACTATTAAGAAACTTGCAGAGAAATGGACTTTGGTAAATCAAGCACTTACAAGACGTCCTTGACGTAGCAGCTGTCTACCTACATGAAATAGATTGAAGACAAGGAGTCAATTATTTTTATGACACAATAAGGACAGGGCTTACAATAATGGACTTACAGGTCACTAGAGAAAATTCAGGCTAATTAGGAGACCAAACTTTTAGACTAAGAGCCGGGCCAGGAGAGCTGCTACGGGAACCTATGGAATTCCCAACATTGGAGACATTCAAAGCTGAGTTCAATCCAGGGCATGATTTAGGAGTAATTATCTTGGCTGGAGTGCTGACAAAGAACAAAATAATCCACCAGAAGTCCAAACTAGGTGAAATGACTGTAAACCCTATTTAAGAATTTTGTGCTATGGCTTAAGACTGGTTGTCCTGCAAGATATACCCCAGATGATTTATACTTGGTGCTAAGTGACCCACACAGCATACAGAGTCAACCATGTCTGACAATGACAAGGATTAATTAAAATTCCAAGTTTGTGAGAGCTGAAAATAAATGTTTGCAGTGCTCATAAACCCTTAACACTGGAGAGTAATATAACAGGAATGTTTTAAAATGATATATGAAGAATCAGACCCAGAACTTTGAGATGGTTTCCAGAGCCCTATTAATGCATCCAGCTAGTATGTCGCTGCAGGTACCATTCTCGTTATAAATCTAAGCAGTCCATTTAACCATGAGGGTTGGTCTTCTAGAAGATCAGCTGATGAGAGCCGTAGCTTTTAGCTCCTGGAAAATACCACCCCAGTGAGATTCCTGAGGCTTCGGTACAACTTGCACTTTGTTGTCCTCCTGGACTTTGAGAAAGCAGGGAAGGGCTATCCCATTCTCTTAGCAGCAGAGCCCTGAAGGTTTTAAGTGGTTCAGGTTATCAGCCCCCTGCAGTGGCCTAACCAACAGGAAGTTTCCCCAGAGTTTCCATCACAGGAAATTTCCTGTAAGGAAGTCCTGACTGCACAAACAAAGAGTTCCTCACTCCGCTCCCCTCCGCCAAAACTTCAGCACCCCACTGAGGGAATGTGGGCAGGAGGGCGTGAGTATCAACAGGGCTTGAAGGTAGCAGGGGTTGAGGGCTGGACGGCATAGGAAGAAATGGAGGGGAACAAAGATGTTATCTTACTTCTGTTGGCCTTGAGTTTGTCAGATAATTTCTTATTCACTGGCTCATGCTGGCTTTCAACTCCTGGCCTGCCTGAACTTGCAGTGAGAAGACTGCGTGCGGGTGCAGGTTCTCCTGGTTGACCTCCACCCTTAGCCTGTCTGAGTTTGATTCCTCATCTGTACACCAAGGGGTATTGTAATGATTAAATGAGATAAGTTAATATATTACATGAACACTGGTAAAACGTAAAGTAGCATGTAAATATAAGATACCACTAGTTTAGCCATAAAAGTATTTTCACTATAGCAAATGCCTGCGTGACTGTGTTATCTGCAGAATAGTCAGGTATGCCCGCGGAGGACCATTCTATTTCTCAGTCTTTGTCAAGACAACCTGAATTGAACAGAGCACAACCTAAACTTCAGCTCAATAGAATGCGATAGTAATAGTGCATTCCGATTACTTAAATTTTGGGGTTACATCAAAATTAAATAAGCTTTTACATTCCAGCCACAGGAAACACTTTCAAAATGTAGAAAATAGGCCTAATTACCCTAAGTCCTTAGCCAGAGACTTACCTCTTGAATTAAATCAGATAACTTTCTTAAAAAAAGTTTGCCTTGTTCTTTTAAAGGCCAATGTCAAAGCTAAAAAAATTGGTCAGCTGAGAGGTCTATTTTGTTCCCTTCCAGTTAATTTATGTTTCTCTATTCACATATTTGCCATCCGGATGCTGGGAGTCTCCTTAGAATTACATTTTAAAAAGTCACATGGGATGAGTGAGGACAAATTTTCAATGAATCAAGTTCACTTTTGCTTCACCTGTATTTTTGCTTTTAATTTTAAAACCATGATGAAATTATACTACTTTGGAGGGCAAACTCAACCTAGTATTATCTAGAAAACTCTCAGAAAATGTTTGCTGCAAAATATTCTTGCTTTTTAATTCTTGTTTTAAAAATATAAGACAGGGTCTGGCTCTGTTGCTGAGACTGTGAGACTGGTCTCAAACTCCTGGGCTCAAGTGATCCTCGCAACTAAGCCTCCCTATTAGCTGGGATTACAGGTGTGTGCCACCATGCCTGGCTACTTTTTTGTTTCTGGGAGTAACTGGTCCCATACTCATGAAGAATATTTTAAATTTTGAAGCCCATCTGCAACAACATGGGTGAATCTGGCGCACATTATGCTAAGTGAAATAAGCCAGTAATGAAAAGACATATATTACACAATCTCACTTACATGTGGAATCTAGAAGTTGAACTCAAGCAGAGTAAAATAAGGGATGGGGTTTGGGGAGGTGTTGGTCAAAGGATACAAAATGTCAGTTAGGAGGGATAAGCTCAGGAGATCTGTTGTATAATACAGTGATTATCGTTAATAATACTGTGTATGTTTGAAAATTATGAAGACAGTAGATTTTAAATGTTCTCACCACAAAAAAAGGTAAGTATGTGAGTTAATGGCTATGTTAATTAGCTTGATCTAGCCAGTCCACATGTATATATATATTAAAACATCAAGTTGTACACCATAAACATACGACTTTTATCTGCCAATGGAAAAATAGTTAATTAAAATTTAAAATGTGATGGGGATGGGAAGTGAGGTGGATGATGAATAGGAGGTGGGATAGGAAGGTCAGATTACTTTTCTGTGACCCAGAAAATGGCTTGGGATATACTTCAGTCTTTAGATGTCCACTCCCCTTTCCTATCCCTGCCAGAGACTTCCAAGGTCATATATATTATCAGATGTAAATTGCCACCAGCTGAGACTTTAGATTTTGAAACTCAAATATAAGCCCTGCTCTTTAGAGATGGACTCCATAAAAGCACTGAGTGAAGGCTGTAAAAAAACATCAAGAGCCTAGGTAACAAAGCAACACTTTGTCTCTACAAATAATTGTTAAACATCAGCAGGGCATGGTGGTACGCCTGTCTGTCCCAGGGACCTGGAGGCTAAGGCAGGAGGATCACTTGAGCCCAGGCCATCGAGGCTGCAGTGAGCAGTGATCATGCCACTGTACTCCAACCTGGGCGATAGAGTAAGACCTTGTCTCAAAAAAAAAAAAAAAAAAAAATACACACACACACACACAAACATCAGGCACTAGAATGCAAAGTAGACGTGCCCAGTTTGGGGACCAAGAGCGGGAGTATGAGGTATGAACAAGGACTTCATTTCTTACTGGCATGGTAGCACAAGAATGCAGGGTTCTCCTGTTGGTTTTGATTGTGCTTATAAACTGGATTTATTAACCTTGTTTTTCATAACAGTTCCATAACATTTCCCTCATGCTTTTAGGGTCAAATGAAGGTATGTCAAAGAGCCACGGGTTCTCCTCTCCTCTCTTTCACACTTCACTTGGGATGGAGAAAGATCACCAACTCCAATGCCTGGATACTAGAAGTTAATCAGGCGATTCCAAACAGTTGGTGGGGCTACAGAGGGCATTGATACTTCACGTGTGCTTACCAGGGGCTGGGGGACACAAATGGATAATGTGACAGTGACTGTTTTTAGGAGCCCTAGGAAAGCACCGGGGAGGCTGTGAAAGATGGATGGCAGTAAAGGAGGTTGGGCACAGTGACTTTGTTCTGCACTAGACATTTCGTTCACTTGGAAAGTTGTGAACCTGTATTAGCCCATTCTCTCCTCAGGCTACACAGATAAGAATGTCTGTGGGTAGCTGTCTCCTCTTCTTCCTCTCCCCTCCCCCTCTGCCTTTAGTTAATTGCAGCTGTGGTCAAGGGACTGCAGCCAAAAGTCCCACAATGCACTCCTCCACAGGAAGTTCCCAAGATCTCTTCCTGAACAGGAAATTTCCTGTGGTCCAACAGACATTCCTCTCAGCGTTTATCACTCACATACATTTGTTTTGGCAGATACTGGGTCTTGGGTAAGAACAACAAGCAACGGTTGGAGGGAAAGCTACCTTAGAGAAAAAAATGCAGTTATTGTCAGGGGAAGAAAGTGTGACTGAATTAACTCCTATCTCCAAGGAAAACAAATACTAGCAAAATGGACTCAAGAGATCTGAAATGTGTGAGAATGTAAATACCACTCACACAGCTATGCAACACTAGGGATTTTATTTGTAACTCAAAGTGAAGGTAGGCAGGCTTTTTGGGGGCCAACTTGAAAGCATTTAGAAATACTCTTGTAAAATTTTCATTTTTATAAATGTCATGGCTACAGAGTGATTGAGATTTTACATTTTTTCTGCTGTTTCTTTATATATGTGCCCTAACATAACTTATTTTCTCATTACAGAATCATTTCAATCTCTCCCACTTCTAGACACTAGCATTCCTCTTTCCTGAAGAGGAAAGAGCTACCCACGTGGCTCACAAGCTAGTATTTCACATTTATGTTGCTTCTCCATAATGGAGTCTACACTTCCAGGCGCTCTAAGAGGTGGTATGAGAAAAATGTAAGTACTGGGGCGTGACCAGCATGATTTTCCCTTTTAACTCGTCTTTCTGCCCCCGGTCTTATAATCCATCCCTCAGCACATCACTTTCCTAAAATCCTTCAATGGCTGCCCACCATTAAATGGAGGTCTTTACTTTTAATTTCCTTCATAACCAACTTAAACTCTCTCCTTTCCTAAGTCAACTGCTTCTATTCTGTGGCACAGTGACATGAAACACACCCCAATCACCCCTACATTCTAATTTGTTGGTTACTTATCTGTCTTCCCCAATGAATGACAAGTTCCTTGAGGTCAAGAACTATCTTATTTGTCTTTGGAACCCCAGTACAAAGGACTGTGACTGATACATAATAGATAGTTGGTACGTATTTCTTGGAAAGATAATCTCAAAATCTTATCCTCGTATGGTAATAAAAAACAAAGGAATTTTCTTTTGTTTCTACCATCACATTCCCAAATAAACCCATCACACAAAACTATCTTATATTAAAGCATTCAAGCAATCTAGCAACAACCTACAAGAACCGCGGAACTAAAATCTTTCCCTTCAAATCACACAAACTTGGAATGTCCACTTTCTCCGGTATGAGAGATTTGTGCATACCATTAGTCCTACTTATTTTACTTGTGTTTTAGCTGTAGTGAGATGCTTGGCTATCTGCCCCGATGGCCCAGAACCTTTCCAGTTAGGCTTATTTAACAATCCTTCACTTTGAAGTTCAGCTCCACCCAGACTCCGGCCCCAGTCCTACCCTTTATCAAGAGGAAGCTTGGGACCAGCGGTACAGGGAATCAGTATTGAGTCATGCCTGCTGGCTTTACTGTGCCCTTGTCTGCCACCTAAAAACAAGCCTCTGCTGTAATGGGATGCCCATCTTGGTTCCTACCCAGCTCTGTCTTCCAGTCCTTCTCAATAACAGAAGTCCTATGACCGAATCCCAATCCCTGTGGCTGGATTTCTGCTCCTTGAGCTCTTTGTTTCTAAGGTTAATGCTGGATGCCAGCTCTCAACTGCCAACAGCCTGCCACCTTACCACACTCACCAACAACTGGCAGCCCTGGTCCTCCTCCCACTATCTGGTACCGAAACTTCCCTATGACCCTGACTCTGTGGGTACAGCTGAGGTTTCGGAACTATGAATTTCTTAAAGAGAGTCACTTTTCGTTTCTGTGCTCCCAATGCTGGGACTATTGCTAGGCACACTGTCTGAATAAAAATAATGGTGTTTCAAAGAATGAATGGTCTCTCAAAAATGGAGAGGCATGATTAGATTTGTTAGGGACACCGTAGTAAAGGACCAACAAATGGTTTCTGGGTTCTTTAGAGGAGAAAAAGAATCTTTCCTCGAAGAAAGGAGGACATCTAAATGCCTCTCGACAAGGAGGTGGTAAAGCTCTACTTTAAGAAATTATCCCAGGCCAGGCACGGTAGCTCATAGTGAGACCTTGTGTCTACAAAAACTTTAAAAATTAGCCGAGCATGGTGTGCCATGCTTGTGGTCCCACATACTTGGGAAGCTCAGGCAGGAGGAATGCTTGAGCCCAGGAGGTGGAGGCTGCAGTGAGCCGTGTTCATGCCACTGCACTCCAGCCTGGGTGACAGAGAAAGAACCTGTCTCAAAACACAAAACAAGAAAGGACAGGACAGGACACGACAGGACAGGACAGGAAAGGAGGAAGGAAGGAAGGAAGGAAGGAAGGAAGGAAGGAAGGAAGGGAGGGAGGGAGGGAGGGAGGAAGGAAGGAAGGAAAGAAAGAGAGAAGGAGAAAGAAAGAAAAGAAATTATCTTTTAGTGCTATTCAATGTCTTAAAAGAAAGAGACAAGGAAAGTTTATAGAGAAGCAACCTGTCAACGCACAGCCTTGGTGTCCTCGATCGGCCCCACGCATGGACAGTGCACAGCGGGAGCTCTCATTTCAGTGGTAAATGATGTATAAGAGCAAGAGGCGCCTTTAGGACAGCCAGTGCCTTTAATGCCCCTAAACACTTGGGAGGGCTGGCTGGTGGTTTCCACTGTTTTATTTGTATGTCACTGGGTTGAGAGTCAGAAGGTCTGAGCTGCAACACTCACTCTGCCATTGACAAGCTTGATGACCCTGGACAAGTCATCTGTGTCTCCTCATCTGTTACGGGCTGTTGGAATGATAAATGTCACGAGGTTGCCACATTACAGGGTGAGTATGAATATGGCACATAACAGGTAAATATGAATCTTGGCCGAGGACCAGATGATGATTAATGCAATGTTGTTTTTTTCCTTTCCTGCAAGAAAAGGAAAAGCCTAAAACTCAATCTACTTTCTTGTCTCAAATACGTCATAACTAGTCCTTTTCACTTAACTCACTCACAATGTACTTTCCTGCTTGACTGAACAGTGGCTGAACTGGAGGCTGAGGTGTCTGTATTTTATCTATGTGAAGTGAATGCTTCATTCAGAGGCAAAGGGAAAAATCTAAAGAATGTGGTCAAGGTAATTTGAGCTTCATCAGTGAGGGAATGGATTTGCTGTGACCACTCAGATCCAACTCATGATGTTCTTTTGCTAGGCTTTTTGAAGCTGAGCTAACAGATAAGGGTGGCAGCCTCCTCCCCTCTTGGCTAACATTTACTGAGTCCTTGCTGTGTGTCAGACACTGTACTAAGTGTTTTACATTTATATTTTCACTTATTTCTTAGAACAACCCTATGAAGTGGATACTATTCTTAACCCCATTTTATCTAGGTCTTTGGAGAGGTTAGGCAACCTTCCAAGTTGCTCAGAAGTAGGAAGTAGCAGAGCCACAATTGAATGTTATTACCGACTATACAACATTACCTTTCTATATACCATGGAAACTGCACCTTGTTCTCTGGAATATGAGTGGGTTTGGCCCATGCCATCCATGGGTGGAGATGTAGTGGTGAAATTGATGTGGACAGAAGCCCTGAAGGGCACACCAACAAGTGACAAGCTAAACTTCCAAAGACTACATGAATGGTTTTTAGGAAATCAATCATTACAGCGCTACACAATCTATCATAGTTCCCAATGGTGACTGAAATGGCTCACTTTGGCTCTACTGGCCTGATTTCCCTGGAGGGTGCCCCTCCTCCATGCATCATCCCCAAGGCCAGAACAGCTGATGCTCTTTGCTAACTGGGCACCAGTTCCAAGGGTAGGGAATCAGAGGTAGAATGTTTTGTGAGGAAGGCCCGGTGCTGGGGCACTCTGGCCACCAGCGGACTGACAGAGCCCCAGGCTCTTCAACTTCAGGGCTTTCCCTAAGTTATCCCAAGTTTAATATTTTAAGTATATTCTGCTTTAACCGAATAACAGTTGCTGCTTTATTTTTATAAATATTATATGCTGAGGTCCAATTTGAAGGAAGCGATCTTAGAAATTAAAAGGCACAGATCCAGCTTACACTCAATGAAACAACGAAAAGCAAATATGCACATACACCTTGTACTCTTAGACTATAGCTGAACACAGACTTTAAAAATGGATTAGGCAAATATCATAGTATTCGTGCCCTCTTGCTAATGGCATGCCTGGACATCAGAGAAAGGCTGCCACGGTCAGTTAAACGGTCACAAAACAAGTTAAGACATGTAAGATGAATTATTTTGTGGGCAGTTACAATGAAAGTAGAGGACATGGTTCTTTACTTTGAAGTATTTACCACCAAATGAGAAAGAGAAAACAAATAAATGTATGCCTCAATGGCAAATCTCATTGATGTCTGCATGGAATGATAACTAGAAACTTTATTTCTGGGAACCACTAAGTAAAATAATGGTTTTCTCCTGCCAAAATCCAGACTTCTACGGATCCCCACAAATCTGAAATGACTGGTTTATCTTGCATAGCCATAAAAAATGGGCACTGATAGAGTATAAACGGAAAATACCTCAAGAGATTAAAAAACCTAGGTGCAAGGCACAGGTATGAGAGTCAGGTGTCTTGCGTCAAGCTGACCTCTCTGCTTACTGAGTATCTCTCCCTTGATTCCACAGCTAGCACCACGAGGCTATTTTTAATTCCCAGGCTTTAGACAGCTGAGTCTAGTTAGAACAAGATATCTGAGTACGGAGGCAGCAGAGAGGCGCCAAACGCCTTGAGCGTGCACTAGAAAACCTGCCTGTGCCCAAGCAGCTGAACCGAGAAAGAACAAACCCTGAGATCACGGACCAGAATGGTCAAAATAGCCCCAGGTAAGGGTCAGGCAGAGGTCGGTTTCACAGGAAGCATCTTCCTTGTCTTTGAGCTTAGCCAATGTCCAGTTCCAAGAGCTATTTTAAGTGCACTCTTAAAGCTGCTTCTACCTCACGCCCACACTAAGGTCCAGGATGGAGAGAGAGAGACAGAAAGAGAGAGGCTGATTGATTGGGCTTTACTGCTCTTTCCCTGACTTCCGTGGGTTCCCATTGTGCATCTAAGAAAGCAGGATTCAGCGGGCGTCAGGGCTGTGGGCTATATTTATACCCATCCAGCTGCCCGGTTGCTGAGCTTTTCACATTTACAAACAGCAGGAGTACAAGACGCCTTCCAGAGGGACTATTTTCTCATGGTATTTATTCTAGATTTCTCTGGGATGATCTCAGCATTCGTATCTTTTTGATGAAGAAAAAAAGAAAAAGGGGGAGGAAAATAAACAGTAGGTGGACACAGTTCTCTGCTGCCGAGGCAAGAGTATTTTCTTCTACACACAAAAGGAGAACGCTGCCTTCCTGGCGTTCTTTGCCACGCAGCCAGGTTTAGGCCTGGGAAACACAAGTAAGAGTCACACAGCGCTATGCAAGGTAACTGGGAGTAGAGGCACCTACTCATCCTTGATCTTTCCTTCCTGCCTCCTGAGTGGCAAAACAGAGCAAAGTTAACATACTAAGAGAAGGGAGGTATCCCACCAGCTGTAGAGTCCGACCTGGGTTGAATCCCAGCTGACAATGGTAGCCACTGCTCATCTGTGTGACCTTGATTCATTTACTGGAGTTCTCTGAACCTCATCTCTCCTAGTGGCCCCCAAACAGAGTTACCACTGGTTTTGAATAAGATGTTGTATGGAAGGAACAGCGTGGCTTTCTTTGTCTAATATAGATGTTATTAGACAAAGGGTTATAGAAGATGTTATAGAAAACATGTTCTATAAAGAACATGTTTCTTCTTTATAGAAGAAAACATCTTCTATAACCCTGCCCAGTCTAGGACATAAAGTCCTATGGGCCAGGCACCTGTGGTAAGCAGCACCAGGCAACACGGCGACATGGTTAAATGAACAGGGGAGCTCCACCACTCATGAGCAAGCTTGCCATTTGTGCCTCAGTTTCCTCATCTTAAATCGGAGGTAATAACAGAAACTTCTCAAAGGGCTGTTGTGAGGATAAAATGAGTTAGCAGATGTAAAGTGCTTAGGACAGTATCTGCCACAGTTAGTGCTGGGTAAGCTTTAGCTATTATTACTGTACCAACTGAAAGCTCTGATATCAGTCACCATTGTTCCAACACTAGAGTACAGACAGAATATGAAGGTAAGGGTTTTTTTTTTTTTTTTTTTTTTTTAAGAACTATTCCTTAAAAACAGACATTAAAGCTTTAAAAATGTAAACATTAGTGTATGTGAATTTCATCATTCTTCAATTTTGCATCTCCCACCCCTCCTGTAGTCCCCGAACTAAAATGTCTGTTAAATTATTTTTTCAACACTGCTCTAGTTAAACAAGAAGTTGCTATTAATAAAGTAAGTTGCTCAAATAAAATAACCATTTAGAACCTTCTGGGTCACTTACATGGAAATAAAACTTAATGCTTTTCATTTCCTTTTTCTGCCCCTTAGCTCAGCTGCAAATAAGAATTGTTGGGTTTTATAGTAGATGAATGAAAATTAAACCCCATTAGCAGATGGGACCTGACTCTGAACGAGGATTAATATTTTTTTGTTTGTTTGTTTGAGATGGAGTCTCATTCTGTTGCCCAGGCTGGAGTGCAGTGGTGCAATCTCAGCTCACCGCAGCCTCCACCTTCTGGGTTCAAGCAATTCTCCCACCTCAGCCTCCCGAGTAGCTGGGATTACAGGCATGCACCACCACGCCCGGTTAATTTTTGTATTTTTAGTAGAGACAGTGCTTCACCATCTCAGCCAGACTGGTCTCAAACTCCTGACCTCATGATCCGCCCATCCCGGCCTCCCAAAGTGCTGAGATTACAGGCATGAGCCACAGCGCCCGGCCGAGGATTAATTTTTAAATGTAATCCATCTCACAGTTGTGTGGGCCCTATTCAGGACTTTGTCTAAAGTAAATTCTTAGCTGGGTCCGGCCAACACTTCAATGGCTGTCACTGGGAGAGCAGGAACAAATGCACATCCACACCATCCTCTTCTGCTAATCCTCCTATCCAGGTAAAATCTGACTAAAATAAAGGGGCAAAACATCATAAAGAAAGGGGGCAACATACTGCTTAAGCCTTCCGTACAGAAGGAGGGCCCGGCATAGTGCCTTGGTTTCCAGGTGTTCTATACATTTATACTCTACATGTATATTGATTTATCTATTTGCAGTGGATATAGCCTTTGCTTTTAGCTGCAGCTCTCAGAGCTGGCTCCTTGCTTCATTTTGCTGTCTTTCTAAATGACCATCAGTGATGTTGCACGACTCTCCCAACGTGGTTCTCGAAATGTCTCACTTCTTCTCCAGAAAATGGAAGCTCTGTTTTGTTACTATACCCACCCTGAAGATTAGTAGGCCCAAGGTGGGAAATGAAATCGTTTTTTTCAAACGACCACCAGGTGAATCTGTTGTGCAGCTGGGTTCGAGACACATTAGATACAACCCTTGGAAAATTCAGAAGTATTATTTAAAAAACCAGCATATAACAATAACAGTATCAATGAACACTTACATAGTAGTATGCGTCAGTCACATATCTATGAGCCTGACATGTACTAACTAGTTTATTATTCACATATTGATGTCTTTATTGAATTAAATGGGTCGGTGTAAAAACAAAAATATAACTATCTGGGTTCTACCCAGATTCTTCCATAGATTTCTTGTAACAAAGGAGTTGTAGCAATGTGTTTTCATCAATTGGACACAGGAATACAAAGCTACAACTACTTGTCCCTTACGCAGGACCTTACAGGAATCTTTATGGGCCACACATATGACTCCAGTTGTACTGGTCTAAGGGTAAAAGGATAATCAGTAGTAATAACAATTTCAATGGACAAAGAGCTTTCCTCTTGAGAAGCTCTAGTTTCACATACACAAGAACACGTATTTTGGACAACATCCCTATGGCAGGAAGACTGTCAAAATTCATCAGAGGAGGAAGTTAATTTTAGCCCTGTTCTCGTTCCCCCAAATCCTCTAAAATAACAGTAAAGAGATTTTTAAGAAGGCACAAATCTACAAGGACAAAGACACCAGAAGAGATAAGGGGGTGGGGGAGGGGAGAAAAAGAAAGAAAAACCAGAAACTTGAAAGCAGATGAACCAGTGATAATTTACTTAGCAAACCCAAGAAAGTGGAATTCTAAACTCATAGTAAGGAAAGCTATGATATAACCAAACTCACATGGCAGAATCCGTGAAAGGACTGGGGACTGGTGGCACTAGTTACGTGTGAAAATCTGGACAGTTAAGTCACGGCTCCTCCCCTTCCATGGCAGATTAGAAGCTTAAGCTCTGGCTGGGCGCGGTGGCTCACACCTGTAATCCCAGCAGTCTGGGAGGCCAAGGTGGGCATTTCACTTGAGGTCAGGGGTTCAAGACCAACATGCTCGCCAACATGGTGAAAGCCCGTTTCTACTAAAAATACAAAAATTAGCCGGGTGTGGTGGCACACACCTGTGATCCCAGCTACTAGGGAGGCTGAGGCAGGAGAATCGCTTGAATCCAGGAGGCAGAGGCTGCAGTGAGCCAAGATTATGTTACTGCCCTCCAGTATTGGCAACAGAGACTCTGTCTCAAAAAGAAAAGAAAAAAAGCTTATCCTCTGGTACCAAAATGACTAGGTGGAATTAATGGAAAGTTTATATATGAAAGATTAAAAGAACATGTATATGTTGACCACTGTGCCCACTACCCCTTCTTCTCCCACCATGCTCCTAGGAGGTTGGTAGCTAGACTCTACCCTCCAGGATGGCTACTAGAAGAGTCAACCATCTCTGGGGAATCTGAGCATCCAAAGACAAAAGACCTGGAGATAGTTACTCAATGGCATCCCAAGGAAATGTGTGGGCAGGTCACTCTAGACAGCGAGTTCACCCAGGCACGGAGAACTTGCCTTCAGTGCTTGAGGGGTGCATCAACTCTCAGAAATGAGCAGACATGCAGGGATCACCAGGTGTTTGAGTATAGAAGGCAGACAGCAAAACAAAGACCAAAACCAGACAAAGGCAACGTGGGGAAAACAGACAACTCAGGGAAAGAAAAATATTATCCTGAGAGAAATAAGATATTCCAACTATGAAACAAAAACAAGATACTATAATGAAGAACAAGTCGAACAAAAAAAGTACTTGAATATTAAAAGTATGATATCAGAAACAACAACAAAAAATAGAAGAACTGGCACAAAAGGTTGAGGAATCTCCCCAAGAGGAACTTAAAATATTAAGAGGTGAAAAAGATAACTATTGGACCTATATCCTAATAATGGGAGTTCTGGAGAAAGAATGAAGAAAACAGGGGGACATTTCCCAGAATGAAAGGAAATGAATATCCAGATTGAAAGAGCATCAGGATCAGCACCGACCCAGACTAAGGCACATTACTGTGAAAGTGCAGAACCTGGGCGATAAAAATGCTTCCAGAGGACAAATAAGCCAACAAACGAAGGTTTATGCAAAAGCTTAAGGATCGGAATGGCATGGTCTTCTCAACAATGGCACTGAAAAAAAAAATGCAATGGAGTGCTACCTTCAAAATGCTGGGGGAAAATTACCCCATGTCTAAAATCATACACTAAGACAGATAACCTATCAAGTATGAGGAAAGAAGAGAGACATTCTTTAGACATGCAAGGTCTCAATACATTTGCTCCCCCTACCCTTTCTCAGGAATCTATTGGAAACTGTCCTCCATTAAGGCCAGAATCCAGGAAAGGGACTCACACCCGAAGGAGAGGAAAAGTGAAGAAAGGTCCTAGCTGGGCACCAAGCTGCAGCCCAGACCGAAGCAGGTGGAAGCTCTTGCTTCAAGGCTCATCACACCTATGGCATCTGAACTACTGAGAGGAGAGTGAGACAGGGCGGATGAATTGGTGAAGGAGATAAAAAACCAAGTAAGAAGGACATTAAAACAATAAATACCACCAGGCGCGGTGGCTCATACCTGTAATTCCAGCACTTTGGGAGGCCGAGGTAGGAGAATCACGAGGTCAGGAGTTTGAGACCAGCCTGGCCAATATGGTGAAAACCCGTCTCTACTAAAAATACAAAAAATTAGCTGGGCGTGTTGGCTGGCGCCTGTAATCCCAGCTACTCGGGAGGCTGAGGCAGGAAAATCACTTGAACCTGGGAGGCACAGGTTGCAGTGAGCAGAGATCGCACAACTGCACTCCAGTCCGGGCGACAGTGTGAGACTCTGTCTCAAAACAACAACAACAACAAAAAACAATAAATATACTATAAAAGCATCATTATCAACTCCAGGGAAAAAGAAAAGTGACTGGAAAAGAAGACGCATAAGAGAGTAGGTGACTCAGCTTCAAATGGCACTTATATAATTTTAATATATAAACACTCAATTGTTCTGTCCAAAATTATGGTTATGAGGATGCATCTATGGGAGGGGTTGGGGTAGGGGGAAGAAAGGACAAACTGTCATTTTCTACAGTGAAATAATGCTAGATAATATTTAGAACTGAAAAAAAAAAAAAAGAAACCAATACAAGCACGTGATTTAAGAATTGGAGGTGAATGACAAAAGCAGCAGTTAAGATTTGAATGTGGCTACCCTGGTGAGCAGAAAATCAAAAGGAAATCAAGAGTGAAGGGAGGGGAGTGGGGACATTGAAGGTGTTTGTAACAAGCCTTATACAATTGTTGGGTACTTCAAACTCCGCACATCATAATATCAGTAATTACAAAAACCAAATATAGTTATCAGAAGAGAAATGATGGCTCAGAGGAAAAGGGACTGAGAACTGAGTGGTCCAGATGCTAGGTTTCCTTTCTATTCAATTATACACGTCCTCAAGAGCTCCATGACACTGCTGTATTTCCTAGACCACTTTTTAACAGGTGGTGGGTAGTTTTTTTTAAAAGGCAGAATTGTTGCATTTGGTTACACACTGTGGAGGGGAAAAAAAGTCCCAATTTGTGGGTGAAATATTATTATAATTACCAGCCACATAAAAGTCTTATTAGTTCAAGATTAAAAAAAATATTTTAGAATGTTTTAGACCAATACTATGTAGTGTGAATATAGCCCCATGCTAAACACATATTGTTGGAGTCTCTAATCCTATGGAAATGATGTCAAATGAACTGCCTGAGGACTAAGAAACAATTTATTCTTAGGCTTAATCTTTTAATGGGCATTTGTTAAAGAGATTCTTGCTGTGTTGGAGGGAAAAGCATGATGGATGAGGTCTGGACTCCTTGTAAATGTTTTCTTATTGTGCTTTACTCCAGTAATTAATGTACTTTTTTTCCAGAAATACCAGGGCACTGGCGTGAAAGAATCTGTTCAAGAATGAAAACGGATTGTTCACTGGGTCTTTTATAGGGAGGTTTTTCCTCTTTCCTTTTCTTCCTTGTATTCTTTTAAATATATTTTTTATTGGATTTGATACTGGGTTGATACAACTTGGGCTTAGTGCTTTAGAAAACTGCTAATATTCTACACAATATTCTTGCCTTTGACCCAAAGCAGCAATGTCATAGACTCCATGTAAAAAAATCACTATGATCCCTTTGGCCATTTTTGGTAATGGAAAGTATGCTGGCCTCCTCCTAACTTGGCTGGCTACTTGCTGTGTGATCTTGAATACGTGGCCTAACCTCTCTGATCCACTTTACTCACCTGCAAAACGACGAGTGAGTCTCAGCCTTTTCACACCCAGAAATCTCTCACTCTAGAGAAATGTACTCCCAACAGAAATGTTACCCATATAATGTAATTTAAAATATTTTAGTCCCCACAGTAAAGAGAAATAAAGACACAATTGACATCACTTTTAATAAAATATTTTATATAACCCAATGTATTGAAAATATTTTTTTTTTTTTTTGAGACGGAGTCTTGCTCTGTCGCCCAGGCTGGAGTGCAGTAGCGCGATCTCAGCTCACTGCAAGCTCCGCCTCCCGGGTCATGCCATTCTCCTGCCTCAGCCTCCTGAGTAGCTGGGACTACAGGTGCCCGCTACCTCGCCCGGCTAATTTTTTGTATTTTTAGTAGAGACGGGGTTTCGCTGCGTTAGCCAGGATGGTCTCGATCTCCTGACCTCGTGATCCGCCCACCTTGGCCTCCCAAAGTGCTGGGATTACAGATGTGAGCCACCACTCCTGGCCGAAAATATCACTTAAACAAGTAATCAATATAAATTACTGAAATATTCACTTTTTTATACAAAGTTTTTGCAATCTGATGTGTGGTTTATACTCACAGCATAACCCAGTAAGGATCAGCCACATTCAAGTGCTTGAAAGCCATGTGTGGTGAGTGGCCATTATGTATTAGACAACAAAGGCTAGACATTTTGAAAGATTCTGCTTACTCAAGACCAGTTACTAGGAATAACTGATCCATTTTCACATTTATAACTCCAACCATAAGCAGAGCAACCTCACGCTTCCACAGCTTGCTTAACCTTACAATATTGCCTCCAAATATAGAATTACCATGAGACATCTGAAATACTAAACTTGGCTCATGGACCCACCCCCATTACTCTTTCAGACTCTTTGGGGTCTAGGGGGCATAATTGGACTAGATAACACCTTAGGGTCTTTTTCAGCTCTATCATTTAGTCATTTCAGCGTTTGATCACTGGCAACAGTATCAATTAGGCAGGCACTTATAAGAGAAAAAAAAAATATTCAAGGATTGAAATAGGGAGTGGGTCATCTGCCCAGGGAGAGTACTAGAAGGGACTGGCATCTGCTCTCTTAATATGAGCCATTTCCCTCTAAGGTCATACTGCTCCTGACAGCTCTCATTAACCCTGAATGCAGCAAAAGAAGCAAAAGGCAGGGATGTATGCAAAGAATTAATGTATTTTTAATGCTGGAAGAGTCTTTAGAAATCACCTGGCCCAATACTCTCCATGGCATCCTTCTCCAAGGGACTCGTTCAACATCACACATCTGTTTTGGGGTAGAACTACTATCTGGACTCTTGATGCAGTCCTCTTCACTTACAACTGAAGTCCCACACATTAAAAACAAAAGTAAAGACTCTCCTCTAGACATGAACGGAGGGTTCTCAAAACGCATTATATTTGGTCAGAAATCCTATATTGATCCAGTGAGACTGTGAGGACTAAATCTACAAATTATTTGCTTTTGTTTTGGGATGATGTCAATTACATATCCTATTTCCAGTTATTATATTTCATACTTGCTCTGAATTAGGGTATATATGTCTTTAATTAGGGAAAAGTGAAAAAACAAATTAAGTTGTACTTAATTGATAACAGATTTTGTGGTAGAGAAAATATTGCAAAACATGAGATGCAGGCATGAAAAATATAATAAAAATGGAGACTTCACATGAAAAGACCAGAAATGATAGCATCATGCCATATTCCCCAAAGAAGTATTACTGAGTGATGGTCAATACATAAGGCCTGGAATAATCCCAAGAGTATTGAAAACGAAGGAATATTTTAAAAAACAAGAACCCTAGCCCATCCTCAAATCCCTAGGACACATTCCATCTTATACCTCCAAATCTTCCCTTCCTCCCAGGATATGTGGCCATTTTTTTGTAGCCAATGGCTAAATTATGCAATCAAACCTGCTAAAACAAGTGCCAAAATTAGATGCCAAGCACATAAGGCATGTTATTGGCAGTATCATTCCTCTGGTTCTCAAGTTTCCAGCTAACGCCAGTGTCCAGAGTTACTCAAGAGTTTAAGCTAGAGGATTGTGAAGGGTGTAAGCAACGTGACTAAAAAAAGATGCAAAGACTGACACAAACCAAATGCAAGGCTACTTGCTATACAAGGAGCCAAGAAATCAACTCCATGGCTTAGTGACATACTTCTACCCTGCAGAGGAAGATATGTGAAGCTTGTTGCAGCAAGTCTTTCCAAAAAGGCACACATGGAAATGAAAAAATAACATTAGCACTGCCATAATTCCTCCTAATTATAACTGTAGAGGTGGTATTGGTGATCATGGAGATGGAAGAGCTTCATTCCCTAATTGATTCAACAAATACTTATTGAGCATCTCCTCCTCACTGCAGGCATTGTTCTAGGCATCAGGGGTACAGCAATGAACAAAACAGAAAAATCCCTGTTCTTGAGCTTACATCCTAGTCAGGAAATCAGGCAAGTAAACAAGTAAAATATATACTGTGTCAAATGGTGATAAGTGTTATAGAGGAAAAAAATGCCATGGAAAGGGGATGCAAATGAAGGGGTGAGGTTTACTAAGAAGTCCTCATGTTTCAGCAGATATCTCTGAAGGAGGGACGGAGTGGGTCAAGTATGTATTTGGTAGAAGAGCATCCCAGCGAGCAAGGTCAGCAAGTGCAAAGGCCTGAGGTAGGAACATGCTTGGTATGGCCTGCCATCATGTCTTGCCAGACTTAGTGGGATCCCTAACAGGCCTCTCTACTTTCACACTTCCCCCTCCTTTCTCCCACTCTCCCTCCTCCTATCCTCTACACAATAGCTAGAATGATTCTTTAAAATTCAAAGACTATGTCAATCGTTGCTTATAATTATCACTGGCAAATTATTATTATTATTTTTTAATTTTATTTTATTTTTGAGACGGAGTCTCGCTCTGATGCCCAGTCTGGATCTCAGCTCACTGCAAGTTCCTCCTCCCGGGTTTATGCCATTCTCGTGCCTCAGCCTCCTGTGTAGCTGGGACTACAGGCGCCTGCCACCTCGCCCGGCTAGTTTTTTTTGTATTTTTTTAGTAGAGACGGGGTTTCACCGTGTTAGCCAGGATGGTCTCAATCTCCTGACCTCGTGATCTGCCCGTCTCGGCCTCCCAAAGTGCTGGGATTACAGGCTTGAGCCACTGCACCCGGCCGGCAAATTAATACAAGCCAAAGTCCTGGCCAGGCGCAGTGGTTCACATCCGTAATCCTAGCAATTTGGGAGGCTAAGGTAGGAGGATTGCTTGAGGCTAGGAGTTTGAGACCAGGCTGGGTAACATAGCAAGACCTCATCTCTACCAAAAAAAAAAAAAAAAAAAAAAAATTAGCAAGGCATGGGGTGCATACTTGCAGTTCCAGCTACTCTGGAGGCTGCAGTGGAAGGATCATGAGCCCAGGAGTTCGAGGCTGCAGTGAACTATTGAGCTGTAATTACACCACTGCACTCCAGCTGAGGCAAGACCCTGTCTCAGAAAACAACAACAAAAAACACAGAATCTTTACAGGGCCTACAGGCTCCTCCCAAATCCTCTTGCCCCACTCCTGTTTCCAAACTCCACTCTTCCTCACTTGCCAATCACGTTAGACACATTTACTTCCTCGCTTTCCTTTTAATACACCAAACACTTTCCCTCCTCAAGGCCTTTACTGCTGTTCGTGCTTAGAATACTTTGAACTCAGTCACATGGCTCGCTCCTCTTGTGTTAAATGCTGTATTATTATTATTATTATTTTTTTTTGAGATGGAGTCTCGCTCTGTCACCCAGGCTGGAGTGCAGCGGTGTGATCTCGGCTCATTGCAACCTCTGCCTCCCGGGTTCAAGCAATCTTCCCACCTCAGCCTCCCAGGTTCGAGTGATTCTCCTGCCTCAGCCTCCTGAGTAGTGGGATTACAGGTGGGTGCCAGCACGCCCAGCTAATTTTGTATTTTTAGTGAAGACAGGGTTTTTCCATGTTGGCCAGGCTGGTCTCAAACTCCTGACCTCAAGTCATCTGCCCGCCTCGGCCTCCCAAAGTGCTGGGATTACAGGCGTGAGCCACGGTGCCCAGCCTGTATCTTGAGAGTACAGAACATACTTGGCACATAGCAGGTGCTCAGTTAATATTTCCTGAAAGAATGGGTCTCATCATGTCCTTTCAACCTTCCTACACTATGGTGTTAGCAGCACATTGGGGAACCACACAGACAGACAAACTACTATCAATACAAACTCCTGGCCTCACACCGGGAGGCGATGCCACGTGGTGGGGGGGACCCCAGCGTGGCTCAATCAGCCACTCTCCCATTTCCTTCACTGCCACTCCTGTATCTCTGACTTCTCAGGCAAAACAAACAAACAAACAAAAACAAACACAAAAAGGCTGTGAAGTGGGAATTTCCACAAGTTACGAAGCCTGCCCCTGTACAAACAACTGTCTTATGTTCACACACACCTTTCCTCTGGTTTCAGTGTCATGAGTGTCCATCTTTCCATTGAAAACAAAATAATACCTCCATTTTTACTTTGTCTCTTATTTCTTCTCATTTCTACAAGGACCCTGTTCCATAAATCACCACATATTTCTCCTTTATTTTCAACTCTCTGACTCTTACCAACAACTCTACATGGTTAAATACCTTCTGTTACATAAACAAACAAAACAAAAGCAAAAACCTCCCTTCACCCGCTGTTGCCTTCCAAATCCTATCTTTTCTCTCAATTCCAATCCAGTAAGAAAGTCTTCTATAATCACTTTCTTCCACATTTCAACCCACAGCAATCAGGTTTCCACCTGCCTCTCCCAGCCACACAAATTGTTCTTACCGGGTCACTGATGACTTTCCTACTTGGAAAAGCCAAAGACACCTTCAGTCCTCATCTTACCTGAATTCTATGCAGCATCTGATTGGGCAGGATCATTCTTTCCTTCCTTGATCTTTGTGATTTCCCTCCTGCCTCTCTGGGGAGCTCTCTTATAGGCTCTTGCTTCTCGTCTTGCCACCCTAGATAATGGGTTCCATGGAGACTTGTGTTTTCTGCTTCCCATCTCTTGCTCCTCATCTGGTCTGTCATTCACCTTGCCCAATCAATCTGCTTAATTGCTTGAATGTTTATCTTTCACTCCATCTCTCTGACACTGCCTTAGTTTGTACTTGTTTTTTTCTTACCTAGATCATCGCAACAGCTGCTACCTATAAAAGCCTTCTGAACACACATCCTTTCTCTCCCCTATGTAAACTTCCAGCACAAAATCTAAACTCCTTAGCACGGCATACCCTAGGCATTTTAAAAACTAGTCTTCTTTTCTTCTTTAGCCAGTCAACAGATGTGTACTTATAATATATATACCTCCCATATTTTTCTTACACATGGAAACAACTGCATTTCTTCTGTCAACACACCTGAGGTTATCTTATATATAATTTTATACTCATAGAAACCGATCTGTTACAGTTCTAAATTACTTTTTGAGAATTAAAAAATTCAGAGAGAAATAGGACATAACCAAGCAAGAGTGTCTCACTCTGTAGTCAACACCTTGCACATCTACATAATAGACTGACTCCAAGCATTTCCCAGTGAGTCCCCAATCCCTCTGTCTTTCCACATTAGTGAACAGCCTACAGAGCCAATTTTAAAATGAAAAGCAAAATATGAGCCTATTATCACAAATATTCATTCGCAGAAAACACAAATGCACATGTACTGTGTGAGTAAAATAAAAAACACGCTGTCTCTTAATAATAAAATGTTTAACATTTAACATTTCAGGTATGTTTCAGTTGTCTTTCCAGGTTAAAAACTCCTCTCAGACAAAAACAAAAAGTCTTCTTTTCTCTCTTAAAATCACCGAGAGTAGATATGTTGATTAACAACAGTTTAACAAACTGTTAGACTGTTAAACTACCACTGAGCCAAGATGTCTTGTCTAAGCTGCAGTAGAAGGTTTTAGATTCACCATGAGGAGATGGGCAAAGTGAAAGAGGGTACTTGGTAAAGATTTTATGGAGAGCCAAGCAGTGCATCTGATTTCAGCAAATAACTTGACAGTCTATCTTGACTTTTTCTTATGGGTTAGGCTGACAGTCAGCTGATATGTAGTACCACTGTGTCTATTTTCAAAAGTGATAATGTGTCATTTAAGGCATATGGCCGCAAAGAGATTTATTTGCTAGAAAACATAATCAGAATATACTTGTTAACTATAAAGATGAGTCTATGCCTACCTGGAAGGTAGTCTCTAGTGGTATGCCACGGGGATCTTTCACAGGTCCCGTCCCATTCAATCTTTTTCCCTTCCAAACAATTAACATATAGGCACAGAGAAAGCACTCATCTAATATAGAATCTATAAAGTAGGAAAGAAGAGTTCATAGAAGGGATGATAGGCATATGATCAGAATTACCTCAGCCAACTTAAATAAAATGTAATAGGGTTAAATGTAATGGCATATATTTAAGTTTTAAAAAATCCACAAAAGAAGAATTCTGGCCTTGGCTATAGTCCAAGTAAAAATGATCAATGTGAATAAACACAAATATTAAAATGCTAACATAACCTTTTGTTGCATTAATAAAATAATTGCCTATCTATTCAGCAATTAGTTTGCACATACTAGACGAAAAATACTGTTAAAGAAAGTTAACTGTTCCATTTTGGGTAAATGGCAAAGCTGAGAATCAAATCCATATCAGATTCCAAAGTTCTGTCTCTAGACTTAATGTAGAAAGAATACGCCCTATTTGGTTTCACATGGCAAAACTAGAACCAAGACCAAAGTGACACTGAGGTGAATTTCAACTCAATTTATTTTTCACATCTAGCACCATCCAAGAATGGGACGAACTATTCAGGGACATACTTCCCACTGAATACACACAAGCAGAAGAGGACTGTCCTGCTGTCTCTGGGATGCTAAAGAGACAGTCGTGACTTGGATGACAAGTTGAAATATATCATCTCTGAGGTCCTTCACAATTCTTAGACTCATCGATCTTTATGGGAAATTATTAAAGGCAATTAAAAAATAAACACTTCCGAAGAGTTGGACACTGTACATATTAAACCAGCCTCATGTTTTTCTTAAAGCAGGGATTTACCGTTGTATCATGAGGCAAGCTTCCTAGCATGCAAACAGAATTAGGAAACAAAACTCACTGAGATTTGCATAGTTCGCTAACATTTCGCACCTGTAACTGAAAGGAGGGGGAACCCAAGCTGTTCACCTTTGGTGTGCTGATCTGAGGGAATGCAGATGTGGAACTGCTTAACTTTGCCATGAAGAAAGCTTCCACAGGACATAAGAACAAGATGCAACACACTGTTAAACAGTAACTTACAATCATCTACTGGACTTCTATATTTTTGTCTGCTCAGCATCCACATACCCCATTTGGGAGAATCCCAAGATTGGCAAAGTTTTCTCCCCTGCTCCCTGGAACATAACCTGGACTCAGTCAATCAGATGCACTTGCTGCAGTGTTTGAGTCTTCAGGGAGTGACCAATTCCCCAGGAATGGTGAGACGTTATTTATGGCAGAGGTGCTAGTCTCACAAATTCATGTGTCCATTGGCAACCATGCTGTGGTGGCATCCTAAGAAAACTGTCCTTATGGCTCCATCTCAGCTAAGCTCTTGGCTGCCAAGTATCCTTTTGCTTCTGCTACCTTATCAGCTAATGAGCTGGCCAATATACTTCCAATAAAACCTTTTTTTTTTTTTTTTTTCTGATTAAGTTCTTCAGAGTTTGCCGGGCGCGGTGGCTCAAGCCTGTAATCCCAGCACTTTGGGAGGCCGAGACCGGCGGATCACGAGGTCGGGAGATCGAGACCATCCTGTCTAACACGGTGAAACCCCGTCTCTACTAAGAATACAAAAAACTAGCCGGGCGTAGTGGCGGGCGCCTGTAGTCCCAGCTACTCGGGAGGCTGAGGCAGGAGAATGGCGAGAACCCGGGAGGCGGAGCTTGCAGTGAGCCGAGATCGCGCCACCGCACACCAGCCTGGATGACTGAGCAAGACTCCGTCTCAAAAAAAAAAAAAAAAAAAAAAAAAAAAAAGTTGTTCAGAGCTTTTGGTGGTTGTTGTTATTTGCAAGGAAGAACTGGTACAGTTCTAAAGTGTTATACCACAGAATGAATTCAGGTGAATATTTGCTCTTGTCCCAGTGCAGTAAAAAAGGATACAGGCTACTAAACCTAAAACCCATTCTAATGTAAACCCCAAATTTTCTTCTAAAAGGCTGGCAACCCAAGTGACAGATATTCGTATAACCTCAACTTAAAAAAACAAAAACAGCTACATCGATCAAACTAGAGGTTATAACAGTTACAGTTCTAAGAATATACTGTGTAATAAATTAAAACTTTCAGACTGGGTCATTTATTCAGCACATACTTACTGGAAGCCTTCTCTGTGCCAGAAAGAGAGAAAAGGAAGGATTTCTAATTAACTTTTGTTTTTCAGCATCCATGTAAAAGCAGAGAAGGCTAAAGGTAGAGCAATTGTGAAAAATACGGGCAAAACCTTTTTAAAAGTCACGTCATCTATTTGCTATTGCATACAGCTTTATTTCTTGTAAATTTCATCAGTTCATTTAATTACACAGCACACTAGGCAAATGCAGAAGGGAATGAATGGTTACTTCTCAGCAATTCTCTTCACACTTTTCATCTCTGTAAAGAAGGATTCTCATCATGCACTGAACAGTCACAGTGGGCACCGTCTATACCAACCAATTTTCTAATAAAAACCTGGCTATCTGGAAAAGCTCTGAAATGACCCGTTCTAGAGATCCAAGTTTTCCAGGGTATCGTACTAAGCACCAAAGGTTATTTCAGTGATTATTTTAAGAACTCTAGGGGAATTTTTCCACATTATATATTTTCCTTCTGGCAGAAAAGAGAAAAATAGCAGGCAGCCAAATGGTTGCATCACTTGAACTATGTCATTTCAATCCTGGAAATATTTCTGTCTTGATTCCCTAGGTAGAAAAGTGGGCCTCGGTATGGAGGCTATTTTTAGAGTCTGACTTCTTTTTTGGGCAATCCATTCCTTTCTTGATGTGAATGATTACCAAGTCTAGCTTTGAACTACAGTTTCAGATCAGAAATAAGCACATCACAGGAAAAGTCAAAGGAGTTTCAAGTTTTTAAGATGGGAACTGAGCAAATTCAGTACTGAGTTCTGGGGAAGGGCTTGTGTGCTCAATTTCTGCCAAATATATTTGCTGCAGTGATCCTCTAAGAACCATAAAAAGTACAAGCTGTAAGAGAGCAAATCATTTCTAAAATGATGAAAGGCTGAGTTTTAAAAGAGAACTTATTCGGGAAACCATGCACAAATATACGCAGAGACGCACGTGTGCATCCACAAAGACAGAAGTCAATAGGCTCAACTCATATGTTTGGTCGAAGCCCAAATCTATGAAAAAATAGAGCAAAGCATTTAATCTGGCTCTGAAGTCTTCAGGGCCTAGATATAGGAAGGACAAAAGCCACACTAATATCTACTTACAAGGTAAATCTGGTTTTGGTTGTTTGCGAGATAAAATAACCACCAACCCAAGTCTGACAGTTTGACAATGTTCAAGACGCTACAATAAGCGGGCAGCCCTAGGGCTGTATCACTTGAACAATCAGTTTTATAAAAGAGTAATGTGTCTAATCCTCTGAGGCCTTTCATCCTGAAATCACTCACATGGAGGGCTCCAATCTTAAAGAAAGAACTTAGCTTTTATATAAACCATGCAATACAAGCTCAGGGTACATAACTGGACTAATTTAATGGTATTTGAAAGAAGAGTGGTGTTTTTTTGTTTTTTTTTTTTTTAAGAAAGAAAAGCTAAGAAATCTATGGCTCAACAAGGGAGTTCTCTTTCTCTTCTTCCAATAAGGTATCAAATAGTTTCAGGCAGAGTTGGGAACGATTTACCCTCCATGAGGAAAAGGCAGCAGGATATCCACGTAGGTTTTCACTCAGTGCCTCAGCCTGCTTCTTCTGGTTCGATTCAGTACACATATATTGAGAGCATCAGACATTATGCCCGGCCCCAGGAATCTAAGATGGTTACATGAAAACACTGCCTTCCAAGAACTCAGGATGAGCACTAGCCAGGCCTCATTTTTCTGGGAAAAAAGTTTCTTCTAGGGACACCGCTCCTCAAGTGGTTCACAACAGACAGGGCTATATTAAACACAGGTGTGTGTGTGTGTGTGTGCGCGCGCGCGCCAGGCTGCCCAGGAAGGCGCTGTCATTCACTGAGGACCTGCCATGCACCAGACGCTGGACAGGGCCCTTCATAAGCAATAACTCTTGTAACTTCACAATAACTGCATGAGATAAGCATTGTGATTCTCCTTTTAAGGGATGAGGAAACTGAGACCCTGAGACATTCAGTCCTGCAGTAGGCTCCAAAGCAGGTGCATTTTCTACTATTTGGCATGGCTTGCTCTGAGAACAGAAGTTCCAGGTCATGTAGGTGAGATTCACCCATTCATAAATGCTTAAGAACCATCTAGGGTGAGCCGAGTCCCGCTGTGTGCTGGGGGAATGCACTGGTGATCAATCTGGCATAGTCCCAGCTCTTGGGCTTCAGTGGTGAGGATAAACTGGGAATCTGTGTTAAGGAAAGTTGAGAGATCTTGGAAGCCCATTGGAGGTGCTGGTGAGTCTTCTGTGAAGCCTGGCATGAATAAATGGCTTAAACTGAGGCCAAAAGGATGAACTAGAATTATAGTTCCAGGTTGCAGGGTGGAGGTGGGTCGGGGGAAGGGTTTACAATGAGGAAGTGTGTTGTAGTCAGAAGAAAGAGGCGAGACAATGTGATCAGCATGGGAAATGGGAAAGGCCCAGTACGGCTGGAGTACAGACAGCAAAAAGGTGAGTGGACCCCCAGTTCATGCAGAGTCCAGAGCATGCGGGATCTTGACGGCTGCTGCATTTATCCTATTTGCGGCAGGAAGACAAGGAGGGGTTTTAAGCGCAGGTCGAGAGGGGACAATGGAAAATGCCCACCCAGATTTGCATTCTAACGCAATAAATCTAGGTGCAAGCTGCTGGCTATAGAAGTGACCCACTACGCCCTGATGGACAGAAATAATCCTGGGCAGTGCCAAAAGAAAAAAAAACCCCACAGTAAAGAAAGAGAACAGAATTCTACCCACAATCCTTCTACCTAGAGATAACTACAATAACTATTTTCCTCCATAGCCTTCTGGTTTATTTTTATGGATTAAAAACAATTGAGATGACTCTGACGAGAGAGATTTGTACCCTGCCTTTTAAATTATATGAGTATTTTTAAAATGTGATTTTTTTTTTTTTTTTTTTGACACGGAGTCTCACTCTTGTCGCCCAGGCTGGAGTGCAGTGGCGCGATCTTGGCTCACTGCAACCTCCACCTCCCAGGCTCACGCCATTCTCCTGCCTCAGCCTCCTGAGTAGCTGGGACTACAGGTGCCTGCCACCACGCCTGGCTAATTTTTAAAATACTTTTAGTAGAGACAGGGTTTCACTGTGTTAGCCAGGATGGTCTCGATCTCCTGACCTTGTGATCCAACCGCCTCGGCCTCTCAAAGTGCTGGGATTCCAGGCGTGAGCCACCGTGCCCAGCCTAAAAAATGTGATTTTTAATTAGTGCATAATAGTCCTGCATAATGACCTGCCTTAATTTACTGAACCATTTCCTTGCTGGTGGCCCCAGCTGTTCTGCACAACCATGTGTAAGAAGGTTTGTCCACATCACAGAGTGTTCCCTAGGGATGGATTATTAGAAAAGGAATTAGTGAGCCAAAGAGCAACACTGTTCTAAGCAACACTGTTCCATATTGCTGAAGTGCTTCCATAAAAGTTATGCCCACTGGATTATCTTTTTGTTCTGCGGCTGCTGGTGTTTCTCCATTTCACTTCTGTATGTCGGCCTCCTATGTGAACTGCTGACGCTTGGAGTGACCACGTGTGTCAGGTAGAAATAATGTGTCCATCTCCTCATAGCTACATGTGTACTGAAAATTAACATTTAAAAAATCCTAGCTGGGTGTGGTGGCTCATGCCTTTTATCCCAGCACTTTGGGCAGCCACAGCGGGAGGACGGCTTGAGGCCAGGACTTGGAGACCAGCCTGGGAAACATAGCATGATCCTGTCTCTACAGAAACAAACAAACAAACAAAAATCCTGCCAGTTCAAAAAACAAAAAACTGGTATTTTATTATTCTAAAAATCAGCATTTTTAGTATTTGTTGGGATTTATTCTTTAGTGAGTTATTTAATTTAATGATTGAGCCAAGGTGTAAGTCAGGTCACCATATTGGGACATTTTTAATGCTGCTGTGATGGGCTTTAGCATAGCGCATCGTCCTGCATCCTCATCATCACATCACTGAGGATTCACTTTAAATACAAGGGATCAATTCTATCACCCGCAAACCTCCCTGGGCTTAGTCTTGAGCTCCTCTTTCCACATCACCATGAGCTCCCAGGCTAAATCTTGAAACGCCACTGCTGGTGACTCTTACAAATCCAGGGCTGGTAATAATCACCATCAAGCACAATTCACAGGCTTGATGCCTGGCACTGTGGTAGACACAGTAGAAAGCGGATGAAACAGGTATCTAGAACTTTAGAAATGCTGGTCAGACTGAAAATACCAGGTTAGACAGACCCAAAGAGCCACATGAAACGGAAACAGATCAGCACCGTGAAGCAATCAATAACATATTGACGTGTATGGAAAATAGTAATAACATGGTGCTCAGTGCAGGGAACCCTCGCTGTCTCAGTGACTGCCCAGAAACCACTTCTTGGATGTGCTGCTTGTATGGTTTATCATGTTCCCCCGGCCCTTCAGCAGCTCACCCAACAGGAAAACTTCTAAATGTGGACCCAGTGTGAGCAGTGACCTGAGCAAAGACCTGCAACTAAAGCCGTGATGGCGCCTTCTGCACACATCTGGTGGGGTAGGTGGAGTCTCCCCTCTAGATTGTAAACTTCACAAATTAACAAGGAAAAACGTCTGATCTTGTCTACCACCGTATTCACAGCACCTAGCAGCTATGAGGCTCATCCCAGGTGCTCAGTTAATATTTGCTGAAGATGTGAATACAAAATTACCCTAAAGACATTTTAATGAATAATAAAGACAGCAGTGTCTGTATTTGATTTATGGTTTAACCCCAGCACTCATCACAAGGCCTGCCACTAAATAAGACTCGTAAATGTTTGTTGTGAATGGTTAAGTTTTTTTCCACAGTTCACTTTCTAGGATTAGAACCTGTGTGAGGGAGGCTGCAGTACAATACCAGCTTCCCTGGTCTCTGCCATCAGTTCTGCTGCCACCATCCAGTCATCTTCGTGAGGCCACAGTCCCAGGGACATCGGCTTTACCCTTCAATAGCCCAACTATTTCTTTTACTTCCAATTATTAACAGTGAAATTCTCAAACCACAGTTTTGACTGCAGAAAGCAAACTGATCAGTGGTTCAAGGCTTCTTCTGAGGCTGAAACCATACAGAGACAGAAAATTACAAATACAGCACACAGAAGGCGTCTAGCCACACCCAAGTCTGCAGAGATCGTGTTTTTATACCCAGAGTTCCTGATTAGAGACATTCAGCTTAATAATGACCCACACATAGCAAGGGGAAGGTCTGATCCCCTTGTCCTGCCTGACCCCAGGGCCACAGTCCTCTGCTGCGTAAACTCAGAATGCCTGGGGGTTATCTAGAGCAGTACCCTCTGTCATTCAGAGACCAGTTAACAAGTTGCTGGTTGTTCATTTTCTCCAAGTTCCTTCAAGGAGCAGTTTTGATGTGGCCCTCAGTACCGTGGCTGGCGTGTAGGCTTGTATTTTACCAGCTTGATTATGCCAGAAGAGGTGGTTAGCTGAAACAGGTCTACCGGTGGTATATTTCAGACAGACTATGAGTTTTGTATAATCTTTCGTGAGCCAAATGAAAACCCGGACACCATTTATTTACATTTGTTTGTTCCTCTTGGGAGGAGGGAAAGGTGCTTCAGGTGCCAACAAAGTTTTGGAATACAGACACTAAGGTACAGCTCATGCTTGTTATGTCACATCTCTACAGGACCTGGGACAAGCAGATGTGTAGGACACTGTAACTGATGATATGAAGGCAGAGTCCATAGTCTCTTCACCTACATCCAGCCTTTGACTTTCTAATTCTTCTCTCTGCACCAGCCCCAGTATTCTAATTGCTGACTCTCTTGGCTGGTTAACACACAGGATCTCTGTGCAGTTCCCTAGGCGGTGGGGCTATCGTCAGGCCAAAATGAAATCCAGGCAGTTTGACGACCAGGAAGAACACTGCTTAACCCTGGACCTGAAACTGCTCAGAACCTTCCCATTTCACCCTCCTTCTCATTGAACTCTCCTCCTTTCCTTAAAAGCAAAAACAAGATGAACAAATAAACACCTCCCCTTTTCCTCCCCTTTCTGAGATCTGCCAACTTCCTCTTCCATGGGCCTTGTGGTTGGGTCTTGCTCCCAACGGTCTCTCAAACCCTCAGCCGGCTGAGCTCCAGGTCCGCCCTCAGTTGTGTGATGGCAACAGCCAGTCTCTGCCTGCTTCACTCTCTCTCTCTTCTCTGTGGCAGCACCCAGGCGATGGAGGAGGGCAGATGCCAGCCAGCGCAGCAGCAGGCGGCACTGTGTTTCCCCAGTGTTCAGGTCCACCACATTCATTCTGTGGCGCTTCCACAATGGCATTTGTAACACAAGCCCTGTGGAAGGGAGTTCCAGGAGAACCTTAGCTTGGGAGGACTGCCTTCCCAGACTCGGGATAGACAGTCTAGGGTCTGTTTATGTTTTCCAAGATACCAAGTGTAAGTCCTCTTACAAATATGTGCACTGTTTTCCTCAACTGCCTTCATTTTCCTACCAGAACCCTGCTTATTTCTGCAAGTCTTTCCAGCCAGGCCATGAGAAAAGTGCTTCAAACACCTTGGACTGAGCCATGGATAAAGTCTCCTTCAAAGGGGTTCACAGCTATCACGGATCTCTTCCTTATAAGCAGAATAAACAATTTAAACTAGCGGATTACAATAAAATAATGTATATTTATATTTGAACTAGATGGTGCCAATGTTCTGAAACTGGAATTTCACAATAAGGAAACCATGGTCTCAAATTCAACCTCTCCATCTTGTTCATTCCCACATCAGGTCAAGAGCTTCTGCATTTTCCACTCAGTCTCAGTGTAGCTGAGACTTGAGCAGAAAGATTTTTAATTAAAAAAACCTTATATATATATGGCTCTTTGAGCTCTTGCTGAGTTAAAAAAAAAAAAAAAAAGTCCTTTTATACCAACAAAGTAAACTTAAGACAAAAAGGTGACAAGGCAGTAAGATCAAGATTTTTCATATTTCTTTTTTTTTGTTTGTTTTTTGTTTTGAGACGGAGTCTCGCTCTGTCGCCCAGGCTGGAGTGCAGTGGTGCCATCTCAGCTCACTGCAAGCTCCACCTCCTGGGTTCCCACCATTCTCCTGCCTCAGCCTCCCGAGCAGCTGGGACTACAGGCACCTACCGCCACGCCCGGCTAATTTTTTGAACTTTTAGTAGAGACAGGGTTTCACTGTGTTAGCCAGGATGGTCTGGATCTCCTGACCTCATGATCTGCCCGCCTCGGCCTCCCAAAGTGCTGGGATTATAGGTGTGAGCCACTATGCCTGGCCAAGATTTTTCATATTTCAATCCTGATCTTGGACCTTCCTGAGACCAATCTTAGAAACAGCTTTATGGTATGAGCAATCTAAAGATCTTCCAACATCACGATTCTAAAATAAAAATTTTAGGCTTTTGTTGATTAAAGATAGACCAGAGAGAATCACAAGGAAAGTTTAAATGGAGCATTACCATTCTTAGTTGTTCTTTTAATCATGCAGAATGGTAAAGAGGCACTCTGACTTGGTGGTGGAAGAGAACTGCTAGTTTGTTTTAGTCAATATCAAGTCCATAGCTGACTTTTAGAGGAAATATGTAATCAGTTACTTCCTGGACTCACTGTGGTTTAACTCTCCCACACCCCAAGAATTAAACTCCTTAGAAAAGAAATTTTGGGGTGGGGAAACTGGTTCCCTTTAAATGTACACAACAGAAACCATCACCCCATCAATTAAACAAGGAATCTCATTTCAGAGTATACCCAAGGCCAGGCACGGGCGCAGACATGATCACTGAAAAGCATCTTTACTATTCGGACACCTTTGACTGTTGAGTCATAAAGTTTCCCAGGGAGGAGGTTCATGAAATTATTAAATTATATCACTGTTCTTCTGAATTCAAAAACATTCTCTTGTGGTTTAAGATAAACAGTGATCTCTGAGTCTTTCTGCAAACTAATAACCTTTTGCGACCAAGACTCCAGAAAAATGAACCCTTCTGTTGGCTGCCTAGCCTCCAGACGTTGGATTTGATGCTCAGAGATTAATCTTTAACAGAGATGAATCACACCTTCTACTTTTTAGGTGTTTGAAAGTTTTCATACACATGATCACAACATTATCACACCTTTGATGGTGTAGGAAAAGGCACACTGTATTACATTTAGTCATCTACCTTTCTTACTGCTAATGTATCATACTAAGGGCTTTCGATATAATTGGATGATTGACCATTAGCACTGGTGGGAATCTGAGAATCTGGAAAATAAGAACCTGTGAGGTGATTTCCTCATATCACAGTGTCAGAGCTGGGTCTGGAGGCCAGGCTTCCTGACTCCAAGTTACACTCTTGCTCTACTGCAATACGGTTCTTTGCTATGCAAGTCTGATTCAACCTTGTATGAATTTAGCTGAAATCTGAGAGAACACTGCATTCTCAGAAGAGTCTTGGTTTACTCAGAGGAACCCAAGTGGTTAAATAGGACATGGTGTTGGTTATTCGAACTGAAACTTCATGGCCAGAACTCTACAGGGAAGGGGAGTGTGGATCCATATTTCTTGATTTCTTCCTCTCTATTTGCTGTGAGGATCCACTTTCTCATGGGAACCCAAAGCTCTTAGTGTAGAGTTGTCATTGGCGCCATGTTGATCTGTTACCATGGAGATCACTCTGGTAACATACAAACCTGCCACCAGTCCAGACATACAAGTATCTCATTCTGACTCCCAGAAGGGTTTCTCTACCCCTACTCCCACCAGTTTAAAGTTTATCTCTGCTGAGATTTAGCTCCAAAGTATTTAGAGTTTGACTTTTAAATATCATTAAAAGTATGACTACTCAGACAAAGTGGGGGATACTGAAAAGGTGTCTCAACATTATAAAGCAACAAAGTTGACACACAGCAATGGTCCTCTGGGTTAGAGTTACAGACTCGGTTCTTACATTAGTTGACCAAACAAAATTACAATGTGGAGTGGGACATCACTGAAATCACTGCCTACCCTACCTCTTACTGATATCTGCAATGCACTATTTACACAATATCTTGCTCATCACAGTGAGCTGTAAAATGTGAAAGCACTGCTCAGTGTTAATCCCTACAAAGTCCTGCTATGTTTTCAGACACTGGAGTTCCTATATGTGGCTGGTCAATGGCAATGCTGTCACAACCAGTCTCTAATGGGAGAGACAAATAGACTAGATGTTGCTATGCAAGTCCATTGGATCAACCATGAGGGTGCCACAGAGCCATTTCATAGGCACTTTTCTTTTTTTTAAGAGATGAAGTCTTGCTCTGTTGTTCAGGCTGGAACGTTAGTGGCACAATCATGGCTCACTGTAGCCTTGAACTCATGGGCTCAAGCAATCCTCCTGCCTCAGCCTCCTGAATAACTGGGACCACAGGCACATGCTGTTACTTACTCATTAGCCGTGACTTACTCTTTATTCACAGAAGTCAAAAAGGCATTCTTTCTCAAGCACCACAAAGGCTACATTTGTGCATGGGTCCCTGACACCTTTCTAGAAGAAGGTTTATTTTAATTTCCTCTAAATCCTAAGGTTATTGGAAGATATGTAGAGGAAGGGAAGGAGGACGGACCTAACAAAACAAGTCTAGCATCCGGTTGACAGTGGCTAGATATGACCCTCTCTGTTAGGAATTCCAGAAGTCACAGAAGGAAGGCTGCGACCGCCATGTTTATGTTCAGAACCCCCAGGCTTCAGGATGGGCCTGGATCACATGGGGACAGAAAGTTCTCTGGCTTCCTTTAACATGGGCACAGGCAACTCGGCATCCAGTAAGCATGAGGAAAGTGAAGGAGGGGGAGCTTCCTTCCTCTGGATGCCCATCCTGAAACCCGAGCCACAGCCTCAGTCACACGGGGTCTTGGTGGTGCAGGGAAAGTGTCAGGCACGTGAGAAGGCACTGTCACCTCCCAATATCCACAAGGCAAGGGTTGATGGTCTACTGGGGATCTCAAGGCCAAGAAGGCTTGTTCCTTTTCCCCAGCGCTGTTTCCTTGCATTTTCCTGATTACCAGCACCTGTGTCTGAAAAGCAAAGGCTATGAAGATGATGATATAACTCAAACTCACTTAGGAGCAACTTTCTACTTTTTTTTTAAATTGAAATGAGAGGATGGCGAATTCCATCCACCTGTCAGTCATCTTGCCCCGGTGAGAGCCTCTTCAGCCCGGGAATCTCTGTCTCTACCATCCTCCTCTTATCCTGTTCTTCTCCCTTGCCACCTGCCCAAGGGCACAGGTAAGAGACACACCCGGGGAGTCACAGCTCTGGGCTTCAGGAAAGTGCACCCCCGTTCTGAAGACAGCTCTTATTCCAAATAAGAGCTACCTTCCTTCTTACTTCCAAATGAAATAACTTTACTTCAACCCCTCAATGTCTTCCACCTTCCCACACTTCCTCACCAGAGGAGCGAAGGGGCATGTTACAGTCTAGATCTGGTCACAGCATTTCAAGGATACTTTCTTTTTCTGTACCTTAAGCTCAAATGGGGAATATGAAGGAAAAGAATTTTTTAAAAGACCCCACTGGCTGCTATAGGCCAGTGAAAGATTCAAGTGAAAGATTAAATTTCTCTGCAGGAGAAATGACACCATTTCTCCCCTTACTATGAACTCGAAATGACACCTACATAGTATTTTGCTACTCGTGCCAAAGAATAACTTAGTACTGTGAGTCTTTTATAATTAGGTGCCATCAAAATCGTTTTTTTTTTTTTTTTTCTTCTCAGATTTTCTCCAGGATGTTATCTGTGTTTTAAATAGAAGTGAATTTTTAAAAAAATATTTTGGCCTTGATTGAAAAATAGTTTTGAAAGTCCATATTCTCCAGGGAAGAAAAATGAGATTAACAATGAGAATGAGGAAGATAAGTAAATTCTGGAACTATCTATGCCCAAATAAGTGAAAAATAATAAAACTCTGGATTTCAGCAATAGGACATACACTAAAAGCTTACGTGAACAGAGTAAAGCTAATAAAATCAAACACAGAAGAACAAATGTATATTCTGTGAAGAGTTATGTGAGTTTTAGATATTTACCTCCTGTAATTACCACTCTACTGGGCACAGTAGGTGCTCAATAAATACTGGTTTTGATAATAATTATCCAAGTTTTTTCTTTCTTATTCTGAGTTCCTTCCTTGCTTATCTTTGTATTAGCATTGAGCATTGGGGTTCTTCAATCAATCCTTGTTAAATAGAACAAGATTTGAATTTTCTTCAGAACAAGCCCAAGCAGCCACAAATGATATTCCAAGGAATTTCACAAGGAGAAAGAGGCAGTCAGGTGCTGGCCACCTTCTTTATGTAGCTGGAATGTGGTAGGCAGATTTCTGTCCTAATATGCAAGGTGTGGACAGAGCTGGCCAGTGGGGTTCCAGGCCAAGCTGGCCCCAGGATGAACCAGAACAGGCTCTCTTCCAGAGACAAGGGGAAGGGTGATGTTTGCTCAGTTTATCAGCCGGGTACATTATTTTCCACAATGGAAAGTTGCAGGCTTTTTTGCCATTTTGAGTATGCGGACTGTGAGGTTAATTTTGTTTCTTTTTGCAGCCCTGGTATGGGTTTGACTTCGGTTCTAAGCATGAGGTCAATTTAACAGCAGTCAAAACAGAAGGGGTGCACTGAGGGGATAAAGAACACAGGCTGTGGAGCAGGCAGACATGAGTTCAAATTCTGGCTCTGCTACCTGCCAGTTCTGTGGCCCTGACCCAATTACTTGCCATCTCTAAGCCCTAGTTTCTGTATGTGTAAAGCAAAGATACTATCAGCTACCTGCCAGGCTTGTTGGGAGAATAAAAGTAATGAGGCAATTTATTAAAGCACTAGTAACACATAGTACACACCCAGTAAACTGTGACTTTCCACATGGTATCTAAGTTTTCTGGTACCTTGGTTTTCTCCAATCAAAATGGGTGTTTAGAAGACTGTTTGAGGCAAAACTGCTAATAGTTCTTTACTAATACAAACGGAAAGACAGAGGAAGAATAATGCAGCAGTCCTAAAACTACATATCAGCACATTAAAAAAAAAATCAAATCAGCAGGACCAGTCAACACTGGGATTGTACCATGGAAGCCAATTTGGACAAGGAGAACCATAACGGGAATGGCTTAAATGAGCACCCATTTGGAAATATCCTGAGTGTCCCCTGGAGCAGCTGGGAGGAAGGAAACCAAAGCCCCAAGAGAACCTTCTCTTGAGCAAACTCATGTTCAACCCATGATCCTAGTCATTTTCATGTCAGCGTTCAGAGACCCCCTCAAAACAAGTTGCTATAGATGACATATCTGGCAACCACCCTTTTTCCTGTTTACATCAGATATACTTATTTAAAAAGTGCAGCTTTTTCATGCAATCTTCATCAGACAAGCTGTTATACAATGAATATTTCTTCCCTACTCTTTAGAATAAATCCTATAAACAGCTGCTAAAGGCAAAAACCTCTTAAAACGGATTATACAATGCTAGAGTTGGACAGTTTATTCAAGTCATAGAGTTTGATTTCTCCCAGTTTTACAGATGAGCAACTGAGGCTCATCAAGGTTAAACAGTTTACACCAAGTCACAGGCAACTGAGTGACGGACAGGATTGAACCCTGGCCTCCTGGCCCCAAGTCCAATATTCTTTCTGCTATACCATGTGGCCACCTGAAACTTTTCACTTGCTTATTTTCCCCCCCAGAGCCCAGCCATGCTGCACACATAGAAAACTTCCGCTAAATATTTGCCAAATATATCTACAAATTCTACAATTCTGCTGTCTTAGCCTAATACTGTATTTCAGTGCCCAAAGATCCTAATAGTGGTTTAATAAGAAGTATGAAGGCTTTAGAGGAATTCACAAAGTGCCTCTGAAATCACAATCTAATTTCCTCACAACAATGTGAAAAAGGTATTACTGTACCCATTTTAGAGATAAGGAAACTGAGGCTGGGAGGTTCAGTGACTTCTTCAAGGTTACATTGCTGGTTGTATATTGCTAGAGCTGGCCCTTGAATTTAGAGAGCTGATTCCAAAGCCTGTGCCTTTTTTATTTCATTAACTTAAGCGTAATTAATAATGACTGTTCTCATGCCCCAAATGATACGGCCATCCTTCTTTCTTCTAGCCTGTTCCATTAAGGAAAGAAATTTAGTTCCTAAGGCATCATCATGTCAATTTCAGAAACAAAACAAAGCACAACATGCAGCCTGATGGAACTGAAGAAAATGACATGTTCAGGTACAAGCACCTCGTCCGCCCAGCACAGGGCCCTATTTCCTTCAACAAAGCCAAGAATTCAGACCCAGCTCCCAAGACTGGAATAGCACTTACATTTACTGCCTTCAAGATTTTAAAGGCCGGCCTGAGGAAATGGCTGCATTCTCCCCCGACTGCCCGCCCCCACCCCATTGCTGAAGACGTCTTCAATCATTGCTTTATGTCAAAAGGGGAAGGAAAGAGGTCATTTCTGTGTCTTGGCAGCATGGGGCTGTCACATAACCTACAAGGCCTCCATGCAGGTCAGGGATGGGCGAAGCCACAAAGCAAGGCAGCAAGAAACAGGCTCCCGGCCTGGCTGCCGGCTGCTCTCCAGAGCTGTTCAAGATGGAGCTGGTGGCAGCTAATGGCGGGGGTGGGAGGAAGGGAGCATGAAGAAGGCTGTGAAGAAAGGTGTGGGGGGACGGATATAATCCGGCATACAGAAACCTGTCAGGATGGGATTTATTTTTGTTCTGTGAGGGAGTATAATAGGGCTTTGCCTGCACTCTCAATAGCTGTTTTGAAGTGAACCCGGCTGGTATGTCTTTAATTTGTCATTTCATTATGAAACTGTTTCCCTTCCAAGAAGCCTTCAAGTCAGGAAGCTCTGTCTGCCCACACAGGAAATTCCTTTGCTTCAACTTCCCCAAAAAGGAAATTTCCCTCAGAAGTGAGCCCAGCATATGCCTTTGAGCAGAGCTGCTTCAAGAAACTTTGGCAGCTGAGTCCTGAAAACACCCCTGGCTTTCTGCTGGGATGTGTGGATACGCAGTTCAGCCTTCACCCAGCCAGTGGGGACCCCACCGAAACGGACCCTGGCCCACCTCCTCCTCTCTCTTCTTCATTCTCCCGTGCCCTTGCCCTTCATCACCTCCTGTGAGCCGCCAAGAGTTTTAACTCTGCGAGAGGCAACCAGTACCTGCGGCTTTCATGAAGAAACAAGCATACCTGCATCACACAGACGCTCACACACACCACAGGACTGTCCCAGGACAGTCTCAGTACAAGGCAGCTACTCTTGTTTCCCCCTCCGTCTCATACACAAACTTGAGACTTAAGGCAGAAAGCCTGCAGCATTTCAAATGAAGAGGGCACAAGAACATAAAATAACAAATTATAGTTCCTAAAGCATGTATGTTACCAAAGTACCTTTTATCAAGGGTGGTGGCTTTTTTTTTTTTAATCCCATGCACACTTTCCCAGTGAGGATTTTAAGTAAAACAAGGAAGGGGGAGATATCTCAAACCACAGCCTTATAAAAATTAATCTCTCAGACATATTGTGAATGGCTAAGTGGTGAGAGCCCACAGCAGCTGTGCTGAAGTGAATAAGACACAGTATTTTATGAAGCTTCTTAGCAAAGAGGCATTAGCAGGAAACTGCCAGATTCACAGTTAAGTTTTTAATTTTCCATTTAAAATCACTTCATTAAAAAAAAAAAAAAAGTTGTGAAAAGGAAACAATACAGAGACCTAATGCACAAAAAAGAGGGAATGGCACTGAACTTGAGACTGCATATCAAGCGGTGGGGACCAAGAGAGACGTAGACAGATGAGGATCTAAGACGGCCCTGGATTTTCACTCTGCAATTAGATTGCACTGGTATGGTAGGGGGTGGGTTCTGATCTTATTATACTATGTATGTGCCGGGGCTCTGAAAGGGATAGTATTTACCAGGAGACACAGCAAGGGACTAGGGAGAGTCATATAGCTCGCTAAAATCTGGATATACAAACCCTGAAGCTTGGGTTTGTGGTAGATGTTTTCTGTGGGGTAGCTTTAAATTTTTATTTTAGTGAGTTATTCTGTTTTTCTAAAATTTGTGAAGCTTTAACCACAGTCGGATCTCAGAGGGGAACTCAACACTATTTTTCATGTTCTTAAAGCAAAGAGATTAGGCAATAGGGCTTTGGCTTCTATTGGAAGGCAAGGTGTAGACTGGATGGACCTGTCTCCCACCTACCACCTCTGTGACTGCAGCCAAGTTTCTTTTCCTCTTTAAGTTTGACTTTTCGTCAGTAAGATGAGGATAATAAAACCCAGTTCACAGGACTGTCTAGAGGGTTAAATGATATAATACATGTGAAAAGCGCCTACCGTAAGCACTCAATAAATGGAAGTTATTATTCCACATGAAGAACTACAAAGGATCTTCCCCCCAAATTCTGCACACCTCCTCCTTGTCACATACACATAAGCCACCCAGCTCTGGTAGCTCCTTCCCCAAGGGTCACGATTTTCCTGACCACTTACTTCAACTCAAGACTTGGATTACCACGCCCTTTATACATCTGCAAGATCTTGGCATTATGATCAAACACGATCATCCCCAAAGTAAAGACATTTAGTGAGAATGGGTGAAAGGCTTAAGGATTCAGATGTATACTCCCAAATTCACTCCTCCTGTCAAAGAAATGCAGATGACTTGCACATTCTCAAATCGCCAGTGTACTAGAGGAGACCTGACCTTGTTTGGCCAAGACTGATGCTGGCAATGTCTCGAGACCAACGGCCACGCACAGTAAGTAGCAGACTGCTCATCCTGGCCTCAGAGCTTCAGTCTCACAATGTTTTGTCTAAATCAGGAGGCCTGGATTTTCCATCTAGTCTTCCGTCTGTCTTATCCACAGAGAAGGCCAGCCCTAAGCAAAATTATAGTGTTTATTTCCAACCCTACCCCCTCCATGCTGGCCATGGTCCTTCCACTTCAAAAGATTCAAGAGATCTGATAAGCTAATTTTCATTAAGATATTAGGGACTTGAGGTATTAATTATCTCTCTCCATAACTATCTGCTGCCATATGATTTACTTTTAAAAGTGAAGCTATGTGGAAATAATGCCTGATCCAAAAGGAATGTCTCAACAATGGAATTTCAGGCACCCTGGTCATTCATCGTGGGAGATAGTTATGTTCAAAGCACTCTAAATCATTGCAACTGGGTGACCACATTCCCTGCTTAAGTATAACATTCACCCGGTTCCAGTCAACTATAAGCCCTCTGTCCTGGGTCCAAAGTAATGCTATCTGAACAATAAAGGTTTAGAAGGCAGCCACTTTCTGAATCTCAATACTCCTTTAGCAAACAAAGAAGTACCAGACATGAGAGAGCTACACAGCGTCTGCACAGTGCCAATGCTACAATACCCAGTTGTATTTCAAGTTCTTTCCCCTGATCATTTGGTTGGGGGGGGGGGGGGGTTAGGAATCATCACAGTAGTAGGAAAAATCACAGAAGCTTTGTGAAGCAGATATCTGGAATAATAGCTGTGAGACGATCCCAATGAAAGCACGTGCGTGCACACACACTTGGATTCATCTGAAGTAAAATTTTTCTCTAAGAATCAAAAGAAAAGCTTATTTTCTTTCACAAGGTCCAAAATCTATTTGATCAAAAACAAATTTTCTATCTTTTTAGGTTTTTGTGGGTCCCTGACGCTCCTCTCGGCACTTGGTCTGGGCATTCGAGTAGTTTCGTTTATAACCCATGAGTCTCAAGTGAAGAAAACCTCCCCCAGGGAATTTCTACTTTTGTGTTCCTAAAAGACCTTTCATAAAACCCCAGATATCTGGGCGAATATTTGAATCATGGCCAAATTTTAAGGTCAGCAACAGCCCCACGAAAAATGCTTGACCGAGTTGTAAATAGGGGAACGAGAACTGTGTCTGTTCAGAGAGGGGACTTGGTGAGGTGGCTTCACTACCATCTCATAGGAGAAGTGAAAGGAGTCAGTGTGGGAGCTGAGGAGTTCAAGAACAATGGCGTGAAGGAATCAGCATGAAAAAGGAAAAGCGTTTTCTCCCCTACTTTGCTCATATCTCGTGGGAAACCATGCCTAAGAGAGATGAACCTTCCAACCCATCCAAACAACAGGTTTGGAAAACCGGCACCACCTTAGGGTTCCTTCCTGAAGCAAGGCATGCGAGGAGGAGGAGGAAGGAGAAAGAGTCATTTTATGTCCTCAAGGGGGCTGGCACCAAATCACTTACTCATATTTGTTTCTCTACCAAGAGTTCCTGATGTTGATGACTTAAGAGCTACTTAAGGAGAAAAAATAAAACCCCTCATCAGCTTTGGTCACGAATCACTGCTGCTTTGGGCAAGTCTTTTCTCCCTAATCTTACACCCCCTTTTCACAGCCCATGGCAATGAGTAGATGATTCCAGCAACTAGTTGAGGGCCTCTATTTAGAAATAGTTTCCTTGGGTGTGAGTTTTCATGCCCAGGGGATGGTATAAGTGTCACAGATTCTCTCTGCTGGCTGAGGCGGATGGAAATGTACTTTCAAGCTCAGCATCAAAGCCTTCACTTTAGAAGCTGAAAGCCTTCATTCCCTTGCCAACTGTGCCTTTTTTTCTCCCATAATTAATTAATGCAGTATTAATTGTGCATGTGCTACGGAGCCGGCTAAGGGAGGATACTGTGGCCTCTCCACGCAGACCAGCTGGCTCTGTAAAGCCCAAACCCCGGTGGATACCATCTCCAGAGGGAGAGAAACACAGACCGAAACTTTTTACAGGTTACAGGAAAGGCAAGCACGCCTTGAGTTGCGGAGGGGATTCCCACTAATCGCACAATTGGGGTCAAGTAGCTAGTTCTCAGAAGCCACACCTGTGCGTGGTGCATGGGGCAAAGGGCCAAGCCACAGACAGTTCTCAGACCAGAAAGGGGGCTACGAGAACAGGGGAGCAGGTCTGCGCTCTGGCTGTAAGATCCTGGGAACCAGCATAAGGCAAGAGTAGCGGGGACAGTCTTTAGAAGCCCTGCGAGGCCTAGGAGCTAGCACCAGTTCTCATCCCACAAAAGCATTAACCCGATTTCAATCACAGGAACCGTAGGGAAATGCTCAACAGAGTTGGGTGTTGGATTTCTCTATTTCCTTGTGGGAGGGCTTCCTCACAAAACAATCACAGCTAAAATGGAGGACTATTTCCTGTGTCATGAAAGTACCACCATCTGCACTAAAATTTGATGTTGAGCCCTGGAAATCAAGTGAATGATCATGAAATCTGGGCATTTACAGATAATATTCCACTACTGATACCCCTTGTGTTTCTCTTCTGGAATTAGAGAACAATGTGATGATTGAGTTGGGGAGAACTTAGGAATCATATGCCTAGGCCGTTTCACTGTGCAGATGTGGAAACCACAGTCCTGGGAGACGGAATGAACTGCTGAGATGACCCAAGCAATCAGCCACGTAGAACCAGAGCTCAGGAAACTGACCCCCACGAGAGCATGTTCTCTGCCCTCTTACCCCATTGTAGAGTGTTCTGGCACACATGCCATGTGGGTAAATGAAGGCACCAAATGTCAGGCAATTTTTCTGAAGCGCGTTGGCTTAACACAAATTACCAGGAAGTTCAGTGTTTTAAGGTGTAAACTCAGTAATACAATCTTCATTTAATCACAGCACCTTTCTTACTGTTTAATAACCATCTGTGAGGCAGATCATCTCTTTTAAAAAGATGGAAAATAATAGACAAGGAACCTCTAATATTTATTTATTTATTTATTTATTTATTTGAGACAGAGTCTTGCTCTGTCACCCAGGCTGGAGTGCAGTGGCGCGATCTCGGCTCACTGCAAGCTCCGCCTCCTGGGCTCATGCCGTTCTCCTGCCTCAGCCTCCCGAGTAGCTGGGACTACAGGCGCCCGCCACCACACCCGGCTAATTTTTTGTATTTTTAGTAGAGACGGGGTTTCACCGTGTTAGCCAGGATGGTCTTGATCTGACCTCATGATCTGCCCACCTCGGCCTCCCAAAGTGCTGGGATTATAGGCGTGAACCACCATGCCCGGCCAAGAAACCTCTTTTTACTTCATTTAATTTTGTTTCTAACACTCCAGAATTTATACACATACCTGAGAATATCTGGCATATAACAGTGTGCATACTGGATTGGATACGGAAATTTATCTTCCTTCAAGTTCAAAAGATACTTTGGTTTATAGCTCTGATTTTATTCATCTGGGCCCTCTTGTCAGTAATTTGTATTATGCTTAAAAATTGAAAAAAAAATCAGCCTGCTAGCTTGGATATTCTCCTTCGAACCAACAGACAGAATGAAACAACTTTCATTTGCTCCTCAGACTTTTAAAGAGTAATAGGGTGAAGTGGAAAAGAAAAGTCTGGTTTTAGAATTAGATGTGGATTCAAATTGGGGCTCCTCCACTTTCCCTTTGTGTGACCTCGGGCAAGTGGTTTACCACTACAGAGCCTCAGGTATAGTATCTACTGTGCAGTGTTCGTTGTTATTCAGGATAACATATATGAAGCATATACATACACACACATATATACTTTTATATATATACACACACACACATATATAAGTTTATATATACACATATATATAATAGTAGTAGTGATCATTATTTCTTATTCCACACAACAATGCCATAGAGATTCTCTACAGTGGCTTTATGATCTTAAACACAGTTGACCTCAGAGTGGCTCCTAAGGAGAAACACAGGCTCCTGTGAGCTGGCAGGTAGGGTGCAATGACCAAAAAACTAAAAGCTCATTTGCAAAGATGAGCTATTTCTGGAAAATAAATGGGTAATAAAATCCTAACAATGATACTTCTCAAGCAGAGCTCCATAAATTGCTGGATACCCCTATAATTTTTAAGATGGTGCTATTCAATACCCTAAAACTTGTTCTAGGTGCTTTAAAAAAAGTATTGTTATATCTTCCCTTACAAACCTTCACCTTCCTCAGTGAACCATTTTGGTGAGTACCCCCACCCCAAAAGCTGAGAATTTAGCCTCAGCTGACCTGGTAAAATAGGGTATTCCCTGCACAGCCCTGTGCAGTCCACCTTCCCTTCTAGGTATCCAATCCTCATCCACCCCACATCTACAGCTCTTTATCCATTATCTGTACCCACAGTCTGCATTTCTACGACTGGAATCTGACAGCCCCATTTGAGAGCTACTGGTATCCATGATCTGCTGGAAGCAGAAATGGAGACCAATGTTGAAAGAATGGAGTTTTGTTCACCCACCCAAGATGGAGGCAGTAAATTCTGGGGCAGCGTGACTAATTATACTTGGGAATTTACAGTCAGCATGTGGCCAGAGCCAGGGCCAGGTTAACTCTCTCAAGTCCTGCTCTACCTCTCCTTCAGAAGAGATCAGAAAAATGAACCACAAAACACTCACACATGGTACAGGCAACTGAGAATCAGAATCCACCCATGGCAACAGCAAAAGCAGCAACATCTAAAGGTCCCTGCTAACGTTCACCTCTGATGAAGCTATCAAGGTCATCCTGCCAGAAACACCAAAAGTCTGAATTACTGATGCAGTGTAACTCAGGCATGAAGCAAAATGGGAGAAAATATCAGTTATTTGAGAATGGAAACTACTGAATTTGTATATACTCAGCTCAATCAATGCTTTCTGATAATAAGAGGAGGTGAGAAGTAACTTAGAGAAGCACAGTTCAAGCCAACATCACACTGAACCTTTATCATACCTGCCAGAAAGTATTAGGTAGATACATGTAAGGGTGACCGTGGAGTGGAGCTCAAGGACAGGAACTCCTCAATCCGTGGAAACCCATCAAGACAAGGGAAAGACCACAGAGGTATTGAGGGTTGGGAAAATCCAAGAGGAAGCAATAGACAGAAAAAAAGAAGAAATGGAAATAAAGTTTCTGATTTCCTGTTGTTGTTCAAGTCTCATAAAACGGACTGGTTCTCATCGTCTTTTATTTTTCAAAGGGCTGTCTTAGTCTGCTATAACCTTTCAGTGTTGAGTCTAGAGTAGAGCTGAGCATCTCTGGGCTCACATAAATAATGCAGAGCACCAGGTAGGGACAACCCATTGTCAACAGTTTCCAAACATCTACTTCAGAACTCCGAGGAAAAGGGAGAGCCCGTGACACTAATGAGGGTCCGTGCCATCTTCATCCTCCCCTCCCCATCCCCCACAGCGAAACCAGGGCCACTTTGTCAGAGCTGACGCTGGAGGAACTGCCTTAAATGTACACAGAGCTCACTGCATGAAATGTGAAGTGAAAGAAAAGGTCAGTAAACCTCTGGTTATATATTTTTTTCTTAAAAAAAAAAAGACATCTATAAATAGCTGCATTTATTGAAGCTGCTTCCTTATCAGGAAGCATGGAGCTAGGAATTAACGTCTGCCTGCATCGGAAATTCTTTCAGACAGCAAACCCAAAAAGGAAATTTCCCTTCCAAAGCATCCTGGCTGTTCTGCTGCGGGCTGTTTTTGCTCTTCAAGCTGTTTGAAGCAGCTAACCAGGGCCCTCGTATAGCCACATGTGCCATGGGGAAAGTAGAAAGCCTTCAAGCATTTGAATGTAAAAAGTGAAGGCACCCAAAAGAAGGCTGAAGGGGGAACAAAGTATAAAATGCTAGTGGCTGGTTGGCTTTGTTAGAAGTCATTACTGCTTTGTAAGACACTGACAGAGAATTAAATCTCTTCTCCTTGTCCTTGTCTCAACTCCGCTGGTGATATCACTGCACGTCACGGGCAGCTGTGAGGAGAGGCCATTTTTGGAACGCTGATGTGATAGCAAAGGACAGGGGAGGACTTGATAGGTATTAGAAGAGTGGGGAAGGCTGAAGAAGGAGACTCGCAGATTCAGGCAACACCGGGAAGAAAGTTCCAGACTGAGGGAGAGATGTGTGGGTAGGAAAAGGTCCTGGGATGGAGTGCCCTAGAGCAAAACTGAGCCCCTGGAAATCACAGGGGATTGTTTGAAAGCAAAGCTTATTTCCATCTGACTTAGGAAAATTAGTCTCAATACCACACAGACAGAACCCTAGGTCCTTTCTTTAATGAAACACACAGACAACGACATGCAAGCTGCTTCCCTTGGCTCCTGCATGGGGAAGCCACGTCCTCAACAGGCTAGTCACTGTCACCGGAAATGGAAATGGAGCTTTGGTGAGCTACCTGGCCACTGCAGGCCGGGCACTGTGCCAGGTGCTATACATAAATGAGATCTGGTATTTCTAAGAAACCCTCATTAGTAGGTGTTATTAGAAACTTGAGTCTTAGATAGGTTAAATCATCTCTAATAGAAAGAGTCGACCCTGAAATTCAAGTCCATTCACATCTATCTGCACCCAAGCCCTGTCTATTACCATGGTTTTTTATTTGGAGACTTCCAAAAGCAGCGGGACCGTCCTCCTAGAAGGGCACCCCTAGCAAAATGCTGGGGAATTGGGTACTGGATTGAACCCACTCTCGGAGCTGGCCCATCAGGGCCTACAGGACCAGCTCTGGCATTCTGGTTGCAGGGAGAAATTCAACTCTAACCTGAGTTCACAAGAGAATAAACAGCGGGAGGCAGCAGGACTGGTGAACAAAACCAGCATAAACTATCCACAGGGACAGGCTGTTATCCTGCTGCCTCTCCCTCATCCTGTTGAGAGGGAGAAGCCAGTCTGCTGCGGATTCAGCACAACTTCATGATCAGGTGGCATCACTAGAACCGCACCTGTCCCAGTCCTTGTACCTGTGGCCGCCCAGACTTCAGTGGTCAGCGGTGCCTCTACTTTCAAGTCCATGAAATTCTGACGTTATGTTTTCTCCTAAAAAGAAAGCTGAAAGGTGGTTTCAAGAAGCAGAAATCACATTCAGCCTTTCACATGCTGTGTGCACCTGGACAATCCAGTTGACCTGTCGGAGCCACGGTCAGCTCATCAAACAGAATGAATAGCACCTACTTCAAGGACTGTTGCACAATTAAATGAGACAATAAGTATGAGCGCATCTTGTTATGTATAAAAATATAAAATAATAACGATGATCATGTTCAGCTCCCAATTTTGCCTTTTTTTTTTTTGGGAACAAACATAATGTGAAAGCATATAAAATTGTTGCTCTACCCAATTAGAAAAGAGGCACTGCATCCCTTCTCACTATGCTGGTTCTAATATAGCTTTGCCTGTCACGTGGCTGTCTTAAACTCAGTTACTCTGCTGAGAAGGCAAAACAGCCGAGTGGGTGAGCAGCGAGGTAACGTTTCCAAAGGAAGGCATTAAATTAAATTATTAAACACACACAAGCAGGAGTAGTAATGTAAGAATTTTGAAAGATTCACAAGGAAAAGAAAGAGAGCCAAGGGACTATTTCTGGTGTTCTGACTCCAGAAAACGCCGAGCGGCTATTATGGCTATTTATTAACCCGCAACATCATAAACCCTAACCCTATTAAACATGATGAATGAGTCCTAGGTTCCGATTTTTAAATATCATTGACAGGGATTTTAGAAGGCCAAATGGACACTGCAAAATGCAAAGTCTGCGGGCAAATGGCACAATGTCAACTAAATGTGGAATGATCATGTTTAACAGAAATTTTAAATAAAGACATTTAATTATTTCAATTCTGCCCCATCAATCTGAACTATACTTACATTATTATCGTAAGGCTGGGTCTGAGCATCACTGTCTGAGGCCCAGTGTTTCATAAGGTAAGCCTCTGCCAATCAGCAGGCTGGCAGAACCTCGTGAGGTGCTTTAACTGCCCCCTTCAGCAGTCACTCCCCCATGAGTTTAGAAAAAGGATGGCCTTTGGGTAGACAAATCAGAAAACGTCCCTCCCTTGCAAGACTACAAGTCCCCTGGTGAGAACTGGGCAAAGGTATCCTTCGCTCCCAGTAACAGCCCTTCTCTGGCCAGAGTCAAGAGTGATCTTGCCTGAGCACCCTTGGGGGTCCTTGGTCTTTCAAGTGTTTTCAAGCTACGATGAAAGGCTTATGTTCCTTTAAAGAATGGAACTTGTTTTTTTTTCCCACCTGTCTACTGTAATTGTACTTTGGCTCTTCTACCCTCAAGCTTCAAAAACAATTCAGTATCCTTTATGGAAGAAGAAGCAAAAATGATGCCCTTTCCATCCTCTTAACAGACATACTTGTGTTTGCTCTCCCGGTGAGCAGGGGAGTTCTGCTGTAAGACGGTTGAAGGGCACTGTCCTGGTAATCTGGGCAGTGAGTCAGAGCAGGATGGCACAGGTCTGGCCTTTCTTCCCTGGGCTCTCCTCTTGCACTCTGCCCAGGCTGCTTTGCCAGTCCTTTTCAAGTCCTCCCTAATCAGCACTTAACACTTTACTCCATTTATCACTTTGCTTTTATCACTGGCAAATAAAAGGAAAAGGCATCACTCTCTACTTCTCAATAACTTGCTAATTTGTCATGCTGTGTCTTCAGTTTGGGTCTAGCTCTGTTTTTGCAGAATAAAATGGTGAGAAACTCTCTGTATGAAAACCTTAGATATTATGATCTCTGCTCCCCTTAACCCCAACTCCCAAGAATATGTGCTGATTTAAGAACGAAAGAAGAGAAAGGAAGAATTAAGGGAGAGGATTTATCTGGTAATCAATGGAAAATGGTGAAAAGAACCCACTTCGAGGCATACCAATCTGATGAGTGTCCCTTTAAAACAAGCAGCTAAAAGTGCCTCCGACTTAGCAATACCATAAATGTCCCGCTGTTGTCTTGGCTTTGAGATTCTTCCCCGTACTTTCCATGAGCATTCCACTGGGAATTGTCTGGAATCCCAGATTAAAACAGCAATAACCCAATTCCCTGGTTAGAATATTTATTTTCTTTTAGGTTTGGAAACTCAGCTGGGATGCATCTTCAAGTGTGTGGCACAGCTTCAGTCATCGTAGGGGCTATATGCTCCTCTCACACAGGATAACAAACAGCGGAATCCTAGAACAGGAGCGGGAGGACGGAAGCTCAGCCCCATTCGGAGAGTCCCAGCCGAGGGCAAACAGCAAGAGCCTGGGAAGCTCCACTTCCAGAGGATTCAATACAGACGTCAGAACCAATGGTGTCAACAATAGGTCTCATGCAGATGACCAAGGAGAGGTATATAAAGTTAGACTGCCATAAAGTAGGCATTCAGGCAAAATCTTTACCATCACCTGAATCCACAGTCTAACTACTGATGAAATGGCAAGGTTTCCAGGAATGTGCCACAGTTCTATATTTTATAGCTGTCTACGTGGGGATCCATCCATGCTTCGAAGGATGATATGCAAACCATTCAACAAACAGAACAGACAGGACAGCAATTCGAATAGATTCCAGCCATAAACCAATGCTACGGCCACATCAGCGAACACTGGCTAAGTGTCAACCCTGAATTCATCCATCCATCCATCCATCCAAAAAATATTTACTAAACACACACTTTATGGTGGTATAGTGGATATAAGATCCTGGGCTCTGGAGTCAGCCAGAACTGAGTTTGAGTCTTGACTCTATTCTCTTACTGGTTCTGTGATTGACCTTGAAAAAGTACTTAAATTATCTAAGCCCTTACGTGTGACATGCAGATAGAAAGAAGACCTACCTTACAGGTACTGTGAGAATGAATTAAAAGAATTCCTGTAAAGGACTTCACATAGTGTCTGCTACAGGGTAATCCCGTGATAAATATTAGCTATTATGGTTGTGTGCTTGGCACACAGAAGGCGCTACCAAAATGCCGGTAAGCAGCACAGACACGGCTCAATAAGGAAACTGTCTACTCCAGAAAAAATGCAAGTGTTACTATGGAAGAAACAATTCAAAGCAAGGAGAATGATGCCTCAGATGAGAATGATAATATTTGAAAGTTAGGAAGGCTGTGAAACATTTTCCTGTCCACACACAGTATTGTCTGCTAGGAGAACTGAGTTAAATTACCCACAGTCGAACAGCAGAACTAGGTAAAAGTTAAGATCTCCTGATCTCCAGTTCAGTGTGTTTGTTTGCTTGCTTGTTTGTTTTGTCAGGATAACATCTCATGGAAGGTAGTTAAGGAGCTTCCATATGTCAAGGCATCCAGAAGTGAACCAGGAGCAAAGGCCTCCTTGGGGGATGTTGCAAAATGTAAAAATGAAACGTTATGAAACAAATCTCAGTCTGTTTGTGATAAGTGTTTGAAACTTTTTTTTCCTCTGTGCTAGAATTTAAGTTCCACAAGAGCAGAGGAGTTTTTTCTGCTTTGTTCATTTCTGCACCCCCAGGACACAGAAGAGTGCCGGGCACAGCAGAGGCAATCAATAACTATTTGCAAGATGAATAAATGAATGAATTAGGGAGCAGCAGTGTTCTGCCTGCGTGGCATGAGGATGTTCCATCCCGAGGCGAATATTTCTGAAGTGAATATATCGGTCACAGGATGACTTCTGGAGGAAAATTTCCTATCACTTGGCTGCTGTTTCTTTTCCAGTTGTGTCTGCTCCCATGGTGCCATAACATTCCAGTTTCCTAAGGACACTGATGTTCCCAGCCATGATCCTGGCACCTTTACAGTTCCAACCTCCTTAAAAGTAGAGGAAAAGATGGTAGAGTGGGGCTGTGTCCTTTACTTCCCTGCCCAAATGAAGCAGGAATGTCTTGACCATAGCAGGCAGCAACTTCGTAAATACTGATGGACGCAGCAAGATGCAGGAGGGAAAGGATTCTCATGCCCCCAACTCCTTGCAAACATCCCAGCAACCATCTGCACTGTGGGGCAGAAGGCATAAGCCAGCAATGTTCCCCCAGGAGCCCCAGTATCACGGTCATCTAATTCCCTGAATTATCAGAGAGAGAAAAGAAGAACCTGCATCCTCTGTCTCCTATTGTTCTCTGCATTCAGAAAGCAACCTTCTGAGGAGGGTGGAACAGGAAGAGAATCACCATGCTGGAGAGAGATGGTGAGCAAGACTGTGCCACCACTGAAGTCACTGGAAGGGCCACGGTGACCCCAAGTGTCCTCTATAACCTAGTCTTGTGCCCACAGGATAACATTCAAGGCAGAGAAGCTGGCATTTTCTTGGATACGGTGAAGAGGGTGGGAATCAGGTGATTCATCTCTCCAGCTGCCCCAATCCTGTTTTATCACCTGAGCTGGGCGGTAGTATGAGAAAGGCAGACAAAAAGGACACAGCAGGTGTCAACGGCTTTGGAGGCCAGTATCAGCAGCACAGGTGTGTGGGCCCCAAACCTCTGCCAAGTTGCAGCTGAGGACTGAGATGGGGAAGTGGTAGGCCAAGGGGTAGTGATGATTTGGGAGAGAAAGGTGGAACCACTACAGACTGCAGCTGCTGAGGCAAAGCAAGCACAAGAGAAGCAAGAGAGAGTGGAGGAGAAGGAAAGAAGGTAAGAGAAAGGACCTACGCAGGCCTAGAAAATGAAGGGAAGAAAAGTAGCCAGCACAGACAGGGAGGGGAAGGAGGGCCCTGGAAAGAAAGAACAGCGCACGGCTTAAACACAAAGCAGGAGTGAGTCTGACTCACAAACTGAGCAAAATTTAGGACCAAAGAAAATATTAAAGTTGAGTAAGCGTGAATTTGAGAATACAGATAAACTTTGCACACACACAAATCATCTTGTCTACTAGGAGATTTAGTTGGCTCTGCCATACACTGCATGCTTCCAGGTTTCTTGTTTTTTTAACGTGTCATAGTCAGGGAAGAAATGAACACATTGAGAAACAAGGAACAGGAATCTCAAACTTTTCAGAGGTCTTTGGGGGCAGGGGGTGTGAAAGATTCCAAAGCAGTGTGGCGAAGTCCTGTGAAAACCACCTCAGAGCTTGCTACTCTCTGGCCTGGAGTCCACTGCCTGCCACCCCCGCCCCATGCCATCAATCGTCTGTCCCTCTTGGGTCACGAACACTCACGCAGGTGCGCAGGCAGGCGGATTGAGTCTTCCTCCATCCTGAGCGCTCGAGGCACTGGAACATGAAGTGGCGTCGAGGAAGCGTAACTCGGCACTGGGCTCTCTGGAGGTGTATATGAAATTCGTTCCTGCTGTTAAAAATAAGGGCAGGAAGAGGGGAGGGGGAGAGAGACAATGAAAGCTTGGAATGGAGGTGCGAGACCATCTGGGGATGGGGAGCAAAAGGGAGGTGGGGCATGGGCAGTACCAGCTTCCCAAGCAATCCGGCTTACTCTCTTTGTAGAGACACTGTATACAGTTGTCTTTCAGATGCCTAGCATTGGGGCTATATAACAAAACTCTGCCATCTTTGAAAACAGCCTTTACTTTGGACTCAGGTCAATAGGTGTACGCCCTGTGGTTTGTACAACTAAAAAGGAGGGACAAAACGGAACAAAAAAAGATGTCCAAGAGAATGGCTTAAAGACAACTTTCTAAAAAATGACTTGCCCAAGTTGCATAAATAATGCCATCACTTTATCGAAGCCACGTTTTCTCTTCTGTAGCAATATCCCCAGCTTCTAATCAAAGTATGATTCTAGATTCACTGCACAGAGAGTGAGCTGAACGAGTAAAGTGACAGCTTCAAAGATAAGTTCTAGATTTAGAATTTAAATCTACGAGGAAGATTCTTCTGTTGTCCACCTATCTCACTATACAACAAACACAACTAAAAATATCCAACATCTAATTGTTTCCTTCATTGCAAGGAATTATCTGCAACAGTAATGAATATCTCCTTGTTCCTTCATTCTCCGTCTCAAAATCGGTATTTCCTTTCCCTCTGAAGTATTTCATAGTTCATTCAAAGAAGTATCTGAATTTAAAAGAAGTACTGTTTGACTGACCCCTTATCAACTATCAAAGGGTAGGGGGCAGCTTCGGTGGGTTCTCCATTTGAATTCAAACAAGCAGTGTTTGTTAGATCAATTAAAACAAACTAGATGGGGTGAGAAGGATTACTGTGAGTTGTAAGTTAAAATACCGCAAATAATGGCAAGAAACCGACTACTGGGTTCAGCAGAACAGCAGTGCAATTTGTATCTTAGATCAGCATCCCAACTAGGTTGACTTGCAGTCCATACATACACACAACTTCAGGAGTGTCTGTGGTTTAACTGGGCAATGTAAAGTGGAACACACAACATCCAAAAATACGGTGGAAAGACGAGTAAAATGCCGTTATGAAAATAAAACTCAGGAGCAAAAGAAAATCGTACGTTAAAGTAAAGGGAAGGCAGTGTTTACGTTTTGGAAAGATACTTCTTTAACATTTTACATCTCATCAAATGTGCAAAGGGAAGTGGCGGAGTCCTCAGCCTATAACCAAATTAAAGCTTCTCTGCTCATAGCCTAGAAAGTTTGGCGGTTGCGGTAGGAAGTTCTGATTTTAAATGAATATATACATATTGTTATAATTTCCGAATGGAATTGCTCTACCTTCCCTAAGGCACCTATCAGAAGCAACTAGGGCAGTTGGAATATTTCTGTTTAAACATACATCCTGCAGTTTCTTGGTGAATTTCTTAATGAAGGGCAGGCACATATATCCCAGGTTTCATTTCTGTGTCAATTAAGATATCCTGTAAAAAGTCACCCAGAGGCAAAACTTTCAACTGCACTTTTCTCGAACTTTAGCAAGCATCACACATATTTTGAGAAACTTTAACTTAAGGATGGGTCATACTTTTTTTGATGTTTGGTTTGGGGTGGTTTGGGATGAACAAAGCGAAAAAAATTAGTAATAACCCACACATATAGGAAACATAAAATCTGTTCAGAGGTTTTAAAGGTGAGGTGGGCTTTTGAGCATTTCAAAGTCTGTTTTTCGAATTTAACAAATTCTCCATATTCTTCAACTCTTGTCTGACACCAGCCCCCAAAATCCCACTATATGTCTAGATATCTACCGTTAACTTTATTCTCGGAAATAACTTTCTGTTTTGTTAGGGTTTTTGCAGAAGTGAAACTTGGTGAAGAAAACATCGGGCAGCCAAAGGGTCTTCAAATGGTGCTGCACGAGTGCAAGAAAAAAACAAGACAGCATTTCGAAATTCAATGACTCTTGTTTCCCTTGAAGCAAAGAGAAACTCACAAGACACTCTGGCTAGTCCATGAGAGTGAGGCCACCTCATCCCCACCTCCCCCAACTCCACCAAGGCAAGCTGGGAGAAACCCAGCCCTCCATGCTGACTGGACTTCATTTCTTGGGAACTCCATCTCCAGCCAACTGACAAAAGAGTCTGACTAGCTATTACCCTGAAAGTATATACTGTGATTTACTAAATTATCGTGGCTTTGGACCTTCCTTTCACTGTGCTCTCTTTAAAAGCAACCCCTTGGTGTGCTTTCTCTTCTACATGTTTCCCTGACCTTACGCTGAAACACCACACTTCTGCACCTGCTCTGGGATCTGACACCATCCCCCGCAAACCCCGTCCAAACAATTTTAGATGGAGACAACCGCTACTTCATGATGAAAACTTATAAAAGGAAGGACAGAGAGGAAGAGACTGTGGCCCACTGATCTCCTCACGTTCCTGATGATGGTTTCTACTCAGCTGGAGGACAGTTTTCCACACCATTAGCTCTTTGTCAAAGGCTCAATGAAGAGACTTGTCAGCAACAAGAGAGGTTACCTTGACCAAGACGGGACAAATGCAAAATGTGCTTCTAGGGCCCCGAGCACTCTTCTAGCAGCCATGGCACACCTAAGGTAACTCTGGGCTCAGTGGCTGCAGAGCACTCAGGGACCCCAAGAGGATGCTGTACAGTGAGGGGGCTCTGTTCTCGGGAGAACAAAACACACTCTTGGGAATCCCACCTACAAAGACTCCTTTTGTCTCTCTTTTTGTGAATCTCTAGGGTGACTCTCGCAGTCCTCATTTTTTACTCTATTGCAATAAGCATGCACTTAACATCTACCCTGGCACATCAGCAGACTATCAACAATTGGAAAAATTAAGCAAATACCACTATCTCAGATGGAGACATCTAGACAGAGAAGCTTAAGGACACTAACATCTAATTTCCCAAATAAAGGGAACTTCTTTACTCTTACAACTGCTTCTCTGGTCCGACCCCAACAAAGGAGGGGGTGGTGGTGACAGTCCCAGCTTACAGCTCACCCACCTCTAAAGCAAACTGTCAGACAGATGAAAACCAGAGGTGCTTTCTTTTAACATTATGGGGAGTGGGTGCGTGTGTGTGTGTGTGTGTGTGTGTGTGTGTGTGTGTGTGTGTGGAGGGCGGGATAACGATTTTCCCAAGAGGATTATAACCGCAGCTCTAATTAAATTAAAATGCTACAGACAGTGATATTAATGTATTCAAGTGTTGTAGGGGGATAAACTGCTGGAGGAGGTCAATGATGTGACTAAGAACGCCGTGATGTGGTTACATTATTGTTTAGATGCTGTAAAAAAATAAAACATGCTGCTTTCAAATTTGCAGATACAACCTACCAAGCCAATCAGCTGAACAAAAGGGAAGCACTGCAATTTCTGAGGCCAATTGTAATACCTACGAGCAGGTTGTCGAGGAGGCAGCACAAAGGGCTGGGAAGAGAAAATAGGCAGAAAACTGTTGTAGGCAGGAGCCGAAATGTAAATTTCACTAACCATTACAGAAGCTTTTTTTTAAAAATGGAGTATGGAGTAGGGTTGTCTCTTAAAAGTGTAAGGACTGAAGCCAAAATGAGTTACGTTCCCTCTCCCATTCCTCTCCTAGCCATGAAGGGCCAATGAAGGATACCCATCTAATTCTGCTCATTTTTAAACTGAATGCTTAGGAGCCCGTGACTTCCCTGTAAAACAGGCGTATACAGTTTGTGCTTGGTAGGAGAATGGCATTTCTCCACGTCCCCCCACCCCCACCCTCAGGTTGCATATTACAGAAGAGTCAAAAAATGAGTATTATTACCAAAAGGCCTTTCCTCTTCAAAAGTATTCAATATAAAGCTTCCATATATCACAGGGATCCCCTAGCACATTTACACATTTGTTATTATACCCTTCGAAAAGGCTGAGGGGTTGGGAAACCTAGAGCCTACTGCTAACTAAATATTAACATTCTGGAAATAAAGCATTTTTGGAATTAAGAAAAACAGAAATAAAGTTGGTTGCGCTTGCAAAAAGATGGTTTGCAGGTAATTTCAAAGATTCCTCTGCTGCAGAACTGAGATGTCCTTGATACAGAAACTTTTCCTGGAAATGGTCCCTACCCCCATTATAAATGCCAGGACTGGCCCCAGTGATGGCTTCTGAAGCCTAGGTTAAAAGTCCTGAGGAGGAAGAGTGTCATGGACACAGGATGGTGGTCATTTCCCCACAGCTAGGGTAAAAATGCCACAGGCATGCTTTCATCCCATTGCACTTCAGTGTCCCATCACTGTGAAGAAACCTGCAACCCAGACAAGATGGAAAACAGCAGGCACTAGCGACAAGAGTGGTCATGCCGGCAATATTCAATATTTTGAGAGAAGGATCTCTTTTCCACCCTGCAGGTGTTTAGAAAAGCTGCCCGAGAAAGCTGATGCTTGTACCATCGTCAACTTCTACAGATTCAACAGAAGAAACCTCTCCTATGGGAAGCTACTTATTGAAATTTACTAAAGTGAAGTCTGAATACACAATTATTTAAGTACACTCTTCTGGCTGCAAAAATGATTCAAGTGGTGGTGATATTGGCTTTCATTAAGTAAGCTTTTATTAACAAGCTGTAGACACATTAACAAAAAATTGAATACGCTGAAATTTGAGCTCTAGAGTTTTCTGAGTTTCTGCCACCAGGAAAGCACAAACAGACGTACACAAGAACCTAAAGTACTACTCTCGAAAATCGACATTTTTTCACTTGAAAAAAGATATTCAATATTTTGTCCACTCCAAAATTCAGTGAGATAAACTTAAAGAATTTAAGATGCAAATGCCAGTCTTCTTTTCTAAATAGACATTGTACACACAGCCACAGAGAGTAACATTTTTGGAATCTCCCCAGAAAGAAACATCATACCCTAGCATCTGGGCTAGAAAGAACACCACAGAGACTCAAATACAAATTCTGAAGTACCAAAATCCACATCTACCAAATCACAGAAGTGAAGTTCATGATTTCTTTTCATCCAGAGAGTTACCAGAAGATGGTTTAGACATCCAAGTTGGTTTAGGGGCCCAAGCTGGCTTTCTTCTTGGTGTCCAGTATCTCCCTGCCCTGAAAGCAACATCCCTCTGGATACTGAGTCATTAGATTTTTACAAGCCAAATGGCGTTTGGCTCTCAACATTCATCTTGCAGAATACATATCAGAATCTTGTAGGATCTTGCAGAATCCAAGGAAAAAAAAATGAGCATACCCTGTGAAAATTAGGATGGGTGGGAACTATATTCCTGGCATCTGAAATCTCCCTAGGTTACCCGGATGGCCCACTCAGTCCTTGGGAAGAGGGCGTGCCGGACAAACCAAACTCAATGTTGATATGGGGATCTCCCAAGAAGCCCGCTTCACCAATCTAAAGGAGTGCCCTTTCTCTAGTTTATGTAGATGTTCGGGATGTTGATATTCAGATTCCTGTTTAGAACTGAAAATGTCCCTTTCTTCTGCCTTTCTGGATGGTTACATCCTAAAATCAGAAGGCAGTATATCGCTTGTGACAAACAGATACAATTAAGTCAAAGCATCTTAAGTCTTCCTCTTACCCAGACCTGTATTATCTTTGCATAGTGAGATTTAAAAAAAAAAGAGCATTAGCAATAAGCCCTGCAATCAAACATCAGTGTAAAAGGTCATTGAGTTTTTTTTTTTCTCCTTATGATAAAGAAATATTTCAGCATTCATCAGCTGTCAACTATGAGGCTAGGCCTGTATCAGGCATTACAAATTACGCAATCATATGTCCTAGAATTTCCAGGATGGTCTCAATATTTAAAGTTCTGTGCCCCTTTACCCATAAATACATATGGGTAGTAATATATAAATACTTACACCTCTCAGAACACATGTCACAATTTTAGCTGGAAAATACAGTCACTGCCACAATCAGGAAAGAGAGCTAGCATTAAGTGAGCACATGGCATGTGTTCCTATGAAGTCTTTATTTTATTTCAGCCTCACAAGGACCCTGCAAGGAAGGCATTGTTATCTCCATTCCACAATGAGGAAACGGACTTGAAAACCGCAGTTCCAGTCACCAGCTCGAGAGATGGTGTGGCTGGTATTTGGGTGCAGACTGATCTAACTTTACTTCTCTGAACCGCTTTGTAATGCCAACCAGTCAATAATGACTTCACAATGGGGAATTCCAAGAGACAGGTTCAAGCTTGTAAAAATCATAGCAGCCTTGGAATATTTCATTGCTCTGCATCCTCACTCCTCACAGAATTCCAGCAGGATTCTTGAGGGCGACTCAACAGAGCCACCTAAGCCAAGGCACCTACCTTCTTATGCATGTAGCTTATCCTGTGGGCAGCACAGACTGAGCGGTAAACGCATTCAGCTGAAGGAAGGGGACTCTCTGATGTATGAGAAAGGTTCTCGTGGCATGATCTCTGAACAGGAGTAACCACTCAAATTTATCCAGGGCTCTACATTAACCATGGGAAACAATCAGTAGGACCAGGAGGGCATTTCCAGGTTGCTTATGCAAATGATACCTTGGCCTGGACTAGAAATCTTATTGGGCATTTCTGAGTAAAAACATATTACTTTCTATCCCAACACTGTCCTTAACAACAACAAAAGACATTTCCCTTATTCTTATCCACTTATCCAAGAGCAGCACATCTAAAAGTACAGGTGAGATAAACAGAAGCAGTAAGGAGGAAAGAAGCCTGCCAACATCTATTTGGTGCCTATAGTGGGCAGATCTCTACACCAAGAAGGAGCTGAGTCTGCCCCCAGAAATCACAGTGGCCGCAGTCCAAGCAAGACCTCTCCAATGGCCAAACATGCATATTCCCAAGAGGGGAATGGATGAAGGCATTAAGGATACATGTGGCCTGTGCAGGGAAAAAAGATTTAAAATCTCCTCGGAGAGGTCTTCAAATATAGGAAGGACAAGTCTAAGAGAGACTCAAGGCTTGCTTGTATTAGCAGAGGGCAGAGCCAGCAACAGATACCCATGCACTAGAAGGAAGGCCTTTCAAATAGCTGAAGTCTCCAGATATGTGGGCGATTTACTGTTCTCCTAAAGCTGACTTAACGCTGAGGCTGAAAAGTGACCCTAAAACAGGTTCTTGTACTGTGAAGGAGCTGGAGTAGGAGAACTTAAAGGTTCCTTATAACTGCAAGAGGTTGCCTACAATCTTACCTCCCCTGGTAAGTCAGAGCTTATAAATGACAGTGTGGGTAGAATGACTCCAAATAAAACATGGACACCATAGTCCCCTTCTTTATCAATTAGTTCCTTATGTCCCCTCACAGGATCCTAGGGTTCTACTGAATATAATTAGAAAAAGCACTAGTTTCTAGAACTAGGTGCAATTTCTTTAAAGACAAGCACCAAAGCAAAAAAACTCAAATCGATTTCTTTATTGTTCCCATTTTTAAAAATTTTAATTAAGATACTTCCCACTCTTGAGGTGCCATGAAATTCTTTTTTTTTTTTTTTCCTGTATTTCCTTAGATATTTCTAACATGGATAGTAAGCAGAAACTAAAGCTGTAATTCCTTGTCATGTCAGGCTGTGGTTACCAGGGAGGTCTATGAAGGTGGCCCAGTTCATGTGGCTGGAACCCAGTGTGGATGTACACGCAGGCAAAGTTACAAGCTTTGAACCTGCATGGGAAAATTTAAATCACGCCATTCTGCAGCCCCAGGCTATACCTCTAATCCCTTCCATGATATAGAGGATTGCCTTTGTTCAAAGCAGAGATTGGATGAGCTCAGCAACACACATCACCACTCCTGGAAAAGCCATAAAAGTGCAGGTCCTACTGAGAGCAGGTCAGCAGCATCACTTCAGCCTAAGAAAGCTGGTGTGACTTTATTTATACAGAACCATCAGGTGTCACCTCTGGGGAAGAAATAAAGTCGTGCTGTTGAATTTATCCAGCGATGCCTCTAAGCTTGTGATCTACCTTTTGAAAGAGGGTCACTAAATCCTTTCTTCCTAGTTCTAACAGCAGAAGGAACAGGTATTTAAATTAACAGCAGCTTGTATCCTGGGCACAACAAAGTGGTCAAGTTCGGCTCTTTATTAGCTGCTTTCTCCTCCATTAACGCTATTCCCTTTAATGGTCTGGCTATTATAATTAGCCAATCTGCGTTGTCCCTGCCTGGGGCTAACAAGTAATGAACTGAGAGAGTTGCTATTTAGTTGTATCAAGGGCACCATTAGACAGCGCTTCTCAATCTCCCCCCAAATGAGAGATACCTTCCAGGCATGTACTATTGCCATGTGACTGCTCTTGTACGTCCCTCACAGTGGACCTGGGGTGGGAGCTTCCCCAGCGACTCATGAGACTTAAAACCTGGGCAGAAGGAAAGGATGAAAGTCAGGCTCCTGCAGACACTGGCAGCCCAAAGGGCTTGGAACCTGAGCATTAACTATTAGCTCCTCCCTCTCTCCACCTGCATTCTCTGCCTCTTCGTAAACCCTTCACCTCCTCCTCAAGTAGCTTTCTTCTTTGTGCCACAGCATCACTTAGGGCTTTGCTCTTTTTGTGTCCTTCTTTAACGGCTATATCCTGGAAGTCTTGTAAAAGGAAGAGAAAGAAAAGCGACAGCTCAGACTCGCAAACCAGCGAGCTACAACTCAAACTAAAAAGATGTTTTGCCCTGTGATTTATCTTTTCAAAATGTCTAGAGCTTAAATGGACCACACACGCCTAATAAGAAACTTGAGGTTTTAAAGATCTGACATGAGAGCCAGGGGAGAAGATTTATATTCTCATTCAAATGAGGGCAGTGTGGAGAACCGCTGAATAATGCTCCGTAGTTGATACTACCCCACTGCTGGCCCAGGCTCTAGGCAGCCCGGCAAAGCTGTTTGTATGAAGACCCGCCAGCCCTTAAGAGATACCCCAACCCTCACCCGCCTCTGTAAGGAAGAAGGCTGGATTACAACCCGGACCACAGTCAACTGAAGAAATTCCCTCGCTCTACATACATCACAGAATTCCTGGGTCACTTTAGGCTCCCAAATAAACAGAAATAGGAACAGCCTCATGAACTCTACCTACAGTAACAAGCGCAAATGAGTCTGGAAAAGATTTATATCTCTGGAAAATGTTTACTACCGAAATAATTTTCAACAAAACCAAACAATACTGTACTTAAAAAGCAACGTAAAAGAAATGAGTCAACGTCTCCTCAGTGTTGCTGTGTGAGAGATTTGGATAACAATGCCCAGCCTTTGCCATCACATGATGTTATTTCAAAGATAAAAGAGGTCCTGCGCAGTGGCTCACCCCTGTAATCCCAACATTTTGGGAGGCCAGGGCAAGAGGATCTCTCAAGCTCAGTAGTTCGAGACCAGCCTGGGCAACATGGCGAAACCCCGTCTCTATAAAAAACATGAAAAATTAGCCAGGCATGGTGGCATGTGCCTGTCGTTCCAGCTACTCGGGAGGCTAAGGCGGAAGGATCACTTGAGCCCAGGAGGTTGAGGCTACAGTGAGCTGTGACTGTGCTACTGCACTCCAGCCGGGGCGACAAAGCAAGATGCTGTCTCACAAAAAAGAAAAATGAGATGAAGCTTATCAAATATTTTGATCTTTTTGCAACAAAGGTTCTCTACTAATGCAAGGTGTTATTATGATGAAGAATTTGAGAAATCCCAAATTAAACATTACTTTTTTATGTAAGCCTTAAGAGTTAAACTTGTCTTTATGTTGTAAAATGGGAAACTAAATTCAAAAGAAGACTGAGATTGACAGTGACTGAGGAAGGAGGCAGAATTTATCCTCCTCCTTTTATAACTCAAAAAAGTAACATACAAGCAATCTTATATACTGATTAGGAGTGTTACACACCTGTGTTTCCTTTAAAAACATTTTCCAGAAGTCATAATCACCTTGGCAAGTAATTTCTACCTATACGTGTCAAACATCATAGAAATTTCCTGATTCTTAGGAATAGGGGCTCAGAAAAGGCATCATTCCCTTCATTGTGGTCATGGGTAGAAAGTCCGGGAAGTTTTGTTCTGACAACTAATTTACTAAAGCAAGTTCTACTGACAAGGTGACTATTACCTGCAAATGCCATCAGCATTAATACCATTCTAAAAAGTAAATGAATGAGAATGGAATACAGAAGTGTGTGTGCATCATGACAACAGTGATTAACAGAATATTAAGCAGCTTGAAATAAGAAGGACACTCTTGTAGCCCTGTAGTTAAGACTAATTAGCAGTTTATTTTACATAAGATTCTGTGCCTTCATTAAAACTATTAGTGTGGAACACTACATAGAAAATATGCACTCAGGATCAGCTAACAATTTAGGAAACACATTTTAAATCAGGCATTCTATTATCTGTGTATTAGAATCACCTGGAGAAACTTTAAAACACAATCCCAAGAGCCAAGTAAATCTCCAGGGATGGGAGCCAGGCATGAACACGGTTAAAGCTCCCAGGTGATTCCAATATACAGAGTTAAAGTTGCAAATCACTGTCTTAAATCAAGACATAAATAAGCAGAATAAACAAGATGTATGTTAAAGGATTCTCTTTCACAATAGGTTTTAGAAACCTTATTAATCAATTTGCTAACTGTCCTTCCCTCCTGAGTAAATTATCACTGTCCTACCTTTAACCATAAAATAGAGATTATTTGTGTAATACAGGAAGTTCCTGAATGATGACTACCTGACCTACATGTGAACAACTGCTCCAAGCAGTGCCTGAGCCATGGTTGTTGTTTTCTCCCTATTGCCTCTGTTGCTCCCTCCATGTCCACCCTAAGGAAGGCTTCTCAGCTTCACTTTCTGGAGCTCCAGACTCACTTTCTGTAACTCACTTTCTGGAGTTCAGGACAAGCTGGAGCAGTGTCCTGAACACTGGCTGCACTTGTGTGTGGCAGGAGCAAGACAAGGTTAATAAAAAACAAGCAAGAGGAAATGAAAACCCATTCCACTTTTGCACTCCCTTCCCTCTCTCGCATCCAAGAGGCTGTGTCTGTCCATCTTCATGTGATCAGGCTCCAGACCACTTTCTCATGCTGGAGAATGGAGAGACTGGAGACTGGGGAACCACTGTTCCCTGGGTGAGGGGAATGATCCCACATGATGGCTGTCAAGGTTGCTACAGAGATGCACCTGTGCCATTTTAAAGTGGCCAGTGGGACACGTTTTTTCCTTACAGTAACCTTGCTGCTTACCGTGGTTTGGTCTTTATTTTTGCACACTGAACTATCAACTGATTATAATCTGAAGAAATGCCTTGAACTCCAAGCAGCTGACTTGTTAATAAAATCTTAGAACCCTAAACAACTAGAAACCTTGAGCCTACTAACGCTTTTCCAAGATAAAAACCCTTCAATTACATGCTCCTAATACCCCCATGAGTCATGTCACCAGAACTAGCACAGAACCTACTTGACAGATGTAGAAACTGATGCCGAAGGGCTAACAAGATCCCTGAATGAACCACATAACTGCTCTGGATGGAGCTAGCAGTCCTAAACCCAATGCTGTCTTCTTTCTCTAGAATATACCCTCTGCCTACAGCATTTTAAAAACTCTTGGCCATCATGATAAAGTCTATGTACAAAGTGGTTCTGAAGGATAAGAGTAGTTTACTCAAGAACCTAGCATATTTATTTACTCCTTCCTTAATAAATTTTTTTAAAGCCTCTAGAAATCCAAGTTCTTCCTGTAAAACAAAATTCTCAACAGTTTCTGAGCATCTTGATATTATTATTAGTATTCTATCGCTCCTTCCTTTAGATACAATGCAATTCTAAAACAGTGATAGAATTATAGAACGGTGGCATGAATATGGTTTTAATATTTGAAATTCACTGGGTTGTTCAAACTACTAGAGTGGGTAGTAATTCTCTTTGCATCTTTAGAAAGCAACTTGCAAACCAAGCTGTGAAAGCTACAGCATCAAGCCTTACCAGGGGCTTCAACAACGCTTCCAACATGTAGCTGCCAACAACTGAGATCTATAAATAGGAAAATCTGGAAAGTTTAACAAAAAAGTTGAAGGAGGGACTCTGAAAATCACTTGGAGCTTATAGGGTTGAAACCGGAGCTAGACAAGCACTAATATTTCCTTTCATGCAATGGAATTCCCCTTTGGTTATATTACTTTATATTCCTTGCCACAAGGAAATGAGACCTACACTGACAATCATTGAGATTTCTGTCTGGCATAAAGGTACAAGGACCCAACAGGCACAAATTCGTACTATGCACAAATGTAGTTTTTTGTTCCCATGAGAATCGGTGGTTTCTAAGTGGGTGAAAATACATCTAAAAATCATTCGATTAACAGAGGCAAAGCTATCCTCTCAACTAACTTACTCTTATTAAAACCTATTTTCTAACCCTCAAGTGTCATAAACCCATCCATATAAAGCAACTTGTGAACACAACGGGAAAAATTATGACTCTAACTTTTGAAGTCCAGCAACTTTCCCTAGAAAGTCCAATAATGCTTCTGATGGATCCCGTAAGGCACTGTCTAGACTCGCACTGTCCCACAGAAATATAAGGGGAGCCCCATGTGTAATTTAACATTTTCTGATAGCTACATGAAAAACAAGAGACGGGTAAAATGAATCTAGATAACATATGACACCTAACTCAATGTGGCCAAAATATTCTTTCAACGTATAGTCAATATACATAATTACGGAAATATTTTATGTTTTTTTATACTAAGTCTTTGAAATCTGGTGTCTAGTTTACATTTCAAATCTGACACTAAATTTTTGCTGGAAATACTTGATCTGTATTTAGAGTTCATCAAATTCACGGTTGAAAAGGTAAATTCACATATCCAAGCTATTCCAAACACACCTAAATAGGTTTTTAACAACTCAATTGTGTTTTTTAATTAAAACTGAATAAATTAAGAATTCCATATCTCTGCTGCACTCACCATCCCCAGTGCCAGTGGCGAGCATGTACACTGCAGGTTGGATACCCGGCAGCACCTCACAGGGATGAGTGGTGGCCACGTGCTATCCCCATCCTTTCAGAAACATCACAAACTCTGGAGAGGCGATAACAGAAGTTAACCCGTGTTCCTTTTCCTTCTCTTCTCCAACAGCAATAGTCATCAGAGTCCCCCATACTTGAGGCCACTTACAGAGGACACAGGGGATGAAGGTGTTTTCCTGCCCTCTGTCCTCAGAGACCATGAGCCCCTTAGCACTCAGCAGAAAGAAGACAGTGGAGTGTAGGCTCCATCAAATTAAGTCTTCTCTCTCTCTCTCTCTCTGTCTCTCTCTCTCTTTTAAAAAATTACCTAACAAATTTCCCTAGAAGCTGAAAAACAAGTTGGTTCAGGACGCCAGTTTGCAAAGTTTCAGCTCTCCTCCCCAACACAAATCATCACTATGCAGTGCAACGTCTCCTCATTTGGGTCACTCCTGAACTTGGCCACAACACTTCTTCGGAGACACCTGAAAAAACGTAGCCCAGACACAACTCTTAGAGCTCGGGGCACTCTGTTGGATGACTTGTTTCTACCATCTTGAGTTTGAACCCTGAAACAAGTTTAAACTTCTCCAAAGGATCATTTGCACCCCTCAGAAGAAAGATGCGTCTCTACCTAGGAGAAAATAGAATTAAAATGGAGGTTCTATACAAAGTGAGATACCTGACTCGAAGTTCCTTGAGAGCATGTCTGTGCCTGGGGTGTCGTCATTTGCTGGCCTGACTCCCAGGCTGTAGGTAAAGCAGCTGTGGAAAAGTGGCACAGGGCAGAGGCTCAGTGGGTCACACGTGTAATCCCAGCACTTTGGGAGGCAGAGGCAGGAGGATCACTTGAGCCCGGGAGTTGGCAAAACCGTCTCCAATAACAAAATTTAAAAGTTAGTCGGGCATGGTGATGCATTCCAGCTACCTGGGAGGCTGAGGTGGGAGGATCACTTGAGCCCAGGAAGTCAAGGCTGGTGAGCCATGACTGCGCCACCACACTCCAGCCTGGCTAACTGAGCAAGACCCTGTCTCAAATAAAATTAAAAATAAAAAAAAGGAGAAACAAAAAACAAACCAAAAAACAGAGAGAGACAGAAAGAAAGAGAAAGAGAGAGAGGAAGGAAGGAGAGGGAGAGGGAGAGGGAGAGGGAGAGGGAGAGGGAGAGGGAGGGGAGGGGAGGGGGAGGGGAGGGGAGGGGAGGGGAGGGGAGGAGGGCAAAGCACCATAGGCTTTCTATGCTGTGACTGATGTTGCACCTAAAGGAACCCTTCTTAAAAGGAAGAATGCTACATGGTAAGATACACCCAAGACACCACCATATAAATAACCTCTTACTGAGACTAACCTTACAGTTGAATGCACCTTGCATTCATTCTATCTCCAATTGTAGCCATCGTTATTGGCTTTCCTCCCCTTCCTTGCAAGGCTAAAAAATAACGAAAGTCTAAGCCTGAGCAAACACACTCATTTACTTCCCCCCCGTTTATTCTTCCCCCTAAAACTACAAAAAAGGGGGCAGGGGCAGATCTGAGTCTCAGTCTCCTTGGCTATGAGATGGACACAACTGCGTTGACTGACCGATGAGGCCCTGAGAAAATTAGGTGAGTTTAAAATACATGAAAAAGGCCATATAAACCACGATGCATTCTTCTCACGCCATGGCTTCCATTTCTTTCTGACCTAGCTTCAAAGACCAATGCTGCTTCCCTCATCCACTCCTTCCATCAAGCGCTTAGAAAATTAATATGCATTGTCTCACCGTAAGACAACATTTTACATACATTAGATCACCGGGAGATACAAGAACAAGTACTTATTTTCCTCGGTTCAGACTAGAAAAATAAATCAATCTAGTTTGCAGAGGCTTGCCTCTAATGTGTCTCATCTACATGATAGGGCAAATACTGATAGAATAAAAATCTCCATATGACCCTGAATTATCCTACAACCTCAGCAAAAATCCCACTTGTTTCAAAACACTGTTAATAAACACTTTCTAGTTGAATAAATATGTTGAAAACACCCCTTAGAGCTGCGTGCAGGGTCTAAATTACACCAGTCCCTCCCACTCCATAGACTCAGCTGCAGGTGCCCCATTCGGGGCTCCCTGTCCTGCCTGTTGTAGAGTTCCGGGCCAAGCTGCCCCAGCCCACGCTGGCCTGACCTTCTCAGCAAATCCTGCCCTTAGGTCTGGATCTAGGTCTTGTTCTTAATCTCTTGTTTCTGAGTTGATGGTTCACTGGAGCTTGGACTTTGATTTCCACGGTTGCGGGCCTACTATACCTTCATCCACCTCTCAGACCCCCAGACCACACAGGAGCCCCAGGCTCTCCCACATCCACACACCCAGGAGGAAAGGTTATCATGAGACTCTGCACGCACAGGGACCTTGTCTGCCTCGTTCACCACCATATCCCTTACACCTAGAACAGGGCTTGCAATGGATATTCGTGAAGTATTTACCAAATGAATGAATGAGCCTCATTAAACAATCTCAAAGTATTTCTAGTGCCAACACAGAATCATCTTTTGTCCTGTGTTTCCACCTAGGGCCTATCTACTGACTTACTGATGAAGTTTGAAGTCTAACTGTCTACATAAAAATCTTGCTACAAGCTGCCAACATGCCCCATCTCCTCTCCAGCAGACGCACTCACCGCCCTATCACCCAGTTCTGTGACTTGTGTTTAAGCCTTATTCCAGTATGTTCCAAGTTCCTGGAACACCTTGCCTACTATGATCCCATCCCATCAAGTCTGTTCCCTCTCGAAATAGATACTTTACAATGTATTTATACTTATTCCAAAAGTAGCACCATTCCTCAAAAATACTTTAGAAACACCTCTTTCAGAACTTTCAGAACCAGTTATAGGTAACGGTGTATTGCTGTTTCTTGTACCTGATCAGAAACAATATCAAGTATACCTTGACAGACTTGACACGAAATGTCACCTATCTCTAAAATTTAAATCCCATCTCAAGGATCAAAGTTGTTCATTGCTCTAATTATCTATGTAATGTTTCTCTCCCAATCAGACTAAAAAAGGGGACACCGACTGTTTGTGTGTGTTTTTTAAGACTGCGCTGCTCCAAGAATAGTGCCTGATACACTGTAGATACTCAATAATTATCTGGTGAATGAATGATCTGAAGACCTTTGTAAAAGATTTTTCTTTCATTCAGCAAATATGTGCCTGGCACTGCTAAGGGCTGAGAATATGAGAATGAATGAGAAAAGAAAATCTCTATCTTCTTTAAGGAGCTTATAGGCTAGAGGGAAAACAACTTACTTAAGGGAAAAGGACAAGAAACTATCATTTATTGTCAACTCGTATGTGACAGGCACATATATTGTTTCATTTAAACTTCCCGGCAATCAAAATAAAGGTGACATTTAAATTCTCATTTTAAAGACTAAAAACTTGGGATTCGGCAATGTTATGTAACTCGCATAATAAGTGATGAGCTGGCCGGGTGCGATGCTTCACGCCTGTAATCCCAGCACTTTGGGAGGTCAAGGTGGGCAGATCACCTGAGGTCAGGAGTTCGAGACCAGTCTAGGCAACATGGTGAAACCCCTTCTCTACTAAAAATACCAAAAAATAGCCAGGCGTAGTGGCGGGTGCCTGTAATCTCAGCTACTCAGGAGGCTGAGACAGGAGAATCGCTTGAACCCGGGAGGTGGAGGTTATGGTGAGCCGAGATCACGCCATTGCACTCCAGCCTGGGCAACAAGTGCGAAATTCCATCTCAAAAAAAAGAAAAAAAAAATCATCATCATAAGTGACAAGGCAGGCCTGGAACCAAGAGCCTACTGATAGCAAAGTCTAGGTCTTTTCTTTGATCACACCGAGCAAGGGCTGTTCAATTCAATTAAGTGGTTTGTTTATTAGGGTGACAACTTTTCAAACTCCAAAAGAGACAACACTTACGTGGATGTTTGCTTTTCAGCCTCCCCTCGTACTATTCAAGAAATCACCCTAGGTGCCACACACTGATCTCACCACTAATCTCACCAAAGACCAACTCCCATAACCATAACTCACACAGACATCAAGAAGCCAAAGGCTGATACAATTGGGGATCTGTGACCCTGTTCTATCCTGGGACGTACTTTCAGCACAGGTGGCCACATGAATGTTGCTGGGTCTACTACAGACAGGTATAGTGGGGTGCGTGGATTAAGCAGCAGGTAAACCCTGGTACACATGGAAGCAAAGGAAATAGGAGGCTTGGAAGCAGGACCTAGTATTAGCCAAAAAAAAAAAAAAAAAAAAGGCCACCTTGACACCTTTGGGACACATGCCATAAATTACCAAGACATTCTGCCCATTCTTAGTAAGTAGAAGATGAAGAACAGAGCCTTTCAAGTTTCCCTTCCATGACATTTTAGAGACTAAAGGTTTCATATTGTTACCACAAAAGACCATTAGGGACCAGGTTTTCCTTTGCCTTAGATGTTCTAAAAATATTTTTGAGCAGTATAGCATAATGGTTAAGAGCTATGGCTTAGAAGCATCCAGGCTTACTTTGCATCTTGGCTCTGGCACTTACTGCGTGCCTTCGTAGAAGTTACTTAAACTCTCCAAGCCTAAGTTTCTTCATCTATAAAACGGAGTAATAGCAACACTGGCCCTACTGCGTAAGATTCTGAGGATTAAAGGAGATAATGCCCTACAATTTAGCATAGTGCCTGGAGCATAAAAAGCTTAATAAACATCAATGACAAAAGTACCTGTGCCAGCATTGTGGTAAATCTACATACCTATGTACAGATATACAGATATGGTCATTTCTTTTTTTTGGCTCGTCTCAGTCCCCCAGGTAGCTGGGACCACAGGTGAGCACCACCACACACAGCTAATTTTTATATTTTTTGTAGAGACGAGGTTTCATCAAGGTTGCACAGGCTGGTCTCGAACTCCTGAGCTCAAGCAATCCACACCCATCTCGGCCTGCCAAAGTGCTGGGATTACAGGCATGAGCCACTGCGCCCAGCCCAGATGTGGTCATTTCTGAGATGGCTCAGCAGCTCTACCTGTGCTAGGCTCAAGCTATCACATAATTACATAGGGGACTATATGATCAAAGATATAATGCTCACGTACAACTGTTATCTACTACAGAGTTTATATCACTTTCAAGTGCCTCTGCAAACTGTTTTTTTAACAGGGAGAAAACAGAATAAAAATGGGAAAATGGAAATCCAAAGATCTGATTCCTATAAAGATGCTGCAATAGAAGTAGCCACTGCCAGGTCTGCATCTCCTGGCGTGATCAGATAATCCATCTGTCTAGATTGGATAGACACTTGAGGAGGAATAATTCAAGATAATTTCTATTACACCACTATCCATGTTTTCTCAAGGGAAAAACATGTATTTGCTGCTTTTGATTAACATGTTAGTGGCTACAACTAAAACATCAAGTGGTCTGCTGAGCAGAGGTTTTCCTGCTGGTTTTACAAAATCAGTACAGAGGGCCATCTGTCAGCGTCAGCTTCACCTGGATTTACAGGTAAACTCTTCAGTATTGCTGACCAGGGTATGTGGGTGTGTGTATATTGGTAGCTGTATGGAAACCGGATTGCTCTAATAATAAACACATTTCATTCCCCGCATGAGGTTACTGGATCTTTGCTAAAGATCCTTTTTCCCACTTAGTTCCATAAATATTCTGGGGAAGCATGGCCTAGGATGAGTGGTCAGAATGAGAACCTGTTGTGATATTTCGTCAGCACCCACTCACAGTGTACTTACTCTCCTTTACCTGTAACTTACACCTTTTCTGTAACCTCTGGAATTAAAGACAGGAGGAAGGATGAAAACAAGATGATACATCAGAAAACACGGTGCAGGGGCTTGAAGGGCTAAGGAAAAATAAAGTGATTTTTTCCTTTTTTTTTTTCTCTTGTGACCAAGTCTCTCTCTGTGGCCCACGCTGCACTGCAGTGGCGCGATCTCAGCTCACTGCAAGCTCCACCTCCCGGGTTCACACCATTCTCCTGCCTCAGCCTCCCGAGCAGCTGGGACTACAGGCGCCCGCCATCACACTCGGCTGATTTTTTGTATTTTTAGTAGAGATGGGGTTTCGTCGTGTTAGCCAGGATGGTCTCAATCTCCTGACCTCGTGATCCACCTGCCTCGGCCTCCCGAAGTGCTGGGATTACAGGCATGAACCACCGCACCCGTCCCAAAGTGGTTAATATTAATACGCTGAGTACCTTCCATGTGCCAGACATTTAAGATACTGTATGTTTCTATTTCATCAATGGAGAACCAGAGTCTGGGTGAGGTTAAAGAACGTGCTTCCCAATTTCACACAGTGGTGCTAGAATTTGGAAGCAAAGGACGTCAGATTCTAGAGCCACAATCTGTCTACACTTTCATCCCAAAATGAGGAGTAAGAATGAAAGTGGCATTGTGGACTTAAGGAAGATAATAGAAAATCTATTAGAAAGATTTTTGTTTTTGTTTTTGAAATTTCCAGCATTTAACATGATGATTACAGAGCTGGAATTGGGCGACTGAAATGGAAGAGAGCACCTCCTGACATCCAGGGTCATGCATTCAGGCTCAGGGACACGGTGCTTTCAGAGCAAGGGGTTGTTCTAGGTCCTCTAGAGGCAGAAGGAGGAAGGGTGTCTGTGTGTCAGATGTGGTCAAGCTGGAGCACCAAGGCAGCCCCCAACCCTGACAAACAGCACATTCAAACGACACAGTGTAGAACGGCAGAAAAAGATGGGGTGGGATACAATGGGGGGAAATGCCCTAAGTCAGGGAAAAGGTTTGTACTTGAAGGACAACGCCCTTCTCCTGAGTAGAGCTTACTAAAGGAGACGCATCCATTTTCTTTTTGACCTCTCCTGCTTTCTACTTCCAGCTTCTTGCCTCGTGCTAAGTTTGGGCAGAAAGGGGCCTTAGAAATTGAGACCAGCATCCTCATTTTTCAGATGAAAAACCTGAAATCAACAGAAATATCTGAGATCACACTTCTTGTTTCGGAAATCAGGTAGTTATCAGTTCTTGTTTTCGTTTTTCACCATCTAGCGCAGTAAAGGGAAAAAGAGTAGACAAAAAAAAAAAAAAACAAGAAACCAGAAATATTCCTGTAAGTAGACATCTCTACTTACTTCGAACTGCACTAGTTCTGCGACTGTGTGTTCAGTGTTGTCTTCTACCAGGTGATGTTAAAGATTTGCACTGAGCCGTGCACACACTGCTGTCTAGGTCAATTCTAAGGTAGCTGGCTGGATTTAACATTAGGACTGCAGGGTGGAACATCTTCTCTTTATGCAAAGCTACCTGAACTGGTCGCCCTTTCGGGTGACCAACCATGCTGGTTTGTCTGGGACTGGAGGGGTTGCTGGGATGTGGGATTTTCAGGACTAAAACTGAAATCCCAGGGAAACTGTGACAAGCTGGTTACCCTACTGCCTTCAGTAGGATCACATTTTCAACTGAGCTAATACATGCAGACAGACAAAGTGCATTTAGCTGGAAGTTTTAGCTGGTAGAATACCAGCTAAATGGTAGTTAACGTTTTAATTTTTTAAGAAAAGAAGCAAGATGAAAATTAATGACTATAAAGGGCTTTGGGCCCTTGGGGAGGAAGGTATTCTCAAAGTAGGAAGTGTTAAGTTCATGAAAGAAACAATATGAGAAGGCAGTGGGGCTTTTTCATACCTAACAAGTATGACTAAACCTGTAAACACTTCCTGTTCCGTCCCGTGTTTTTCTGAAATTCGCTTTTCCTTAAAGGCCAAGAAGACAGAAAAAAAAGTATTCTCTTTCTTCTCTTCTTAAGAATAACAGTGGGAAATTTCAAACCTCCAAAGACGCCTAAAAGTTTCATAAGCTCTTGCTTTTATATATAAATATTATGGAGAAACAAACAACACTCACTTTTCTCCATAAGCATCCTGCATTCTTACTACATGAAATTTTCAGTACGTAGAAAACCATCTGATTAGAAAAGACAAATACTGGCAGTTAAGTAGCACTTACTCCTCCACCTAGTTATATTTTCAATACAAAAAGTTTTGCTTTAATTAAACACTGTGTTAGGTGCTGACAATACAACACTGAGTAAGGACATACTTTTATTTCACACGTCACAGTATCCTAAAGATCAAAACCTGCCTTTCTAGACTCACTCATGACTCTTCTTATCGCAGTGGAGAGAGCTGCCCCTAACAGAAAAGCTCACACTGAATATAATTTTTCCCCAGCAGCACTTCCCATTCACGAAGAGCAGTGCTACAAAAGGCAGCCTCGCTTTCACCCTTTCTGGGTCACCGACTACAACTGGAGGGGCTCAGCCTAGAATCGGGTAGAGGGGATGTGAAACCAAGGAGGGGGTTACACTGGGGAGCATGCCACTGGGCCTCTACTCACAGAAACAGCTTAAAGCCACCCATACCCACATTTGGGAAACGTGTGTCTCTGGTCTCCTGGAGGCATAAATTGAACGTTATTATATTCTAGGGAAGAGCAAACAGCAGCCCACTGAGGGGTCTTGGGCCATGGGAAAGTCTTCCGTTCCTCTACTTGTGCTCTGAAGGGTTGATTGTTGTACCCTCCAAAGCAAAAAAGGAAAATCAAATCCAGCTCAGAAGTCCGCCCACATTCTGCGGTGGGGAGAGTTGCCAAAACCATTCCCTGCACCTGTAGGATGAGGTCGCAGGTTCACAACTGTCAGATGTCCACACAGCAACATGGCTCCCTCACGGGAGAGTCCACAGTCATGGACCTAGGTTCTCTGCTGGGCTGCGCTGGACGTCCCGTCCTTAGAACTCTAAATCCTGCCTTTGCACATGCTTCCTTGGAGCTCTCCGAGGCCTTGGTGACTTGCACCTTTGTGCACACTACAACTGGCTTCCTGGAGCCTGGCAACCCCAGAGCAGCAGCCTCATTGGACTTCTGTTTGTACAGGACTTGTCAAGCAGGTTATGCTGCTTTTCTGCCACCTTTCTTTCCAGACACCTCTAAAATGTAAAGATATCAGGAAATAAGAGAGGGATAAGGTTTTCTCACCACAATCCCAGAGGCCTACGAAGTCTGCCTAGACCGTGGGCTTTGCTAAAGGCCTGCTGCTGGTCTCTTAAATGGTGCAGCATGTTAAAATGTCTAAGAATTGTAGAGGAACAGTTGTCAAAAGTAAGGTCAGAGTCAAATGCACTGTGTTTCTATCATTACTGCTGGCCTCTTTCCAGAGGGAGTAAAATGCACCCCTCGAAGCTGGCAGCAAGTCCTCTGGTTGCATCAATAATTTTCCCTTGCACAGAAAAATCCCCCAGTAACGCATAGATGGTCATGAACTCCCCTTTCTATTTTGCAGACCTAGAAAGTGTGGTAGAGAGAAATTAAATGCTTTTGTGAATCAGCAAAAAAGACATAGGGGAAAAAAACCCAGGACAGCTGGTCTATCTGCTTTAACCCATGCATTCAGCACACCACGGGGAAAATAGTTATTTTTTCACTACAAAAGAGGTGACCTTCTACTTCGGGCATGTAAGATTAAAAAAAATAATTTAAAGATACCAGTTGTTTCGTTGAGAGAACAATCAATAAAATAGTAATGCAGGGTACAGTTTTATCCAGAGGTCAAGATAGCATCTAACCAAGGTCAAGAGACTGTATTGAATCAAGAGTTCAAAGGTCACTATCTTCCCCATAGTATGAGTCAGTCAAACTGAGATTGCTTCAAGGTTAAGGAAGGAATCATCAAATTGCCAGCAGTCATACCAAACAGGACAGGGAAACTGGCTATTCCTGTCACATCTCCTTTCCATTAATCATAAAGTAGTTGACCTAGGGAGCAACCCTCTCAGATTCCGGGAGAGTCCATTTATGAGACATGAACTCAAATCTACCACACAGCAGCCCAGTCCCCTCACCTGATCCCAGATGGCTGCCTGGCAGCTCTAAGGGCCTTCCAAAAAATTCTTCAGTTAAAGGCACAAAGCCTTTGAACAGGCTTCAATTCGAGTGCTTCCCCCCAGAGGAGACTACTCAGGAGTTGAGATAAAATCCTGAAAACATGGGCAAAGTTCAACTGAAAGCTGCCCCTTCTAGGCCATGAACTGGCACACCTGGCCAGTTGGCAACGGTTCCTTCCTTTAGCAGATCTTACCTGCCTGAGCAAGAAACGGTGATAAGGCTAAACCTAGTTCATGTTGATTGTCACACTTTCTCACACTTGAGCACAGCCCAATTTAAAAATAGCCTTAAACTGTTGCTTCAGTTCGATATGTCACAGAGCCATCAAAAATAACAGAGAATGTATGTCAAAGTGTTCTGTAAGCTGTAAAGCCCAACCTACCATAGTATATATTAGTATATATTATTTTGATATTAAATAATGCTAAAGAATATTAAACTGTAAATAAACATTGATAACTATGGAACCATGTGGGTATATGGCTAAAGACTTGAAGTCAGATACAGGTAACTGTAACTATGTAAAAAGGCTCATTTTTTTTTTAATCTTTTCAGGTGGTTTAAACATTTAATGAACAATAAAGTGTAAATGGTTTCCTTTAATTATAGATATCTATGATCCAATTCAACAGTGAAGCTAATGTCATAAATCTTAACTTGAAGGAGATTTCTAGGTAGATTTCCTCAAGGCCAGTCCTGCATCCTCTATGACTGCAAAGTAAATGGACCTAATTTTTTTAAGCCACAGACAAGCAATCCCCAACCTTTTTGGCACCAGGGACTAGTTTGGTGGAAGACCATTTTTCCACGGACTGGAGGCAGAGGGATAGTTTCAGGATGATTCAAGCACATGACATTTATCGTCAGATTCTCATAAGGAGCACAGAACCTAGATCCCTCACATGTGCAGTTCATAACAGGATTCGTCCTCTTATGAGAATCTAATGCTGCCGCTGATCTGACAGGAGGCGGAGCTCAGGTGGTAACGCTCACTTGCCCGCCACTCACCTCCTGCTGTGCTACCCAGTTCCTAACAGGCCACGGACAGTACTGGTCTGTGGTCTGGGGGTTGTGGACCCCTGGTGTAGACTGTTCTCACAGGAGGTCTCAAAGTGCTTGTCACTGCACAATCCACCCGTAATTTACTCCTCTGGGCTGAATAAACAGCCAGGTTGAAGAAGGAGTAGACAGGTGACAGGAGCCTTTACACAAGGCCCACGAACTGAAGCACAGATCGCAAGTGTTATAAGAAGGGGAGGCCGGGGAGTGGTGGCTCATGCCTATAATCCTGGCACTTTGGGAGGCCGAGGCGGACAGATCAATTGAGGTCAGGAGTTTGAGAATAGCCTGGCCAACATGGCGAAACCCCGTCTCTACTAAATTTTAAAGTTTAGCCGGGTGTGGTGGCGCGTGTCTGAAATCCCAGCTACTTGGGAGGCTGAGGCGGGAGAACTGCTTGAACCCAGGAGGTGGAGGGTGCCGTGAGCCGATATCGCACCACTGCACTCCATCCTGGGCAACAAAGCCCCACAGGGCCTCCTGCCATGGAGCCACCGCAGGGGCTCACACCTGTGGGCCACCAAGCCCTTAGGCCTCTTCCCCGCCTGTGATGCAGCCTATACAGACATGTGCTGTAATGCTGTCTTCACTTTTCAAGACCATGGACATCACAGATCCATTCCCCTCACACTTTTAATCAAGCCTCTTAGCTAGAAAACCAGCTTCAAGGAGCCTCACAGGTCTGTTTTCTTAGGTCTTATTTCTTCTCCTCTGAGTCTTTCTTTAAGATGATTATGGCTCTCCAGTGACTTCGCAGGTGACACCGAAGAGGGAGATGAGGAACAAAGCAATGCACAATGATCAAAGGGAACAGATACCACAAATAGAACAGAAAGCTCCCAGGCACGCTGCCACCACGAGGGAGAGGGCCCTAAAGGATGGTTTTTACACCACAGCGCCTACACAACAAAAGCTGGGTCTGTGAGGTGTGCACTTGGCTTGCGCCCGCCTGCGGGATGCCGGGCATGTCTGCGTTATATAAGGTTTCTCTTGTACTGTGCTCTCTTCTGGGAGTCAGACAAACTCCCCATTCAACGGCTCTCAATCCAGGGTGGTTGTTTACAGATATGCAAGGGCAGGCGACCTCCTCAGAGCTAAAAGGCAAGTCCTCTGCATGCTGGTGTTCCAGCCGCAGGTCACCTACCCCCACAGTCCAGACAACGTCTCTTCCCTGACACAGAAGCCACTGTGCGTGCCCTTTTTCTGAACTGCTGCAGACTCAGATTCATATCCTGGCAATGATATTTCCCAGCCGTGTGATTTGCGCAAGTGACCTGGTCCCAAACCTCGGTTTCCTCACCTGTAAACTGGAGATAAAGACACTTATCTTGAAAGACTCTGCAGATGAAGTGAAGTTGTATGTGTGTGTCGATGGCTCCCACTCCAGTGTCATACAGCGTCTGGAACACAGGAGTCATTTTTCTGCCTCTCTCTAGCCTAAGTACTCATATGCTTAATCCTGAAATAATCTGTACTTTTCTTTTAAGACAGGGTCTGGCTCTGTCACCCAGGATGGAGTGCAGTGGTGTGATCACGCTCACTGCAGCCTTGAACTCCTGGGCTCAAGCAATCCTCCTACCTCAGCCTCCCAAGAAGCTGGGACTCTAGGCATGCCCTACAACTGGCTAATTGTTTTTTTATAGATGAGGTTTCACTATGTTGCCCAGGCTGGTCTTGAACTCCTGGGTGCAAGCGATCCTCCTGCCTTGCCCTCCCAAAGTGCTGGGATTACAGGTGTGAGCTACTGGGCTCAGCCCTGCACTTTAAAATTATTTGTGTATTTATAGTGTCTCCCCACCTAGTTTATGAAGGAATCATGCCATTTTCATTTTTACTATTTACTGTATGAGTTAAGTGCATAGCGGGTACACAAAATTACCTGTGGCCTAGGCTACTGAAAGAGTGGATCATTTCCCCACATCCAAGGATATCTGGTACTGTTTCCTGAGTAAACGACTGTGGGTTCTGAACACAGCTGGTCTCCCCTCTTTTCCTTCAGCTCCTCACACTCCTTCTTCCAAACATACCCCTTGCCATTTCAAATGCCCTTAAGAATTCTCATGAGCCAAGTTATCCATTCATTTGGTCATTTCTTGAGTACATTTCTAGAGTACATAAACATTTCTTTAGTAGGTACCACACGCCAAATATAAGAGGCACTGTGGATACACAGCTGGATGTAGAAATAGCTAAGATACAATTCTTGCCTACCCTTGAAGCAACTGGAGGGAGTCAGATGGGAAGTTAAATGTCTTAGTCATGTTGTGCTGCTAGGAAGGAATATCTGAGAATGGGTAATTTATAAAGAAAAGAGGTTCATTTGGCTTACAGTTCTACAGGCTCTACAGGAAGCATGGCCCTACCATCTGCTTCTAGTGAGGACCTCAGGTTGCTTCCACTCATGGTGGAAAGTGAGTGGAGCCGGCATGTGCAGAGATCACGTGGCAAGAGAGGAAGCAAGAGAAAGGCGGGGACAGCAACCAGGCTCTTTTTAGCAATCTGCTCCTGTGAGAACTCACAGAGCAAGAATTCACCCCACCGCAGGGAGGACAGGAATCTACTCAAGAGGGATCCGCCTCCATGACCCACACACCTTGCATTAGGCCCCACCTCCAACACTGGGGATCAAATCTCAACATGAGGTCTGGGGAGAGAGACATCCAAACTACAGCAGCAACACTTGAAATCATACAGATGAGTGTATATGTAAATCCTACGGGAAAGGAAGAAGCCATAATTCAGCCTCAGAATAGGATTCTGAAAATTTTAAAATATAGACTGCCTTTGAGATGGACCTTCAATGCACTTCACTTTGTTGAAACAGCAGGTAAAAAGGGAACTCCAACCTGGTCTGTTATAAAATACGTCAAAATTTATTAAAGCATCCCAAGGAAAAGCCCAGGGCTGCCAAGTCCTCATCAGTATCTTTTCTCTCATTTTGAGACACGCACGCTGCACAAAAGAATTTTCTTACAACTAAAATTTGGAATTCTGACCAATTCATTCACACACATATTCACAGCATGACATATAAGTACTTAGCACTAGACTAGAAATTGAGTGGAAAAGAAAAAAAAAAAAAAGCTAAAAAGAAAGATAAGTCTCAAGAGCTCCCTGCAGATTGCTGGCAGGGAACACGTTCTGGAGAAAAGATGTACCGCGACCCAAGGTGAAGCTGATGGGGAAACGGGCAGGGAAGTGGGGTGGCCGTAAGTTCACGATTAAATAAACAGTCATAAAACTAGACTTCCCAAATGCAAATTTGAAGAACCCCAGGGCAGGAGGATGAGACCTATGTGTATGGACACTGGAGTAGCCACAAGTGAAACTCCATTGTGATATAGTCAGGGTCTGCCTTACAATTTCACGTCAATACAGAGCACCTAGTCCACATAGATTTGAGAAACCTACAAGGGTCTCGTGCATGGACCTCACAGCCAGACAAGCCTCATATCTAGAGACATATCTACTACAAATATCTTAAGGAACTGTTTAAACAATGTTCCCAAGTTCACAATAAACCTTCTCTAAGGTTTATTATTTTTCAGTCCCCCACTCCCCTCAACTGTTTATTCTTGTCACCAACTCAACCCTCTTCTGATACACACAGCAGAAATATAGGCTTCCTAAAGACTAGGCCTTACTTGTCTTTGTATCCTACCCTCCATCTCTGCTAGTATCTAGCAGAGTAACTGGCACAGAGTAGACTCTCAATGTTCAGTTAATCCTCAGCCACAGGGCAAGCAAAGAGAAACAATGAGGAAACAGACCCTGGAAAATCACATCGCTTACACATTGTCCCCTAAGTGCAAAGTCTCCTGGTGCTGATGGGCACAGACCCACTCCACAAGATTGGCTCAAAATACTCAAGATCCACAAACATGCCTTGCAGCTTCCTCCCAAACCATACCTACTCCATTCTCTGGGAGCTGCCTGCCAAGAACGCTGCGCATGGAAAACTGAAACCTTGCTGTAAGCCCTGGCCACATCAATGGTGCAAAAGTAGCCCCTATCAGGACCTATCAAGAGGAAACCTGAGCTGCAAGAGTAACCGGAGACTCAGGCAGCTGACCTGCTTACAATCCTTTAGTTGAGAGTTTAAACCAACTGTAACTGGGCAGTACTCGACAACCAACTTCCCTAATGAGACCAAGACTTAGGAGAGCTGACACACAGCACCCTTAGGTCAGGGGCTGGGGAGGGAGTACGCCGCCACTGCACTGGGTCAGTGAGTGTCTTCCTCTGGGCACCCTTGGGAGTGTAGGTCCCACCCTTCCAGACCAGGGCTCCTATGCTCTTCCTGGAGACTCTCAACGACACCTGGCCTTGTCCCAAGGAATACTTGTTTTAAAGATTTTGATGGGTGGTCCAGGTACAAGCTAGTGAACTAAAAGCTTTATCAATGGTTGGTGATGCCACCTTGTCTTGATGTGCGGGCATCTGCAGTTGGGGAAAAGAAAGAGCAGAGGCCAAATTTACCAATGTGTTGGTCAAGGAGAGGCCAGGATAGGACAAAGGAGGAGAAGGGAACCCTGACAGATAAACCCTGTTTGATTTGTAAGGATAACGAGATTCAAGTAATTAATGTTCACCAAACTCCTACTACGTGCCGGGTATCACGCTGGAATAAAAAGCAAAGAACAGGTGAACAGTCCTGAAAAAACTCATAAAGGTCATACTTTATAACCAATGTACATTTTCTTTTTCATTTAGAATTTATGAATTTTGTCTCAATACGGCTTTTGAAGAGCAAGAAAGAATGGAAGGGAGAGAAGGAATAATTGAGAGAAAGTGGAAGAAACAAGGCAAGCCAGGACATGGGAAAGGAGGGAGAGTGAGTTGTGGGTATTAAATGTGATAATCCTTGCAAAGTACTGAGTCAATCTCTGGCCTATAGTAAGTGCTCAAAAAATATGAATAAAATATTCATTGTTACAGAGAGTCTATAATTGTGTCATACCAACCTACAATGCACACTTGCCATACAGCAGGCAATATTTTAAAGGCTTATCACATATTAATTCATTTAATACTCACAATCGTATGAGATACTAGGATTCCCTTTTTACAAATGAGAAAACGGGGATACAAAGAGATTCTGTAAACTATCAACTACCCAGTCACACAACTACCAAGTGAGAGATCTGAGATCCAAGCCCAGGTAGTCTGACTTCGGAGCTCAGCTTCTCACTGGTTTCACTGGTGGTTATTAAAGTGTGGTCCCTGGAACAGGGAACTTCTCAGATTTGCGAATTCTTTGTCCCACCCCAGTCCTACCAAATCAGAGAGAAGCGCCCAGCAACTGTTTCTAAAAGCCCTTGAGGTAATTCTGAGGAATACCAGAATTTGAGCACCACTGCGTTAATTACATTACAGTGCTTCTCCACGTAGTGCCTACACGTTAAGGCAGATAAGAAAACACCACCTCCTCCCCAGATCCGGCCTCACCTGACAATGGGCAAAGGTCAAAATATTTGGGTTGTCCATTTCTCTCAGTTTAGGGCCTGGCCTACAGTTGGAGCTTGGGAGAATAACTTCAATTGTCTTCATTTTCAGAGAAATCAATTTGGCTTTTCTGACTTTACTCTTTGACGTAGAAAGACTAGGAGAGAATAACGGACCTTGAATATTCTTAGAACGGTTTAACTCCTTCATAACATCTGAACATCGGTTAGCAGATTTAATAGGCTGCAGTGTCCCCAAATATCCACCATTAGATTAAAAATGAAACTTAAAAGAAAGTTTTGCTTCCAATGTGTTAATGTAGCTTCCAACAAAGCCTAGCAGGTGAATGTATCTCTACATTTTACTGGAGTTAATTCAGTTACTCAAAGTGATTACACAGTTTGTGGATTTTCTGAGCCTCCTGCTTCTCCTCCCTGGAGCTGCTCACCTTTTGGCCATTTCACTGTTCATTAGCACCTGTACTGAGGGTACTCAGGGGAGAATAAAACGTGAGGAAACTCAAACCAGTCGACTTTTCTCCTTGTTAGCAGTTCTGATAAAGACTTGGTGGGAGAAGAATTATTATTGGCTAAAACGAGACACTGGGATTATCTATGGCTTCAATTTTCCACGGTCTCCCAGCCCCTAATTATCCGATACAGTCAAGTCAGCCTAACTTCATAGTGACAGCCCAGTGTACAAGTGAACAGGGGAATAATATTCAAATTCTAGATTTTCCACAGAGGTAACCTATGATACATTCTTCCTTAAATTACAGCTCTCAAAAATGCCAGGGTGATGGACAACTTTGATCACAGGTGAAAAGGCTCAAAAAGTGATCCCACAGCATTTTAAGAGCTGACTTTTCCCACCATTCAAACTTTCTATGACCTAACAGAATATGTACATCTTAATATTTTACTCTCATAAGAAAAATAAGGAAACTGATGTTCATTAGGCATCTATTATATGCTAGGGTGCCAGACCCTCTGCTGGATATCTTATAAATATTATCTTGCTTAATTCTAGAACAATTTAGGAAATATTTTTTCTTTTCCAACTTTTATTTTAGACATAGGGTTTACGTGTGCAGGTTTGTTTCATGGGTATCTTGCACCCGGGTAGTGAGCACAGTACCCAAGAGGTAGTTTCTGACTCATTACCTCCCTCCCCCTCCTCCCTCTAGTAGTCCACAGTGTCTGTTGTTCCCATGTTTATGTTCATGAGTGCTCGATGTGTAGATCCCACTTATAAGTGAGAACATGCAGTATTTGGTTTTCTGTTACTGCATTCATTCACTTAGGATTATGGTCTCCAGCTCTTCCAACATGGTTATCCATGTTGCTGTAAAGGACATGATTTCATTCCTTTTTATGGCTGCATAGTATTCCATGGTGTATATGTACCACATTAAAAAAAAAAAACCAAATCCACTGTTGATGGGCACCTAGGTTGATTCCATGTCTTTGATACTGTGAATAGCATGGCAGTAAACATACAAGTGTATATGTCTTTCTGGTATAATGATCTATTTTCCTTTGGATATATACCCAGTAATGAGATTTCTGGGCTGAATGGTAGCTCTGTTTTAAGTTGAGAAATCTCCAAACTGCTTTCTACAATGACCAAACTAAGTTACATTTCCCCCACCGGTGTATAAGTATTCCCTTCTCTCCAAACCTCACCAGCATCTGTTATTTTTTGACTTTTGATAATAGCTGTTCTGACTGGTGTGAGACGGTATCTCGTTGTGGTTATTTGCATTTCTCTGATGATTAGTGAAGATAAGCATTTTTTCACGTTTGTGGGCTGCTTGCATGTCTTCTTTTAAGAGGTGTCTGTTCATGCCCTTTGCCCATTTTTTAATGGAGTGATTGTTTTTTGCCTGTTGATTTAAGTTCCTTATAGATTTGGATATTAGACCTTTGTTGGATGCATAGTTTGCAAATATTTCCTCCCATTCTGTAGGTTGCTGCTTACTTTGTTAATTCTTTTGCTGTGCAGAAGCTCTTTAGTTTAATTAGTTCCCACTTGTCAATTTTTGTTTTTGTTGCAATTGCTTTTGGGGACTTAGCCAAAAATTCTTTGCCAAGGCTAGTGTCAAGAGGGGTATTTCCAATGTTTTCTCCTAGGATTTTTATGGTTTGAGGTCTTAGATTTTGACTTAACCCATCTCGAGTTCATTTTTGTATATGGTGAAAGGTAAGGGTTGTTTCATTCTTCTGCATATGGCTAGCCAGCTATCCCAGCACCATTTATGAATAGGGAGTCCTTTACACCATTGCTTGTTTTTGTTGGCCTTGAGCAAGAAATTTTTATCCTGATTTTACAGACAGGGAAACTGAGGCTCAGGGAACTTAAATCTGAGTTCATTAGTGTCAAAACTAGGAGCTGAACACACCGTTGCCTTTGCCTCTCCCAAAAAACAATGCTGTTTAACTATACAACTCAGCCTCAATGGTTTCTCACTTCCATCCGAGCTGTCTCTGACAGCGCTCTCTAGGCTTATTACGGAGATGACTGTGCTGATGGCTCTTTGTGACTCTTAAAGATTAAGGCTGTGCCTGAACATGCTAACGCCATCCTCAGAAGCCCCTTCTCATATCTTCAGATATCAACTCTTTCCCCTTCTATAATCACTGATACCAGTAACCCGCAGCTTCTCGTCCTTTGCCAAATCCGTATGAACTGCCACCAGTCCTGTTTATAGCTTCTGATTCGTGGGAGACCAGGCATTTCCTGCATGGTGGGAGCCTGAGGCCACGGTGGGAGAGGGGGCGGTAAGAGATGCCTTTCCTTCCCGGATGACTCAGAGCCAACGACTGTGCCGGAGCCCAGACAGCAGAAGCCTGTGCCCTTGGCGTCACCACAGGACCGCTTCCTATCTCAGTGAGGGAAGTGGCTGAAAGAGCCAGTGTGAGGGAAGGGGAAGGAAGGAGGCAGAGGCTCTGTTAACAGTCCTCATCCCTGCCTTCCATTCCCGCTTCTCTCTTTTCCCTTGCCCCAGACCCACCCCCCTGCTGGATTTTAATGCATGGACTTGCCTTTCTCAGACTCAAGCCTGACTCTGCCCCAGCAACCCCAAAGACGCCACAGCCCACCAAGTTTCTCCCTGTGAGAGACATCGAGGCCTCTTGGTGTTGGCCAGAGATAAATGCATCTTTATTCAGAGCCCTGTAAAATTACAAACTGGTTTGCTTTATTACTTGTCAGCTGGTCCTTCCTTGCCATCCCTGGTGAGTGGAAGACAGGCTAGCATGACTGCATCTCAGTGCAGCAAAACGCTACAGGAGCTTGTCCTTCAGGGAAGAAAATCTCCTGATGTCTATACAGAGCACTTACTGTCTCTATCGCATGACAGACCTAAAAGATCAGGATCTTTCGTGGCTCTGCGTTTGTCGGTATTTTTAATATGCATGACATTGCCCAAAGAGACTGTGAGATAACATGGGGCAAGGACCACATTTCCTTCACCAAAGAGTATCAATATGATGCTAGACTTCCAGGCACTGCCTCCTGACTTGAGATGCAGGCCTCCTGCGTGGAGCAAATGGTTTCCAGACTCCAGTATACAGCTCCCCATGGTGCAGGCTTCAGTTTCCCTCTCCCCAGCGGCCTCACTAACAGGGTGGCAGCTTAGCCAGCCCCTGGGCAGCTTCAACAGCTTTGATTACATCTGGTCTGCTTCCAGTCGTGGAGATGCCACAGAAATCACACTGATTACCCTAACAGACTGGATGAAACACGAAACACATACCTTCTGCACAGCCTCAACAACTTCAGAAGAGAGAGAACCCAGACACTGGGCAATGCCTGCCTGAATGACTCTTTCCGAATCACAGATCAGGGATCTGCCATCAGCTCCTACAGTGATTGGTCTGCAAGTCTGGCAGTCCTCAACTGATTCCTGCTTATTCTAAAATACAGTATGGAGCACTGGGCTGGCTTTGTGAGCGTGCGACCTGTAACCTGTGCAGTCATACAGAGGTCCTGTGCTTGTCTGAGAATTTTTTTGAGACATGGTCTTACTCTGTTGCCCAGGCTGCCTCCCAGGCTTGAGCAAGCCTCCCACCTCAGCCTCCCGAGTAGCCGGGACTACAGGCGCACACCACCATGCCCAGCTAATTTTTTTTTTTTTTTTTAAGTAGAGACGGCGTTTCGTCGTGTTGCCCAGGCTGGTCTCAAACTCCTGAGCTCAAGCAATCTGCCTGCCTCGGCCTCCCAAAGTGCTGGGATTACAGGAGTGTGCCACCACACCTAGCCAACCTGGATTTGTTTTAATGCTCTGTGGCTATCTTGAAATTCTTCATAATTTTTGAACAAGGAGCCCTACATCTACATTCTGCACCAAGTCCCACCAGTTACATAGCCAGTCCTGCTGAACACTAACTCCATTCAGTCACTTCAAGACATCTTGTAAGTCTGGGAAGCTGTGCCAAAAGAAATGGGGCGTGGTCAGGCAAGGGGCGAGGCTTCGGACTGAGGTGTGGGGGCTGCTCAGCACAGGGGAGCTCAGGGTTCCCGGAATAGGGCAAGACACCAGCTTGGATCAAGGAACCAGGAAGGGCCTCTCAATGCACATAAAAAATATTGCCCACTTTGGACCACTAGTTTTTGGAAGTTTCGAAAACTTCCCAAATCTATTTCAAGTTTTTATTATGGGCCTTATTTCTCTCTCTCTCTCTGATTTATACAAAATCTGACTTTCCCCCATGTTTCATAGAAGGTTGTTTTAAAAGGTGGCATTCTATTTGTTTGTTCTTTTCAGCCAAGAAATTTGCATGAGGTAAGGGGTTGTTGAGATTGAGAACTCCACTTCCAGGCTGTTAATTCTCTGTTGAAAGTCCAGGCCCACTCAGCTAGAGAACGTGTTGCTGCAGCGAGTAGCTGGAGGTCAGATACCACTGATCAGGCCGAGCGGGAGGGAATATTAGGGGACACTCACAGTGTAGAGTCTCTCTGGGTACAAAGTTCTCGATGATCATCAACAATAAACTACAGGAAAAATGTCCCACGGTGTATTTTCTAAGAAATGGCCTTGGGAAAGCATTCTCAAGCGTTTTCAAAATGAGTCAGATGTCAAAGACATTGCTTTTTTGAGTGCTTCAGTAACTGTCTTGTGATCACTTGCTGGCACATGAGGTCGAGCCTTTTATTAATGTTCTCAGACATGACAGCTAGAGATGGACAGATGTTCCTTAAGCACACACATGTACACGTGCCCCATAGCATTACCATATTACACTATGGGGAAAAGCAGTTGCCAAAAAGATATTTATTTATTTAGGATAAATGAATATTCCACAGCACCCCTGCTTGTTACTACAGTCTGTCTGAATCCCTGTGCACAGCCTGTCCTCCAGAACCATGAAATCAGCAGGAAACAGATATGTTTTATGGGCTATGTGTCACTTAGCGCCGCCTGTGCATCCTAATAGGTGATGAAATAACGGAGAGCTGCAGCAATTGCCATTGAAGCTGAAAATGTGGCACCCTTGGCTCCAGGTTTGTCTACTCTCAGGAAGGCAGAGCCAGTTGTCTGCTCTTTGCAAAAGGAAGAAAATGGAACTGAGCAGACGCTGCTGTATTTGGAGTGGCAGAACAACATTAACATATACGATGCAGGAAGGAATACAACGTGGGCAAAATAAAGCTTTCCCTGAGACTCAGGGGAAGCATCTACCTGTGTCCACTGAACGCCCAAAGCACCTCAGCATCACCTGCTGAAATACGTGCTTGGATGAGAGCTTGTCATTTACCATGCTGTGCTTTGACCCTTGGAATCAAAATCTACCTAATGATTTTAGATCTAAGAGATAAAGAGTCTTTGCCTGCTTAGAAGACTGGGAGAAGTGGCTGAGCAGTTTATAGACTGTGTACAACTGTCTGAAGGCCACAAAGGTGCTCTTGGCACTGGGCAGCATGAACATAGAGTTGAACCACACAGATCTGGGATGCAATAAGCTCAACCTACCACAGCAGTTCAGATGACTATTTCACTTACCATGTGAAAGAAAAATCATATAATTTTAGAGCTGGAAAGGAAAAGAGTGATGCTCTTGTTTGAGTCCCTTATTTCAGAGATAGAGAAATGCAGATGTCTAAGGCAGTCCAGCTGCAGCTCTGAATAATGAGTCTTCAAAAGCATCCTTAGAGCATTACTAGAAAAGAAGGCAGAAGAAAGGAACTAGTCCTGCTCTGCCCACATCCACCAACTTCAGCCAAAAGTGAACCAACTTCCACCAAATACTAACATGAATGCCAGTGCAGAAACTGAAGCAGGATGATGGACCCCACTGGTTCAGGTTAAGTCACTTGGGTGGCATAAATCACTCTCAATTCACCAGATCACAGACCTGATCTTCACATATTTGGTTCTGAACGGTTCTTTTTTTTGAGACGGAGTCTCGCTCTGTTGCCCAGGCTGGAATGCAGTGGCACGATCTCAGCTTGCTGCAACCTCCGTCTCCCGGGTTCATGCCATTCTCCTGCCTCAGCCTCCCAAGTAGCTGGGACTGCAGGTGCCTGTCACCACATCCAGCTAATTTTTTGTATTTTTAGTAGAGACGTGGTTTCACCATGTTAGCCAGGATGGTCTCAATCTCCTGCCCTCGTGATCCGCCTGCCTTGGCCTCCCAAAGTGCTGGGATTACAGGCGTGAGCCACCGCGCCCGGCCCTGAATGGTCTTAAACACAAGCGTGATAAGCAAGATGTTGCTTTCTTCAACTTTTCGGTATCAGATCCAGAGCATTCAGCAAATTCCCTTTTACCCAGATTGCAGGCTTAACACCATCAGGTCAAAGACACTATTCTTCTCTTGGCTCTCCTATTTATGTGAAAAAAAGAATTGCTAAATACTATTATAAGAAACCTACAGAAACCTGATGGAAATTCTCTGATTTGAGTCAGTTTTCCTTTATCCCCTCAATTTAGCTATTTTAAGGAACTCAAAGCCCTTACTTCCAAAGCTCACATTGTGAAGTTGTGACCAAAGTAATAGAGAGAAATCGGCTGTCCTAAATCCTCAATTCATGATTATCAACGAAAACAAAACTGCGTCCAGAAACAAGGAAAACCATGCATGACCTCTATAAGTTCGACTCTTCATCAGGAGCATCAAGGAGCACTCATTAGGAAAGCAGAGGAGTACATGGCACAGCGTGGCTGGGACACACCTGGGTTTGGATCCCAGCTGTACCACTTATTAGTTGCACGACCGTGGGTGAGTTACCTCCTTGAGTTTTGGTTTTTCTCATCCCTAAAATAAACATAGCATCCCGATTCCACAGGATGGTTGTGAGGATTGAAGGTGATAATGAGTATTTAAACCACCTGGCACTCAGTATTTATTTACTAATGGTGACCTCAAGCTCCATTCCTGGTTCTGATAATCATTTCGTATATTGGCCTCCTTCTCTTCATCTTCAAAATAAAGTAGTCAAAATAAATAATCAGTAGGATCCATCTCCACTCAAGGCTCTAAGAAAAGAAGAATGCTCAACTCTCCACTAATCCAGTCTATCTAAAGGCCAGTGAAAGAGAAATAGCCTGTATTTCCGTAATATCGTATTCAGTGTATATGCTCATAAAACTATCGAATTTGATGTCACCCCAAGAATTCCTGCTCATTTGGGTTAAATAAAAAAGACATGGTCGGCTGGGTGTGGTGGCTCACACCTGTAATCCCAGCACTTTGGGAGGCTGAGGCGGGCCGATCACGAAGTCAGGAGATTGAGACCATCCTGGCTAACACGGTGACACCCCATCTCTACTAAAAATACAAAAAATTAGCCGGGCGTGGTGGCGGGCGCCTGTAGTCCCAGCTACTTGGGAGGCTGAGGCAGGAGAATGGCGTGAACCTGGGAGGCAGAGCTTTCAGTGAGCCAAGATCATGCCACTGTACTCCAGCCTGGGCGACAAAGCAAGACTCTGTCTCAAAAAAAAAAAAAAAAAAAGACATGGTCTTCGACATTTGAAAAATCTCAAAACTATCTCCACATTTTACATCCTACCGCCCCTGCCACGGCTTTGTCATGTAACGTGAGTATTATCTTTAATCATCTCCCAACTGGGTGTGATGGGTCCATGGTCTTCCTTCTCCAATCCACCTTCCATGACTGTCAGTCATCTCTTCAAAACACAGAACTGACCATACTCCAACCCTTTAACTGCCTTCTAGCCATCTTTGTGATTGTCAAAGCTCACAAGCATGCCTCCCTACCTTGTGTTCCAGCCACTCACATACTCAACTCACATGCCCCTGCCCTCCTCACTAGTAGTCTACTCCGACCCCTCAATCTGAAATAGTCACTTACTCTAGACCTTCCACACCACCTGTCCACGTGTCTGTAAGTGTCTTACATCACTGACCTTTTTTTTTTTTTTTTTTGCCTCAAGGTATGATTACTTACCTAAAAGTCTGTCTCTATAGCTGGACTATAAGCCTGTAATTTGTGCCTTTTCCATCATTGGTTCTCAGCCTCTTGATCCTGCCTGTGTTAAGCCATGCATGTAGCAGGTAGTTCATAAAGCCATACTGAATTATTTACTTAATTGGTTTCAGCAGGCCCCTAATCAAATACATGCTAAAAGAGAAGAAGCCAGGCTGCGCAGTTAGGCAATTCATTATCACAGTATCTTTGATTAGTCAGCTATCACTTTGGAAAGTACAGAGAACTGGAGGCAAGCCCATGAGATGTTGGACATGAGGCTGGTTGAGTTTTGATTGGGAGCAAAGAGCAAGAGACAGCAGTTATACCTGTGCCCAGGAAATGTGGGGAGGCCAAATCTGTTTTCCTTCTGTCTTCCCTTGCCTCTCTTTTTTTATCCTCTTTCCATCATTACCTCCTTCTTCCTCTCATCTCCAATGTTATTTCATTTGATAAATATTTAGTGAGTGCTTACTACGTGCTAAGTACTGTTCTGACTCTAAGGATACAGCAGTAAGCAAAATGATGCCCCTGCATTCTAGTGCAGTGCTTCTCAAGCTTTAATGTCACATGCATCATCTGTGGGTCTTGCCAAAGAGAAGAATTGGACTCAGCTTTCAAATAAAGGTGATGCTGATGCCACCAGTCCACATCCTCTGGGAAGTAAGGTTCTAGACTAGAACACTGGTTCTCAACCTTGGTTGCACATAGGAATCTCCTGGGAGTTTTATAAAATACCAGTGTGGAGTCTCTTCTCTACCATTACTGAATTTAATTGTTCTAGAACACAGGAGAGGATTTTTTTAAACTCCCAGGGTGATTCTAATGAACATCCAAGGTTGAGAACCACTGTATTAGTGGGAGGATGTAGACAGAAATAAATATAAATTCCAGATAAAGACTACGAGGAAAAACAAAGTAAGGCAAGTGCAACAGAACGTAAGAGCATATATTATATTATTTTATTTATTTTCTATAAAGTGGTCGGGGAAAGCCCCTCTGAGTGGAAGACATTTGAACAGATACCTCAAAGAAGTTCAGGAAAAAGCCATGACATTTGAACAGATACCTCAAAGAAGTTTAGGAAAAAGCCATGCAGTCATCTGAGCTCCATGTAGAGGAAACAGCAGATGCAAAGGCTCTGAGGGAGAAGTGTGCTTGACATGTTTGAGAAATAGCAAGAGACTAACTAATAACAAAAGAGGAATAGCAAAAGAACATTCGCTATGAGACTTCATGGAAACAATGGTTTACAATCACAGTAAAACAAGTAATCTAATCTTAACGGAAAGTCTACACATACAAAGGCTGAAGGAGAGTTCAATTTGAGTAACGATTTAAATCTAAAAGGGTAATTACCAAACATCTGAAAGCAAAGGCAATGCACACGTATGTGTTAGGGCAGAAGAACTGTATCAGATAAATATAATTATCCTCATTTTAGAGGATAAATATCATTATCCTCATACAGAAAGTGATCAGAGGCTCACTGAGGCATGTTGACTTGCCCATGATCACATAAGAGCTAGACCAACTCCATCCTGACTCCATCAGGATCTGTTCTCTTTCCAGTTTAAACTCATCACCCACCTGGTCGTTCCCCCTTCTTCTTCCTTCACGTGTGGCTCCCATCTCAGGAAGCAGGTGGGAGGTGAAGGGCAGGTGTCAGAGGTAGGAGGAAAAGGGTAACAGTGAGGGGAGAGAAGGGAAGTAAAGGAGGCAGAGAGAGAAAGGCTCAAGCGTGAAGAACGGTGGTCTCCTCCGTGCATGCCTGCACCTCCTGACTATTCACACCTGATGCTCACAAACTCCTGAGAGAGGGGGAATGGTTGATTTCAGGTGTCAACTTGACTAGGACGTGACACCGATATTTGCCTGAACACCGTGAAGATGCTGTTTAGATGAGATGGACATTTAAGTCAGTAGACTCTGAGTGAAGCAGATTGCCCTCCACAACATGGGTGGGCCTCAACTAATCAGTTGAAGGCCTTAAGAGAAAAATACTGGGGTCCCCCATGGAAGACGAAGTTCAGCCTCCTGACTGCAATATCAACTCTTCCCAGGGTCTCCAGCCTGCCATCCCTACATATACACCTATCTATCTATTGATATCAACAGCGATGTGGATCTCCTATTGGTTCTGTTCCTCTGGAGAACCCGTAATCCCATGCCCATCTTCAACGAGATGATGGGTCTCTGAGAGGTTTTCCAAGGTCACATGTCTAAGAAGGGACTGGACTGAGATCGGCACCCAGGTCCTTTCTTCTACACAGGACCTCTGTTAGAACTGCCGTTTCATCTTAAGTCTCAGACCAGATTAAAATACTAAAAATCTGACCACACACGAAATGTTTGTAATTGCAATTTTATCCCTTAAAACGGATTAGATGGATGAAATAGGGACTACAGCAAAGGCAAATGAAAGGAATGTACTTCATTTTGTCTACACTGGATGAGATGATTATCTTTTTGATCTCCGAGATTGCTAAAAAGTAAGACGGGGGGTGAAGGGAGCGTGTTTACCAGGGTTCAAACGTCCACCTGAGGATTAAACAAAACACTTTGTTTTCATGAGGCTTCCTTGTTAGGCTAGAAAATAATGATGGGAAACTAACACAATCGCAGATGCCAGGCTAGAATTTTAGGACTAAAAAACACAGAAAAAAGGCTGGAGTTTGCTGGAGCCTTGACAAAACAGGAGACAGAAAGTGGAAAAAAATAGAGAAAAGTGATTCAGTGATGCAATTCCACCCACGGGGGGAAGGTTGGGAAATACCATACAATTCTTCCTCCAAAATGTTGATCAAAATACTTTCTGGTTCAAAAATAATGATGTTGAAGAAAGCAAGGAAATGACGTACAAATCATGACTTCAGATGAATATTCCTCTATACCTTATTCATTTTACAGTCATTAAGAGTATGTCCCTAACAGGACCCAGGGGCCACTGTTCCCTTGTTTAGCTGACATCTGAAAATGCTTTAAGGATAAATGTTTGGAAAACAGAAGAGCAGCCTAGATCTCCCACAAAAAACAATGGCACACAATGTTCTCTTTCCTTCAAAAAAGGAATTTCAGGATTAGAAACAGTTATCTCTATATACTGGTGTCTATGTGAGACTGCAGGAGAGAAGGAACCACGATGTACGAAGAAAAAGGAAGGAATATGTTCCAAAAAGAAAGTTTCCACACTTAAATGGGTAACTTCTGTTCCCTCCACAAATGAAATGCAGAAAACTAACCTCACAGGCAAAGAAACTTGTAGAACTCTTGCTATGTGACGGTCTTCTCAATGTATTGTCATTACTAAACAACTGAGTGAGACTCCATCTCAACAGGCAGGGAAGGAGTTAAAAACACTGAAGAAACAAAAATAATGGGCTGAGTTTGTGCTGAAAACCTGGAGAAATATGGCTGGGAAAAGAAAACAAGAAAGGAGAGGCAAAACTTAATGCCAGACTCAATGCTCTGGGGACACCCAGAGCTCCCAAAGAATGGGCAAAGACCTTCCATGCTATTTGCCCAACTCAATCGATTAGTGGTGGTCAAACTAAGGAGTGCTGTGATTATTTAACATTTGCTATGGTCCTGTGAGGGAGAGGAAGTGCCAAATATTTACCAAGTCTAGCTGAGGCCTATGACCCTCCAAGCTAAAGCTTCCTCACCTGATGCCTAGTCTCTGCTTAGATACAGATGCCTAGTCTCCTCTTAGTCTCAGTGGGCTATCCTGCAGCCTCCAGATCTGCTTAAAAACAAAGTAGGGGGCAGCTTTCTTGACGTGACCAGAGAGGAGACTCATGACCCTAACATCCACTAACCATCATGTCCTAGAGGCACCCTACAGGATTTCTTCTTGGGGCTCAGGAACTGTGGCCACCAGAAGGCTTCTGTCAAAGAACCAGAGCTTTCTAGGAAGAGCAATACTTTCCTATCAACAACCCTCATTAGCCTGCATCGGTTCCAAAAATGCCCTAGCTATCAACTAGCAGAGCACAGGGCCCCAAGGCAACAGGCACACTGTAATACTAGCATTGTAATACTAACAGTAGCTTATATGTGTAGAACGCTTTCCAGTTCATAATATGTTTCAGAAGCATCAGAAGCAAGGGCTCTGAAGTCGGACTACCAGGACTCAAATCCCATTTCTATGACTTTCTTGCCATTTTCTCACTGCAAAATGAACATAATGATAGTAGTTACCACCTGGGATTATTGTGAAAATACCATGGAATAAACAGGCAAAGCACTTAAATCAGTATCTGGTACATGGTGACACATAATAAATATAGACTGACATCTCCCCTCATCTCTGGGGCACATGAGGAGACAGGAGGTCAGAGAAACTAAACACGTTTCCTTGTAACAGGCAGAACCAGGGCTCCACACAGAAGGTATGGGAAAGCACAGACATGAGTGTGCATGTGTGCTAGGGAGGGAGTAAGGGTCTCTGAATGACCAGAGAAAGCCATGGAGCTTTGGGAGGGGACAGAACACTAAAAAGGAGAAAAGAGTACTCCAAAAAAAGCTGGCCTTTCTTTTACAGAAAATCAAGGTTTCTCTTCCATGGTGTAGGCCAGAATCATCCAAATGCCTTTCTGGTATGCAACTAATATACTGCTGATCTCCTGATGTGAGAATACTCTGCAAATTAATTCTGCAGTGCTACCTATGTGGCATGCAGAGAGGTGTGATATGCTGTATTAGTCAGGGTTCTCCAGAGAAACTGAACCAATAGGGTGGTGTGCGTATATATAAACACATACACACAAAAATATTTATTTTATTTTAAGGAACTGGCTTATTGCTTATGGAGGCAGACAAGCCCAAAATCTGCAAGATGTGCCAGCAGGCTGGAGACCCAGGGAAGAGCCGGTGGTGCAGCCTAAGTCTGAAGGCCGTCTGCTGTGGCATTCCCTCTTTGGTTCCATTCAGGCTTTCAACAGACTGGGTGAGGCCTACCCATATTATGGAGGACCATGTGCTTTACTCAAAGTCTACCAATTTAAATGTTAGTCTCATCCATAAATACCTTCACAGAAACATCCAGAAGAATGTCTGATCACACATAGGGCCACTGTGGCCCATCTAAGTTGACACACAAAATTAACCATCACTTGTGCCCTAGGTGTTCAGCATTCAGAGATCCTGTATCACAATTAAGAGATTTCCAAAGAAAACGTGAGATCTAGCCAGGTGCGGTGGTGCACGCCTATATTCTCAGCTATTGGGAGGTTAAGGTGGGAGGATCATTTGAGTTCAGGAGTTCCAAACCAGCCTGGACAACATAGCGAGACTTCATCTCGAAAAGAAACGAAACGAAACGAAATGAAACGAAAAGAAAAAAAAAAGAAAAGGAAAGAGAAGAGAGGAGAGGAGAGAGAAAAGAAAAGATCAAAGGCTTTCAAAACAGAGAAAAAAGGAACGGAATAAAATCTGTAAAATTTAAGATAGTGGCTAACTGGGTTGGAAGGCAGAGGCAGAATGAGGAAGAAGGTAGAGGAATATAGGTAGGATATAAATATTTAAGTCATGTTAGTTCTTATGTTGGGTGGTGAGTTCATAGGTGTTCACTGTATCATCATGCTTTGTAACCCACATAGCTTCTTGTATATGTATCAAATATTACGTATAGAATACAATGCAGGGGAAGGAATCAAGCTTTCCAACCACGTGTGTCCATCACCTCAATGCAGCCTCCCCTGACCACTCCCAAACACATTTCTCTTTCTCTGATCAACTGTCTAGTCCATTCATGAGCTGATATTGCTAGGTAACTTTTCATGTGCTTAGGTCTTGCCTTTTCAAATGGATTTTAAGTCCCTTAAAATTCTGGGACAGTTTCCTACATATCTTTCTACTCTCCCACAGGGTCTGAGTGAGTGTCTAAGAAACTCAGTAAATTCTCATTGATGGCTGAAAAGCAAGATGAGTTGGGGTAGGAATAACAAAAACAAACCAGCAGAAAAGCAGGGTTGGTTGAGTGGCACTGGGTGTCAGCTTTTTGGAAGTCATTAACGGCTCCAAAAGCTGGCTTCAGAGATCAGAAGCCAGGCAGGGTACATCTACGATTCCTGAATGTGCCCAGAATGAAGCAATGCCCATCCCCCACGATACTGTCCTACAAGTGGTACCTGTGATAACACAGCGAGGCTTGCAGAAGGGAATGTACGCAAGACGGGCCGTCTGTGATGTCCAGACTGCAAGAAGCCAGTGGAAAAGTCCCTCCCAGGGAGGTGACACCTCAGCTCCAAGTTTCCTTAAGAAAACGCAGTTACAGCACCATGATACTTCTTACTAAGTCCCCACATTTCCAGTCTTTCAGCAGCTTTCCCACCCAGTCTGTTCAATAGCTTGGAAGACAACAGGACTCCGTTGCAGAGCACAAGTGAGGGCTGCTTTATCTGTTTTCAAATTCCAAGTCTGCATGTTTGTTCTTTTTTTTTTTCACTGTGACTCCCCAACCCTAAACTTGAGATGCTCCCATCTGTCCCATGAACCCCAGCTTTGTCTGGCTTATTCCAATTTAGGTGACAGAGATCAAGGCTGGATGTGGTAGTGACAGCTCTCTCTTGTTGGAAACAAAGGTTACCCGAAGGAAATGTACAGCGTTCGATGTATGCTCACCACAGAGAGAAGCATAAACTGAATACTCAAAATGATAACAGAATAACTTAAAATCGGGCTGAGAAAATCACAAATACAACTGCTAAGGGAAGAAAGGATAGACTTCAAATGGCTTATAAATTGATCCTGCTAAAATGTCACTTTACTGCCATAAGACAGGAGAGAAAGGTGAGATTAAAATGATCATAACCACGTTCTAGTTCAGTCTCTCGGTTAACAGGTAAATATGGCCCTGTGAGGTGACATGCCAGGTCACTGGACAGAGAAGAACGAGAGCTAGGGGTCACCACTCCACGGCCAATGCCTGTCCGCCATGACATTCTCTAGGACAGATCACCTTGGCCACTTGCCACGTCTGACTCGGAGCCTGTGTACCTGGCACTGAATCAAAGAAAGGTCCCAATTAGAATCCATACATCTACATGCAGGAGGTTAGAGGGTAAAAATTGAGGAGAAAATCAGTCTTGCCTTCACACTAAGAAGGAAAATCATCAGAGGCTAAAGCTATCTGAGAACACCCATGGTTCCGAAATTTCTCACGTTTAGAAGAAAACGCTCCATGATGACAGAATTCTCAACACCAGCCTGCTATTTGGAACTAAAGGGAACAAGTGAGAGCATGAAAGGGATCGATGGAAACGCAGCGCACGAAGAGGATTTTCAAAAAATCTACGTCCAGTTCAGGTAGAGAAGGGCTGCGATTCCCACAGGCGTGCTCCCGTTCTAAGCCAGGAGACCACCTCCAGCAGGTGAGCCTGCCTGCCACAGCAAGCCTGCCCATGGGAAAAGAGCCTGCTGCTCAGGATTCTTTATTATTTTTAAGACTTCCCATTTGAGAAGCAGGGAATGTGATTTTTTCCCTCTCCAACACGTTTTTTTCACGTCTAGCCTCCTTTACACAGCTGCTCTTCTTCAAGACTCTGCAATTGAGCGCTCTTGTTTACTTTCTTCTGAGTTCCCTGAGGTTTGATTGTTGGGGCCTGTGCAAGTCAGTGATTAGCATTCTGACTTCAATTCCGACTTCAGAATCAGCCAAAGGAGTACAAGAAGTTGGCCACAACCACCCCCTGGGAACAATAGACCCTTTCTACAAAATACAGGTTTGTCTTCCTTTTCAAACACACAGGAGCTGGCCCTCTGGCAGAGGTCTACCTGACAGTACAAACTGTTCGCTGGGAAGTAAAGGGCTTCCCAAGCGAGCAGCATCAACCTGCAGGTCATATGTGCATCAGAGTAAAGATTTCACCTCGATTCCATTTACAGAACTCAAAAGATAAACCGTATGCCCCATCTGAAAGAAAACAGACATAGCCGGGAATGCAATGGTCCTAGAAATACCTGGCTTGTAACAGTCAGCCCCTGCAAGGGCAGCTGGGCCATATGATGCAAGCCAGCGCTCTCCCACCCTCTCTGTCTCTTATCTGTCCTGCTCACAAAACAGTGCAGGTGACCCTGCTGTCTCCTAGCACCTAAAACTGAAGTCATTAGAAAACTCAGTAACCTGCCAGGTAAGGAGGGCTGCCCATCACGGAAGCTCAGAGCACACTGATTCACTATTTAACCTATGAAAAACAAACCATTTTAGCTCCAAAAACAAACAATTTTAGCTCCAAAAGCTAAAATTCACATTATGCTCTCTACTCTTTTTTATTTTTATGCAGGACTGTTTTACAAGAAACAATCTCGCAATGTGATAGTGTTGGGCTCTCCCGGCGAAAAGACACGGAGTCTAGTCCCTGCTCTGCCCTTTACTCAACTGGGCAACTTAACCTCTGCGCATCTATTTCTCCATGTGTACAAGGACAGTTAAGACTGCCATCCTGCTTTTCTCACACGGTTATTATCAGGATAAAATGAGATAGCAAAAGCCAATATTTTTAAAGCTGCACTGCAAACGAAAGGCATTGTTATTTTCATTCCTTTAATCAACTGGGAAGCCAGGCCTGAGGACATCAAGAACTCAGATGCAAGGCTGATGCACCTCGACAGAAGAACACTGGCTTCCTATCATCCCCATCCTAAAGAAGTCCTGGCAGGGGACCCCTGAGCCACTAAGCCCAAGGTCCTCCAAAGATTTGAAAACCATCAAAGTTCAGGGGGCGACCCCCCAAAATGGAGCTCCTGCCGCTACAATAAGTCTCTCAAAAGGATTCTGGAAAAACCTAGATTCAAGGCTCCTGCTTTCATTTCTCTGTGTTTCCACGGATATTACAAGCACTTAAACACAGGCAGCTGACCTGACTCCTGGCCTGCTTTCTCATGGTGGAGAGAGTACAGTGGTGGCCAGAGGGTTTGGGTGGGCAGACATGGGCTTAGAGTTGTCTCAATTGCCCTCTCATCTTTCCCTTGGAATATTCTTTTCATTATGAGGGCACCCTGTTGTTCAAGACAAATGCCTGGGGGAAAAAAAAAGGCTGTTTTTGTTTTGTTTTCTTCTAGTAGTTTGTGTTACCCTTTTGTTAATGTTAATGTATTAAGTGTCTAAGGTCTGGGATATTATATCCTTAAGTCAGACTACAGCAGGTTAGACCAGACTAAATCAAGTTATTATTATTTTTTTGGCTACTCAGGCCAAGAAGAGTCGAACAGTCCAAAGCAGTTTGCTGCAAAATTGCTCCATTATCCCAATGTAGATAATCTAATCGAAAGCTGCTCGAAAATCATCTGAAGGCCAGGACAGAGAATATAAATAAAGGAGTCAGATGCCTGAAACACACACACCCCTCCAGAGATTATTTATAAACCAGGAAACCTTGATTTTTTGAGAGCCTTTGGCTATTATAGAAAAATTAACAAACCTGACTCAGTGGCAAATCATCCTGAATTGTTTCCCAGAGCTAGCATGTTTGGGCACCGGCCCACTTCATCTCCCGTTTTTCAGATGATGTTATGTGTCTCCCGTTCTTAGCACACTATTACGTAATGCAACAACAGCAACAGAACGAAAAGGCCTCGTTAACTTGAGTCTTTGCGTTGTACATTAGGTCTCTAGACATGCTTATCCTCTGCACCTGCCATTTTGTGTCCTTTGACCCACATCTCCCCATTTCCGCCTGCATTAGCCACTGTTTCATTCTCTGTCTCTGTGTATTTGAGCTTTTAAAATAAGTATTTCAGATATAAGTGAGATCATACAATATGTTTCTTTATCTGGCTTATGTCACTTATAATATCCTCTAGGTCTATCCATGTTGTGGCAAATGGCAAGATCTCCTTTTTTTAAGGCTTAATAAAACAATATTCTATAGGAATTTTTGTTAAATATGTAGATTTTAGTTGTTCTTGTCACACACACACAGGTAAACTCCTCTGACAATGGTTGCCTACCTCAGTATAGCAACCCATTCTGTTAGCTATATGTATACCATAATATGTTGTAAATCTCAAATATAAACAATAAAATTTATTTTTTAAAAGAAAGGGCTTGAAGGCTGGCATGGTGGCTCACACCTGTAACCCCAGCATGCTGAGAGGCCAAGATGAGTGGAACACTTGAGGTTGGGAGTTCGAGACTAGCCTGGCCAACATGGTGAAACCCCATCTCTACTAAAAATACAAAAATTAGCCAGTTGTGGTGGCATGCACCTGTAATCCCAGCTGCTCAGGAGGCTGAGGCAGGAGAATCGCTTAAACCTGGGAGGCAGAGGTTTCAGTGAGCCGAGATCATGCCACTGCACTCCAGCCTGGGCAACAGAGTGAGACTCTGTCAAGAAAAGAAAAAAAGGCCTTGTAAACTCACTCCTCTTCCCCTTCTTCCGCTATCCCCTCCACTTCCTTCTTCTCCTTCTCTCTGGTATTTGCAGCACTCTTCTCCCCATGGTCCACCTTCACTCACTGATTCATGCAGCCAGCATTTCTTGAGTACCTACCATGTGTCAACACTGGGCTTGATGGCAGAAACACGGTAAAGAACTAAAAAGACACAGTCTGTTTGCATGATGCTTACACTGCAACGGTGAGACAGATGAAATAATGAGTAAACAGACAAAATACACGCAAGTCGTAATAATTTCAATGAAAGACATAAGTGTAAAATAAAAACTAGATGGATGACCTGAAAATTCATCGTCTCCACTACATAACTTGTCTTTCCTCCTTTCTTCCTTTTTCTTCTATTTTCAAAATATTAGAAATATATATTTATTCTAGGTGTTGACTCTTACACTCAAAGGGCGGTCAAGTACTGATCTCTTTCTAAAGTTGGTTAGTCAATTACTTATCTCTTTCTAAAGTTGCCCTCAAATCTTGAAATTCAAAGGAATTACATAATTAAGATCATTTGGTTCAAACTCCCAACCAGGAAGCTCCCCGACTCAGTCCCCTCCATCCCCAAGAAGGAAAATCCACATCTCCTAATGGGTAGTTAGTTATCAGGGACTCTGGTGGGCTCTATTGATCATTCAGAATAGCCTCCACAACTTAACATGCATTTGCTTTCACTTAGTGCTCTTGGGAAATAAAAAACTGAGTAGTTAACTGCACAATGGAAACGTGGCCACTAGGTGAAAGCCCCATAAGGGCAGAGTATGTGTTATAAACTTCTGGGTATCACGTCATTGCCTTGCTCGTAAATATCTTTCTGATTTTTTAAATACTGAAGATGATAGAGTCAGTCCATTTTAGTCCCCAAATTTCTCTAACCTTTCCTTTGAAAACCCATGTTCCATATCTTAAAATTATTTTTATCACACTTCTCTTGATCTTCTATATTTATACACATTGTCTTAAAGGAGTGACTAAAACAAAAAAATAAGGACTGACTAACGCAAAGGTTAACAAAGATGATTTTCTTTGAAACTCATTATTTTTAGTATATTTTAGCACTTTTTCCTCAGTCTGCTTTCAGTCGAATAATGACTCGTGAGTATTTTCTTTCAGTACTTGTAGCACGTAGTACTTTCACTTACCATATTTCTATGTTTGGGACCCTCCTATAAATGTCACTTCTTTATTTTCTTCCAGAGGAGGTCTCACTTTGTCACCCAGGCTGGGGTGCAGTGGCACGATCTTGACTCACTGCAGCCTCAACCTCTCCAGACTCAGGTCATCCTCCCACCTCAGCCTCTCAGGCAGCCAGGACTACAGGCATGTGCCACCACTCCCAGCTAATTTTTGTATTTTTTTGTATCGACAGGGTTTTGCCATGTTGCCCAGGCTGATCTTGAACTCCTGGGCTCAAGCGATCTACCTGGCGCAGCCTCCAAAATTGCTGGGATTACAGGCATTTGATCAATGTAACCTTTTAAGGATCCTGATTAAATTCACGTTTTTCTAATTTTCCAAAGTAATTTCTGACATTTTACAGTTCAGAATAGAAACTGCATATGAGCAATGACGATGTCTTCCTGGTAAGCTTATTATCAAAGCCCTTCACGAAGAGCCAAGGTTCTATGGACCATCAGGTAGGTTCTGATGACTCCAAGTATGTTTATACCCTTGCACGAAAATTTTGTTTGAGTTCTTTTGTTACCGAGAGATTACAGGCAGTGGGGGAGGGTCATGGGGGCAGGGTTTGGGGGGATATTTCTCCTGTAGCTTGGCTAACCTGTTTCAATTACAGTTAGACTCCAGCTATTGTATATTACATACAATCACTTAGCACATGAAGACTATGAAAAACTATCCTTCCAAGTGCACAACTGGGTAGAAAGCCTGAAGGCAGGAACCTGTCCAGCTATCTTGTACAAATCAATTCGTTCTTGCCACTATGGATATAATAAGATTTGAGAAATGTTCTAAAAACAGACCTCTAAACTGGAATTGAAATCATAAAAACTTCAGAACATAAAAAGCAATAGGTGGGAGCAGTCCAACGAACTCTGCTGTCAACAGGCCCAATGCACCTGACCATGAGCAAACTCTTTTTTTTTTTTTTTTTTTTTTGAGACGGAGTCTCGCTCTGTCGCCCACGCTGGAGTGCAGTGGCGCAATCTTGGCTCACTGCAAGCTCCACCTCCTGGGTTCACATCATCTTCCTGCCTCAGCCTCCCGAGTAGCTGGGACTACAGGTGCCCGCCACCACGCCCGGCTAATTTTTTTTTTTTTTTTTTTTTTGTATTTTTAGTAGAGACGGGGTTTCACCGTGTTGGCCAGGATGGTCTCGATCTCCTGGCCTTGTGATCCACCCGCTTCAGCCTCCCAAAGGGCTGGGATTACAGGCGTGAGCCACCGTGCCCAGCCCATGAGCAAACTCTTATCTCTCACTGCCTTGCTTCAGGCCCTCATCATCTCTGGCCTAAATGCTGCAACCACGTTCCCTTCCCACTTGCTCCACACAATGGTCTCTCCCATTCCAATCCATTCACAACCCCCTGTCAACCCACAGATCGAACGGGGTCAGTCTAACTGCATGAGGCCTCCAAGTTACCTGTCCCCCAATCCTTAGCAAGGCATTCATCCACCCCCCAATGTCATTCCCCACACTCTCTCCACTTTCCATAAACATCACGCTGTCCTTGCTATTCTTCCAACAAACCTCGTGTTTCCACTTGCCTTAGCTCAGGCCATTCGTGGAACACCAACCCTTTCTTCTCTGCCTTGAACAGCTTCAAGGTCTGTTTGAAATATGACCTCTCCTTTGAACTCTTCTTACCTCTCCCTCACGGTCCTCAGCAGATCATGCAGGGCCCTCTGTTCCTCCTTTGGCACCTAGCACACGGTACCACAGTTAACTGAGTACCCGGTTTTCTCTTCTAGGAGACCCTGTACTCTCTGGTCACAGGCAGAACCCCTGATACACAGTAGCTGCTCAGTTGTTAAGCGAACATTAATAGCCTCAGTTTTGCTACTCAGCTCCCTCAAAGAATACCACTCAGGAAGACAGGATGTGCCTTTGGAAGTTTCGCTTTAGGAAATGCCCAAGCACAGAGCTGGAAGAAAAATCTACCTCTGGCTACAAAGACTAAAAACACTGCAACTCTTGAGTCTTAAGACAACAGCTGCCAAAAAGGAATGAAATTCTGACACATGCTACAACATGGATAAACCTTTTAACATCATGCTAAGTGAAATAAGCCAGTCATAAAAGGTCAAATGAGATTCCACTTACGGAGAGACTTGGAGTAGTTAAAACTCACAAACAGGAAGAAGACCCCTGATTACCAGGGGCTGGGGGAGCGGAGAAGGGCATGCCAGCGTTTGTTGGGGACAGAGTTTCAGCTGGGAAAGATGTAAAAGTTCTGGAGAGTGCTGACGGTTACACAACAATGTGAATGTACCTAACGCCACTGAACTGTATATTTAAAATGGTTAAAATGGCAAATTTTATATTATGTATATTTTACCACAATTTTTAAAGTGCAAAAGAAAAAAGAAATGGCAAAAAATTAATTAAAAAAACAAAACAAAACAAAACATAGGGTCATAAAGGATGGTGATACAGTGGCTCCGAATTTGTTTACCAACTCCCTGATTACTGGAATGAGAGGATCCTCCTCAAGGCCTTAAAATGGAAGATTTAGAACTAAAGCCTGGAAGCTTTAGTTTTAGTGTTTCCTACTGTCTTCCACAGTAGGAAACAGATGAAATACAGCGGACCCTCGAACAGCATGTTTGAGCTGCGTGTGTCCACTTATATGTGACTTCTTTTCAATCAATTTACACTGAGCGGCCTGCCTTTCCTCCCACCTCCTCTGCATCTTCCACTTCCGCCATCCTAAGACAGCAAGACCAGGCCCTCCTCAGCCTACTCAACATGAAGACGATGAAGATGAAGACCTTTATGATGCTCTGCTTCCACTTAATGAACAGGAAATATATTTTCTCCTCTCTATGATTTTCTTAATAACATGTTCTTTTCTTTAGCTTACTGTACTGTAAGAATATAGCATATAATACATATACAAAATATGTGTTAACCATTTACGTTATCAGTAAAGCTTCTAGTCAACAGTAGGCTATTAGTAGTTATGTTTTTGGGGACTCAGAAATCCCCAAAACAGAAAGTAAGATACTGCATGTTCTAACTTATAAGTAGGAGCTACAGAATGGGTATACAGGAACACACAGAGGGGAATAACATATATTGGAGACTCCAAAAGGTAGGAGGCAGGTTAGGGTTGAAAAACTACCTATTGGGTACAACGTTCACTATTAGGGTGATGGCTACACTAAAAGCCCAGACTTCACCACTACACAGTATATCCATGTAACAAAACTGCACTTGTACCCCCAAATTTATTTTCTAAAAAGTTATACACAGATATTTTTCCTGCATGAGGGGTCGGCAACCTAACCTCCATGTAGCTCAAGGATCAACTGTATATTCAAATACCTTTCACTCAGTCCAGTCAATACACAGTGTGCACCTCCAACGTTCCAGGCCTCATGCAAGGCACTGAAAGGGGATCAAAGTTGATTAAAAATGGCCCAGGGCATCCTAGGGAGAATGACACAGATACACAAATAACTATAGCACTGGGCTGACTTGGACTAAGGTTTATAAAAAGAAATACAAACGCAGTAGGAGAAATGACAACAGTAACTTCAAGACGGTTTTCCAACAGGAGCTCAGGGAAGGCAAATTCATCACAGTTTAGTGAAGGAAGTCAAACGCATGACCTTGGCCCATCTGCACCTTTGCATCCTCCCTAGTGAATGAGGAGGGGGAACGCAGTATACTCGAAGGTCCTCCCAGCTGGAGGACTCTGCTAGCCTACATTTTACATAACACAGAGGGTGGCCACAACATTTTGGGATTTGGGGCTGGGTCTGACCCAGAAGAGCATTTTCCTATCCTCTTTACCTCCACCCTACAGCTGCTCCATTCTATCGCCCATGAAAAAGCTCAATAATCAACAAACCTTCTCCACACTTTCTTTCTCCTCTGTATTTATATATATTTTCAAGTATCCTGCAGGATAGCTCTCTGGGTTTCCACAAATATAGAAGAAACACACACACCCCTGCATTTTTTTACTCTAAAATTTCAGTTTCTAATTAAATCTTGTACATCCCTCATCAAGATCCATCTACATACAGTTTTATAGGCTGGAAAAATAGACCTATGCTGCCTTTTCCAGATGATTCGTGTTTTATGGAATAATAAAATGGGTAATGCTTAATTAAAATGAACATTTTAAATGAATTAAAATGAGCAAGCTGTATTCCACCAACTTTGAAGAGTTTGCATGTTTTAGTTCTTAGATGTGTATGCAGCAAAACTGTTATCAATACATGCAAACCCCACTAAATTCTGGTTTCCTTCCATTTATCCTAGATGTCTTTAGAAAAATGAGAAAGCCTGGCTCAAGTAGAAAAGAAAGAATGTTGTCCCTTCATTTTATTAAAGCACTTTGAAAGGGGCAACCTATTACAATTATTCCTTTGCAATATTGCAGGAACTTAAGTATTTAACAAAAGATAGGAAAAATCCTGAACATGGCAGCATCGTGCTCTAAAGGAGAGATCTTCAGAGTGCGATGATAGTGGGTTCTGGAATCTGCCTGTGTTCAAATCTGGGCTGTGCACTTTCTGTCTGTGAACCTTAGGCAGGTTATATAACCTCTCTAATCCCCAACTTCCCTGCTTGTTAAATAGTTTTGTAGTAGTAATACCTAACTTAGAGGGCTCTGTTAAGAACTAAACAAGAATGTACTGACGTGAAGCTCTTAGCACAGTGTCTGGCACACAGGAGGTGTTCATTTTGTTATTAATCAATTTATATTGTTCAATGCAACCACCAGCTGCTTTGCAATCTTAGGCATTTCATTCAGCCTTTTTGGATCTATTTTGGTTCTCCCTAATTCTATCTTACAAAGGTATTAGGGGAAAAATTGAGGTCACATCTATAAAGAAATACGAGCTACAGGAAAACATTAAACTCCTTTGCTAGTGTTGAAGGAGCAGGCTGCCGTGTTGTGGGTGTCTAGGTTGGGAGGCCCACACAGTAAGGAACAGAGGAAGCCTCCAACCAACAGCTAATAAGAAACTGAAATCCTTTGTCTTACAACCACAAGGTACTAAATTCTGCTAACAAAAGTGGGTTCTTCCTCAGTCAAGCCTCAGATCAGACCACAGCCCTGGCTAACACATTAATTACAGCCTTCTGAGACCCTATGCAGACGACCCAGATAAACTGTGTCCAGATTCTTGACCCAAAGAAACTGAGATAAGAAATGGATGTTGTTTTAAATCACTAAATTTGTGGCAGTTTGTTATGCAGCAATAGAAAACTAATACTAATGTAGACATTATGAATGCAAGCAGACCCACGTGGTGCAAAATACACAGTACTTCTATGATTCAACACCATGCTGTAGTGATTTAGCCTTCTTGGAACACTGTGGCAGGGAAGGACAGGAAACTAAGGACAGATACTTAGAAGAGTCAATGGTAAAAACATATTCTCCATAGTAATGGGGTATGGAAAAAGATTAATAGTTTTCTGTGGCATTTCATCAAACAAGGAACAACCAGAGGTTTTGTTTTTAATTTTTTTTGTTTTCAATTTATTTTCGAATTAGGCAAGTCAGCCTTTTCTGGATGCCAAATAGGGCAAGAGATTTCGTCAAGTCCAAATCCTCTTGCCAAATTGCATTACCTTACGGGCATGATTGGAAATCTCTCGGGGCTTAGTTATGGGAAAGGTTCACAAGTCAGATGCCCAGATTGGACAGCCCACATGCAACTTAGTTCACATTAAATATACTCATCCAAACCAGGAGATGGGAAACTTTTGTGAAGATGTGGATTCTGCCTTTATTTTCTAATTAATTACTATAATTTTTCGGCTCTTTTCACAAACGGACATTCTATGCTCTTCAGACCCTTTTGCATTGCTCTTACAGTAACACCCCCTGCCCTTTTATCAGTATCCCCACTTAAACTTATACCCCTAAATTCTTAATCAGTCTGAGGCCTTCTTAAGCATTTTTCACAGAATTAGGAAATTTAAAAGGTAAGACAGGTCCTTGGAGATAATCTTGGTCATATTCTCTAATTTTACCAGAGAAATTGCAAGCCCCACAGAAGTCAAATGAGTGACTCAAGCTTAAAAGCAGAATCCTTTTACAATATGTTTCTTGAGAACGGAGATGAGGAGTATGTTTCTCCCTTAACCTTCCCTTTCATCTTTTCCGGCATCTGTCTGTTCAGATGCCTGCCGCCTCTGCTAAGTACCTCCTCTGACAGGGAAACTTTTCTGTGAAGTTACAACCACGAATGGAGGAGTTCGCAGGTGGCTCCTGTGTAGCTTACAGGCTATGGTGACGTTCATGACCCATCAAGTTTCTGCCATTGCTGTCAATCCCCAAGAAATTTCAGCCAAGTCATGGCAACAAAATACATTATCGGCTCCACTGCCTAAGTAATGAGTTAAGGCACAGTGTAATCGTAATCTACATAATCCTTGTAGATTCACTGATTGCAGCTTAGGGAAAAAGACAGGAAGGAAATCTATTCACTTAAATTTAACAATTATTTACAGAGGTATCAACTACAATTTTTCTATAATTTATCTATCTGTTCAACAAACACTGAATATCAATCATGTGTCAGTCAAATTGCTACCAGAAATAAAATGATGACGTAAGAAATAGTCTCTGCCCTCAAGGAGTTTGCACTCTAGTGAGGAAGTAAAATATTTAATAATTATAATAATAGGGAACTTATTTATTTTTATTATTATTATTTTTTTGAGACACAGTCTCACTCTATTGCCCAGGCTAAAGTATAGTGGCATGATCTCAGCTCACTGCATCCTCCATCTCCTAGGTTCAAAAAATTCTTCTGCTTCAGCGGGTAGGCGCCCGCTACCATACCCAGCTAATTTTTGTATTTTTAGTTGAGATGGGGTTTCACCATGTTGCCCAAGCTGGTATTGAACTCCTGACCTCAAGTGATCCTCTTGCCTCGGCTTCTTAAATGCTGGGATTACAGGTGTGAGCCACTGCACCTGGCTGGGAACCTGTTTATTGAGCATTTACTATGGGCCAGGTGGGTTATAGGTACTTTCGATGGATTAACTCCCTTAGTCTTTATTACAACTCCATGAAGTAGGCACTATTTTTATCCCTATTTTACTCACAAGAAAACTGAAGTACAGAATGGTTATTTGCCCAAAGTTCATGTATTCATTGTTTTAACAATTATCTGCCTACCACTCTAGGCACAGCTCTATGTGCTGGGAATAAAGCAGTGACAAAGACATGAAAATCACTGTTCCCATGGAGTGTACGTACTAGTGGAAGGAGACAAATATTAAGAAGCAAGTAAAAGTCAATATCAGAGACTGACAAATGCTATACAGAAAAAAGAAAGAAAAGCCCTTGAATCTTTGAGTCACTCATTACTGAGGTTTTTCCTACGTGATGTGTGCTGCATGTGTTAATAAATTCTCTATTTTTCTCCTGTTAATTTATCGTTTTGCTAATCTTATTTAGAGGAAAAAGTTTCTTTTTTTTCCCTACACCTATCATCTCCCCTCCCCAGGCCTTAGGGGTCCTCATCTCTAAAATGAAGGAATTAGACCCCAGGAACTGCAGGGGTCTTGGTAATTCTAATATTCCATGAGTTGATGATTAAGAAGAAGAAAGATGTCACTGGAGATACGGAAAAAGCCAACTGAACATGCTAAGGGCTGCTGACCGCATGAGACTCCAAAGCTCCCTGAGCCCACCGCCCGGTCAGAGGACGAGGGGAGCAGCTGAGGTTCCTCACAATCCTCCAGGATGCACGTCACTGGGTCTCCAGCACTGGAGAAAGAGTGATGAGAAGGAGGCGCCTGGAGAACACAAACACAAACACAAGGACAGCCATGAAGGCGAGAGCTGGAAACTCCACAAAATCTGACTCTGCATGTTGCGGAACTAGCAGATGAAACCCGGTTGAGAAAAAGACAGCCTTGCCACGTGTTGAGTCACATTAAAGAAACTAGTCCTTCTCCCTCCAGCCTGCGCCATTAGGATCTGCTCCATTTCACTTCCCTGAAGTGCGAAACTGGAAGGGACTGTAATACAGCTCACTTCAACTGGAGGACCCAGGATCCAGTAAAAGCAGAAAGAAGCTAGGGCAAACCCCAGTGCCTGGCAGGAGAATTCCAGCGTCTGATGAAGTAATTCTCTTCCTAACAGCGATGGCCCTTGCTGCTGTCACTCCCTTCCTCTCCTCAGTATTCTCTTCTCCAACTTTCTCCATGCCATTCTATCCCGACCCTATCCCTGACTTTCTTATGTAACTCTCAAATCCTAAGTACGGGAGGGAGAGAAATCTCTGTTTCAATTCATTAGAATCTGTTCCTATCACAGTAATTTTCTAAGGGGTCATATGAATTTGGACCAGATTTGATATCATTAAAAGGAAGGATAACATCCCTTCAGTTCACATCAGATGAGTCTCACATGCACAAAAATGCCAGAAATTAAGTATTTCGCACGGGCCTGTCTTCGGTATCCTTTGACAGGTCACAGCAAAATTCAGTATACAAAAGGTACAAAGATGACCTACACTAAGTGACATACACCACCTTTACATGACGGGTTCCAAATTTTGTTTTTTTAAATCACATGTCAATCTAAGGGAAGAAAAGCACAGTGCTAAACTGATACATAAGACATGTTGAACCAAATTCTCTCCTAGCTCCTTAAAGAGAGGAAAACTAGCATCCCCACGGGGAGGGAAAAGAACATCTCATTCCAAGCACCAGCAGGAACACGTCTTCTAAGACGAGAAATGGGATGAACACACACAAAAGCACATGTGGATAAATGATGACGACTTTGCAGAGTTGAGTATCTGAAAGCAGAGAGAAGGCTGTAACAAACACAGAGACAATAACCAGGTGGAAAAAAAGAGTCTTCACTGGAAAAGTTTAATGGGGGAGGAGATATTTTAAAGCACTGTTTTGAAAGGGAGAGCCATGTTTAGGCAGAGTGGTGCCCATTCTGTCTGTATGTGATCATCTTCCCACCGACTCTCTGCACTCAATGACATGGAAAAGATATTGAGCATTACAGAAGACAGTGCATTTGGTTTAAACGTGGCCATCGGACTGGCTTGTCATAAGGGGTGAACTTTTTATAAAAGCAACAGATGGGTCCCCAATTCAGGTAATTCCATAAGAAGCATTTATAAAATATGGCATGTGCATTACATCTTACATAGCCCTCATACTAAGTTAGTGGCCCATTTTTCAACCGAGGACACTGGGCCTCAGGGGTTAAATAATATGCAGAGTCACGGAGCTCAGAAGCAGCAGGGGTAGAGTTCAAACCAAGGTTTACCAAACGTTGGTCTGTGTTCTCACTACTGTGCTAGGTAGCTACAAGAATACAAATAAATTAGATCTCTAATAAGGTTGGCCTAAAATGATTTCCAAAAAGCCATCCAAACTATAATACCCTGTTATGCCACGTCACGATACAGTGTTTCTCTACCACCATCCCTTTCAATAAACTTTTTATTTGGTACAACTCCATCCTACCTTCGCAAGCGTGTGTGTTTGTGTATGCAGTGGCTGTATAATCTCTCTAGTTTGAGGGAGAACTGGTCACAGAGGACCAGCTCTTTTCTCCAAGAGAGACTCCTGCTATCCACTGTCCCTCTCTGGTACTCTTCCCTGAAATCATCACTCCCTCTGCTAGCCATAGAGTCTCTGAGAACAGATGGGCAGGAATGGATGTGGGTGCAGCAGCCATCCCTTCAGCTTCCCCCAGTGCTTCATCACTAGAAAGCAAATGGATGGAAGCAGCTGGGGACAGAGATAGTGCAGGGAAAGCACTGAAGGACACCAGAAGTGGGTAGCGGAATTGCCCCAGCACATACTCTTGCTACCCTTGTGATGGGGTTATCTTGGTCCAGACCCTGGACAGAAAAACACTACTCCATGACCACAGGTCGCTCCTGAGTCCTAACCTGGGTGAACTCTACCATCCAAGCAAACAGCCTGACAAGGACCAGACAGGCCGGGCACAAGGTCAGGCCTGTCCTGTTAGCCAACTGGATATGCCACCAAGGGAAAGAGTGAGAGGATGACACTAAGTAGCACCGACCCAGATGACTATGGTGGGAGAGAGGTTAGGAGTAAGTGAACATGACCTGTCTACAAACCCCAAAACTGAAGAGACTCACAAAAACACAAGCACAGCATGATTTGCCTCATCTGCCTCCATGAACTGCATATGCTGCATGTTACAGTCAAAGCCAACCACCCGCCATGGCCTGAGCAGAAAATGTTCTCTCGTGCCTCTAACTTCTCTGAAATCGTCCAGCCCATGTGCCTTCCCTAATTTATCTGTCAGATGCAACACTATCTCCCACCGCCATAGATCTTCTCTCCCAAGGAGAGGTAAGCACTTTCTCTCTAAGACCTAAGTTCTAGGAGGTACATATAATAATGCATTCTATTTTATTTTTAAATTTATTATTACTACTATTACTGAAACAGGGTCTCATCCTGTCGCCCACGCTAGAGTACAGTGGTACAATCACAGCTCACTGCAGTCTCAACCTCCTGGGCTCAGGTGATTCTCCCACCTTAGCCTCCCGGGTAGCTAGGACCACAGGCATTGCCACCACACCTGGCTAATTTTTTGTAGAGAGAGTTTCGTCACGTTGCCCAGGCTGGTCTTGAACTCCTGGACTCAGGCAATCCACCCACCTCAGCCTCCCAGTGCTGGGATAACAGGCGTGAACCACTGCACCTGGCCTCATAATGCATTCTAAATCTTAGTTTGCATACTGCCGCTCCCAACTAGATAGCAAGTTCTTCAACAGCAAGAACCAGGCTTTATTAAGATAGTGCCTGCCTAGTTCCTGGTAGATGCTAAATAAAGTAATGCAAAGAATTGACCTGATTAGACACACAGAGGAACAACAACAAAAAAAAGACTGATCTTCCTACAAAGAATTTAACATAAGATGAAGTCAACAGGCATTAACTATACTGAAGTCATGACTGAAGAAACAGTTGCTCCAAGCACTGCGGGGCTGGGAAGTTAGTGGGGGAAACAGAATTAAAATAAGATATGTAGTCTGTCTGCTGTTGCTTATAACCAAATTCCTAAAACTAGGTAATTTACAAAGAAATGAAATTTATTTCTTACAGTTATGGAGGCTGGGGAGTCCAAGGTCAAGGGGCCCCATCTGGGGAGGGCTTTCATGCTAGAGGGACTCAGCAGAGTTCCAGGACAGTGCAGGGTAACACAAGGTAAGGGGCAGAGCATGCTAGCTCAGGTCTCTCTTCCTCTTCTTATAAAGCCACCGGTCCCATTCCCGTAATAACTCATTAATCCATTAGCCCATGAATGGAGTAATCTATTCATAAGGGCAGAACCCTCAGGACCCAACCACCTCTTAAAGGCCTCATGTCTCAATACTGCCATACTGGGGATTAAGTGATTAAGTTTCAACATGAATTTTGGAGGAGACAAATACTCAAACCATAGAAGTGTCTTGTCTCCTATGAAGTTTACATGCTACTTCTTCACACCAAACTGAAATACGAAGTACTGAGGACTTACCTTTATTGTACTTTCCACAAACATTCTACCAGTGTGCAGTACTACTGCTGGTTTCAAAATAATAGAGTCAAGAGCACAAAGGCCTCTTTTGCATGTGGACAACTGATTATATATACATGAATATATTTATGGCAAACCTGTTTGCAATTGCCAAAATCCTAGCACCAACTTCAACGCCCATCAATGAGAGAGTGAATGAAGAAATTGTGTATAATCGGGTCATGATGGAACATCATACAGCAGACAAGGCAAATTAACTACCATGATGAGTAGCAATACAGATGAATGCTGGCAGTCAAGACGTTAAGTAAAAAAAGCAAGCCCCAAAAGATTATATATGGTCTGATATCCTTTTTACAAAGTTGAAAGGTGATAAAAATTAAATACATATCTATATGGCTACATACTTTTTATGTGTATATGTCTTATGTTTTTATGTGTTCTATTTTAGAACTATATGTAAGTGAAATAAAGTGTAGAAAAGGAAAGATAGATGCATACAGGATTCAGACAACAGTTACCTTGGGTAGAGAAAAGAAGGGAGAGGAGGTGTGGGAAGGACAGCAATCTGCTCAGATGTAAGTTATACTCCAGGTCCTAGCTTTTGTTGGGGGGATGGGTTCATGGTCACTGCTATAGACAAGGTTCGTGTCACCCCAGAATTCATATGTTGAAATCCTAACCCTCAATGTGATGGTATTTAGAGATGGGGCCTCTAGAAGGTGATTAAGCCATTAGGGTAGAATCCTCATGGATGGGATTTAGGTCCTTATAAAAGAGGCCGTAGAGAGCTCCCTCGCCCTTCTACCATGTGAGGACACAGTGAGGAGTCAGCAGCCTGAAACCCAGGAGAAGGCCCTCACCAGAATTTGACCATTTGGGCACCTTGACCCCAGACTACCAGCCCCCAGACGGAAAGAAACAAATCTGTTGTTTATAAGCCACGCAGTTTATGTGTTTTGTTATAGCAGCCTGAAGTGACTACATAGTTGCTTATTACACTATTTTATTTCATTTTATTTATTTATTTAAAAACAGAGTCTCACTCTGTTGCCCAGGCTGGAGTGCACGGTACAATCTTGGCTCACTGCAACCTCTGCCTTCCAGGTTCAAGCGAGTCTCCTGGCTCAGCCTCCCAAGTAGCTGGGACTACCAGCGCCCACCACCACACCTTGCTAATTTTCATATTTTTAGTAGAGATGGGGTTTCACCATGTTGGCCAGCCTGGTCTCAAACTGGACCTCAAGTGGTCTGCCTGCCTCGGCCTCCCAAAGAGCTGGGATTACAGGCATGGAGCCACCGTGCCCAGCCCATTTTATCTTTTTTAGAGACAGAGTCTTGCTCTGTTGCCCTGGCGAGGGTGCAGTGGTACAATCATAGCCCACTGCAGCCTCAAACTCCTGAGCTCAAGTGATTCTCCCGCCTCAGTCTCCAGAGTAGCTCAGACTACAGGTGTGTGCCATCACAATCAGCTTAAACATATGAAGATAATGTGTTATGAAGATTACGACTAATCCCATTCTTTGCATATGAAGTCCAATATCAGAAGAGAAACAACGAAAAAATGAAACTACAAGAATATCATAACACAGTGCCGGAATCTATACAAAGCAGACAGGTGTCTTGTAAGGACGCGAGGAAGGGGGAGGAAGGACAGCTCACACTGTATCTGCCACAAACGGATTTACACCTGCCATCCTCTATCTAAATTATCAAGTGGAAGGAGGCAAGCACTGTGCATCCCTACGCCCCTTCCCAGTCTGCAGAGCCACCTCTTTCTTCCTGGCATCTGCAGGGGGCACTTGAGCTCTGGACACCGCCAGATGCACTTCCGTTACCTCAGCACCACAAAGCACTCATGGGCTGGCATGAATCTCATCTCTGAATATTCTGACCCTTTTCAAACTGCATCATAAATTCATGCTTGTGACACCGAGTACGTGGAGCTTTTGGCAAGAACACCCTTGTGAACCTGTATTTGTGCACGAAAATCCATCAGTTCTATCTTCTGTTAGAAGTTATACTAACCAGATGAAGCTCCCCCAGGAGGGTCTGGACCGTATGCCCTGGAGACAGTGCATGCCCTGGAGACAGTGCGCGGCAGATGTCAGAGAAAAAGACAAAGGGGGGTGGGGGGGAGGGGAAAAGACTCCCGGTAGGAGACAAATGATTCTGAAGAATCTGCCCCAGGGGGAAGTGTGGCCAACCAGAACACGGAAACACATCCAATGTCCACAAAAGACATGGCAGACAGCTCCCGCTTCTCCAAACATCCTCAAACCAAGCCCCTAACCTGAAATTTCAGTTGATGCCAGCTTATTTTTTCTTTTAAAAAAAGCTAAGGAGTTGAATGTTAGAACCAGACCAGCAAATTTGATCTGCTCACGGAAGCTTGCCTGATAGCCTAACTGTGGACATTTTTGTGCCAGGATGACAATCAAGTTTTTCTCCTGGAGAAGACTGGAGAAGAGTTAGCCATGGTTTAAAATAAAACAAAACAAAACAAACAAAATAAAATGGCAAATGTATTGTGCTGTGTCTTTAAATATTCAAACCATGCCTAGAGAAGCAGAGGTCAGGTCTGAGCCCCACTCCTCCCCACCTCCATCTGGACCCTGACCCTACTATTCCTAATTTCAAGCAGACTCCTTCCTCTACTTACTCTGGGTTTTGCAGAGATCCCCTAACAACATAAAATTGTATTACAGCACTCCCTGTCCCCAGCCCCAGCACAGGGGTTCAGTCTCCTTCCATACTTTAAAATGTTCTTCTTCCATACTCCCAGCAAACATGCCCCATGTTCCCCGCCTGGCTGAGTCCTGGCCCTCCTTTGCAGTAAATAATCTCGGTGAGATCTTGCCAAAACATTTCCTAATCACATATTTTCTTTGTCTAAAGAGAGTTATAGATGCAGTAAGCAGCCTTTGTTCCTAGTCCTTCCCACATTTTCAGAAGCCCATGTCATTTAATGTGAAGCTTGGTTTCCTTCTTCAAAGTAAGAGCTACCACCACTTACACTTTATTTTGGAGCCTGTATTTAAATCCTAGATTAATCAGCATGTAGAAGAAAACTGTGGTAACTCCTCTAACCTTGCCCTCTAAACATATGAGATCTTGACCAGGGGATCACTAAGGATCCTTCTAAGCAGCCCCTGGGACCCAGAGCCAGACCTCAAGGAGCAGTTAAGGCTATGGTTATCTTAGTAGGGTCTCCACATGCCACCACATCCCTCCTGGGGTTTCTAGGGTTGCCCTAAACTGTGGATTCTTTGGCCCCAAATCCAGAGAAGCATAAAGAGGCCCCTGAGGGGAAGGGACAACTAACTCTGCCCTCTGCAGTCTTGAGGCAGGTTACACAGCAGGACACAGGCCTCGTACGAGCTGCTGGGAAGCCCAGCTCATCACCAGTGGGACAGTGAGGTTTTGCCCCATAGGTGAGATTTTGTAGATATTCATCCCTCAAGGCCAAGGGAGAAAGGGCTAATGGAAAATCAAACCACTAGACAGACATGAGACTGAAGCAGAAAGCATCAGAAACCCCCAACTTGAGCCATAGTGACTGCCCTGCAATGCACCCCACGTTCCTCTTGCTAAGTCCATTCGCTGGTTCTCCCACTGCTTTCTGGATCAGGTTGAAGTGCCTTTAGCAGGGACCAAAGGCCCTTTAATCATGGCCCAATATTGTACCTTTCGCTCTTTTCCTGTATACACCAGACTCTTCCTTGAGGTAGTCAGCTTCCTTTGCCCGTAAGGTACCTACTTTGATCCAGTTCTCCCAGACCACCTTGATGTGGCTAAGATTGGGGTTCTGGAGTCAGGCAGCTGAGACTCTAACAGGCAGCCCAGACCCCACATTTCCTTGGTGTGGGACCCTGGGCCTGTTGGCTAACCTCGCTCAGTTTTCTGAGCTGTAAGGCAGGAATACTAATCGGAACATCTTTCTCATACGGCTGACATAAAGATTAAATGAGCGAATACCTGTAAGAGACTTGATCAGTACGTAGTACGTGGGAAGCACTCAGTAAATGCTGGCTACTGTCACTGCCATTGTTATCATTATTCCAGTTCACAACAAACTTTCTCTGTGCTTTAAACCCCTTTAGTACATATTTGCATTTGGCACTGATCACATACTGCTTTGTGCTATTACTCGTCATCTTACACATATGGCTTCTCTCAACTAGGCTACAAGTCGGTTAAAGCTAAAGACCACAGTTTATGTGGTTTTTCTTCCCTACAATGCTTAAAAGTGTCTTAAATGGAGGAACACAATCAATGTATGCTATTTAGCAAATAATTGCACAATACTGTACTTACTAAGCATTACTTTGGCTAGAACGGTGTTAAGTTCTTCATATTAACTTAATTTACTGATTTCTCATACTCAGCAATCTTGACTACATGAGTGATGGGCACTCATTTTCTTATTAAGAAAAAAAAGGGGGCGCCGGGTACGGCTCACACCTGTAATGTCAGCACTTTGGGAGGCCGAGGAGGGTGGATCATCTGAAGTCAGGAGTTTGAGACCAGCCTGGCCAACATGGTGAAACCCCATCTCTACTAAAAATACAAAAATTAGCCAGGTGTGGTGGCGGGTGCCTATAATCCCAGCTACTTGGGAGGCTGAGGCAGAAGAATCGTTTGAACCCGGTGGGGGGGCGCGGGGAATGGGGAGCCAGAGGTTGCAGTAAGCTGGTTGCAGTAAGCTGGGAAAAAAAAAAAAAGAAAAGAAAGAAAAAAGGTCGGGCGGGGGGGAGGGGGCGGTGCGGGGCGCAGTATGATGGCTCATGCCTTTAAATCCCACCACTTTGGGAAGCCAAAGCAGGCAGATCATTTGAGGTCAGGAGTTTTGAGACCAGCCTGGCCAACATGGTGAAACCCCGTCTCTACCAAAAATACAAAAATCAGCTGGGTGCAGTGGCGTGCGCCTGTAGTCCCAGATACTCGGGAAGCAGAGGCAGGAGAATCGTTTGAACCTGGAAGGCAGAGACTGCAGTAAGCTGAGATTGTGCCACTGCATTCCAGCCTGAGTGAAAGTTAGATTCTGTCTAAAATAAAAAAGAAAGAAAAAAAGGGTATTGCCAAGCAAACTTAAATTTTAAGAAAAAACTACAACAGAGCATTGAAAGTCATAGCACGGCCAGGCATGGTGGCTCACGCCTGTTAATACCAGCACTGTGGGAGGCCGAGGCAGGCAGATCACTTGAGGTCAGCAGTTCGAGACCAGTCTGGCCAACATGGTGAAACCCCATCTCTACTAAAAATACAAAAATTAGCCAGGTATGGTGGCACATGCCTGTAGTCCCATACATTCGAGAAGCTGAGGCAGGAGAATGACTTGAACCTGGGAGGCAGAGGTTGCAGTGAGCCAAAATCACGCCACTGCACTCCAGCCTAGGCAACAGAGCAAGACGGCATCTCAAAAAAACGTCATGACGGTCTAAGTTGCTGTATGCATCTCTGTACCACTCCAAAAATATCCCAGACCCCTTTCTGACAATCAAGGTGTGCAAAATGGTCTCTAAAGGGCATGAAAGCTCATAAAAGACAGAACGGTGAATTCCTGACAGATGTAAACAATAATTTCCTACTTCACCTTTGACAGCTCCAGGCCCTGGAAGAGTGCTTGAGTAAATAAAGACAAACTGAATCTATCATAAACTCTCTATCCCACCTACTGGTATCCTATCCCACCCACTGGGAAGAAAAATAAAATCACGAGTCCCTGGTAAACACGAGAGCATTGATGCTGGGCAAATCAAGAAGACAAATGAGGAAGAGTAATTATTTCATAAATTGCAAAACTATCAACAGCTTTTAATGTAGCTGACTGGTAGGCCTAAAATACCAGCACCTTTTACAGAAGAGAGATAGAATTGTCTGGATTAAATCAAAGATAACATTTTAAGCTGTCTTATAACACAGTGGAATTTTACTTTGTGTTCAATTCAGGGGTGAATACTAACCCTGAAGATTTTCTTGTAAAAAGAAAATATGTGAATCAACAAATACTTCCACTGTGGACTAAATTTAATGTCTTCGAATGTTTAGTCTGACTGTGGCTGGCTGTGTTTGAAGAAAGGCTGACGAACTCTCTGTATATATATGCAAAGACTGTTTCAAATTCTTCTTTTAATGGCTAAGAAGAAAAAGGTTGAAATCATCCACTTTTGTTCAATCATAAGAACATAATGCCCCATTTTATCTTTATTACAGAAAAGATTAAGACAAGAATGTACTCTAATTTGCTATTACATTTACATCAAATTTGATCGAGACATCTTCTCCATGCATCCTCTTTTCTTCCTATCATCCACATACATTCATATGTACATGAACATACACACATACGTGTGTGTATTGCTGGTTTTTATACATTTGCTTCCCACTTCCTGGTTTTTACTCAGAGAAGAAGAAGTATTAAAAAGTCACAAGAAAAAAAAAGTTGTCACTTTTATTTTACCCAGCAAAAATTAGGAAGTGTCCCAAATCTCAAGAGGGCACCTTCCGTGCAGAAAATAGAGCTCTGTTATTACACGCGAAGGGTCTGTGCCCCTCGGTGCTTCTAGATTTCAAAGGCCTGATTTAAGTAGCCTGAATTTTCCATTTCTTCTTCTTCTTTTTTTTTTTTCCTGAAATGTTCAGGGACAATTAAGCGTAACTGATCAACAAATCGGCCAAAAGGTATCACAAAGCTCAATACTGGTGTACTCTGGATGGTCCTACTTACCCTGTTGAAAAGTTAGACACTGAAAAGCTACACATTACAAATGACTATAACTAGAGCCAGCATTAACAGGGAGAAAGGTGCGTGGTTAAACGACACTCCACAGGCCCACCAAGCTCTTCATGCAGTGGCAAATCCCTCTGCTTGGGACACTGTCCCCTGCGCCAGCTCCCACCCTTCACCTGGTCCTCACACTCATGCCACCTCCTAGGCCTTCCCTGACCACCAACCTGGAAGAGGATCCCCCTGGGCCTGCGTCACTCTCTCTGTCACCCACTGTGTTTCTTTCCCAGCACTGACTGTTAGCAGAAATTATCTTGTTCTTAGTTTACTTATATTTTGTCTGTTTCCTCACATTAGAATATTGGCTTTTGGGTATTACAACATCAAGGCCTTAGTTTTATGCATTGTATCCTCAGCCCCCAAAATACTAGGCATTTTATGTGAACTCTAGGTATTAATTAGAGAATATGAAAATATGACCGTTAGCTTTATGAGGTGTGATCATGGCATTTCGCTTGCTTGGTTTTTAAGTCTGTTAAAGACACAACCTGAAGTATTTATAGCTGAAATGATGAGTGACTTATACTTCAAAATAATAGGGGGAAGGGTGAGAAGGATAAAAGGATACAGATAGAACAAGATTAGTCACGTATTGATCACTGTTGAAGCCCAGTGATGAGTACATATAATTCATTAGACCGTTCTCATTACTTCTGAATATGTGTGGAAGTTTCGCTAATAAAATCTTAAGGCCTGAATGTAAAAATGAAACAGGTAATATTCCATCTACTTAACTGAATATTTATTGGATCTTAGCGAGGCTTTCTAAGCAAAATATTAAAGGAAAAAAACACAAATAATATGTTTTAAACGCTAAATAACACGAGATGCTCATTTAGTCTGTGAAATTAGTGACATTTCAAAAAATGCCACAGGACAGAGGTGGATTTGTTAGAGGCACTGATTTATCTGCCACTAAGGAAAAAAACCCACTTTATAGTTTACAATTATTTTGTATTTATTGAAAGAACTAGATGTACACATGATGTTTACATTCATCTTAAGTAAAATTAATTGACCACATTGTTCCTGAAATTTCTTACACGCAGGGCCGACTCCCTGGAATCACCTTTTTCTCAGTTGTCAAAGTCAGTGACAAATGACCACCTTTACCCTCTATCCATGAGGCAATACACATCTGTGGAATTAATTGTCAATTCATTTTATAACACAGTGTTTAGAAAAGTCAAGCTTTCATCTTTATGCACATTTCCACAGTGTACTTAAAGAAATTCCTCTTGGGGAAAAAAAAAAAAAAAAGCTAAACAGAAAAGTTTGGGAGGCAACTATATGAAGTTCATATTATGAGACAGAATGCCACAGAAAAAAAGGTAACATAAGAAAAAAGTAAAGAGCCCTTTAGGGAATTGTTTGGGGTCATCTGTTTCTGAGTTTACGGCCTGGTGACATTTCTAGGAAAACAAACTTTACACTCAGGCTCAAAGTGTGCTCTCAGTTCCTTGAGGTATGGGAATCAAAGAAAGCAACAGACTTACACAGCAGTCTTGAGAAGTTCACGCCCCCTTTTCCATTCCTAGTACTGTGAAGCTATGTTAAATGAGAGAATAATACAGTTTAGTGGCAGATACATTCCTGGCTAAAAGCTGATCATAGTTAGGGTCCATCAAAAAAGGATGAGCAAATGTATTTATTAAAGTTCTTCTGACATTTAAAAAATTTCATCTTAGTTGCATTCTAGTTTCAATGTCTTATCTACCGTGGAGGCGCCAATATGAAAAATGTGGCTAGGTCTATGTGTTATGAAACGTGAAATTAAATAAGTCTTGTAAAAATTCAAACGCGGCCTGGCTCGATGGCTCATGCCTGTAATCCCAGCACTTTGAACGGCCAAGACTGGCGGATCACTTGAGGCCAGGGGATCAAGACCAGCCTGGCCAACATGGTGCAACCCCGTCTCTACTAAAAATACAAAACTCAGCCAGGCAAAGTGGAGCATGCCTGTAATCCCCACTATGTGGGAGGCTGAGGCAAGAGAATTCCTTGAACCTGGGAGGTGGAGGCTGCAGTGAGCAGAGATCAAGCCACTGCATTCCAGCCTGGGCAAGAGAGTGAGATTCTGTCTCAAAAAAAAATAATAATAAAAAATAAAGTCACATGTTCATGTCCATTTTGAATTACTGAATCTAATCAAGGCAGAATCTTTAAGTAAAAACAATTAGCATTCACAATGAAAGTGCAAACAGAAATATGCTATACAAGCATGGTACTAGGACCAAAACAGATATATAGACCAACGAACAGAACAGAGGCTTCAGAAATAATGCCACACAACTACAACCATCTGATCTTTGACAAACCCGACAAAAACAAGCAATGGGGAAATGATTCCCTATTTAATAAGTTATGTTGGGAAAACTGGCTAGCCACATGCAGAAAACTGAAACCCCTTCCTTACACCTTATACAAAAATTAACTCAAGATGGATTAAAGACTTAAACATAAGACCTAAAACCATAAAGACCCTAGAAGAAAACCTAGGCAATACCATTCAGGACATCAGCATGGGGCAAAGACTTCATGTCTAAAACTCTAAAAGCATGGCAACAAAAGCCAAAATTGACAAATGGGATCTAATTAAATTGCTTCTGCTCAGCAAAGAAACTATCATTAGAGTGAGCAGGCAACCTACAGAGAGGGATAAAATTTTTGCAATCTGTCCATCTGACAAAGGGCTAATATCCAGAATCTAGAAGGAACTTAAACAAATTTACAAGAAAAAAACCAACCCCATCTAAAAGTAGGCAAAGGACATGAACAGACACTTCTCAAAAGAAGACATTTATGCAGTCAACAAACATGAAAAAAAGCTCATCATCACTGGTCATTAGAGAAATGCAAATCAAAACCACAATGAGATACCATCTCATGTCAGTTAGAATGGTGATCATCAAAAAGTCAGGAAACAACAGATGCTGGAGAGGATGTGGAGAAATAGGAACGCTTTTACACTGTTGGTGGGAGCGAAAATTAGTTCAACGATAGTGGACAGTGTGGCGATTCCTCAAGAATCTAGAACCAGAAATACCATTTGACCCAGCAATCCCATTACTAGGTATATACCCAAAGGATTATAAATCATTCTACTATAAAGACACATGCACATATACGTTTATTGCAACACTGTTCACAATAGCAAAGACTTGGAACCAACCCAAATACCCATCAATGATAGGCTGGATAAAGAAAATGTGGCACATATACACCATGGCATACCATGCAGCCATAAAAAAGGATGAGCTCATGTCCTTTACAGGAACATGGTTGAAGCTGGAAACCATCATTCTCAGCAAACTAACACAGGAACAGAAAACCAAACACTGCATGTTCTCACTCATAAATGGGAGTTGAACATGAGAACACATGGACACAGGGAGGGGAACATCACACACTGGGGCCTGTTGGTGGGTGGGGGCTAGGGGAGAAATAGCATAAGAAGAAATACCTAATGTAGATGACGGGCTGATGGGTGCAGCAAACTACCATGGCACGTGTATACCTATGTAACAAACCTGCACATTCTGCTCATGTATCCCAGAACTTAAAGTATAATAATAAATAATAATAATAATAAATAAAACGTGAGAATTTAAAACATTTACTGTATGGATTTATTCACTAAATTGTGGTCTGAAAGTCCTTAATCAGTGGTGAAAATGAGCATGACACATATAGTTAGGAATTTTCATTCTTAATTTCAGTCTTACTTCCTGATTTTCCACATCATTCCACGGAAGTCACTGAACTTCTGTGGTTTATGATACATGGAAACCAAAAATAGCAACCACGCAGCAGAAAGGGGCATGAAATTTGTTTAAAATCACAAATAGCTAACTTCATGTAAATGTTCACGTAAGACCACAGATCCCAAATCTGTAGTACACTATAAGGGAAAGAAAATTATCCTGAAAAACAAAGAAACCCGGTGGATTTGCTACTGCTCCAATTGCAATGGAACCCAGATGCAGATGGCTTACAGATGCCTTAGCATGATAAATGACCATGCTTATTCCTCCATCCATATTAGAAAGAAATTAGGTCTAGACTCAGTGGGATGCAGAACAGAGTCTGGCCTAGTAGGCTTCCACAGAAAATGGTTTCATCTGTGCCACAGAAAATGCTGACCAGGCTTTGAGCACCTTAACGTCTCCTACCTACCTATATATGATGGTGCAACATTTTCCTTGTCTACCCTGGGATCCAAAAGCAAAGAAGATTTTAAAGAACAGAAAGTAAGGAGCATCACAGAGGAGTCAATGCCCTTAAATGAATCGGAAATAAAAGGTCTGAGATTCATCTGAAGGAATGAGCCACTCTCAGCATTCTTCCATTAGAGGGAGACAGGCTAGGGAGAGGGCTGCTTTGTGGCCAATTCCTGAACATGGTGCAACTACTGTCTAAGAGATCATAGGCATGTAGAAGTAGATCACCAATGCCATTGGGGAAATGCTCTAATTAGTTTCTAAGCAGATGATGTTGCTGCCTGAAGGTGAAATAGGGACAGTTCATCATTTTAGCAAACACTTTGCTATCTGTTCTTCCCCTCACATGAGTCTTTAATGGAGAGAGTTCATCCTTGGCTGTAAGAAAATCAATGTATTAGGGCTGTGTCAAATAATATGAGATGCCTGCCCTGATGTGGTCCCTGTCCTAGCGGAACATGTAGTATGGACCTTTTGGGCTGAAGAGAGCTACAGCACCATCACTAAGAGGAGAAGAGGTTCTCAAGCAAAACCAAAGGAAACAAAATACTCCACTATTCAACATAGTTTAGAAATGAGAAAAATGTTAACAACGAAAATACTAAATAGTATACATGGGTCCACTTTGCAATTTGGTTCTAGCATATTATCAGCAGATGTAAAATATACTGCCTGTCCCCCAACAACTGTAAGCTTTTTATTTCTAACAGCTTCTATCTGAAGGGGCCAGAGTAGTTCCATTTGGTTCTCATGGGAATGCATCAGATGGCTGACCAAATTATTCTTGGAAAGTACAGAGCATGAAAGATTGCAACCCCTACCTGCATCCTTTCAGTATTCGGAGGTCAAAATGCCCTTATAGCCAGAGAACTATCAAGCTGGATGTCTCAACTGTTACAGAGAAAAACTACAATCCCAGAATGGTAAGCGTCTTATCCAAGGACACAGCTAGTCCTAATTCCCAGCCAAGTGTTAGTCTCACTAGACCGTGATGCCAAACTAAAATGAAATCAATGAGAAGAGATTTGTAAACTTGAGAAGAGTAATATAATGAGAAGGCGTGTGAACACAGAGGATACATACTGATGGAGGCCTACAGAAATGGGGTAACTCTCCTAGACCACTCATGGGGTCAAGAACAAGCAAGTCTGAAAGTTAAGAAGCTGTTTCTCCAGCTCTGATACATGGTCTATGAAAGACACAAACCATCAAATGTTACAAATAATGGAAACTCTTCCTAAATGTGCCATTTCCCTGTGGGAGGAGAGAAGAGAGCGACAAGAATAAATAGAGTCGGATCCCATGATGGCTCCATTTAAAAAAGTATTTATTTATAGACCGGAGAAACATCAAGACCATTCAATGTGCTTTGTGGCAAACCCAGCAAGAAGGAAAGAAAAGATCAGTCTGTTCCTACCCTTCACCAGTCTGCAGAACCTATGGAAGGGATGAAAAGAGAATCTGTGAGAAGAAGAACTAGCAAGCTTTACCAAAGAAGAAATGGTCTTTCTAAAAAATGCAACCATTGATTCATTTATCGAGCGCTAAGAACTTACTCTACCTAGAACGCTGTGCATAACTGCTAAGAGTGGCTGTTTCTTTCTAAACCACCATCTGGTCTTCCTTTTTTCTTTTTTTCTTCTACTATATAGCTGCTCAGGGCCTTACTTTGATTTCAATGCTGAGAGTCAAAGGGGTGGGTAAAGAAAAAAAAAATGATCCTTTGAGACATGATCTTTTCCCCTAAAGTGCTTATTCCTTATTTCCTGCACATTCAGATTGTGTTAGAAATTGTACTTACACAAACACACACTAAGGACAAGAACACACTCCTTTCAACCTCAATGACATTAATAGCCATGATGGTTAATTTTATATGTCAATTTGACTCGGATTATGGGGTGCCCAGATTAAACATTGTCTCTGGGTGTGTCTAGGAGGGTGCTTCTGGAGAGATTAGCTCCTGAACAGTAAAGCAGTCTCCCTCCCCAGTGTGGGCGGGCACCATCTAATCCATTATGGCCCTGAACAGAACAAGAACAAGAGGCAAAGGAAGGAAGAATTCACCAGTCACTCCCTTTTCTCCCCCTGCCTCACAGCTCACATTGGGACATCTCATCTCATCTTCTCTAACCCCCAAACTGGGATGTATTTATACCATCAATTCCCCTGGTTCTCAGGCCTTCGGACTCTGATTGAATGACACCAGTGGTTTTCCTGGGTCTCCAACTTGCAGATGGCAGATTATGGAACTTCACAGTCTCCATAATCACGTGAGCCAATTTCTCATAATAAATAAATACATTATCTCCTTGTGGTTCTGTTTCTCTGGAGAACCCTAATATAATAACTCATATTCTTGAAGTTGTATGAACAGTAGAAAAAAGAGAGATAATCAGAGCAGAAAAGAAGGAGATTCCAAGAAAAGGAGAAACACATTTCCTCCTGCGAAAGGAAAGGAAACCAGGAGGAAGGTGCTGCCAGGTGAGTTGTAGAGTATATGGCATAAAACAATCAAAATGCGCCTCTGATTGCCAACCACCTAGGTCTGTTAGTTTTGGTAGCTAACCAAAATGTAGACTGACCTCCAGACTAAACATACAGACCTCCTTCCTGACCTCAAGAGGTTCCTTTACCTCGGGTAGTTGATCAGCACCCATGCTCAAAAGCAGCACACAATTACAGCCTTCAAATTGGAGTGCAATATTGCCGAGATTTGTTCTGATCTCCAGGGCCTCAAAGCACTCTCCCTTTTTGTTCTGTTTTCTGGGCCAAAGTTCTTGTAAAAATGATGTGATATGCATGGTACCTGGCCATCCATAATCCTTGTTCTTTAATTTATTCAGCAACAGCCACGTGTCAAGTGCTGGACCCCATGCTTGGCACTAGGAATCCAGAGACGGGCACAATGAGGCTCTTCATCCAAAGGGTTTGGCACAAGTGCAGGAACCGAAGCAAAGGGTGCTGACAGCATGAAGTGAAGTGTCCAAGCAGAGAACTGCACGAGGGGAAGTACCTACCTGTGCCAGAGGATGCTGGGAAGCACTCAGGTGACTGCACTGGGAGATGTCAAGGATGAGCAGGAGTATGTCAAGTGAATTTTACCAACATTATCACGGTAGATGCTCTTGGAAACACTATAAAGTAGGTGTTACTACTCTCATTTTATGGTTAAGCAATGGGATGTTTAAAGAGGTCCAGGATTTTGTCCACCAAAGTTACAGAATAAGTGGCACTAGTGTAACCACACTACACAGCAAGCCACTTCAATCAGAGGCCTCATCTTCTTCACCTGGACAATTCCGATAATGTCCAGCACATAATAGATGCTCAATACGCACACATCCGATCAATCCAAGTTACTGTACTTCATATCCCATGTTCTTTTAGCTCCGTCCCAGTAAAACTAACCATGAAAGAAAAATCTAGCCGTCCATCTGCTTAAGAAACAAACAACGGGTCTTAGTGTAGTGCCGTCATTTCAGGCCAAAGACAGAGTGTATGTGTGTATGCATGTATATATGTCCGTATACAGCCAAAGAATCTAGATGCATATGCTATCTATGTTCTCTTAGTCAGAGCCAGGAAAGAACTTGGATTCTCAGTAGCGGTTCAGTTCAGCTTTGTAATTATTGGCAGAGAGAGAGGCAGGAGGAGGGAGGAGAGAGGAAAACGTTCCTCACAAAGCCAGACCCATCTATCTTGTTCTCCTTTCTCAGAGGCAGCAACTAGAATTGATCTGTGATCGTTTTTCCTGTCTTACAGGAATATCCAGAGAGCCACAGTGTCCTTGTAGAGAGAAGAGACCTCCCTTTAGTTGATTCGGGTTGGGTTTAACAAGCAGAAACTCATTTTAAAAACCAAACCACTGCAGGTCATGTATAACTCAATATTCTGAATTTGCAACTAAAAATTAAAAACTCCATTTTGTTTTTCCTGCATAAGCAAACTTGTAACAACTGGCGATGTCTGACAATATTGCAGATATGCATTATCCTCTGCTAACAGTCCTGCAAAGTCCTGTGGACTGATAAGAATGCTAGGGAGAGCATGAGACACTGAGCCGAACACAGAAAAAAATCAAAGGCCAAATTCTATTTTCTACGAACTACTTCAATCAACAGACATTTATGGAGCACCAACCCTACTCCAAACACTACGTTCATAAGCTCAAAACCAAGATGGGCTCTGATCTTGTGCACCTATTGACAAATGACGTGCACAAACGAGATGATGTGATAGAAGTTTCAAAACGGATGTCACGAGGGCACATAGGAGGGACATCCAGATCTGAGGAGCCCAAGAAAAGACCCCAGGGAGATAAGACCTAGGAAAGAGCCTTCAACTGGGAAAAGAGAGATAGAAGGAGTGTTTCAGGGAGTTGCACAGGCAAAGGCCAGGACAGAAGAGGATGGCACATCCGTAGAATGCTAAGGAGTTGGTGTGGGCAAGGGCAGTCCACGACAAAGAGCAAGGGACAGGGCCAGATCACGCAGGGCCGTGCAGCCTGGTCAGGGTTAGTTGGGCTTTAACCTGAGGGTAATAGAGACTTGTCAGGGCAAGGAATGGTCTAGGAAAACAGGATGATCTGGGATTGGGGGAGGGAGAGGCAGAGTGGATGATCCAGGATCGGGGGAGGAAGAGGCTGACTGAGCTGTGTCACTATAACTCCTACATTCCCAAGCTGAGAGTAGACTAAGAAAAAGGCATAAAGCTTGTGTGCTCTGTCACGTCGCCTCGCTTGGCAGCTTCTAGTCTCTAATGACTGTCTGCTGTCCTCTCCAAAGCCATCAGCCAGGCAGGGCCCATTCCAAACTAACAAGGAAAGTGACATGAACAAGCAAGAAGTGGCCATAGGTGATGGCGAGAAATAAAAGGCAAGGAATGGGATGGGAATCTTAGATTACTTTACAGGATAATTTCATTCAACCACTTCTAGGTACCCAGTTCCTCCTTCAATTTCTTTCCCTTTCTTTTCTTTTCTTTCTTTCTTCTTCCTTCATCAATTTCTCTCCCTTTTTCTTTTCCCTCCCTCTCCCTTTCCCTTCCCTTCCTTCTCTCTGTCTCTCTCTCACTCCCCTTCCTCCTTTCTTCCCTCTTTCCTTCCTTCCTTTTTGTTTAGAGACAGAGGTCTCACTCTGTTGCCCAAAGTGAAGTACAGTGGCATGATCATAGCTCACTGCAGCCTCAAACTCCTAGACTCAGGGGATCCTACTGCCCCAGCCTCGTGGGTAACTGGGACTACAGGCACACATTACCACATCCAGCTAATTTATTTTATTTTTTATAGAGACAGGGTCTCACTTTGTTGCTCAGGCTGGTCTAGAACTCCTGGCCTCAAGTGATCCTCCTGCCTTGGCCTCCTAAAACGTTGAGAATATAAGCATGAGCCACCACACCTGGCCAAATTTCCTTTAGAGGAAAAACACCCATGCCTTGCTATAAATGAACATTTCTTCTGAATGTACAGTATGTGCTAACTAACTTTAGAGGGATACAACATGAAGTTTGAGAAAGCATATTTTCCAAAAGGATTGAAATGTATAGATGCCCCTGCTCAGTGATAGATAACACTTTAAAAATATGTATTGGGATAACTAAAGGATTTCCAGGAACTTTTTTGTTTATGTGTTTTATTTTTGCTCCTTGTAGCAGAAATACAAATGGCAGACTCTACAAGGTCTTCAAAGAATGTTTTCTGGGTAATTCTGAGATCAACGTCAAAACACCCGGGAGCCACAGGTGCTTGGGGGTTACAAAAGAACATCTGAAAAAAAAAAAACACCCTGGTGTTCTCACTCTTTGTGGTAATAAACTGTCAGGGGCTGGAAGACTAGGCTTACCCCCATAGCTGCAGCTAGGTCTACAACTATTAACAGACATATGCATGCAAAAAGACAAGGCCCATCTCAGAGAGCTGACAGAGGACCTGGCTGTACCTTCATAGCCCATGATGCATTCAATGCCTTCCATAAATGTTGACTGAGGGGGCTCCAGTTTTCCTCCAACATTAGGAGGGCTGTGGCTCTCACCAGATTACCCCTGTCATCCTTAGGGAAGTGGGGAATTGGTGGATCCAGACACAGCCGAAGGCCTCCTGAGCACCAGGGGCCTCCGCTCCTGGGGCAGTGAGAGAGTGGCAGCCGGAGAGGCCTCTCCCTGCCCCTTCCCACACCATCATCTCTCTAGGTGGTGGACACTCATGCTTTCCTGGAAAAGAGCAGAAAGCAGCTGGCTCACACAGGGTCACACAACCAGGGCTTGATGGGGAAAACACCAAACACACACACACACACACACACACACACACACACACACAAATAACCCCTACATTAACCCCTATGGGCCTTGAGCTACAGTGCACATTTTGGCAGTGTCACAGAAGCTGCCAAAGTGTTTCTATCATTTCTGGCTGTTTTCTGCATATATTCATTATATTAAAACCACCGTCTCCTCTTTGGACAGTAAATCTCAAGGGCAGGAACTCGAGGACCACTTTCAGAATCCTCCGACTCGGAGTCTTGGTGCTCCTTAATGAAAACTGCACATAAAAGAAACATTGCTATTGTTTAAAAGCCTGAGCTTCCCTTCCTAGGTCACTGGCTGGCCACCTGCTCTCTGGCCCAGAATTCCTGCTTTCCCTCTTCCTCCACACGCCCATTTGAACATCCTCTGGCATTTTATATTGCTATGTCTCATGGCCTATGGAACTAACGAGGCAAGGACTTCCCAAAAATGAAGGCAAAAAAGGAAGGAAGCGAACAATCTGGCCACGCGAGCACACTACTCTTCATTGTTTGCTAGATTCCGTGCATTGTATCTGTGGGGTGGTCTGCCGGTCCCCAAGGTAAAAGCCAACTCACGTGTCAAATATGCATCATCATTTGTACCTTTTAGAGAAAGGTGGGATGGAGGTCATTCTTTCTGAATAAAGAGAAATTCCCTGAGATAGATTTGCATTGGTAGAGGAATAAAAACTATACCTGCTTCAACCAAATTCCAAAATATGGCCATTCCATTCCTGAGTTTTGTTAGCCAACTCCACTCACAACGGCCATGGAATCACTGCCAAATCTCAGTCTAGAAACCATGGACACAGTCTGACTACATCAGGGGAAAGGAAAAGGATCACTAACAACAGTCACAGACAATATCTGGCCAAGATCAAATACAGGACCATTACACAAGACGACACTTGAAAATGGAATACAGCAATAAAAATGAGACAAGCTCTCTTATGTAAGAGAGAAACTGATGTATTTGGGCAACTACAAAGATAACATTGGGAGGGCCTAGTAGGAAAAAATACTGATTTCTGAAGGAATGATTCACTCGTCCAACATACTTTCCCTCTAATCCCAGACACTTCCTATGTAAACTTTGTATTACTAAAAACTCCAAGTCTAGACCTGACTTTACTGCCTTTTTGGTTCATTCCATATAGAACTCTTCCATGGTCTCTCCTCAGATACTTGGGCAGTGGCTCATGATACTAAGATGCCCTTTATTTTATTCTGGTTTGTAGTATGAGCCCTTCTCTCCAACATCAGCCCTCCCTCAATAGTCATCTAGACTTTCTTCTTCATGGACATCTCCAAATTATTTCCCAGCAGAGCAAACTCATATCACTTCCTGCTCCGCCAAATCCCCTCCTCCTTCACCACTCCCACCTGCTCAGAAAGCTGCCCCTTCCGCAGCCAGGATCAACACCCTCATTCACACACCCTCAGAACACTGTAGCTTGGCACCCTCAGAGCCACAAATGGCCCGCTGCGAGAGCCCTGCACAATTCCCCAGCTCCAGCAGCTGAAACCCTCTCCCTTTCCCTTCTGTCACTGCATGTTCAAGTTCAAGGTTACTGAGAAGTGCCAGATTTCGTCTGGAAAGTCCTCCAGTCAGTGAAAACACTGAGGGAACACAGAGGTTTTCTCCACCAGGCAGCCTTCCCAGAGCAGTAGGATGGTGATAACTTTTGCTCTTGGCTAATCCAGGGTTTCCCACAAAGCATCTGCTCTGGACTCTTCCACCGTTCTGATCGACCCTGTTCACCACCTTCCCTCCCTCACCCCGAGGGGATCTTACTTCCACTTTGAAGTTCAATACTGCCAAGTGGTCCCTTTCTTAAGAGTTGGCCACTCGGTAATAGCTAATATTTCATAGCAGTGACCGCGCTGTTAACATGTGTGGTGGGGGTCAGTGAGATTTCAATAAGGTGGCCGTCTGCTATGAGCAGCATGATTTACAGGCTATGTTGCTGATTATCTCTTAAAATCTCTTTTAGCTCTGCATTTTGGTGAAGAGCACTGTATATTATACGCGAGCTTTGTCTCACCCCATTAACGGAGGACAACTGTATTAGCCATCTGAGCCTGAGTTCCCATGTTACTTAATTGCTATGTCGTTGTGTTAACGAAGTTAGGAGGGGGGTTGGCAAGAGTGTAAATCACCTTCACATACAGATATTTGTGGTTTTATTTTTCCTTTTGCCAGCTTGTCTCTCTGTTTCAATTGCCTACCATCTGCCTTTGAACAATCTAAGTGCGAGCAGATAGATTTTATTTGGAGGATGAAATGCTTTGAGCTCATCCTAGCAAAGCATTTTCATATACTGGTGTTCAGGGCATTTTCTGTTTAATAGGATCTCAGAGGCTATTTGATTTGGGTTGGGAGTTGGTTCCTTCCAATACTCAGAGTACACTGTCAAATAAAAACCTCCTGATTACACTTTTCAACAGAAGGAACAGGGTAGTCAAGGGTCCAGAAGTCACCTGTCACCTTACAGTGAGCCCTAGGAACACCCCACCAGAATGCAGGTGACAAGGCAGAAGGGCAAGTACTGTTTTATGCATACAGCCTAGTTCCTACTCCACCATCCTTCATTCACTTTGAGCTTAAAAAAAAAAAAATCAGATCCAAACATGAAGCACACAGGACCTTCTGATTTGTGTCTTTTTTTTTTTTCCCACATGACCTAAAAACACCCAATTAAAAAGTAGGTTCATTCACTGAGTTCACCCGGTTGAGTTTTTCACACTAATAAGATTATTTTGACTTGAGCCAATCTGTTATTTTGAAAATACAGCCCAAAATAAAATTAACTGCTGGGTCAAAAGTCAACATACACTGGTGGGAGTCAGAAGACCTGACTTCTAGTTCTAACGTGGCAATAATAGCCTTGGGTCCTTCAGTAGGTCACTTGACTGAGCTTTGGGTATTGGTCTGAAATTCCTTAAATCTATAAATGTCTAAATTCTGTTATTCTAATGACTTTTTATGTATTTATTTTTATTGATACATATTAGATGTACATATTTTCAGGGTACACGTAATGATCTGATACATTCATAACCAAATCAAGTTAACTGGTATATCCATCACCTTAACCATTTTTCTTTCCCTTACACTAGAAACATTCAAATTATTCTCTTCAAGCAATTTTAAAATGTACAATCAATTAACATGAACTATAGTCACCCTACTGATCTACTGAACATCAAATCTCATTTCTTTCTATCTAAATCTAATGACTATCTCCTGAATCACAAGTGCCTCGCAGTCAGAACCAATTGGATAGATGTCAGGATGATACTTACCACAATCCTTTATTTTTAGGACAGGTGACCCAAAAATGAAGGAGGCAAAAAAGACAAGGCTGCCACCTTGGGCCTCTCTCAAAAAGCTCCCAGAGCTAGCCACTCTAGCAGCAGTTTTAAGCTAGAACCCTAATTTCCTTCTCTCTTCCCCTCCTCTCACCAATCCTACCCTTTTTCAGGAACAAGTCGGATGGCAACAGGAGAGACGAGGAGGTCCCTGTCTTGGGGGGAAAAAAAGCCCCAGGAACCTGTAAGGTTTGGGTTATTCCTATCACTTTTTAGGGGCAAGACAGTTAAGGAAAAGCAAGAACAACCCACAATCCCTGCTCACTTAATATCCCTCTCCAAAAAATATGGGTTTTAATAAAATGCTAGAGACTCTTCATTATAAATGATTAGAATCCAGAAAAGAATATTTTTAAAACCCTGCAAGGCAAGTTTCAAAGTGTAGTACTTATTGAGATGTCATGCTTTAGGTGGAATAATATTTCACCTACACATCTATCCATAAGAAAGCTATTAAAGGTCACTTCTCATTGACAAAGAGAGAATTTGTGCGTATGTCTGACCTGGTCTTAAAACTGATCCTACAAGCCACCTCCCTAAATCTTCTCCCCAGTTATATTCAGAAGAGTGTGAGCTTCTCTGCTTTTGTTCCTAAAATGCTGCTGCCCTGTGGTGGGGTAAGACTCCAACAGAATTCCCTCAATCCCTTCCACCTATTCCCAGGACAGGGTGTGTTATAAACACGATGGCACTATCCTTATAGTGAAAAATGTTACAAATGAGTAACAATAGTTAAAGAATATAACTATTCAAGTACAACCTTGAATAGGAATGCATACTTAGTTATTGAAATTACAGCAATAATTAGTTTCTAAGACCAGTATTTGAAAAATTGGTAGCCTCAAACTGGGTTTCTTACCCAAACCAATTAAGACTCATATCGATTACAAAGAAAAGGGTAATTTTTAAGCTTTTACTCTACAAGAATCACAAGAAGTACTTCTCAGTTATTAGAAATTTGAAATTATTGTAATCAAAAGCTGCCCAAAATCTACTGTTTTTCCCTTCTTCCTGAAAGGCATGCTTGATACCAAATACTCACTATTATGTCCACTTGGCAAATTTCAGCAATGAAAACTGATATAATCTCTAATTACAAGAATACAGTGTATCCCCGAAGAACAAGAAAAGTTTAAAGAAAAAAAAGGAAACAATGAACTACAAAATGAACAAGCCCAGGTGAACAATTAAGTACTAACACAGTAATTTTGGGAAGGAACATGATTGGGGTAGAATCATCGAAAAGCAGAGAGAAGGGCAAGAAGATGGTGTGAAGATGAGTGAATGGCCGCTGAGGAAGAAGGGCCTGCAGGTCAGTGGATGAGGCGCACTTGCTTGTGAAGATCTCATTTCAGCACATCCTGCTTTAAAGGTTTACAGGCCAGACATTATGTGCTGGTGGCGACGGTTTCTATTTTGGGAATACAAATGATTGTATGATAAAATGAGGGAGGGCCAAGATTATTTTATATTAAAAAAGGAAAAGAGGGTTCCTATATGAATAGAACATGAATGGTAGCTCCCCAAAATACCTTTACAGAGGTGAAGGGAAAGAAAGGCTGGAGGAAGACGGGGAGGGACCCGGGGGGAGGTGGAGAACTGAATGGTAAAGCTAAGTAAGCTAATAATAGAGGCAGAAGGAAGTACTGCGCCACAGGAGATAGAGATGTAAAGGCAGAAAAGCAGGCGAGCCTGGGATTCGCTGGTAATTATCCTATTGCACAAGAGGCAGCGCAGCTGGGTCCTCAAAAAGAAGAAAGAAAAGAAAAGAAAAGAGAAGAAAAGAAAAAGGAAAGGAAGGGAGGGAGGGAGGGAAAGACAAAGAAAAAGAAAGAAAGAAAAAGAGAGAAAGAAAAGAAAGGAAAGGAAGGAAGAAAGGAAGGAAGGAGGGAGGGAGGGAGGGAGGGAGGGAAGAAGGAAGGAAGGAGGGAGGGAGGAGGAAGGGAGCACGGGAGGAAAGGAGGAAAGGAGGAAGGAGGGAGGGAGGAAGAAGGGAGGAAGGAAAGGAGTCCATCCCTGTCCCTTCCGCCTCCTCCCACAGTCTTTTGGATCAGACTTCGAAGTTGCTTACAACCCAAGCTTGAGATTGGCAACTGCGGACCTCATGGTTAAAGAGTTCTACTATGATTTATGAACAGTATTTTGATGTTTTGGGAATGTATATGGGTTTGATGTGGTGTAAAGCCCGGAAAGGGGGAAGCAAAGCCCAGGAAAGGGGAAGCAAGTTTATGGAAAACTTTTTAAAAGATATGTGTGCATGTGCATGTGGGTGCATACAGAATTAGACCTAATTTTAATTCTCCCACAAAGTGAGAGTTGCAAAGAGTTGTAGGGATCTGAAGACGTGGCCCTGAGCTCAGTACAGCACACAGAGCCAAGTACAGGAGCAGACAGGCAGCTGCCTCCCATCTTTGAGCGCAGGGACGTGCCAAAGGAACCGGGCTGCTGGCCCACAACGTCCAAAATCCTGCTCTGAAGATGGCCAGTAAGGAGGTGTGTGCTTGTGTGTGTCTTTGTTTAACAGAGGTAGCACACCTGGCTGGGCAATTGTGCAACAGGAAGCCACAGGGGAAAAATTTCTTCCTGATCTCAACTTGTGATCAGATTCCACCCTGAAGCATAAGGCTTAAGTGTCCTTGCAACTTTCATCCAGAAGGAAGAAAAACATACTAACTAGCCCTTCTCCGACCCTGCCGGGGATTGTAAAAATGGAAGAAGTTCAGAAAAGACCCTCAGCGTCTGTGCTGTCTTTGGAAACTGGGTGCCACCTTTGCCACATGGAAGACTAGTTAAAAGGCTGTTCCTCTACAGTCCTAATCTCACATGATACTCTTTTCGATGGAAGTAATTTGTGAGAATGTAACGGCATATCCCTTTGTAAGGCTTACCACATCAATTTTTTCAAAAAAAAGAAAAAAGTGCAAAGTCCTTTACCAAGTCACACATCACAATTTAGAATTTGGAAAGTATGTTAGCTTTTGCTGGATGGAGGGCGGGGAGGGTATCCCTCCCACACAGCTACACAGGGTACTTCTTATTGCATTCCCATTGACATTTCCATCATTCTTTAAGAAAAGGCTCATGAAATTTTCTCCAAGGCAGGTCAATTTTTAAGCAATTTCGAGTGAAAACAATGTCCAACAGACCTATAGTTGTGGTAGTTCAAAAGTCTGTTCTCAGCTGGGTGTGGTGGTTCACACCTGTGATCCCAGCAATTTGGGAGGCTGAGGCCGGAGGATCACCTGAGTCCAGGAATTCAGGACCAGCCTGGCAACGTAGTGAAACCTTGTCTCCACAAAAAATTTAAAAACTGGCTGGGCACAGTGGCTCACGCCTGTAATCCCAGCACGTTGCGAGGCCAAGGCGGGTGGATCACGAGGTCAGGAGTTCAAGACCAGCCTGGCCAAGATGGTGGAACCCCATCTTTACTAAAAATACAAAATTTAGCTGGGTGTGGTAGCATGCACCTGTAATCCCAGCTACACGGGAGGCTGAGGCAAGGAACTGCTTGAGCCTGGGAGGCGGCGGCTGCAGTAAACCAAGATCACACCACTGCACTCCAGCCTGGGCGACAGAGTGAGACTCCATTTCAAAAAAAAAAAAAAAAATTAGCCAAGTATCGTGGCACACACCTGTAGCCTCAGCTACTTGGGAAGCTGAGGTGGGAGGATCGCTGGAGCCCAGGAGGTCAAGGCAGTGAGCTATGATCATGGCACTGTACTCAAGCCTGGGAGACAAGGGAAGTTCCCATTTCAAAAGAAAAGAAAAAAAGCCACCAGGTTTGTTCTTCAGTAGGTTGCTAGAACCAAGACCGTAATCCGCCATAGAACTAAATGGGGGGAGTCTCCAGATGAGATTGTGACATACTGATTCTCAGGAACCCTAAGTTCATGAACACCAAGCCCCAGGTCTCCGTGTCCTCTGAATACTGGGCCTGGTAAGGCTGTAAAGGGAGGGGAAGTAGAAGGGGAAGGAAATGGCTTCTCACTCAACAGCCTCAACAGTGAAGACACTGAGCAAGGGTTCTGGTAGCATTCATGGAGGAAACTTTAAGTCCATAATAGAAGCTTAATAAATACCTGATGATTAAAAAAATTCTGTTCAACTACTAGCCATTGGCCTTCGTCTGTGCCAGGCACTGTGCTGGACACTGGAAATGTAAGCAGCACATTGTATGAGGATGAGGTGTGTACGCTGAGTGTTTAAGAGGGAGCACAACTTCCGTGGCTGCCCCTACCTGAGCAGCTTCTTAAATGTATATGTTCACATTCGTATACAGACCTATGCTTTCTGCTCCCTAAGTGGTCCAGATCAGCACCCCTGTAACAACCCTCAACCTCCTGCACAAGTCCTCTAGGAGCCCATCTGAGCAAAGCAAGAAGACCCTCAAATGCCCTGAGTGGACAGACAGGCCAAGAGAAGCTGCATGGAGACCGACCCACCTGTAGTCAAGATGAAGTCAAATCTGGCAGGGCTGGCAGGCAGCTGCCGCGTGGGTCTCCAACAGAGAGCCCCCCGCAGGTGGTCAGGAAAACTCGGGATGGTTTTGGGGAAACTGTAACAAAGAACTCTTGCTGGGGTCTGGTTGGGTTCAGGAAGTTAGAAGTTTTCACACATCCTGATGCCCTGAATCCCAGCTGTACATCAATGGCAACAAAAATAGGGAGAAAACGAGCCATTCGGGCTTGTGTGGAAGGCCCAGTTTTGTCTGCTTATATCTGAAAGTAATTGATTTCTGCCAAGTGGTCCATTTCACACTTATCATATCACAGTTAAACAGATTCATAACCCTAACACACTCTCTTAAGACTGCCCTCTTTAAACAAATGCCACTGGGCTATCCACTGTAAACAGCAATGTTGAGGCTATCCTACCATCCGTAAGACATACCTTAGAATTGTTTTTCTAGTCCCATAGTATGCTCAGTCATTCTCACTGGTTTAGTCCCTCCAGGCAATCCATTAGGAGTAAAATGAGAGTCCAGAGAGATCTTCATCTCAGATAGGGTAGGAGACAGCATGGGCTATACAAGAGAAGACTGGAAAGAGCTGACTCAAGTAAGACAGGGATTCTTCCCTTGACATGGAAAGGCCATTACAGACCTCAGAGAAGTTTCAGCAAGCTGTGCTGCTCTTTTGGACTATCTCTCCCAACTAGCTCTTAGACGAATAGGGTGAGGGAACAACTGGCAGCCCTATATAGTGGTGACCTGCCACTGGGTCCCAGACACCACAGCCAGCTGTGGCAAGACCGCACATGGCTACAACCAACAGCCACTGGCTCTGTTTTTCTGACCCAAGAGGCAACCCGGGCCACATCAAAAAAGAGGATGATCAGTTAATACATTCATTTATCCTGGGCTGTCGGTGCTGTTTCTGGCACATCCCGCCTGAAAGTTCTCAAGCTTCTTCTCCAGCTATCTATATTCCCCTCCAGAAAGTAGGCAACTGAGAGGGAGAGCCTTTGTGAGTGCCCTGTGTGTACATGTCTGTTCAGTACTTAAGCCTCGCAGGAGCCCCTTAGGTATCGGAGGTGGCAGTACGTTCGCCCTGACATGGAGTCCTGATATGCTTCAAAACACAGGTCTCTACCTTTCTTCTTTCCTCAATCCTCTCAGAGTATTTGCTCAGGATGTCAACTGTGTGAGGTCTTTATCTTACATATCAAAGAGTCTGGCACCAATTAAGTCCATAATAGAAGCTTAATAAATACCTACTGATTAAGAAATTCTATTCAATTAATAGCCATTGGCTATCCTCTGTGCCAGACCTTGGGCTGGACACTGGAAATATAAAAATGAACCATCAGACTCCTGTCCTCAGCAGGCTTTCAGTCTAGTGTGGATGATAATTCAAGGATAACTGGATTGTTGCCAATAACAGAAGCAAGTTCAATGAGCTGTGGGAACACTGTGCCCAGCAGCAACAGGGAGGCTTGAGAAATGGACTTCCAATGACAAATTGGCTGCCAGGCAGAAAGAAGATCGAGGGAAGATTCCAGGCATAAGTGTTCATTACATGGGCTGGGCATAGGGGCTCATGCCTATAATCCCAGCACTTTGGGAGGCCGAGGTGGGTGGATCACTTGAGCCCACGAGTTTGAGACCAGCCTGGACAACATGGTGAAACCCTGTCTCTACTAAAAATACAAAAATTGGCCTAGTGTGGTGGTACGTGCCTGTAGTGTCAGCTACGCGGGAGGCTGAGATGGGAGAATCACCTGAGCCCAGGAGGCAGAGGTTGCAGTAAGCTGAGATTACTCCAGCCTGGGCCACAGAGCGAGACCTTGTCCCCCCAAGAAAAAAGTTCATTATGTGGTTGGAACATAATGTGGAGATGATACTAGAAAGGTAGGCAGTAAAGGGCCTTGCAGGTGATAAGAAGCTGGGGTTCATGCTACACTGTGGTGTGAGACAGAGTGACAAGATCACATTGTTTTTATCTGCAAAGAATCATTCCAAGTTGTGTTGGGGGTGGGGACAAAATGGAGCTGGGAAGATCAGAGAGGAGACAACTGAAAGGTCCTGGGCCAGAAGGAAGGCAGTGACAGCCGGTGTGGAGGAGAAGCCAAGTGTGCACCAGACTGCCTGGCAGGCTGGGAAAGACAGCACACCTGCCCTCCCAAAGCTTCCATTCCAGTAGCAGTAAGAAGCAACAACTGGAAGAGTCTGTTGGCGTATTGTGGACCAAGCAAGGGTCACCGTTTGCTGACCTTAGCCCTGGATGGCTTTTGTGGCAGCGCTGGCTTTAAGTTGGCCTTAGAAGACTAACAGAGAGGTGACTTGGCAGAACCATTCATTTACTACCCTTCTTTTGGCGATTCTCCCCTGTGATTCGTATCCTGGTTTTATTTAGCCCTATCTTCATAAGACTCTCAGACGGATTCTTGTAACAGAAACCTCCACCCAGAAAAGCTGCCATCTCCTCTCATATTAACCCCACTCATCAACATCTCTTGGCAGTTTCTGACTTACGTGGGACAAAAATAAATAAATAAAAACAATAATAATAAGACTCTGCCAGGCTAGCAAACTGATCCAGTCAGAGGATTATAAGAGACACCTGTTTTTCAATACAGCAGCTGCTAACACAGCAGAAGCATGGCATCATAGTAACAAGAAAGAGTTCTCTTCCATTAAAAACCCAGTAGTAGCAAAAACTGGCATGGACTGATGTTCAACTATGTCACCTGAATGTGAAAAGAAGTTCAAATAAGACTAGACACATAACAGGAGCCCTGCTTTGCCAATGTGGGAACTCAAATGCTAGTTTGTTGATGGGGAGGTGGTTTACCTATTCATCCAAGCACACTAAGGCACAAATCCTTAAAGCGGCTATTATATACTTAAGAGTGTTATCAAAAACATACGGAAGCTTTTTGAAGTTTGTTTGACTCATACCCTGTGGCTGACCAAACACCTCTTCACTTAAGCCAGCTTAAAAAAAAAAAAAGTATTGCCCAGTTTGGAATGTAGACACTAACACAGGAGCAAATAAACAACACTTTAAATTATTTTTTCAGTTTACCACTGAAGACAGACAAGACACACACACACACACACACACACACACACACACACATACACAAAACCTACCAACGTATAAACACCACAGGCAAACTATCTCAAATGTACAATATGTACACATTACCTTTTCAGACCAGACCAGGGAGATGCTTTTAGAAACAGCTTGTTAACAGCCCCTCACATTGCTGTTTAACAATCCGTTTATAGCCCATCACAAAGCCAAGCCTCCAAGGAGATACATTTTACATCTATGTTAGGTTTCTTCGCCACAACAAGGCTGGATTTTGTGTCATCTTTTCCTCTGTATGCCAGAAAACAGATGATGCCATAATTTCTGCAACTTATCATCCCATGAGCATGCAATACATGTGGCATATATGCAAACAGATCACAAGCACAAACCCTGGAATAAATGCAGGACGGTGCCCAAGAAAGCACAAGCCACTCCAGATAGGCCCGATTAAAGCTAAAAATAGCCCATAAAGGCATTGTGTCAGCTACCCTCTCACTGTCCTCCCTAGAGCATGCTAATTCTAACCTCCAGTGTTGGTGCTTAAGTCTGAGCCTTTGGTAGCTGTACCTAGGAACCTTTCCCTAACCCAAGAAGCTACTTTCTAGGTGTTGGAGTATGGAGAAATCGTTCCATGTACTTCAATTATTAGTCCATTCGTGCACACAAATGCAGATAAAAGACTGAACCTGAAATCGTGCATTTTCTCCCAAAGCCTGACATTTGTGCCCTGGGGCACTAGGACCAGCTGAGAGATGTCCCTTTTGGCAAATGGTGTCACAGAAACCTCTCAAGCGCTAAGCATGCTCAACTGCCCAAGAACCACCCGGCCATCAGGACTAACTCTTGCCTTACGCTGGCCAGTGTGCAGCAAGAAGTTTCCCAAAGAAGCACAATCTGGTCCACACAGACCCCACTTGAGGTCCCAAAAGATTAAAGGGAGTGCACTCTCATAATATGAGACCCTAGGAAGAATCACAGACACCAATTTGGGGACCAGGGCTGTGAAGAAAATTCTTTCCAATGATCTATTTGGCATTTAGTCTGACAGAAATATGTGCATAAAGGAAGGGTAACTGGGTTTTCCCAAACCAACCTCTGCAAGTCATCCAAAAATGCACCCAAATAAGAAATAGGCTGTGTTGTGAACTCACATTCACCTATAACCTACATATAAGCCAACCAAGAGGCGGGAAGACTATATTCTCATCCACCCACACCTCCTCCATGGTGAACCTTCAAAGACCACAGCTGAAATGAAAATGTACACAGACCAACTTTCCCTTAAATCAGACTGTTGAACATGACGGCTAACAACAAACGCACACACAGACATTCCCCCTAGTTCAGAGAAGCTCCATTTGGCCATTTTACCAAGTTTTTCAAGACAGAGAAATTCTCAGAACTGGCTAATGTTAGTGACTTGTGCCACTGGGCCCACCTCTTCCCTCTTTGCTGGAATAACAAGGCCTTTTTCAGTGGGACCTGCTGGCTCCCCTACCTTTCTTCCTTCTTGCATTCTTAAGGTTTTTTTCCGCTCTGGGGCCTTATCCCACATCTCTCCCAGTGGGGCAAACTGTCTCGCATCCAAAAGGTAAGTAAACATACTGCTGTCCATGTCAGTGGCTCCTTGTTCATTTTCTAAGGGTGGGTGGCTTCAAAAAGATAAAGTGTTGGGAAGGGTGGGAACATGCAAGACAGGTGTACTACCAGGTGCCCTAGTTGAGATGTCACCTAACACCTAGGTCCCTTTGCTCATTGCCCTGCCCGTCTCGGCGAAACTTGAAGATACTCTTACAGCACGCCGCAAAAGATTAGAGGATCATCACTCCAGCCTTCCTGCGCTCGCCAACATTCCCCCTGGATTCCATTGTGTTCCAAAGCCACATCTGACCTACAGCTGACTTTTGCCTGCAGAGAAGCACACCCTCACCTCCTCACTCACAGCCCTGCCAGACACAAGGAGCCTCGGAGATGCAAAGAGGCAGAACACAAAATTCAGAAAGGGAGTCTTTGTTTCTTCGGTTCTCTGAGGGAAAACACTCTTACCTCACCAACTGGTATGCTCTCTCCTTCCACCTCACCCTAAAGTATTAGCGTCAGCAGACGAAGGGAAGGACTAAATGGCACAAAGTCAAAGGAGCTGGCTGCTGTCCAGGGGACTGGAGGTGTAGTCAGCCAAATCAGGTCATTCAGGTCTCAAAGTCGGGGAGAACAGGAGACTTACTCAGCCTGAGGAATCTGTGTTACCCAGACTTTATCCCCAAAACAACAACTCTCCCACCGGCTTCACCCTGCTTTGAACGAAGACCAGATTCAAAGGTGCAAAGTGAGAGTGTCCTGCTGTCCCCAGCCATCGCTGGCCATGAGTGGCAGTCAAGACCTATTAGTCAGGAATGGGTCTCAAAACTGCAAAGCACCAGTCAAGTGAACTCATGACACGGATCTTCAAAATCTCCCAGATCTCAAGTCAAAACGAGGACAAAATGGCCGGGCACAGTGGTTCATGCCTATAATCCTAGCACTTTGGGAGGCTGAGGTGGGAAGATCGCTTGAGCCCAGGAGTTCAAGAGCAACCTGGGTAACAAAGCAAGACATTGTCTCCACAAAAATTTTTTTTAAAAAGTAGCCAGGTCAGCCAGGCTTGGTGGCTCACGCCTGTAATCCCAGCACTTTGGGAGGCCAAAGTGGGCAGATCACAAGGTTAGGAGATCAAGACCATCCTGGCTAGCATGGTGAAACCCTGTCTCTACTAAAAATACAAAAAATTAGCCGGGTGTGGTGGCAGGCGCCTGTAGTCCCAGTTGCTGGGGAGGCTGAGGCAGGAGAATGGCTTGAACCCGGGAGGCGGAGCTTGCAGTGAGCCAAGATCACGTCACTGCACTCCAGCCTGGGCGACAGAGCAAGACTCCGTCTCAAAAAAAAAAAAAAAAAAAAAAACGTAGCCAGGCGAGGTGGTGCACCTGCAGTCCTAGCTACTTCAGAGGCTGAGGCAGCACGATCACTTGAGCCCAGAAGTTTGCAATTACGGTGAGCTATGATCATGCCACCGTACTTCATTCAGCATGAGTGACAGAGCAAGACCTTAAAGAAAAGAGGATACAGCAATTACAAAATGCACCACGAATCCAATCCTTCAGATATGCCATTTTTCCAAAACCTGTGACAGGGACTTGGGTTACGAGTACCCAAACAGGCCCAAAGAAAAAGAACTCAGCTCTGTCCCTTTGGGTGCCTGGCCTGTGATCCCAGGTCAATATATGAAAATAATTAGTGAAACCACAGAGGCGAGCCAAGAGACACTACAATGAGGCTTACTCTAGCAGGAGTCTGATTTGATGGCCAAGGGCAGTTTGGGAAAGACAAATGGTCTAGAAATAACAACCAATAATAAATTTGAGAGAAGTTCCCTAGTCCAAGTTCTTTAAAGCAGTTAACAAAAGAGCTTAGCAAATTCCCGCCATCTCCCCCATCTCCCTTTTTTTTATTTATTATTATTTTTTTTTGAGACAGAGTCTCACTCTGTTGCCCAGGCTGGAGTGCAGTGGCACAGCCTCAGCTGACTGCAATCTCCACCTTCCAGGTTCAAGATATTCTCCCGCCTCAGCCTCCCGAATAGCTGGGATTACAGGTAGGCTAATTCTTTGTATTTTTAGTAAAGACAGGGTTTCACCATGTTGGCCAGGCTGGTCTTGAACTCCTGACCTCAGGTGATTCACTCGCCTCGGCCTCCCAAAGTGCTGGGATTACAGGTGTGAGCCACTGCACCCCGTCCCATCTCCCTTTTTATGAAGTCTCCATAATAGTTTCTCCTGTATACCCTAGTGCAGATCTACCTGTCCACATATTAGTCACTAGGCTTGAGACCATACTCATTCTAAATTATCTCTTGACTTTGATTTTTTTGTTGCTATATAATAGCTGTACATATTTTGGGGGTACATGTGACATTTTTATATCTGTGCAGATGTGTAATGATCAGATCAGGGTAGCTGGCATATCCACTGCCTCAAACATTTTTCTTTTGTGTTAGGAACATTACAATTCTTCTCTTCTAGATAGTTTGAAATACACAATAAATTATTGTTAACTCTAATTTCCCTACTGTACTAATGAATAAATACTATACCGTATTCCTTCTAGCTAGCTGTGTTTTTGTGCCCCTTCGCCAACTTCTCTTCATCCCTTGACCTTGATTCTTCAGCAGAGACCCCGGCATTCTTCCAGGCCACACCTGCAGTGAGGTGGGCAGATCTGGGCCCTCCCTCTTCCTTCCTCACCTCATAGCAGTGCCAGAACTTCCACTGCCACAACCTAGATTCACACTTTCACAACCTAGATTCACACTTTCACTAGGGAAACAAGAGAAAGTGTTGGGGGAATGGTTAACTTCAGAGACAGGCTGTTCTCTGGGGTTCGATTTTTTAAATTACGAGCCTTATTTCTATCTGTAGCTCACTTTTTCCAGGAAATGCTTTAGCATGTCACCTTTGGCTGTGGCATTCTCACGTATAGGGGACGTAAGTGAAGCAGGATTACTGACCTCATCAAAGAGATAAGTCCTGAGAAAGATAAAGTTACACGGCCTGTCATAACCCAAGGGAGAGGGGACAGGGCAGCTGAGAAGAAAATCACAAACTTCCACTTGTGGTGTCCAGGAGGACATCAGAGGAGCAGTTTCTCTCCAAACCTAAACTCTTGCTTCAAGAGTATGAAGTAGCCCACACTTATTTCATGGGGGTAGGAGGGAGAAGTAGGTAACATTTTCTCCACGATTCCTCAAAAAAGGGTCATTTGCCAGTGACCATGAGATGAGAAGAAGTTCATCTTCTCATTTGCTATGTACATACAAAGAATGACTTAGGATCCAACTTAGGTCCACAGCAAGAAGAATACAACTGCTGAAAAGACACTTCGGTGCCCTCACATCTGCTAGAGAGGAAGGTTTCCCCATGCCCCAACGTAACAAATTTGGCCTTTTCAAACTCTTCTGTATAATTTAACTTCCACGAAGGGCCATCTACTCCCCCCTCTTGAAAGTGAACATTCACCAGCCCACAGCAAACAGTGTCTGTTCTGTGGTCAGACAGACATGGAACTGCCTGTTAAACAAAAGCAGACTAGAGAATTGATGCTCTCTTTCAAGTCTCACCCCAGTCACAAATAATAAGCAACTGTATGAAGGAGCCGATCCCTGAATAGGTTCAAATACTTGAGCGCTGAGTAATAATGCTAGTTAGACTCACTGTACAGTACTTCCAGACTTAGGTTTTTTTCCTTTTCTTTTATCTCTGGAAACTTACTCAGAACCATATTAGCTATTCCTTCAAAATTCTGCTGTAAGATGCAAAAGGCATTTGCTATTATCATATAATTGCACTTGGCTCATCTCTCCTATTGTTGAGGCTTGTATTCAATTAAAGTTAAAAGAAGAGCTTTTTTGAGCACTGACTGAGTGACCCCAGCCCTGTGAACAACTCAATGGGATAGTGACAAGAGCACTGTGCAGGGAGTCAGCTGACTCGGGAGGCCTAGATTTTAGTTTAGATGGCACCACCAACCAGCCACAGGAGCATGAGCAAGGCCATTAACATCCCTGGCTGGGGGCTGGGGACGGCGGCTCACGCCTGTAATCCCAGCACTTTCGGAGGCTGAGGCGGGAGGATCAATTGAGGTCAGGAGCTTGAGTCCACCCTGGCCAACATGGTGAAACCTCATCTCTACTAAAAATACAAAAATTAGCCAGGTGAGTGGTGCACACCTGTAATCCGAGCCACTTGGGAGGCTGAGGCACCAGAATCGCTTGAACCCGGGAGACAGAGGTTGCACTGAGTTGAGATCTCGGCATCGCGCTCTAGCCTGGGTGACAGAGCGAGACTCTGTCTCAGAAACAAAAACAGAAACCATCCCCTGGCCTCTGTATTCTCAACTGTATAATGTGGGCACAGAACCAGAAAATCTCTAGCCTCTTCCAGATCCACGTGTTATGGAGGATGTACAAAGGAGGAGGAGCACTAACTTTTTACCAGTTTAAAGCACTACATTAGGCAATGTACATATCCCAACAACCCTAAGAGACACACATTTTTATTACCACTTCAGATGAGTTAACAGGTTCATGATTAAGTAACTTGAACAAGTTCAAGTTCAGGAACCAGGAGTCATGGGTCTGTCTACTCCACTGTCTATGCTCTTCCCCTGGAGCATCCACAGCACGGCAGTGAGGTAGAGCCCTTTTCTGAGCACCTTACAACCCCCTTACGGGAAGTCAACTTGACAGGTAAGAACCAAAGAACATAAGACAGAACAAAATGCAAGTCAAAATCGAAAGACGTGGTGATTGGATCTACACTGTGGCAACACGAACACCACTGAGCACACTCACCAACGGCACCCAGCAGGGCAACGCGTCCTTTCTGGGTCATTCAGGAAATGAAGTCGTTTTCCGTACATCTGACTCCCACATACAAAGGGAAAATACCCCCAGGAGGCCATCAGGCCTCAAGCCTGCAAGATGCATTGGCTACCTCTTTTGTGTCTTCATGAGGGAGTACTTTTCATAAATCAGTCATCCACATAACTGAAGCTTAGCCTTTTAAAACTTAACATTATTCTTATGCCAACCATTTTTGTTAGAAATCTTTCCAAAATACATTGCATTCTTTCTTCACTTCTGAAATCTCATAACATGAACTCTGGCTTTCACTTGGAAGTCACAATGATGAACACTAATATCAAGTCATGTGAATCTGCAAAAGCAAGCTATGCTTTCTGAATTCTTGCCTGCTTTTTCTCATTTTTCCTCTGCTATGGTCTTAGAGGAACATGGGCCTAGGACGGAACGCTGATTCTGACTCTGGCTTGATCAGTTAGGAATGTGATCTCAAGCAAGCTCTTTAAAGGCCCCAAGACTCAGTTTCCTCATTTGTTTCATGAGAAACGTGGATAATGCTGAGTCCCCTCATATTACCTCCACAACACATCTCTCTCTCTCTCTCTCTGTTTCTCTCCCTACATCTGCTCTGAAGACTCTCTTCCTTAGAGTTGTTCAAAATCAGAAATGTATAAAGTCAGATGGCAAAAATGCTCTCTTTGTTCCAGGAAATTAGAACAGGTGAGTCGGGTCAGGCCATCGAGATAGGAGTCAAAAAAAGATGATTCCTTTTGTTATAGGGGAAAAAACCAGGGAATATCTGAAATAGATTCCTGGAAATCACATAATATTAAAGATGTACATGAGAGATGGTTTAACAAAAATAAAAAATTGTGATTATGGATTGTGTGAAAAGCTTTAAAAGGAAAAAAAAAAAAGTTGTGTAAGGAGAAGCAACTGACCAGGAAGTAAAAAGCAGGCAAAGAAGGTGTCTAGCCTAAGGCCAGGCAGGATGAGGACACAATCTCTCAGATTTCCAATCACTTCATGAAGGAGTCATTAAGCACTGGAGGAAGTAAGAGAAAAACAGAGACGGAAAAGAAAGGCCTCTGAGAAAAACACAAAAGGCCCAAAATGAAACCCATCAAAAGACAAAATCTCACCAGAGGACATTAGAGACGGGTGTAAATATGGAAAAGTTAGACATTTATTCCACAGTGGGTGGTGGCTTGGTGTGACCATCTGGTTGTCCCCACTACTTGTGTAATGGCTAGGAAGATCCATCTTCAGAAGAGACCAGGAAGCAGAGGAAATTCAGAACCTCTGCAAGCACTTCTGCCAGCTCTATTCCTGCCTCTCATCTCAGCTTACGTAACGATCCACCAGCCACTCGTCACTTCAAGTTTCCTACTTTTCTTCGCAAAGATGGCTGCACTTTGGAATACCCTCACAGAAAATACTTTGGAATGAGAGTCCCACGATACAGATTCTGGCCTTAGCTTTGCCACTTACAGCCTGGGAGATCTTAGGCCAATACATCACTTAACCTCTCTGGGCTTCAGTTTCCTCATTTGTAGAATGGAGAGAAAAACTGCATCCCTGAGAGAGCTGTGAAGAGTAAACGAGATAATGTACACAAAACAGCACAAGGACCAGCATGCAGCAGTATTCAATAAATGATGCCAGTGATGATGATGGAGGAGGAAGAGGAAGAGGAGGAGGAAGAGGAAGAAGTAAAAGGGGAAGAAAGTGTTTTGTAATAAATCACTATACAGCTGTAAGCTACAACGGCCACTAAAACAGCAGACGAACACTTTTAATTACACAGAATTTATAAAATTTCAGAAATGCAAGCATTCTAGTTTCCTGTAAGGGAAATCCATAGGGCTAAGTGAGCAGTTATGCTCATCTGAGAGTCCACACTTACGGGGTAAAATGCCTTCCCTAATCAAGCCTCTCGCCCACACTCTGGGAACTCCAGATCATTTAGACATCAACCAGGCTGAATTATATATTTTCACCATCTAAGAAGAGAAGGTTATCAAATTAACAGAGCAAATAAAATGTGTGGTAATATTTCGACACCAAAGGAACAGTTCCAAGCACATGGTAGCACTGGTTTCTACCCAATGAATAATGTGGAACACGAGTCACTTTTGCCTATTCATTGGAGCTTTCCCTGAGATGCCTCAGTAAGCAACACTTTATTAGTTTGGTTCCTGTATGTTCGGAAAATCAATAAAAATGTGTTTGTTTTTTAATAGGCTATAATTCTAACTTTTCACTAATTTAGTCTAGTCTTTCTGTCCCCAAATACTAGGTTTGGCAGTGAACAGTCTTTAAGCTGGGCCCCTTTTGGCATGGGAACCCTGAGTAAATGCACACTCATTCTATTCAACAAATACACACGGAGACTGGTTCCCAACACACATCTAACAACAAATATGGCAGAGGTGGACTCTTGCCTGAAAACAAGCTCCAGAGTTGTCTCTAAAGTAGTATTCACATAGAAAAAAAAAAAAATGTCATTTCTATCTCGCACACACTACGGGGCTTCATCCGACACTGAATCACTCAGCTGGGAGATCCACACCAAAGGGCAAGTTTTAATTGGTGAAAAAAATGAAACTGCTGTGTGAGTTACTCCCAGCAACCCTGTGCCCCCACCTTGCCCCCAGCTCTTTCCTGGTGTGCACAAATACAGCTGCACTCGGAGGAGCAGAATGCGACTTAGCTCTGCCTGCCTCTGGTGCTCACATTTGGGGTACTTTTTGCCCTTGACTTACTTATCCTGAGGAGGATACTTTCCACAGCCACTTCTTTAGGGCCAGCTGCCACGTTTTTAGCTTTGGCTGTTTGAAACAGGGAGCTTACTACACAGAAATTAAAGTATAAATAGGATTGGCTGACCCTTGATAAAAGAGCCTACGGCCCACCCAAGGATTCCTCAAAGGAGTCCTAACAGCAGATAAGGGGCCTTCAGCTCAAAACAGAACTTGCAGGCCCTTGTGCACTGTAAATATATATATATATATACACACACACACACATACATTGCTGCAAATAGTGGTGCCAATACAAGTCCGTCAGGCCCTTCTTCCCTCATCCCCTCCCTCCTACTACTTCCTCTTCTCACACCTGACCAGACCCCAGTGGCCCATTTCTCCCCCCACATACCATCTTCCTTGGCACATACCCCCGTGCCCTCAGACCAGCTGGCTTGTGATTAAAATGGACCAAGCTAGGAAGTGCCAGAGAGAGTGAAGCCTATTGTATCGAGTTTCCTTGGCCTTTTATAGGGACACACAAGGAGCCCAGAGAAGCAGTAGCCTGAGAACCTGTAGGCCTGTGTCCTCCAAACCTGGCTCACTCACCCATGGGTTGAAGCAAACCCCTTAGGTCTCTGGATCCCCTCTCTATAAAAAATAGGAGGTTGGCTCAGGGGATCTCTCAGGTCTCTCAATTCTGAACGTTTGAAAGTTCCCTGATTCTATGGTCAGAACCACTGGTGGGCACTTAGAAGCCTGCTAATCTGAACCTGTTAAAGCAATTCCTCAAGCCCCTTGGTTGTACCTTTTCCTCAATTTCCTTCTTTGTTAGTTTTGACATAAAAGCAGTTTTTGAGAATTTTATCAAAATAATAAAACATTAGGCTGGGCGCAGTGGCTCATACCTGTAATCTCAGCACTCTGGGAGGCTGAGGCGGGCAGATCACTTGAGGTCAGGAGTTCGAGACCAGCCTGGCCAACATGGTGAAACCCCCATCTCTACTAAAAGCACAAAAATTAGCCGGGCGTGGTGGCGGGCACCTGTAATCCCAGCTACTTGGGAGGCTGAGGCAGGAGAATTGCTTGAACTCAGGAGGTTGCAGTGAGCCAAGATCGCACCACTGAACTCCAGTCTGGCAACACAATGCCACTCTGTCTCCAAAGAAATAATAATTATAAAACATTTTTTGTATCAAAATTCTATTAATAAGAATTTGAGGACAGACCCCCCAGGAGTGCTCTAGCCCTCTCTAAGGCTGTAGTGGGCCCTATTGAGGGCTTTCTGCAAGCAAGCCAGTGGATGAAAGTGTTACGTCACCCTGAGGTTACACGCAGACAGAAAGAGCAAAGGGGGCTGGCCTCCTCCCACCTCTCACTTCACATCAGCAAACATTACTGAAAACTATTTCTATGTCACCTGCCAAGTTAGCTCCTAGCACACCAAGGTAATCATCACTAAACCCAAGGAGCCCACAGTCCAGAAGGAGAAGTCGAAAGAGTCTCCCAGTTAGTAGCAAAATTTTAAAAAGCAGATTTCCTTTTGCTATGGAAGCTGACTGATAAGGACAGCAGGGAAGGAGGGGACTAGAGACACTGTGCGACTCGTTTTTGTGTTCTGGTTAGTCCTGGCCCACTAACACACTGTGCCAAGCCTGACAAGGGACTGTGTCTGCTAGGCCACAACCACCTTCTGCGGCAACCTGGGCAAACTTAGAACTGAACAGGTGACTTGAAGGTGAAGGCTGATGATGGAAAAGACAGCCTCTTCCTTCTTCCTGTGACCAGCACAGTCAGCCATGCAATCCTCTTTAAAATAATTTGACTTTTTAGAGAGTTGATCCTTTCCTTCCATTTAAACAACACTAAATGGTCAAGAATTGAAGCATCTGAACTTCTATGACAACAGTACCACAACCTTCAAGGGTTGTAGGACAGACGTCCCAGGAGCGCTCGAGCACTCCTGCTTTCTGCAAGTTGCGTGTAGAGAAACAATAAGGCTCAGTGAGAGTTTCCGTGCCCTCGGAGTAGTCAACTTCTCTTCTACTGTAAAAAGTGTGTGTCTGATATTAACTTCCCCAGGTGATGGGAGCAAACTTATACAGTGCAAAAGAAATAGAAAAGCCCTTATCAGGCATTCGCTGTGAGCTGCCACCACATGAGCCATCTTTACAAAGGCGTCACTGATTGACCAATTCAGAAACTTTCACCTTGGAAACTCCACCCAAATCGGACACTCCTCTTTTCTAACACAGCAGGCAATGCTCAGAAATAAACAAAGTACTTCCCTCTGTGGCTGTCTCTGGTCAGGCTACTCTGTGCTGCATCTCACCAGCCGCTGAGGAACTGTCTGCCTGCTGACCCACTACTTGTTAGGAATGAAAGCAAGTGAGGACGGTTTCAGGAGTGGAGAGAAGGAGTGGGAGAAATCTCTCCATAGTGAGAGCCTTTTGTGTCACATGAGTTCGGTATATCAGGTTCATCAGCTCATCCTTGAAAACCTCTAACATTTGTTCTTCACTACACAGAAAAGCGTATTGTTTACTGGACTCTAGAAGCAAGCAACTTGCTTGTGGGTTACCAGCAAACATTTTTTATTATGCAGTCACCGTACCACATCCCAAGGACTAAATGAAACGCAGCACACATCACCAGAACATTTCAGATGACCCGGAATAATCCCAGTCCTTGATCTCTAGTGCTGATTATTGGAACATTGTGAATTAAACAAACTCCATGAAAAGATACTCTTCACATACGTTCACCTAGACACATGCAGTCTACGCAAATACATGCTGGTTCCATTAAGAACAATCCAAAATAAAAGTGATTCTTTCCTTTCTGGTAAAGAACATTAAATCTATTTTAATTACATAGAAGTACACAGTAATGAAAAGAGGCACCCTAAAAGAACTGAGTTGTAAGCAATAAGGAAAAAATGATATGCAAATTATAGACACAATTTTCATGTTGCATTTAAGAAAGCGTTTTGCTTGGAATTGGTTCTATATGTGAGTAAGGCAAGGGACTGTTGTACTCTTTTTCCGACTGGAGCACAATGAAACAAACCACTCAGTAGCAGTCTGCAGCCAGCACACCACCATAAGCCCATCAGAACGGTGGGGATGCAGTTTAGAAGAGAATCAACAAAGGTCACAGAAAGCATTGCTTTTTGTTGTTTCGTCCTAAAGTTACTGATCTGTAATTGGTCCAGATTTTCCTGATGTTGGGTTTATTGCCACTGAGCTAAATACAATTTATTGATTGAATACCCTAGTCTTAAGTTACCTCTATGTTATGAAGCATCAAATAAATCAGATTACCTATACCGCAGGATTTTCCTGAACTGGGTGTAGAATCTAATTTATACCACAAAAGAAACTGGTTTTGAAGTATTAATATCAAAGTACCCCAAGTTCTTTAGTGTGGCACGCCCCATGCCCACAGACATACTGCTACCTCCAGATATGTACAAACACAAAAGCCTAAAAGTTCCATTGGGCATTTTTGTGAGGCAAAAACAAAGAAGCCCAACACACCTTTTGATTTCACATTAGCCTCTCCTCAAACCCATGAAAATGTTTTCTGGTAAGAAACACCAAAATGTGATTCTAATTATAAAAAACCTAGTAAGCCTGTATGATGAACTACTGCGTTTCCCCTACACAGATTCTAATTGAAAGGCAGTGTTAAAACAGGAAGGGTTTTTCTAACTCCCCACAGACGAAGAAAACAGGTTACTTGTCCATTGTTGCTGTAATGTCCATTCAATGAACATACATTAAATAGGCCAAACCAAAAACAAAACTTCAGCAGCTTCAGCCTCTCACAGGGGCGGAAGGCTTTCTACCTGGGTACTGGTGGAATAGTGAAATGAATAAAGTGTACAATAAATGCAGCGATGGGAAAAATAACTGGGGTAGACGGATAAATCATCCTGCCTCCCAATGGTGGCAAACTTTACAACAACTTTTCAGAAGCAACAAACCGCAGCACCACAGTCTTTACAGATATATAGACATGCATACACACAACTACTGGGTAGCCCAGCAGTGTGTTTACAAACATCCACCGCCCTGCATTTACAATACTGCAAAACCGGCCAGAAAGCTGGGAGGGTGCTGCTCTTAGATATCCTCTCTGCACTGTCAAACACAGAAGGTCATTTTGCCTGGTTTGCTTAGTTCTTCCTCTCCCTGCATCACAGGAGTTTTCTACTTTGGGATTGCTCAACTTTCATATGGATCAGAGTAAAATAACTATTCAGCAACTTTATTCACCTTGGTTAAAAAAAAAAAAATTCATTGTGCAATGCCTAGGAAAAGCTGACACCAGGACTGTCTCTCCGACAGCACTTGCAATTACAATCAGACGAGGGGGAAAAAAATCATGTCTGATCAGACCCAGAGAGTCCTTTAAAAAAATAAAAAGATTCTATCGCAGCTGGGACTGAAGAACTTTTTTTCTAAGAAGACCACCCCTCGGGGACAAAAGTTACATTTCAGTCACATGTTGGGTGTAGGAATAGGGAGCAGGTTTTTGGGGGTTTTTTTAAGCGCACTAATTACGGGGGTGTTTTACAGTTCTGGAGATAATCCGGGTTGCTCCTGACCAATTGTGACCGGCATTTCATTGTCAAAAAGCAAGAGGGTGGGGGCCGAGGAGCCAGCAGGGGCTCGGCGGTGGGGAGTAGCAAGGTTACGCTAAAGGGTACAGCCGCCGCCGCGAGCTGCATCTCCTTCCCTCGCGCCCCAAATAATTTACTGCGAATAGAGCAACTGCAACAGCCCGCTCTGAGGAGCCCAGCACGACTGCCCTGGCCGGTGCAGCTCAGGGTTTCCACCACGGAGAGGGAGGGGAGAAGATTTTTACCTTAATGCTACACTGAGCAGGAGTCTCAGACATGTCTCACAGCGAGAGAGATCAGGAAGTTCTCAGGTTTTTTCCACTTTCCTTTCCTCTCCCCAACCCAGAAAGGCTCCACGGCCAGCCGGACGCGGTCATTTAAGAAGTTTCTTCCAGCATCTCTCCCGGCAGCCGCCCCGGGGGTCTGGAGCGCGCGGGGCGGGGCGGGGCGGCCGGCGGAGTTGGGCGCGCGGGGCGGCGGGGGCGTGGGAGCCGGGCCCGAGCGCGGCGGCGGGGTCTGCAGGTCGCGGCGCGGCGCGGGGACCCGGGACGCAGCCCGGCCAGCCTCCCGGTCTCTCCTCCCACCCGCAGCCGGCGCCCCCGCCCCCTGCCCTCCCGCCGCTCTCCCTCGCTCTCTCGAATGTTTTCCTTCCTGGAAGAGAGAAACTGAAAGGCAGAACTGAGAAAGCTCTTTGCTCATTGATCTTGAGAGTTTCAGTGCAGAAACTGACGTGAATTCCCAGCACTGAGCTCTGCCTCTTAAAGGAGCCACCAGGAAATAAAAGCTCGGGTTACAGCCCGGCATCGGGGAAATAAAAGCCGCGCGGGGGAGGGGCGGCCGCGGGGGCGCGGGCGGAGGAAACCCGGGGAGCGGGGCCGCGCGAGGCCGCGGCTGCGAGCGGGGCGAGCGGCGCAGCCCCCCAGGCCGGCCCCTGGTGCGGGCGCCCGCCCTCCACGCCGCGAGACCTCCCGCTGGAGGAGCCAATTTCCGGGCTTAAGGAAGACACCTTTAAAAAACGTTACATCGTGGCCCCAGACACCACAAAACAGGTTTTATTAAACTCCTCCCACCTCCCCTGGCTCCATCTCTTGGATACATCGATATGCACAAGGGTTTTGAAACGTTTCCCTAAACGCAGATGCAACGAAAGTAATTATCTATGAAGGGCCATTCCGGTAAGGACGCGGAATCCGAAGGAGGAAATAAAACAATAGCCTTTGTTCTGCTTCTCGACCGCTGCCTCTTTAAGAGAATCCACCAGGAAATGGGAGATCGGGTTACAGCCTGCACACGGGGAAATGTGGGGAGAGCGGGCGCCCGAGCGCGACGCCGGAGACAAAGCCGGGCCGGCCGCGCCGCAGACGCTGGGGGACCGCCGGGCGGGGGGATTCCCGGGGAAGGTGGGCGCCCCGGAAAGAGGTGGCGCCGCGCGCCCGCTTGGGGATGCGGCGGCCGCGGGCGCTTCCCCAGCCGAGCACGCGCTCCGGGACGGGAAGGTTGCAGGGCAGTTATCAAAGGCAGCTGAGTTCCTTTTCCTGACCTCCCCCTCCTGTTTCGAAATCTACTGCCCTTTTAAAGAAATAGCGGCCGCCACCAACCGAAATAGGTGACTCGACTACAAACTTGGCAGGACGTGTTCCTGCAGATAATACCCCTCCCCAGGACCGCTTCTATGAAACCGTCATTGGCCGGTTGATTGGATGGCCCTGGGATCCTGCAGGGGGAGGAATATTTGGTTGGAAAAGCAGTTGAGGGTGGTTGAGGCCGTTGGGACTGAGGGGTCTAGCCTTGAGCACAAGTGGTCTGATTACTTTATTATTTTTATTATTATTTACAGTCTCTTAAATTGCCCTGAAGTGTCCACCACAAAAAACTGAGAACATTATCATTATACTTAAATTCTAACCTTGTTAACACATATATGGGGGTTTAATATGTGGATGTGTAATGTAAAACGAAATTTGTTGTAATTTCGTCTTTATTGAGTAATATATTAAATATGGTATAAATATGTATATACCCATATATGTTACCTGCACCGAACCAGGACACATTTCCCCGAGTCTCCCCACCCTACAGATTTTGCCTACCCACTTTTCTTCACCTCTCCATATTATGAAATGTGTTCAGACTTGTATACACAATACTTTTGTTCACACATTGATCAGATCACTCCGAACGAGGCTAGGGTGGGAAAGAGTGCTGTTGCTGGGATGGTGGGAACTGGTTTTTGTGAGCCTCCAGGAACCTGAACAGTGTTTGTCAACTGGTAGTCCTACTCTCCAAGAGATCTCAGTCTTGTCCACACCGACTCCTCTGCCTTTGACCACCCCCTTCTTCCCTTTAACAAATCTGTATTCTTTTGCTTTTCATAATTGATGTTGCAGACATTGGTTCAGATGTCCCATTGCTGGGTTATGTCTTCTACATCACTTAGCAATGTGATCCCTGACAACTCAGTTACTAAGCTTCTGTAAAATGGGGAGAAATAGTACCTAGCTTATAAGATTATCTTATTAAATAAGAAAATATATACAAATGCCTCCTTAGCAGAGAGCAGCACAATATATGTGCTCAGTTAAAGTTGGCTACAATTATTATTTAACCCCAGGACTAAATTAGTTCTCGACTTTTCTTCCTAACTCCTCCTCAACATCTACAAGTGATTCATAGAAGTAGTAGTTTCAAGTAAACTGTTTGTGGTTCCAAAGCAAAAAACATAGTTGACAACTGTAGCAAAAGCTACATTTAGACCAGGGGTTGCCAGTCTCTGTAAAGGGCCGTGTTGTAAATGCCTTAGTCTTTGTGGGCCGAGAGACAAAATTGAGAATGTCAGGTAGATACTTATATAACATGAAGAAAAAAAAGTTCACAGTTTTTTATTTTATCAATTCAAAGTGTAATAATACAATTTTAATACAGGTATACTAATGAAAGGCATGGAATTCTTTTGGGGAGAAATAACATTTCACTTGGTGTTCAAAGTGTTCTTTCATAAAAATTGACTGCAGATGTTCATCTATTAATGCTGATTTTTTATGAGATTTTATGTACTTCATTTTTGAAATGTCTTTCTACCCAGACAGGTACTGCCAAAGACTGGTATCAACCCATGAGCACGTGATTTTACTTGAGTGTATTCATTGCTTAGAAGGCATTTCTAAAATTCTATTAGAATTCTATAAAATCTCTTGATATTTCCCCTTCAGCATGCCATTACATTGCAGATTAATCACTTCCAGTTGAAGGTTAAATGGAAGCTTCTCAGTTGCACAGTTAAGTAAATTTTAAATATGAAAATTTCCTTTGCACTTGCATTGAAATTCAAAAAACACTGTTGGTACTGTAGTTTGAGTTCAGAAAAACATAACTGCTGCAAATTTGTGTTGGAATGGAGATCTTGCTTCTTGTTTTAACTTTTGACAGCATGAGAAGTGTGTAAAACAGCTTGACATTATTTGTGATTCAAACAATGTTAGTTGTGTCAAAATGATTTTACTGCAGTTTTAAGTTTTGCATGCAAGCTCTATTTTGCCTTGTAGTTTTAGGTTAAATTCATAAAGAAACATTATCAAGTCTGTAGTAAAAGCTTATTGGCAGAGCCATTCGGCATTCAATAATAGTGGTTGAGGGAAGTTCTTCTCATTCATTCATTTCCATTTGTCGCTTGTTTCTCTGTTCCTTGTTTTCTGAGAACTTCTTTTGGGTAAATTGGATTTTTTTTTTCATATTCCATTTAAATTATTAGATTGTCTTTTTAGATTTTCTTCTTTATGTTAAATATGGGGGGTTGCTTTAGAAATTACAATTTGCGTATGTTATTATCACAGTCTACCTTTAAATAATATGCTGTTTTATGAATCTGTTAAAAAGTTACAGTGTAATTCCATTTATCCCTCTTCCATCCTCTGTATTGTTGTCTTATATTTTACTTCTACATGTTATAAAATTCATTTTACCTTGTATTTTTATGGTATTTAGAAATTTGTAAATATATGCATATAATGAATGTATTAAAATATGTCTCTCTTTAATTTGCCCAGATATTTACCCTTTCTAGTACTTTTTTAATCCTTCTTGCAGATCTGCTTTTCCATCTGGTATCTTCCCTTTGGCCTGAAGAACTTCGCTCAGCATTGCCTGTGTGCTGTTTGTTGGAGAAGTCTCTCAGCTTTTGTCTGCCTCTAAATGTCTTTATTTCACTTTTGAAGGATATTTTTACTGTATGTAAAATTTTATGTTGACATTTTCTTTTCTTTCAGCACTTTAAACATGTCATTCATCTTCTGACTTCATATTTTGATTAAAAAAATCACTTGTAGTTCATATTTTGGTGCCCCTGTGTACAGTGTTTTTTCTGTAGCTGCTTTTAAGATCTGCTCTTTAAATTTGTTTTTCAGAATTTTGACTATGATGTACACAGGAGTGGTTTTCTTTGCATTTATCATTTATTCTCCTTGATGTCAGCTGCAGTTATTGGACCTGTGGGTTGGTATCTTTCATTAGTTTTAGAAAATTGTCACTGCCGGGCCAGTGGCTCACGCCTGTAATCCCAGCACTTTGGGAGGCTGAGGTGGGCGGATCACGAGGTCAGGAAATCGAGACCCTCCTGGCGAACACGGTGAAACCCCGTCTCTACTAAAAATACAAAAAAATTAGCCAGGCGTGGTGGCAGGCACCTCTAGTCCCAGCTTCTAGGGAGGCTGAGGCAGGAGAATGGTGTGAACCTGGGAGGCGGCGGAGCTTGCAGTGAGCGGAGATCGTGCCACTGCACTCCAGCCTGGGCGACAGAGCGAAACTCCATCTCAAAAAAAAAAAAAAAGAAAATTGTCATTTATTATCTGTTTGAATATTTTTACATCCATTCTGTTTGTTTCCTTTTTTATCCTTAATACAAGTATTAGGCCATATATTATTGTTCCATGTATCTCAAATACTCTGTTTTATCCCTTTGTATTTCTTTTTTTTTTTTTTTTTTGAGATCAGCTTAGGCTGGTCTCGAACTTCTGGTCTCAAGCAGTCCTCCTGTCTTAGCTTTCAAAGTGAGATTACAGTGCTAGCCACCACACCTGGCTTGTTTCAATTTGAATGCTTTCTACTTATTTCTTTTTAAGTTTCCTTCCTCTGATTTTTTCCAATTTACTGTTAAGCCTATGTAATCCTCTTTTGTTTTGTTTTGTTTTGTTTTGTTTTGTTTGAGATGGAGTCTCACTCTGTCGTCCGGGCTGCAGTGAAGTGGCGCTATCTCGGCTCACTGCAATCTCCGCCTCCCAGGTTCACGCCATTCTCCTGCCTCAGCCTCCCTAGTAGCTGAGACTACAGGCACCTGCCACCATGCCCAGCTCATTTTTTTGTATTTTTAGTGGAGACGGGGTTTCACTGTGTTAGCCAGGATGGTCTCAATCTCCTGACCTTGTGATCCGCCCGCCTTGGCCTCTCAAAGTGCTGGATTACAGGTTATTCATTATTTACTTTCTTGCTCTGTCTCCCAGGCTGGAGTGCAATGGCACAGTCTCGGCTCACTGCAAACTCCGCCTCCCGGGTTCACGCTCTTCTCCTGCCTCAGCCTCCCGAGTAGCTGGGACTACAGGTGCCTGCCACCATGCCCAACTAATTTTTTTTTGTATTTTTTTAGTAGAGATGGGCTTTCACCGTGTTAGCCAGGATGGTCTCCATCTCCTGACCTTGTGATCTGCCTGCCTTGGCCTCCCTAAGTGCTGTGATTACAGGCGTGAGCCATGGCACCTGGCCCATATTTTCTTTTTTTATGTGTATCTGTGTGTTTCCATATTTTTTGACCATGTGCTGGACATTTTTATGTAAAAATACAGTAGACAATTAAATTTAAAAATTAAAAATTAAATTTAAAAAATGTCTTCCAAGAAGGAAGTTGGGGCTCAGTTGATATGATCTGGAGTTGGGCTGGGTTTGGGTTGTGATTCAAGTTTAGTTTGATTCAATTTACCATAGGCTTCAAATATTTTGAAGGCAAGATTAGGATTTTTCCTATAAGCAGATATCGTCTTAGAGCTGTTACTCTCACCTGATTGGTGTCCTCCTTAGCTTTAGGTCTTAGGGGAAGATCTTTCTGCTCCTGCTGTCTCCTCCCTGCACCAGTCTTTCTTAGCTGACGGCCTGGAGTGCTTGGGGATTTTCTTTCAGCTCTCTTGCCCCTCTACAAGTCTTTCTTAGCTGAAACCCCAATGTGTCTCTGAAAGTTTTCGTAACTCTTTATTGCCCTTGTTTTTGTGGTCCTACCCCGGGAGTTAGTGAATATCAGTGAGAAATAATTGCGAGGTAGTATGGTTTTGCTCTGTGCCTATGGCTCCTGTGGATTCTAACCTGTCACATCAGCCACACACTTTAAAATGTGTTAAAAGTTAGGCTGCTTTCTCCTTACCGTTAATTATGGTGATTCCTCCTCTTTCCATTTCAGTCAGGGATGAGAACTGTGGCTCTTTCCTCTCATATGAATGATTGTCGCTTTCTGAAGGTTAGTTCGCCTATGTTTCTTTGTGCTGTCATATCTGTGATTTTTTTAAACTATAATTTTTTAGATTATCTGGTTTGTTTTGGGTGTTAGAGAGTGAATTACAATCTCTTAGGATTTTCTACACACAAACCTGTATGTCTAACCTTTATTCTCCAAAAAGAGTGATGGGGAGGGGCAAAGAGTGGGGAAGGATGAACATTTAAGAACATGTGGAAGTGCCGGGCGCGGTGGCTCACGCCTGAAATCCCAGCACTTTGGGAGGCCGAGGTGGGTGGATCACGAAGTCAGGAGTTCAGGAACAGCCTGGCCAAAATGATGAAACCCCGTCTCTACTGAAAATACAGAAATTAGCTGGGCCTGCTGGCGGACGCCTGTAATCTCAGCTACTTGGGAGGCTGAAGCAGAGAATTGCTTGAACCTGGGAGGCGGAGGTTTCAGTGAGCCGAAATCATGCCACTGCACTCCAGCCTGGGCAATAGAGCAAGACTCTGTCGCAAAAAATAAATAAATAAATAAATAAACAAACATGGAAGTGGATGCATTTGAAAATTTATAGTTGTTATCATATAATGTTATATTTGAAAAATGAAAGTAATTGCTTGCTAAACAATACAAACTACAAAAGCAGATACCATGGCTATATCTATGCCAGACCAGAAATTCCTCAACCTAATGGGCATGTTTCCTTAAGAAGGGTCTGTCATAACTGATGAAAAGGGAGAGAAGAGGAGAAGTGTGTATGCTTATCCAAGTAAGACATGGAGTTTCAAATATTGAGAATTAGTGCCCTAAGCTATATGTTTCCTTTATTATACAGTCATCATACAATCAGAGCAGAAGTGTGTGTGTGTGTGTGTGTGTTCTGCTTCTTTGATTGCGTGCTGACTAACATCATAAAATATATTTAAGGCAGCCATTTGGGAAGAGGAGATGGATGTAAAGTGGGTGAAACAAATGACAAACTAGAACTCAAAAGCATGAAGTGGATCTCGTGAGAGTGGACCAAAACCCATATTAATTCTCATTGCCTCTGACCTTGATGGCCTGGGTGTTCTATACAAGCTGGGGTCCTTTGCCATGGAACTAAACAGCTACATACCTGGCCCAGGAGTTGCAGAAGCTGAAGAAGGATCATCTCAAATGTGGAGTAGTTGCAGCCCCAGTCACTGGCTCGTTCCCATGAGGTGAGCCAGCAGTTAAATGACCATGTGCATGAGCTAAAAAATGTTTGCTGCTTTGTATCTACCCTCCAAATCACTCCAGACTCTCTCCCTGTGGCCCACCATAACTGGAATCATAAAGGGAATTCTGGGAATGTAGTTCAACCTAGCCAAGTTGTCACATTATAAAGTCACTGCATATACTAATCAACTTTCCATCAGCCCACTCTTTGGCACCTATATTTTTAGAATATTTCACAATTTTTGTCACATCTTTTTGTACCTGACCTTCAAACTACTGTCTTCCATATGTTTTCTCTCTATGGCTTCGCCACCTTTCTTACCAACACCACCATATTGTTAACCTTCGAATTAATGAACCTCAAAATAAGTTTTGACATATTGATCTCTTCTATGCTTCATATATTGCCTGTTGCCAACTTTTTCTGTTTTATTCACAGATTCTCCTCTATATTTCCAGTTAGTAACAATTTTCTGGTTTGGATTCTTGCCATGTCCCTTTTTCCACCACCAAACTTGTGTAGTTCAGCTATTTTCACTATTGAATCTTTCATCTCTGCTAAAACACTGTATTAGGTTTCTCTAGAGAAACAGAATCAATAGGATATAGATGGATGGATAAATAGATATGTAAGAGGAGATTTATTATGGGAATTGGTTTGTGCAATTATGGAGATTAAAAAGTCCCACGATGTGCCATCTGCAAGCTGGGGAACCAGGAAACTGGTGGTATCGTTGAGTCTAAGTCCAAGGGCCTGAGAAGCAGAGGAGCCAATGGTGTAACTCCCAGTTCAAGGCTGAAGGTCTGAGCACTAGGAGCTTCAATGTCTGAGGTCAGAAAAAGACGGATGTCCCAGCTCAGGAAGAGGAAGACAGAATTTGCCCTTCCTCCACACTCGTGTTCTATTAGGGCTCTCAGTGGGTTGGATGATGCTTACCCACATCAGTGAAGGCAGTATTTTTACTCGGCCTATTGATTCCAATGCTAATCTCTTCCAGAAACACCCTCGCAAACACATCTAGAAGTACTATTTTACCAGCTACTCGGCCATCTTGGCTCAGTCAATTTGACACATAAAATTAACCATCACAATCCTTACTTCATTATTCCAATTTCTATTTTTAGTCCTTGTTCATATTATTCAAAATTCACACACACATACACACACACACACACACAACGAAACCATTTGTTTTCCGTTAAGTAGTACCTGAAAACTACATTTTTCATGAATTTTTCTCACATTGCTATAAATAGAAGGTATCCAGAAGACAAGCAGGCAGTATTGCTGGAGTGGATTTATTGTGTAAGATCCCTTCATTAGGACCTAGGAGGGTCTCCTTTTATCAAAGCTTTAAGAAATGCATTGTTGCTGGGTGGGTTGGTGCACATGTGTAGTCCCAGTTACTCAGGACACTGAGGTGGGAGGATCGCTTAAACCCATGATTTTAAGGCTGCAGTGAGCTATGATTTTGGCACTGCACTCCAGCCTGTGCAACAGAGTTAGGGCCTCATCACTAGAAAGAAAAGAGAAAGCCAGGGACAGAGAGAAAAGAAAGAAAGCAAGAAGAAGGAAAGGAAAGGAAAAGAAAGGAAAGGAAAGCGGGGGAGGGTAAGGAGAGGAGGGGGAAAAGAGGGAGACAAAGAAAGGAAGAAAGACAAATAAAGAGAAAGAAAGCATTGCTGAAGCAAACACCAGAATCCTTTTGGAGTTCTATAGTAGCCATTCTCTGTAAGCCATTAATGTTGCCATCATCCACCAATTCACTGGGGATAGTGGCCTACTGGAGTGAGAGGCACCAAGTGACATAATGTAACCATCTTTACTGCTAGGGACAAGAGAAACGTGGTTGTAATAATGGACAGCAGAACTAAAGTGATAATCCGAATGGTTTGACATTTGGTGTTGGCTAATTTATTTTGATATCCCTAGAATTAAGGTCAAGGTGAGGAGATCACTTGAGGTCAGGAGTCTGAGACCAGCCTGGCCAACATGGTGAAACCCCGTCTCTACTAAAAAAAACAAAAAATTAGCCAGGCGTGGTGGCGTGGGCCTGTAATCCCAGCTAGTTGGGAAGCTGAGGCAGGAGAATCACTGGAACCTGGAGGTGGAGGTTGCAGTGAGCCGAGATCGGGCCACTGCACTCCAGTCTGAGAGACAGACCGAGACTCTGCCTCAAAAATAAAATAAAATAAATAAAATATAAAATGAGAAACTAAAATGATGGGTTACTAAAGTCTTACTCGATTTATATACACAAAAAAGTTCTACGTGTGGAGAAGAGAAGTCTGAGTTAAATTCCAGAGCAGTCGGCCGGGCGCGGTGGCTCAAGCCTGTAATCCCAGCACTTTGGGAGGCCGAGACGGGCGGATCATGAGGTCAGGAGATCGAGACCATCCTGGCTAACACGGTGAAACCCCGTCTCTACTAAAAAATACAAAAAACTAGCCAGGCGTGCTGGTGGGCGCCTGTAGTCCCAGCTACTCGGAGGCTGAGGCAGGAGAATGGCGTCAACCCGGGAGGCGGAGCTTGCAGTGAGCTGAGATCCGGCCACTGCACTCCAGCCTGCGCGAAAGAGCGAGACTCCGTCTCAAAAAAAAAAAAAAAAAAATTCCAGAGCAGTCCTGGATCCTCAGCTGATTGCTGCACCTGATCCAGTCCATAGACACAGAGCCTCTTGAATGAAAGGGAAGCAAGGCCTCTTGAGGAAGAATGCTGCTAGACTGCAAAAAAATGTATTGTAAATCTTACTATCCTTTCCCAAAGGGATCTGTGGCCACTTATCAGTGTGATTGTACCTTGTGGGAGGGGAAATAAGTAGAATTTGGGAGGATTGCTGCACACTAGCACTGTTCCTAGAAACCCAAGATGTCACTATGGTGCACCAGTCACAGTAGGGCCTTAAGAGGTCAGGAAATAAGTGGAGGTTTTGGCCTGAGTTCAACTCATAGTGGGTCTGGTGGATACCTGAACCCTATGATTATTTTCCCAGTTCTAAAATGCAGAGGTGGAATTCACATATTCAGCAAATGGCAGATTCCCCAAATTGATTCCACAAATTATGGGCTGTATTAGTCTGTTTTCACACTGCTGATAAAGACATACCCGAGTCTGGGTAATTTATAAAGAAAAAGAGATTTAGTGGACTCACAGTTCCAGAGTGTGGCTGGGGAGGCCTCACAATCATGGAAGAAGATGAAAAGCATATCTTACATGGCAGCAGACAACAGAGAAAATCTGAACCGAGGAAAAGTGGTTTCCACTTATCAAACCATCAGATCTCATGAGACTTATTCACCATGAGAACAGTATGGGGGAAACCGCCCCCATGATTCAGCTGTCTCCCACTGAGTCCCTCCCACAACATGTGTGAATTATTGGAGCTACAATTCAAGATGAGATTTGGGTGGGGACACAGTTAAACCATATTATGGGCGGTAAGGGATTTTATGATAGAAAAGTCCAGGAAGGAGTCCCTAGAACTGTGCCTACCTGCTAAAATAGTAAATCAAAGGCAGTAGAGAATTCTTGGAGGGAATGCAGAGAATGTGCTACAATAAAAGGCTTAAAGGATGGATGGTAAAGATTATAACTGCTTTTAATTGTTAGGGCCAGCACTACCCCTCCACTGTCCTATTTCAAGCCTTTATCAACCCTGAAGCCCTCTGTCATAATCTAGTCTGAAAAGACATTGATTGCCTCTCAATTCCACAAGTTATTATTCTACTCAATTATGGTGATGCTACGCTGTTGACTGGAATGGATAAGTAAGAAGTAGCAAATAGCCAGAGGACAAGAAATCAACTCCACCAAAGTTTAGGAGCCCTCCACTTCAGTGACTGCCTCGTCTGATCTGGGACATGGTCAAGATAGTCCAAAAGTGAAGAACGAGTTGCTGCATCTAGCCCTACCCCAAAGAAAGAAGCTCAACTGCTAGTGGACTTCCAGTTTGCAGTGGAGCCTAACACAAGGGAAGGCTCTTCAACAGGTCCACGCTGCGTGCCAGCTCCTCTGCCCCTGGGGCCCTTTGATACAGAAGATCCACTGATACTTGAAATGTCTCTGACAGATTGGGAGGCTGTGCGGACCTTTGGCTGGACCCTATCTGTGAGGTATAGTATAGACCTTTAGGACTGGGAAGCAAAGCTATGTGCCATCTTCTAAAGATTAACTTTCTCTTTTTAATAAATAGCTTCTCATTTGCTACTGAACCCTAGAAAAGACTGAATGCTTGACTTTGGACTACCAAGTTGTTATGCAATATGAACTCCCCATTATGAACTAGATGTTGTTTGACCCACTAAGCCACAGGTTGGGCGGCCACAGCAGCACTCCAATATAAGTGGAAATAATATATCCAAGATTGGGCTTATGTAGGTCCCAAAGGCATAAGTAAGCTGCATGCGTAACTGGCTCAGATTCCTATGGCTCTTATTCATATTAAATTGCCTTCTCTCTCTCAGTCCACACCCGTGGCCTCGTGGGAAGTTCTCTATGTCCACTTTACTAAGGAAGAGAAAATTCAGGCCTGATTACAGATGGTTTTTCAAGGCATGCTGGCACCACCTAAAAGTGGATAGCTGCAGCACTGCAGGCCCTCGAGGGGCACCCTAAGGTACAGTGCTTAAGGGAAATTCTTCCCATGGGCAAAACTGAATATGGATTTTTTTCGTCCTGCAATGCTCCTGGAAAAGCAATCCTTTCCGAACTTGCAAAATGCCGTATTCGCCCTCGCGGTATTCCACACCACAATGCTTCAGACCAGGAAACTAATTTTATGCCAAGCCAATGATAGCAATGGGTTAGAACTCATCAAGTCCACTGGGCTTGTCATGTTCCTCATCACTTTTAGGTAGTTGGTTGATAGGATAGTGGGTGGTTCTTTGGAGACTCAGCTGTGGTACCAGCTGAGTGGCAACATGTTGCAGGGCTACAGTAGTGTCTTCCAGGAGGCATTTTTTTTTTGGTAGGGAGTTTCGCTCTTGTTGTCCAGGCTGAAGTGCAATGGGGTGATCTCGGCTCACTGCAACCTCCACCTCCCAGATTCAAGTGATTCTCCTGACTCAGCCTCTCAAGTAGCTGGAATTACAGGCACACACCACCACATCCGGGCAATTTTGTATTTTTAGTAGAGACGGGGTTTCACCATGTTGGTCAGGCTGGTCTCAAACTCCTGACCTCAGGTAATCCACCTGCCTCGACCTCCCAAAGTGCTGGGATTACAGGCATGAGCCACTGCACCTGTCCCAGGATGCAGTTTGTTGCACTGAGCATACAATAACCTTGTGGTGCTTTTTCTCCCCCTCAGGTGGAGAATTAAAGGGAGAAAATGGGATTGGCTCCTCTTATTACTAACTTTAATGGCCTACTAGCAAAAATTGGGTTTTCCATCCTTCCAGCTTTGTTATCTGCTGTTTAAAAGGTTTTAGTTCCCAAAGGTTTTGTGTGCCTCTACTGGGAACACAACAGCAATTCTATCAGACCGGAATCTGAGACTGTAATGGGGCCATTTTGAGCTCCTTATGCCTCTGAACCTACTAGCAAAAAAAAAAAAAAAGGCCAGACGTGGTGGCTCACGCCTGTAATCCCAGCACTTTGGGAGGCCAAGGCAAGCAGATCACAAAGTCAGGAGATCAAGACCATCCTGGCTAACACAGAGCAACCCCGTCTCTACTAAAAATACAAAAAAAAAAAAAACAAAAAACAAAAACAAACACAAAAAAACATTAGCTGGGCGTGGTGGCGGGCACCTGTAGTCCCAGCTGCTCGGGAGGCTGAGGCAGGAGAATGGCGTGAACCCGAGGTGGAGCTTGCAGTGAGCCAAGATTGTGCCACTGCACTCCAGCCTGGGCAACAGAGCTAGACTCTGTCTCAAAAAAAAAAAAAAAAAAAAGGGTAAGGGGAAGGTGCGGCTTACTCTCCTAGCTAGCATAATTGATTCTGATCCTTAAGGAAAAACTGGGTTGCTAGTACATGATGGAAGCAGAGAGGAGGATCACTAGAATTGAACAGGTCCTCTGGGGGCACCTCTTTATACTACTTTGATGAAAAGTTGATAGAAAACTGCAACACCCAATAAAGCAGGACTGCAAATGTTACTAACCCTTCAGGAATGAAGGTTTGGGTCATCCTTCAGGAAATCTGGGGTGCCTGTTGAGAGCAAAGAATGCTGAGTGGATAGTGGGAAAAGCAAACTCTAAATACCAGCTATGACCATGTGACCAAATGCAGAAATGAGTTTGGTAGTAGTTATGAGTGTATTTTTATTTGTTATGAATTTATTTAAATATTTATGTATAAACACACACCACCTCTGTTCTTCTTTAGTTTTTTCTCTCATTCTGCTATCTAACATAACGTATTAACTTTATTCATTAGTATTTAAGTTACAGCATACCAAAGGGGGAATGAGAGTGGGCTAAAAGATAAATGGACATCATCCAAAGATGAATCTCATTTGTGTATCCTTTAGGGCAGCGGTCCCAACCTTTTCGGCACCAGGGACCAGTTTTGTAGAAGACAGTTTTTCTACAGACCAGGGGGTGGGGGGGTGATAGTTTTGGGATGATTCAAGCACATTACATTTATTGTGTACTTAATTTCTATCATTATTACATTGTAGTATATAATGAAATAATTATGCAACTCGCCATAATGTAGAATCAACAGGAGCCCTGAGCTTGTTTTCCTGCAACTAGACAGTCCCGTCTGGAGGTGATGGGAGACAGTGACAGATCATCAGGCATTAGATTTTCATAAGGAGCACGCAACCTAGAGCCCTTGCATGCTCAGTTCACAATAGGGTTCATGCTCCTGTGAGAGTCTAGTGCCATGACTGATCTGACTGGAGGCAGAGCTCAAGCAATAATGCTAGCTAGCCCACTGCTCACCTCCTGCTGTGCAGCCTGGTTCCTAACAGGCCACAGTCCAGTACTGGTCCATGGCATGGGGTCTAGTTAGAGGCCCCTGCTTTAGGAGACTGGATCAATGTCTTTTTAGGTATATGAAGGCTAGTTCCATTTTAAGTGGAAACATGCTTTTGCTATTGTCTTTATCTGGAAGTGGTTAAAAGAGGATATATAGTTACCAAATTGAAAAAGGGGAACTACACTGAATTGCTATGCCATTTTCCAAAATTCCCTTTGTCTTATGATTCTGAATGAGAGTTGGCCAAAAGAGGAGCCTGCATGAAATCTGGAAGGCAGAAGTAGAGTGGTGGCTTTCAGAAGTTTCTGTTAGTCAGATATAGTGATGGATGCAGAGGTCCCCATTGGAACCAAGCTTGTCCTCACTCTTCTTAAATTGCATGTTCAGTCCTCAGAGGAAACAGTTTTCCATAAACCTCTCTAAGAGCTGCCTTTCTATAGTCCCATTTGGGCAGCTGGGTATGACTGGCCTCCTGGGTTTCCTTGCATGTTTCAACTTGTCACCTTGTGCCAATGTTTTCAGGTGATTCATTACTGACTGCTCAGTAGTATGGTTCATGTAGGAAAGTATGATAAATGCTTGATTTTTTTTCTCTTTATTTAAATGGTTCCCTATCCTCTTCCCAAGGTGATCAACTAGCTTTTCCCCCAAATATCTAAACTCATGAATTGAAACATATTTGATCTGTTTTCAGTCTATTGCAATTAATACCCTTATTAGTGTTCCAATTGGCCATCCTTGGCCATCTCTCAAGTTTTAATATATAATAGTTTTGTTATTTGCTACATAGTATTCTTAAATTTCCATCATTATTTCTCCTTTCACCCATGCATTATTTAAAAATATAGTTTCCTTTTAAATTTTCAAGAGTGTGGGATTATTTATTTTTTATTGGCTCCATATGTTATTGCATTATGTTTCAAAGATTGTTGTTGTTTGATGCCGATATTTCGAACATTGCTAAAGTACCTTATGTCCATGTACAGAGGTCAAAAAATTCTTCTGTAAGGGGCTAGATAGTAAGTATTTTAAGCTTTGGAAGTTTCATTCATTTTTTTCACCTTATTAATTTTTTACTTTATATAATTTGATATCATTGATACCATTTTATTAGATGCATGTAAGTTTAGAATTTTTATATCTTCTTGGTGAAGTGAGCATTTAAAAATCATTGAGTGTCCCTTTTTATACCTAATCATTTTTTAGTCGGAAAATGTTTATGTTTCTGATAAGAATACAGCCACATTAGCTTTCTTTTAGCTATATCTGCCTATTACATCCTTTTCTTGTCTTCTAAATTTCAAGCTTTATTTTTTCTAACATTTAGGTGGGTCTCTCCTGAACAACATATAAGTAGATGTTAAAGATATATTATGATATTACTTGCTTTTTGAATGTTGTGATTATAGATTTATTTGGATTTGTTTATACTATATCACTTTGAAATTTCTATTTGTCTCACTTTTTCTGTTTCTCTTTTATTCTTTAGTGGAAGAGACGGTAATGATCAGGAAATATTTCTTGTCTTCCCTACATGACACTTGCATTTAGAGGAGGCAACATGAATGATCCTGGGCAGTAGGAATGAAAGTGACATGTGTCACTTCTGGTCCAAGGCCGAGTTTGAATTTGGGGTCTTCATGTGTTCTTTTATCCTGTTGCAACAACTTAAAACATGCTGAATGGGCCGGGCGCGGTGGCTCAAGCCTGTAATCCCAGCACTTTGGGAGGCCGAGATGGGCGGATCACGAGGTCAGGAGATCGAGACCATCCTGGCTAACACGTGAAACCCCATCTCTACTAAAAGATACAAAAAACTAGCCGGGCGAGGTGGCGGGCACCTGTAGTCCCAGCTACACAGGAGGCTGAGGCAGGAGAATGGCGTAAACCCGGGAGGCAGAGCTTGCAGTGAGCTGAGATCTGGCCACTGCACTCCAGCCAGGGCAACAGAGCGAGACTCCGTCTCAAAAAAAAAAAAAACAACAACAAAAAAAACCATGCTGAATGGAAAAGCCTTCATCAATCAAGCCCTTCAATGACTATGTGCAGCAGAGTCTCCTACCAGCCTGCACTGGTATGTAGCAAGAGTGAGAAATAAATGTTCTGTTATGTTGGTGAGTACTGAAGTTAATTTATCATCACAGCATAATGTAGCCTATTGTGACTAATATGTTATCTTGAAATCTTTGGAATGACTGTTTTTTAAAGTCTTCTTTCCCCTTTTTTTCCTTGATTTGGATTTCTATTTACTCTGTGGTTAGTGTGGGCAGAAGGAGGGGTAGCTGGGAGATTTCCATTACTGCTTGTAAGCCCAACATGGAATTAAAAGTAGGTTTTATTCCATATCTAATTGGTTTTTTTTTTTTTTTTTTTGAGACGGAGTCTCGCTCTGTTGCCCAGGCTGGAGTGCGGTGCCGCGATCTCAGCTCACTGCAAGCTCCACCTCCCGGGTTCACGCCATTCTCCTGCCTCAGCCTCCTGAGTAGCTGGGACTACAGGTGCCTGCCACCGCGCCCAGCTAATTTTTTGTATTTTTTTAAATTAGAGACGGGGTTTCACCGTGTCAGCCAGGATGGTCTCGATCTCCTGACCTCGTGATCCACCCGCCTCGGCCTCCCAAAGTGCTGGGATTACAGGCGTGAGCCACCACGCCCAGCCTACCTAATTGTTTTTATTTGTATTGTTGTGCCCTTCAGAGTGGTACACCATGCTACTGAAAGTGGAATCCCTTTTCCTTTTTCTTGCAGATAACAGACACCCACCATTAGTCTCCTTTCACATATGAGACAGGTTCCTAGTGCCTGAGTCAAAGTTCTATGGCCGGATGTGTTCCTGATTTCAGATATTTTGGATTTAGAAAGGCCGTATAGTACACTTCCAAGTCAAACACTCAAGCATTCAGCAGCCAAATATGTGAAGAGGATAAATACAAATAATTAGATATCCTCCAGTAGTTTACATCAGGTTCTGCCACTTAATTGGTTATGAAAAAACTTGTTTTTAATATTTTTGGGGGATTGCAGATATGGGATTCTTGACCTTTATTTCTTTAAATAAGCTACAAAATAATTTATTAACTTATTGATTTGTAAATTGCATTCCAGTCCTAAAGATGACTTCTCATCACTTTAGTGGAAATCTGTGTTTTCCAAGGCTCTTTAGTAGCAATTCATTTCATATTAGTTTTTACTAACACTATCAAGGTCTCCAAAGAGAAGTTATTTCCTCATAACCCTCCATTCCTGCATCATGTTTATTGATTATAAAATTTAATTTTGGGGCCTGGCATGGTGGTTCACACCTCTAATTTCAGCATTCTGGGAGGTGGAGGTGGGAGGATTGCTTGAGGCCAGGAGTTGGAGACCAACCTGGGCAACATCGCGAGACCCAATTTCTACAAAAAATTTTAAAAATTAGCCAGGGTTGGTGATGCACACCTGTAGTCTTACCTACTTGGGGGGCTGAGGTGGGAGGATCACTTGAGGTGAGGAGTTCAAGGTTGCAGAAAGCTGTGATTGCACCACTGCACTTCAGCCTGGGTGACAAAGTGAGACCCTATCTCAAATAATTAATTTTGAATATAAAATTTAAAGGATATTTATTATGTTAATGTGTCTTCATAACAGATTGACTAGAAAAAATCTGGAAGCTATAGCATATGAAGAAAATTTGGAGAAACCAAATATGTTATAGAGTAGAATGTCATGGTGAATGCCAAGTATAGTATAGACTTTTCAAATTATGTAACTTGAGAGGCTTCTTATTCTAATCTTCTATCCAATAAGAATCCCACCCTAAAGACTTCCCAGTAAATAATCACTGCTCTCTCCTGGAACACCTGAGCTCACTACTTTTTAAGCAAGCCTCCACAGTGTTGTCATTGCAAAATTAATAGCTAGGTAGTTTTTCCTTACATACCCTTCACACCAATCTCTCTAGGACACATGCATACATCTTGTTTTCTCCAGGTTAATTATACTCAGTTCCCCGAAAATATACAAGGGTGGAAAAGTTCAAATCTGCAAATTTCAGAACTAATATCCCAAAGTGGACATGATAAAGTGACAGACTAGCACGCACTCTAAGAAACAACTTTTCTTTCCTTTTTTTTTAGGGGGGGGGAGACGGAGTTTTGCTCTTGTTGCCCAGGCTGGAGTGCAATAGTGCGATATCGGCTCACTACAACTTCCGCCTCCTGAGTTCAAGTGATTCTCCTGCTTCAGCCTCCTGAATAGCTGGGATTACAGGCATGCGCCACCATGCCCGGATATATATATATATATATATATATATATATATATAGTATTTTTTTTTGTAGAGACGGGGTTTCTGCATGTTGGTCGGGCTGGTCTCAAACTCCCAACCTCAGGTGATCCACCCGCCTTGGCCTCCCAAAGTGCTGGGATTACAGGCATGAGTCACTGCACCTGGCCAAGAAAGAATTTTTCTAAGTTGAGCTTTTCAATAATAAAGCATGTGCCTTTCTAGAGCAGGGAATATCTCACTATTGGTAACAAAACAGAGTGGGGAACCATTTGATCTGAAGAAGACACTTCTGCTATAGGATAAAGACATAGCTGTCTGACTTGTAAGTTCCTCTCCACTTCCCAAGTTGTACAATTATTTGATTCCAAATGGTTGGGAAATGACGAAACAAAACTTCTTTTCTAGTCGTCTTCTTCCTCCCTTAATGAATAACCTCATGTGAAATTATCCTTCCTAAGAAAAGATCTGAGTTTGTTATACCCAGGGTTTTTTTTGTTCTTGTTTTTGTTTTTGTTTTGAGAAGTGAATACATTACTAGCTTCCCTAGTCAGTTTGAACTTAAAAGGCAATTTTTACAAAATTCCCAGCAGAGGTGCCAAATATTGATTCGGTGGTTGCCAGACCCAATGTGTGTCTTGCGGTAATCTGTAGTAAAGTCTATTTTAGGAGTCAAACTAGACTTAAAGGAGCTTTTAAAAAATATTTTGGATTGGGCTAGGTATGATCATATGGTTGTTATTGAGAATTACTCTTGTGAGACATTATTGCTTTGTTGTCAGAAATACTGTTACCAAAGGCGGATATAATACAGAATATTTGAAATTATATGGAAAGGCATCACAAAGGGCAACAGTCTACCACCACACACAAATCTCATTAGGCACAAAATAAAATACTGTAGAAGTCTTATATGACATGATCTGAACTGGGTATAGTCAACAGTCGATTAATAGAAAAATTCACTAAAAAAATACACACACATATCTTGAACATTGTGTTTTACCTTAAAACATCTAAATATGCCGGGCGCGGTGGCTCAAGCCTGTAATCCCAGCACTTTGGGAGGCCGAGACGGGTGGATCACGAGGTCAGGAGATCGAGACCATCCTGGCTAACACGGTGAAACCCCGTCTCTACTAAAAATACAAAAAACTAGCCGGGCGAGGTGGCGGGTGCCTGTAGTCCCAGCTACTCGGGAGGCTGAGGCAGGAGAATGGCGTAAACCCAGGAGGCGGAGCTTGCAGTGAGCTGAGATCTGGCCACTGCACTCCAGCCTGGGTGAAAGAGCGAGACTCCGCCAAAAAAAAAAAAAAAAAAAATCTAAATATACGTTTTTAAATGTAGGGCCAAAGCTTTTTGAAAAGATATATTTTATTTTTTATTTTTAGCATGGGTCTGCTGATTATAGTGACACATCTTTTTTTTTTTTCATAAACTACATCCATAATTCATGGTCTATGACTTCTAAGCTTGAGTTTCTTTAAAGTGAATCAAGGACTTCAAAACACATATAAAGCAATTAGAGTACAGAATCTTAGGCACTGCATTTTTCTTTTGCCAACCTTTTATAGTACCTCCCCACAACTAAATCAACAGCTATTTCTACTACTTACCCTTTTTCAATCTTTGCAATGTGTTGAAATTAATTTTCAAAGCAACCACGACACTGTTTTTTTACATAACTTTGTCAGTTTGTTCATTAATTTGGATAACTAAAATAACAAGTACAATGGGCAGACACCATTCTGGGAACACATAAGGGTGCTTGGTGTATACACCATTCTGGGAACATGTAAGGATGCTTGGTGTATACATAAAGCATAACGGGAGGGAGTGGAAGTGCCCAAGGCATACTAGGAGCAGCCTACCAACAGCTGGCTTGGGTGTGCCATGGACACATGTCACTGTGTTTTACAGAAGGCATGAAAAGCATGGCTCAGTCTAGAGAGTAGGTTCAGAGGAGTTGTTTTTTGTTTTTGTTTCTTAAGAGCACTACTATAGTGTCCCAAAACACAACAGAGGGGTTATGCCATGGTTGACGGCTAGCCCGTAGGGTGCCCCAGTGTGAGTTAGAAGAAAGTAACCCACAAGCTCAGGGTTTGGTGAGGGAAGCATGGGCTAGATTTCAGCCTTCACTGGTCCACTTGGCAGCGTGCCGTGTAAGCCAGTTCTTTTGTGTAGGGCACCACCCAAAGAACTGACACAGCAGCCCTGGCTCCTGGGGTAGCAGATGGATTATGATTAGGGGAAGGAGAGAGAAGCTGATCTGTATTCATGCATGAAAAAATGGGGCACAGAAGCAGGAAGGAGGCAGGACAGCTGAACTGTAGGGCAGGAAGGCTTCACTCCTGGAAGCAACAAATACAAAATACAAAACAACAAATACAAAAACAACAAATACAGACCATCTTGCCTAGCCAACTGACAGATTGTCCTTGCTGAAGGAGAAAGTTCCTTAGCAAAGCAACCGGTGTACTCTGTATTAATTTTTACCACAATCTCCCGGACTGCATCCTTTTCCATCTCCTCTACAACTACTATTCCCAACCCTACGCCAAGAAGGTCACTCTGTCTACTTTAAGAATTCTCCTTACCAACCTTGGAGGCTTTTCTGCTCCTTCCAACAATTTCCCTATTACGTGATATCTAGAGCTCCTTTAATAGATGACAGGATCTTTCCTTTTAGAATTCATTATAAAAAACAAAATGAAAATGCTTGATTGAAAGAGTATTGTGAAGTTTATTCATACTCAAATGTAAACAGTCAATGAATTAACCAACACACATGACTGACAAGAAAAATAAATTAAAGGGCAGGTATCTGAAGGTGAAGGTAGAAGGCCAGAAACAGGACAGTATAGAAGTTAAACTAGATGTGGCTGGATGCAGTGGCTCATGCCTGAATTTTGAGAGTCCAAAGCTGCTGGATCACTTGAGCTCAGGAGCTCAAGAACAGCCTGGATAACATGGCAAGACCCTATCTCTACAAAGAATAGAAAATAGCCGGGTGTGGTGGCATGCACCTGTAGTCCCAGCTACTTGGGAGGCTGAGGTGGGAGGATTGCTTGAGCCTAGGAGGTGGAGGCTTCAGTGAGCTGTGATTGCACCACTGCACTCCAGCCTGGGCAACATAACGAGACCCTGTCTCAAAAACAAAGAAAGAAAGAAATCAAACTAAAACCTCTCAGTTTTAGATCCTATTATCTTCAACTATGCCTGGACAGAGAGAAGTTGATTTGTTTTGTTTTATAGCTTTTTAACATATGCAATGTTAATACAAAGCAACTAATTGTAAAGTAGTTCAATAACTAAGCTGTAAGTGTATTTTTTTAAAAAATGTAGAACTTCGAACATTGAAAGTTCCACTTTCCTTGGCTGTCCACATGCTGAGCCAGTCTTGGTATATACATTCCTCATATGGAAATTACTCCCACTGCATATGTGATCATCCTTGTCTTAGCACTTGTGGTCTTTAGCTTTATTTCAACTCAGGTCATTTCATGGTTGGAATACTCCTTGTATGTGTACACGCCATTCTCACATCTCATAAAATTCAGTGGCAAACATTTGTACCGTTCCAAAAATAATTATGTCATCCTGTTGAATATCTTTTAAAATTTTACTATGCCAAATACTAGGGCAACTCAGCTTATAATTTTCCTCCTTAGCTTACAATTAAATTAGTGTGTTTATAGCTATTAGGGACACAGGGATCTTCTGTCCAGTGGCTTGCTCAGTGGTTCTCAAGCTTTACTGGATGCCACCAAGACAGCTTGTTAAGACATAGATTGAAGGGCACCATCCTGAGTTTCTTTGTTTTTTCCCTCCCTTCCTTCCTTCCTTCCTTCCTTCCTTCCTTCCTTCCTTCCTTCCTTTCTTTTTTTTTTTTTTTTTTTTGAGACGGAGTCTCGCTCTGTCACCCAGGCTGGAGTGCAGTGGCCGGATCTCAGCTCACTGCAAGCTCCGCCTCCCAGGTTCACGCCATTCTCCTGCCTCAGCCTCCCGAGTAGCTGGGACTACAGGCGCCGCCACCTCGCCCGGCTAGTTTTTTGTATTTTTTAGTAGAGACGGGGTTTCACCGTGTTAGCCAGGATNTGTGCACGGTCTTGAAACATCAATTTATTTGATATTTCCCTTGACAAAAGCAAGCCTTAATACAATCTTCATATGGATTCCCATAATTCTCTACTTCTCTACATTTTATCTTGCTGCTTGTTTTTAATTGTTGGTCTCTCTCAATAATCGAACATTCTTACAAGAGTAGGGATCAATTCTATCCTATATTCTAGGTATATCACAGCAAGGGCCAAGCCCAGCAGATTAATAAATAGTTTTTGAATTAACACCTAAGTGAATGAGAGCAAGGGTACAGTGCATCCTGCCCGTTTGGGGGTACAGATTCTAGAGTTTTCATCTAATGGACAAATCTAACAACATTCAACCCTTTTCAAGACTCCAGGCCCTTCCTTCCTTCCTTCCTTTCTTCCTTCCTTCCTTCCTTCCTTCCTTCCTTCCTTTCTTCTTTTTTTTTTTTGATGGAGGCTGGCTTTGTTGCCCAGGCTGGTGCAATGGTGTCATCTCGGCTCACTGCAACCTCTGCCTCCCAGGTTCAAGCAATTCTCCTGCCTCAGCCTCCTGAGTAGCTAGGATTACAGGTGCACACCACCATGCCCAGCAAATTTTTGTATTTTTAGTAGAGACAGGGTTTCGCCATGTTGGCCAGGCTGGTCTTGAACTCCTGAACTCAGATGATCTGCCCACCTTAGCCTCCCAAAGTGCTGGGATTACAGGCGTGAGTCACTGCACTCACCCCGAGTTTCTGACTCCATAAGTCTAGGAAGGCAGCTAAAATGTGCATTTCTTATGTGTTCCCTGGTGATGCTGATGATTTTGGTCTGGGGATAACCCTTTGAGAATCTACCCAATTCTTCACCTCATGGTTGAAACTGAGCCTTAGAGAATTGAATTGTTTGTTCTGGAGTGACCCATCCCATCAGTGACAGAGCCAAGACATACACCCTACTCTGTTCACGTTTGTATGCGAATCACACACATATCCAATTGTTTCTTCTGAGGTTTATTAACAGTCCACATTACTGCCTCCCTGTTGTTTTGGCACTGGTCAGGATCTTAAGTAAAATTTTGTGACTTCCATCTATTAATCTTTATAGTAAACTTACACAATAATGTTTGGTATAAATCCTGCAGTCTTGCAGCAGCACCAGGCCTGGATCCTTCCTCTCCTGAAGCAAAAGAGTCTTGTGCCATCTGTTCATTTTTCTTTCTAGAAAACCTTTTGCTGAACCCTTAAATAACAAATTCTTTGTAAAATTCTCCAGTTTGCATTTTGGGTTAAAAGTGTTTTTTTAATTGATGCATAATAATTGTACATACTGATGGAATACATGTGATATTTTTATACATGGACACAATGTGTAATGATCAATGTATTTAGGAACTCTACCTTGAACATTTATCACTTCTTTGTGTTGGGAACATTTAAAATCTTCTCTACTAGCTGCTTTGAAATATACAATATATTGTTGTTAACTATAGTTGCCTTACCGTGCTGCCAAACACTAGAACTTATTCCTTCTGTCCAACTGTATGTTTGTACATGTTAACCAATGTCCCTTCATCCTTCCATTCTCCACCTTCCAAGTTTCTGGTAACAATCATTCTTCTATTCTCTGTCTCCGTGAGATCGACTTTTTAGCTCCCACATTTGAGTGAGAACATTTGTTTTCCTTCCTTCCTTCCTCCCTCCCTCCCTCCCTCTCTCCCTCTCTCCCTCCCTCCCTCTCTCTCTCTCTCCCTCCCTCCCTCCCTCCCTCTCTCTCTCTCTCTCTCTCTCTCTCTCTTTCTTTCTTTCTTTCTTTCTTTCTTTCTTTCTTTCTTTCTTTCTTTCTTTCTTTCTTTCTTTCTTTCTTTCCTTCCTTCCTTCTTTCTTTCTTTCTCTTTCTTTTTTGAGACAAGATCTCACTCTGTTGCCCTCTGTTGCCCAGGCTGGAGTTGCAGTAGTGCAATCGAAGCTCACTGCAGCCTCATCCTCCTGGACTCCAGTGATCATCCCACCTCAGCCTCCCAAGTAGCTGGGACTGCAGGTGTGTGGCACCATGCCTGGCTAATTTTTTGATTTTTTTTTTTTTTGTAGAGATGGGGTTTCACTATGTTGCCCAAGCTAGTCTCAAACTCCTGGACTTAAGTGATGCTCCCACCTTGGCCTCCCAAAGTGTTGTGATTATAGGGGTGAACCACCACACCCAGCAATATTTGTTTTTCTCTTCCTGACTTATTTCACTTAACCTAATGACCTTCAGTTTCATCTATGCTGCTGTAAATGACTAGATTTCATTCTTTTTAAAGGCTGAATAGTACTCCATTGTGTATTTATACCACATTTTCTTTATCTATTCATCCACTGATGAAGGCAGGTTGATTCCATATCCTAGCTATCGTGAATAGTCTGCAATAAGCATGGAGGTGCAGGTATCCCATGGATATACTGATTTCCTTTCCTTTGGATAAATATTCAGTAGGGAGATTACTAAACTATAAGGTAGTTCTAGTTTTAGTTTTTTGAGGAAACCCAAACTGTTTTCCATAATGGTTATTCTAGCTTACATTCCTACCAACATTGTATAAGAGTTTCCTTTTCTCTGCACGCTCCTTAATATCTGTTGTTTTTTGCCTTTTTGGTAATAGCCATTCTAACTGGAGTGGATGATTTCTCATTGTAATTTTGATTTGTGTTTTCCTGATGATTAGCGATACTGAACATTTTTTGTATAACTTTTAGCCATTTATATGTCTGCTTTTGAGAAATGTCTATCCAGATCTTTTGCACACTTTTTAGTTGGATTATTTATATCTTTGCTGTTAAATTGTGTGAGTTCCTTGTATATGTTGGAAAATAGACCCTTGTTGGATGAATAGTTTGCAAATAGTTTTTTCTATTCTACAGGTTTTCTCTTCAGTCTATTGTTTCCTTTGCTGTGAAGAAGTTTTTAGCTTAATATAGTCCCATTTGTCTATTTTTGTTGTTGTTGCCTGTGTTTTGGAGGTCTTAGCCACAAAATCTTTGCCTAGACTGATGTCCTGGAGTGTTTCCCCTATGTTTTCTTCTAGTAGTTTTATAGTTTCTGGTCTTAGGTTTAAGTCTTTAATCCATTTTGAGTTAATTTTTGTATAGGGTGAGAGACAAGGGTCCAGTTTTATTCTTCTGCATATGGTTACCCAGTTCCCAGCACCATTTACTGAAGATGGTGTCTTTTCTCAATGTGTTTAGTGCCTTTGTAAAACCCAGTTGGCTATAAATACGTGGATTTACTTCTCGGTTCTCTCTACTCTGTTCCAGTGGTCTATGTGTCTGTTTTTATACCAATTCCATGCTATTTTGGCTACTGTAGTTGTGTAGTGTGTTTTAAAGTTAGGTAGTACAATGCCTCCAGCTTTGTGCTTTTTGCTTAAGTCCTGACTGCTTTGGCTATTCAGGGTCTTTTGTGGTTCCATATGAGTTTTAGGATTTTAAAAAATGTATCTGTGAAGAATGTCATTGGTATTTTGGTAGGAATTGCATTAAATCTGTAGGTTGCTTTGGGTAGTATGATCATTTTAGCAATATTAATTATTTCGATCCATGAGCATGGGATGTCTTTTCATTTGTTTGTTTCCTCTTCGATTTCTTTCATTAGTGTTTTGTAGTTTTCCCTATAGAGCTGTTTCACCTCCTTGATTAAACCTATTCCTAGATATTTTATTATTTTTGTGGCTATTGTAAATGGGATTGTTTTCTTGATTTTCTTTTCAGTTACTTTGTTTTTGGTGTCTAGAACACTACTGATTTTTGTATGTTGATTTTGTGTCCTGCAACCTTACTGAATTTATCAGTTCTTAGAGGTTTTTTTTTTTTTTTTTTAATTGGAGTCTTTAGGTGTATGTATATATAAAATCATGTCATCTGCAAAGAGAGACAACTTGACTTCCTCTTTTCCAATGTGGATGCCTTTTTTTTTTTCCTTTCTCTTGCTTGATTGCTATGGCTAGGACTGCATTTTGGTTTTCTAGGGGAGACAAATAACTTCTTTTCCGTCTACCCGGTAGATTCTGTGGCTGAGGCCCTGGAAATTAAACTGAGAAAACATAGATTAACAAGAGGAAAAAACCAGTTTAATTATGTACATACACATGGGAGTATCACAAAGAAAACAGACTCAAGGAGATCCAGATGATTGAAGCTTATATAGCATCTCAGGCTAAACGAAGGGAAAGGGGTTTGGGGCTTCTGAATGGAGAAGACAAGTCCTGAGAAGGTGAGGCAGGAAATTTATACTTGTATGTAAATAAGGGTTATGCAGGTAAGAGTGTCTCAGGTGATGTATTATCTCCAGGCCTAGCTCTCTTTCTGGTACAGAGGAATCTTCACCAAAAGAAATTTACTTCATAAATGTAAATTTCCTTTACAAAAGGGGAAATTTATATTCTGCTTTTAGGCAGTTAGGGGACAGAAAGAGCCTTTCCTGTGTCTGCTGGTTCTCAATTGCATGTAGCTCAAAATAATCCTTATATTGGGTGGCATATTCTGGAACCCTTTATCCCACCCTTTGAAACTTTCTGTTTCTCAGGACGTTTCATATATCAAAAGCCAAATATGTAGCTGTTGAGAGAGATTTGGATTAGGTGTTGCAAGATAAGAGATCTGCAAAGGGAAAGAAAACAGATTGGAACAAGAGTGAGTAAGCAGAACAGGACAAATTTAAACACATTGCCCCATCTCACTGAACCAGTCTCTCAGTCCTGGGAATAGCTTACATTCCTACCAACAGTGTGCAAGAGTTCAGTTTACTCAGACAGTTGTATCTCATCTCAAGAGATTGTGTTGCCAGAGGGAATATGGTGCCCACCTCTGTTAGGTCTCTATATGGTGCTATAAGGCATTTAATAAGGACATTTCTGTGGAAACAAAAGAAAACTGAAGGTTAATGGATAGAACTATTTATAAACCCAGTTTCTGAGGCCAGAGGGCAATCAGCTGAGAAGATTTCTGAATGTTGGGCTCAAAGAATCTCTAGGTAGTAGAAGGAGGACGGGCAGTGACAGTCTGAGGTATTTCCGGGTTTGTGGTTTGAATGTCTCTGGGGATGGCATATACAATGTGACAGTTATGGTTATTTCTCAGAGCAGAGCACGGAAGGGCCCAGTTTCAGCTTGCAGGGCTTTTTCTGGGTAGTGTCAATACGGATCTAGGCACTCAGATTTCTCAGTGGTGCCAAATTAGGGGAGATTAAAATCAGAAATGTTAATTACTGACAAAATGCAAAACATAGCAGGAGTCAGTTTACAGAGAGGTTAAAAAAGCTGAGAGACAGTGAACACAGCTAGAATTTGACAATCCACAAGGGTGTGCTATAGTTTTCCATTGAAACAGCATATTTCTCTCTACAATCACACCTATTTCTATGAAAGATAATCAAAGTAAGACTGTTTTTGTTGCAAAATAAGTCTAATCTCATTGAGCTTGGCCTGATTATTACGTAAATATAGCAAGAATAATGATTGACAATATAAGCTCTTTTTGAGTCTGCTTTGTTGCAACTTTTAATAAGGCATTTCAGGTTAGACTGTTAAAGCCTATCAAAGCTAGAAACCAATCCATTGGCCTTCACCAGCAATACCTACAGATTTGGGCGAATTCCTTTTTTCTTGAGGTCCCCAAAATATTTTCAGCTTCCTGGGCCTACCAAAAAGTGACCTTTTTTTACTCACCTGTTAAGCTGGGAACCCTATTAATCAAGTACCAGGCCAGTATTTCAAGGGGCTTTGTAAGCACTGGCTTCATAAAGTCAGCATTCGTTCTGTTACCAGAAAGGGGTCCTGATCTAGACCCCCAGAGCTGATTCTTAGATCTCAAGCAAGAAAGAATTCGAGGCGAGTTCATAGATTGCAGTGAAAGTAAGTTTATTAAGAAAGTAAAGTAATGAAAGAATGGCTACTCCATAGACAGAGCAGCCCCAGCACTGCTGGTTATTTCTTGATGATATGCTAAACAAGGGATGGGTTATTCATGCCTCCCCCTTATAGACCACACAGGGTAACTTCCTGGCGTTGCCATGGGATCTGTAAACTGTCATGGTGCTAGTGGGAGTGTAGCAGTGAGAACACCCAGAGGTCACTCTCATCACCATCTTGATTTTGGTGAGTTTTGGCCGGCTTCTTTATTGCAACCTGTTTTATCAGGAAGGTCTTTGTGACCTGTGTCTTGTGCCGACCGCCTATCTCATTCTGTGACTTAGAATGCCTAACCATCTGGGAATGCAGCCCAGTAGATCTCAGCCTCATTTTATCCAGCCGCTATTCAAGATGGAGTTGCTCTTGCTCAAGTGCTTCTGACAGTTCCTTAAAACGGTCTGATCTTATCTGATTTTATGTACATCATCCTAAAATATGATATTCCAGTGAAAGCCTTGCTAATATAAGCAATATTTCAAATTGCATTCTGTTATAAGGACAAGAGATTCTTATTGAACATATGCAAATACATCACCATGAAAATAAGAATATTCAGTAAAGATTTCCGAATTCTGGAAGGATCAGGTGGGGAGAAAAAGTGAATGTTTCTGGCTGGGCATGGTGGCTCACATCTGTAATCCCAGCACTTTGGGAGGCTGAAGCTGGAGGATCGCTTCAGCCTGGGCAACATAGTGAGACCCTCATCTCTAAAAAAAAAAAAAAAAAAAGAATTAACTGCGCATGGTGATTGATGCACATTTGTAGTCCCAGCTACTTGGAAAGCTGAGGTGGGGGGATTACTTGAGCCCAGTAGTTCAAGGAAGCAGTGAGCTGTGATCACACCACTGCACTACAGCCCAGATAACAGAGTGAGACCCTGTCTCAAAAAAAGTAAATGTTTTATCTTTTTAACTTTGTTCACAAAGGTATACTTTACCAAGTTACGGTAAGTTATAGATAGCTTAGGAGAAAAAGGGTTTCTTAAATATAAGAAAGCATTAAGGAACCAGTAACATTTCAAACAAAAGGGCCATACACGTTAGAATTATTCTTATCAGTTCATTCAGTCTCATGGAATTAATTCTTATTTTGCTTGATGTTGGATTTGCAGCTTTATGAATTCATGTTTCTTCTTTAGTGTTTTGGAAATCTTTACCCAATCCAGTGGCATAATCTTAAATACTTGAGAATACCTCTCTGAGTCTTTTCCATGGTCTCCGTGAAGATGAAGCATTTTCACTTGTTGATTGCAAAAGCATTCAGAGAAGAATCATCGTGAAACAATAACTGGCTGTGAATGGCAAAAGACTTAAAAATAACCATGAATAAAGATCTGACGAGAGTTCATTAGAGTGTAATTAACAAGGAAATTTGGTTATTTCTGTGGCTTACAGCATTTTATAATAATAACTGTACTTACGCCTGATAACACTATATCAGGACATACGAACAGCAAAGATTGATAAATATGTAGGAACTTTATACAGTTTTTGAAACACATATTAATTACATACCTATACAAATATAACATAAAGAAGGTTAAGCATCATGTTTTAGTTGACAGTGATTCTCATGTAATTTAGCATATCAAATAAATCTAATTAGTGTAACATCTCTTTTTTTCAAGGTGAGAGAGCAAATCCTTCCAGATTTTCAAGGACCGTTCTGTGGAATGTCAAAGTTAGTTCAAAGGGAAAAGGCTAGGGCCAGCGCAGTGGCTCATGCTGGTAACCCCAACACTTTGGGAGGCCGAGGCAGGCAGATCACTTTAGCTTAGGATTCGAGACCAACCTGGGTAACATGGTGAAACCCCATCTCTACCAAAAATACAATTAGCCAGACGTGGTGGTGCATGTCTGTAGTTCCAGCTAGTTGGGAGCCTGCGCTGGGAGGATCACTTGAGCCTGGGAGGTCAAGGCTGCAGTGAGCCAAGATCGCGCCACTGCACTCCAGCCTGGGTGACAGAGTGAAAGCACAAACATACAACAACAAAAGTAAAAAAGGCCGGGCGCGGCGGCTTACACCCGTAATCCCAGCACTTTGGGAGACCGAGGCAGGCCAATCACGAGGTCAGGAGAGCGAGACCATCCTGGCTAACAAAGTGAAACTCCATCTCTATTAAAAATACAAAAAAATTAGCCAGACGTGGTGGCGGGCACCTCTAGTCCCAGCTACTCAGGAGGCTGAGGCAGGAGAATGGTGTGAACCTGGGAGGCGGAGCTTGCAGTGAGCTGAAATCACGCCACTGCACTCCAGCCTGGGCAACAGAGCAAGACTCCATCTCAAAAAAACAAAAGTAAAAAAGACTACAGAATCAGGCTGGGCACAGTGGCTCACGTGCCTGTGATCCCAGCTCTTTGGGAGGCCAGGGTGAGAGGATCACTCGAGGGCAGGAGTTCAAGACCAACCTGAGCAACACAGAGAGACCCCACCTCTACCAAAAATTTAAAAAAAAAAAAAAAAAAAAGAGCTGGGCATGGTGGCTCACACCTGTAATCCCAGCACTTTGGGAGGCCGAGGCGGGTGGATCACCTGAGGTCAGGAGTTCACGACCAGCCTGGCCAAACATGGTGAAACTCCATCTCTACCAAAAATACAAAAACATTAGCCGGGTGTGGTGGCACATGCCTGTAATCCCAGCTACTCAGGAGACTGAGGCAGTGAGCCGAGAGACGGAGGTTGCAATGAGCCGAGATTGTGTCAGTGCACTCCAGCCTGGGCAAAAAGAGTGAGACTCCATCTCAAAAAATAAATAAATAAATAAAAATAAAAAAATTTTTAAAAAAGAAAAGAAAATTGGAAAAGACTTTAGAATTTGATATGGGGAAGACTATCAAAAATTGCAAAAGGTGTGAACCCTTGATAAAATAGGATAACAGATAACTATGAAACAATACTTAGTTATCTATTTAACCAAATGGAAAATATTATTATAAAGGCAAATACAGAAGGTCACATAATTGTAAAAAACCAAAACCAGAGCAAAACCTTAGCTTTTTCCATACTGAGAAAACTCTTTTTTAAAAAAGTAATCAAAGATATGCTAAAGACAACATGAAGCATAAGAAATTATTTAATTTTTTAAAGGTTTGGGGTCTTGTTCTGTCACCCACGCTAGTGTGCAGTGCTGTGATCACAGTTTGCTGCAGCCTTAAACTCCTGGGTTCCTCCTGCCTCAACCTCCCAAGTAGCTGGGACTACATGTGGGAAATTATTTTTGACAAGTCACAGAATCTTTGTTTCCTAGGCAAAGTACTCAATAGATAAAGAAACCTTTTTACAATCTCTTATTAGGAACAGACCAACAATCCAAATTCCGGTTCTACATGAGCACATTATTGATATTAGAGTTTGTTTTTAAACATTATAATAAATCCATTTAATTTTATTATTTATGATAATTTTATTATTTATTATTTTTTATTTTTTGAGATGAGTTCTCACTCTGTTGCCCAGGCTGGAGTGCAGTGGCACAATCATAGCTCACTGCAGCCTCAAACTCCTGGGCTCAAGTGATCCTCCTACCTTGGCCTCCAGAGTACTAGAGGGACTAGAGTCTAGCTGGAACTAGAGGGACATGCCACCACATCTGACTAATTTACAGGGTCTCAGGTCTCTCTATGTTGTGTAGGCTGGTCTCAAACTCCAGGTCTAAAGTGATTGGCCTGTCTCGGCCTCCTATGGTGCTGGGATCACAGGCCTGAGCCACCGTGCCCAGCCCCATTTATTTTAGACATTTGACCACACAAAATTCTCTCTCTCTCTCCTTTGACAATTTCCTATACCTGCCTAGGTTTTTGTCCTTTATTTTCCTCTTTCTCACTCTGAAATAATCTTTAAATAACATTAAACTACTGTAGGACAAAATTACTCTCCCTTTTCCTTAACAAAAATGCATCCTTCGTGCTTCATATTTTTCCTCGCCAAAACACATCTTACTTTCTTTTTTTAAAAATTTTTATTTTGCTTTAAGTTCTGGGATACATGTGCAGAACGTGCAGGTTTGTTATACATGTATACATGTGCCATGGTGGTTTGCTGCACCTATCAACCTGTCATCTGGGTTTTAAGCCACATATACATTAGGTATTTGTCCTAATGCTCTCCCTCCCCTTGCCTCCCACCCCCTGACAGGCCCTGGTGTGTGATGTCCCCCTCCCTGTGTCCAACACATCTTAGTTTCTTTGCATACTTTGCATGCAGACTTTTCTCCTTCATCCTTATTATTCCTAATAGTTCATTTATGCATATTGATTAGAGTTTTTAATGATTAATATCTTAATTTCCAGTGAAAACAAGGAAGTAGGAAATTGTGAACTGTTATATATAGGGGCATTCTGTAGATTAGCACATTTATGAATACACCCTTTCACAATTTCTAGAGGCACGTGTTTCCTCATAGTACACTTTTTCAGTGTAGCAAGAAGAATATGTTGACTAACAGACTCAAATATTCTTTAGTCTCTCTGTAATAAGAAGCCAAATATAGATAAACTTATGTTAAGTGATTAACCTTTCAGTATTATATCATATTTAGAAATGATCAAATATTTAATGATTATCCCTCGTTTAACTTAGAACTTTCTATATCTTTGAGGTTTTAGGTTACCAAAAAGATTTGGATACTATATTTAAGCAGACATATTATAAAACATAACTACTGTTGAAAGTTGAGCTTTATCCCACTTACATCTGTTTAATTAACTTGTTCCTAACAATTATGCTTGGATTATTGATGAAAATTTCATGCAAGATTAAATAAAGCTAATCATCATCTGAAGTTTGTTTTCTTGTTAACAAATTTGTGACAGGCATGTGAGGTAGATATCAAAAATCACAGAAGTAAAGAACCTACAAGTTAATTATATTGCTTTCTCTCTCTTTCTCTCTTAACTGCCATCTTTGACATACTTCAAGGAATTCGTTTTTATTGTACATTTATTCTTAAGTTGAATTATAATTTTATAATCTGAAACATCTAATAGAGATAACATCAGCTTATTTGACTAGTAAATTCAAGTAGAACAAAATTGCATGTCTACATTATACTGAATGTGACAAATCTAGAGAAATACCTATTTGTATTTGTGTTTAACCAATAACAATATTTAACTAGCCTTATTTACCAAAGAGTATCCCAGAGCATGTGAATTTGAAAACAAATTTTGGGTTAATTTGTATTTTTTCGAGAGTTTTAATAATACTTAATGTATATGAGCACTTATTTTTTTCTAAGCCAATTAATGCAGAGCTCTTTGATAAATTTTGGCAATACCATTCAAGAGGTAGAAAAAGATCAATATACAAAACACACACATAAGCATATGTAAGCACACAGATGCCAACAGAAATCTCATAGCTTTCATTTTAAACTTTAAACCATGAGTCAGGCATCATATTACAAAACTCGCTAGTTTATGTAAAACAGTTGGGTCCCCTTTGTGTCCTTGGCAGATGGAACAAGTTAAGGTAACCTTCTAAATCATGGCTACAACCTTTCACCAATATTTGTAGAGAAGATGCTATGGTTTGGATCTGTGTCCCCACCAAATCTCATGTTCAACTATTATCCCAAGTGTTGGCAGAAGGCCTGGTGGGATGTGATGGGATCATGGGCGGATTCCTCATAAATGATTTAGTACCATCCCCTCCATGTTCTTATGATAGTGAGTAAGTGATTTATGAGATCTGATAGTGTTAAAAGGGTGTAGCACAATCTCCCTGCCATCTTCCTCCTCTGAGCGTGTAAGACCTGCCTGCTTCCCCTTCCCCTTCTGCCATGATTGGAAGCTCCCTGGGGCCTCTCTAGAAGCAGAAACAGCTATGCTTCCGGTACAGCCTGCGGAACCATGAGCCAAGTAAGCCTTCTTTCTTTCTCAATTATCCAGTCTCGGATATTTCTTTATAGTAATGTGAGAATGAAATAATATACAAGATTTTTAAGATTTTTATTTGTCTAGTTTGTTTCCAAATAGTTATTAAATTTTTTTGTCTTCCTTGCAGTCGATTTTCCTATCAGTACCAGTAGCACATTTGTTTTAGGGTGCGAGCCCTTTAAAAAAAAAAAATCCTTTTGGATATAAAGTCCAAATTTTCAGAGGTATACCTAGTCCAATGTGACTCTAAACCAATCAGCCTTTTTACAGCTTAACCATAGACACAAGAGACCTCCCCAAGAGGGTTGAAAGGAGACAGTACCCACTCCTCCTCCCCAAGATTCAGAGTTACTCCCAAAGATAGCCTTGAAAACAAAGAAATTCATTGTCGCAGTCAATAAGGAAACTACAGTCTCCCATAACAGTGAGATGCCTTCAATCACAGACTCACTAATCTGTGATATCAGGTAAGTAATACTGGGATGGTACTTTTCCCAGCACAAACAAGGGAACAAAGACTGACAATAAAGGCCCCGATGGACTGGGGCCCCTTATTAAGGCAAACTCTCCCGACAGCTGCAAGATTGGTCAAAGAAAATGCTGCTTGTGCATTTTGTGCTTTGGGTTCCTAGCCTGCTGGCTAGCTACCCAATGCAAGTGTGACAACCTTGCCGTCTCAGCTGGCAGAAACCAGACTGCTTACCAGAGACCATGGTAGTTACAAAGCTAAACTCTCAGAACACAAAATGAGATAATAGAAGAATCTCATCCAGTTTTTTCCCATTGGTTATCTGCAGCAAAGTTTGTCTAAATCGATGCTGCTCTAGCATAAACTGTAAACTCACGGGTCTGGGAAGCTGGCGTCAACAGCAGGCTTATAGGGCCTATGCCTATAACTATGACAATTCTCCAAAACTATGACTATTCTCCTCATTATAATAAATCACACAAAAGACAGAAACAAAGGAAAACAATGACTATTCTTAGGAAGCCAAAGATCAGTAACCAATGAGTACTCAAAACCAAATTTACAAGAGTCACCATCCAAAGAACTAAATTTTACAAATATTTTTCTCTTGCTAATGCAAATTTGGAAAAGAAAAGACAAGGAGACTTCTACCATCCTCCTTCAGTCAGACTCTACAGACGGAAATCCAAGAGGCTGACTTTGGTAAGAACTTTTGCCTTTTGCCGACTTTGTCAGAGATCCTGGATCTCAACTTTAGCCTCCTGAGCAAGTGAGATGTCCTTGCTGTCCCTTAGTGGTTGCCAAAACTCTTGGTGAGGAACACTACTTCCCTCTTCTTTCCTAGGTTCGCTGACTGGGGCCCTGGAGATTAAACTGACAAAAGACAAACTAACAAGAGAAGTTAAATTGTATACCTATGCATGGAAGTTTCCACAAATGACTGAGACTCAAGGTGGCAACCAGCTGATTGAAGCTTCTGTACCATCTTAGGCTCAGCAGAGGAAAAGGGGTTTTGGGCTGCTGAAGGGAGGAGGAAAGTTCTAGGAAGGTGACAGGAAGAAATGTATAGCAAATAAGGGTTGTGTTGTTATGCAGATAAGAGTCTCTCGGGTGAATACCTACTGTCTCCAGGAGCAGCTCTCTTCCCTTACAAATGGACATTTCCTTTATCAATGTAAATTTTCTATACAAAAGGGGAACTTTATAGTTCATGTTAGGTGATTGGGGGAAATAAAGAGTTTTTAGTTGGTCTGCTGGTTCTTTATGGCCTTTACCTCCAAATAACCCGTGTGCCAAAGTGACATATTTTGGGGTTGCATATGCTAGTATCCTTCAGTTTCAGGAAGAATTTTATTTTATTTTTTTTCTTGTGGAGATTTTTTTGAGATCATTATTTTTTATTTTTAAAATTATCTCTTCTTTTGGTGAGGCTCTCCTTTGAAATTGTTTTTTGTTTACATTTTTTGTTTTTGCTGTTAATAACATCTCAGGCAATCTTGAGAAGCTGCCTCTCCTTTTCTTCATGTCTTTTTTCCCCAAATAAATAAATCTGAACAAGACATCTTTTACAATTTTTTTTTTTTTTTTTGAGATGGAGTCTTGCACTGTTGCCCGGGCTGGAGTGCAGTGTCGTGATCTTGGCTCACTGCAACCTCCGCCTCCTGAGTTCAAGCAATTCTCCTGCCTCAGCCTCTCGAGTAGCTGGGATTACAGGTGCCCGCCACCATGCCCAGCTAATTTTTTGTATTTTTAGTAGAGATAGGGTTTCACCATGTTGGCCAGTCTGGTCTCGAACTCCTGACCTCGTGATTTGCCCACCCTGGCCTCCCAAAGTGCTGAGATTACAGGCGTGAACCACCGGGTCCGGCCTATAATTGCTAATTTTTTTCTGTTTTTTTTATTTTGAAATTTGTCAGTTTTTTATTTTGAAATTTATTTTGTCAGTTTCCTTTCTGTCAACTGCTGCTTTTGTTCTGTATGGAAGCAGATCAAGTAAAACAGTGCCTGTTTTACTCTCTCTCTCTCTCTCTCTCTCTCTCTCTCTCTCTCTCTCGTCATCTTACCTTAGCTCATGCTTCTCTCATTTGTTCTTATTATGCATGTAACCTCTCTCTTCCTTCCGCTTCCTCTCATTAACAATTTCCTATTGAAGTCTCTTGAGTTCCAGTTAGTGAGCCTCTAAATTACCCTCTTTTTAATATCGCCTTTGTCTTTTCCGGCTTTCAACGTAGTTTCTTCAGACTTTAACCTCACCACTTATGTTTACTTTCCAAATCTCTTTTCTTTTGCTAAATAAACCTCACCATTTAAGTGAGAAAGCATGGGATGGAAAAAGGAATGTATGGAAACGACACCAACAGACGCGTATGGTTGGGTGAGTCATTTGGCTTCCCGGGGCCTCACTTTCTTATCTATAAAAATGAACAGGTTGGCTTAGCAAGGGCTTTAAACTCAAAAGCTGCCAACAGAGTCCAGACAGATTATGTAAATGAATTAAAGGAGGCCAGCCAGGGACTGTGGGAAACTAGGGACTCGAGCAACGTCCAAAGGGCACGATCACTGCTCAGCTTTCCGTACTGCCACCGGGAAATGCTGGCAATGTAGGATCCACAGATTTTCTAGTTTCCCAGCAGTAATCAGGAATCTGGACTTTTAAAAAATGTGAACTGTTCTTTTTTAAATGCTGACAACGAATTCAAACTATGAACCAAACAAGACACATCACATCTGTGGACCAGATTTGGCTCTAAGGCTGCCGTTCGTGACCTTCAGATGAGATGGAGTCTTTAAGTTTCTTACAAGTCAAAAATTGCATAACTCTTTAGCAATACATTTTAAACCTAGCTAGTTCTCCCTTATTACATTCCTGAAATTGTTTCCTTGTCACTTGTATTTGTTGGGCTGTCAGTCTCCCAAGTGAGCACTCTAGAGTCTGTTATTAGAAGAAAGTACAATTTCTTTTCCCTCTGCCTCTGACATAAAGTAACCGAGTGTGCTGCTCCCAGACCTTTAGCACCAGTGTCTGCAGAGTGTGTGTGATCTCGTAGGATGGCGGACTCTGGTGTGCAGGCAGCTGCTGGAATAAGCAACCTTCTTGCAGTGTGACACACACTCCTCTGTTCCTTTGTCTGCATGCACATTTGTAGTCCTTTCATATATTTTGCGTAACGTTAATTTATAAACTAGTCTAAGTAGGCTGGGCCTGGTGACTCACGCCTGTAATCCCAGCACTTTGGGAGGCTGAGGCAGAAGAATCACTTGAGGCCAGGAGTTCGAGACCAGCCTTGCCAATATGGTGAAACCCTGTCTCTACTAATAATACAAAAATTAGCTGAGTGTGGTGGTGCATGCCTGTAATCCCAGCTACTCGGAAGGCTGAGGCAGGAGAATTGCTTGAACTTGGGAGGTGGAGGTTGCAGTGAACTGAGATTGAGCCACTGAACTCCAGCCTGGGTGACAGAGCTAGACTCCATCTCAAACAAACAATCAAAAAATAAATAAGCTAGTCCAAGTAGAAGGAAATGCAACAATGAAAGAAACACTTGAGACTCAGAAGCCCAGGGAAAGGAATGAATGATAAACAGTAAAAAAATAGAGGAAGTACCTGACAATGACAAGAAAGCCGAAGGATAGTCATTAACTTCTGTCATATCCCATTTAGTGACACCTTCCTTAGAAATTTCCCTCAAAGGAGTTCCTTTGGTCATTTCCTACGATGTAGCCTTCCTTGGGCCTGGACCCCGCTGTCTGAGTTCCTCTCCATCTTCTCTCTCACTTTTTTTTGTTTTGGTTTGGTTTTTTTGAGACTAAGTCTCACTCTTGCCCCCAGGCTGGAGTACATGGCGTGACGTCGGCTCACTGCAACCTCCTCCTCCCGGGTTCAAGCGATTCTCTTGCCTCAGCCTCCTGAGTAGCTGGGATTACAGGCGCCTGCCACCACGCCCAGCTAATTTATGTATTTTTAGTAGAGACGGGGTTTCACCATGTTGGCCAGGCTGGTCTCGAACTCCTAACCTCAGGTGATCTACCCGCCTCGGCCTCCCAAAGTGCTGGGATTACAGGCATGAGCCACCGCGCCCTGCCTCCATCTTCTCTCTTCTAAGAGCTGTCAAATTTTTTCTAGTTAAACTGACCGGCTTATGTTCACTCTTTTATTACCCTTGGTCACTCATGACTAGAGCTCATCATTTCCTCCCTACACATGGACCTTCAGAATCTTTACCTTTCAGCGTTTCAGTGGAATTGACTATAAGTTTCTAAATGACCCTCTAGATTAGAAAGAGAAGCCAGGCGCAGTGGCTCATGCCTGTAATCCCAGCACTTTGGGAGGCCAAGGCAGGAGCGTTGCTTGAGCCCAGGAGTTTGAGACCAGCCTGGGCAACAAAGCAAGACCCTGTCTCTATAAAAACTTAAAAATTAGCCAGGCATGGTGGTGTACGCCATCCCAGCTACTTGGGATGCTGAGGCAGGAGGATCACTTAGGTCCAGGAGTTTGAGCTATGTTTACATCACTGCCCTCCAGCCTGGGTGACAGAGTGAGATCCTGTCTCAAAAACAACAAGAACAACAACAAAACAGAAACAAAAAACATTAGAAAGAGAAAAAGGCTTGAGGGTCAAGGATCAATAATACTAAGAAGGAGAGAAAAACTCTCCCAACAAGCTAGCATTTCTCTGAGGTAGCAGGAAGTACTACTGATAAAATTAGGGATTCACATATTTATAGAATTGGGAGACCTCCCTCAAACTACAAGTTCTCTACAAGAATCTTCAATTTCTTAATTTTCATGATTATATAGAAATGTATGATTTTTTTAAAAGCATGGTCTGAGTCATTTTATAATCTTTTAACCAAGGACTAAAGTGCAGTTTCAGGTAATTCGTTTGAATTTCTGTTTAGGACTAAATTGTTGCCAGCTATTCACCTACACGATCACTGTTAACTCCTAGTTCAGTACTTCTCAGGTATTTTCTTCAGGAAATCACAGGGATTGCTGACTTTTACACTGAAGAAATGATGGGGGTATGATGAAGGGTATATGAATATGCCACCCCAAAATATGCCTCTTGGTCATATAGACTATTTTGAGCTAAAGGCAATTGAAAACTACCCGATGCAGGAAAAGCTCCCTGTCTCCCTGTGACTGCCTGAAAGTAGGTATACATTTCCCCTTTTGTAAAGGAAATGTTCATTTGCAAAGGGAGAGGGCTGCTCTTGGAGACAGCACTCAGCACCTGAGAGACTCTTTTTTTTTTTTTTGAGGTGGAGTCTTGCTCATCGCCCAGGCTGGAGTGCAGTGGCGCGATCTCAGCTCGCTGCAAGCGCTGCCTCCCAGGTTCACGCCATTCTCCTGCCTCAGCCTCCCGAGTAGCTGGGACTACAGGTGCCCGCCACCTCGCCCGGCTATTTTTTTGTATTTTTAGCAGTGACGGGGTTTCACCGTGTTAGCCAGGATGGTCTCGATCTCCTGACCTCGTGATCTGCCCGCCTCGGCCTACCAAAGTGTTGGGATTACAGGCGTGAGCCGCCGCGCCCGGCCTGAGAGACTCTTATGTGCTTAACAACACAGCCCTAATTATTTCCTCTGCTCACCTTCCTAATACTTGCCTCCCTCACCCCAAAGCCCCAAATCCTTTTTCCTTTGCTCAGCCTATGATGATGCAAAAGCCTTAATCATCTGGCTGCCTGCTTGCGTCTCATTTCTCTGTGAATGTACCATGCATAGGTATGTATGAAACTGTTTTTCTCTTGTTAGTCCGCCTTTTGTTGGTTTAACTTCCAGGGCCCCAGTTAGAAAACCTAAGAGGGTAGAAGAAAAACTATTTTCCTCCTCTACAATGGTTAGGAACCAGGCCCTGAAATGAGATACTTTTAGATGTTATTTAACCCAGCAGGTTATTTTACCTCTAAATTTCCTCATCTCATTGGGATGCTAATAAGGTTTAAATAAAATCATGCTTAAAACCTACTCAGTACAGTGCCTGGTATATAGAAATCACTAAAAATAATGCCAGCTACTTCTACTATATGATTACTACTACCAATGCTGGCTGCTTTTTAAAAATTGTCACCTATTCTTGTTTTTGGTTCTATTTTTTGTCATATATATTTAATCTAATATTTCAAAATAATACAGAGACACAGACTTAGGAGACAGAGTTGCTGGTTACTGATATGTTATGATCTGAGATACCCTATGAGGAACTACTGAATGCTATTAAAAAATATCCCCCCCACCCCACTAAATTTCTGTAATTCACGATTCAATCCTTATCCTCATATATCAGAAACAACTAGCTGTCTGCGAGAATTTGTGCTTCCCTTTAGAGAATGGACTTGTCACTGGAAACTGCTCAGACAAGGACTTTGTTTCCTGGTGCACCTGATGTGGCCTTTCTTCCTTCCTTCCTTCTAACCTGTGGAATATGAGCAGAAGTGAGGTGTGGCATGTTCAGGTCAAGATTTAAGAAGAAGGTATATTTTCTCCATTATCTTTCTCCTTCCACCAGCTAGATTCATTTGCAGATGCTGTTCTAGGGGAAGACTGAACCACAAGATGGAAGAAGACTAGATACTTGAATCACACTATGGAGGAAAGAAGACCACCAATGGGACATATGCTTCGGGTGGTTAAAATAATGAGAAATAAACATCTATTTAAGTTTGAGCCATACATTTTGGGGTCTGTTATCCACTGCCTCTAACATTACCCTAATTAATAAAAAAATTGATACCTTGAAAAAAGTACTGCTACAATAAATACCTAAAGTAACTATTACTCTCTGAACACTTGGGTAGCAGGTAGCAACCCCTCCCCACCCAAAAGAAACCAAAAAACAAACAAACAAACAACAACAACAAAAAACAGGTGTTGGGTGCTGGAAAGATGGAGACCCATGTTATGCCTGGGCAAAGCATTTTATTTTATTTTATTTATTTTGTTTGAGACGGAGTCTCGCTCTGTTGCCCAGGCTGGAGTGCAGTGGCATAGCCTCGGCTCACTGCAACCTCTGCCCCCTGGGTTCAAGCAATTCTTCTGCCTCAGCCTCTTGAGTAGCTGGGATTACAGGCGCCCATCACCACGCCCAGCTAATTTTTGTATTTTTAATAGAAACAGGGTTTTGCCACGTTGGCCAGGCTGGTCTTGAACTCCTGACCTCGTGATCTGCCCACCTCGGCCTCTCAAAGTGCTGGGATTACAGGCGTGAGCCACCGTACCTGGCCTTGGCAAAACATTTTAAAAACCATGTTTATGATAACCTAAAAGACAGTATCCATTTATACAATGGACCAATGACTGCTATGTATCCACAATTCTTCTCTTGCTTAATGGGAGCTTCTATTGTGGTTATCTTGTCCCTGTCTTATCATTACATATTAGAGGGGCAGGGAATTTTTTAATATATATTTGTATATCACCAAACTGAAAAAAGCTTTAGATGAGAAGACTTCGTATCACCCAGAGATGCTGGTCTTTGAGCTGTATGCATGAACTGGATCAGCAGGTGTCCTTGGAATGAGGAAAGAAGGGCATATACAGATATTTGGTGAAAAGAACAGCAAACTGAGGAAGAGGCAAAATTTCTCCTCCCTCTTCTGTATCATAAACTAAATTTCATCTAGCCTAAGATTCCATTGATTGTAAAGCTCACGCTGTGTCTGTACTACCAAAAAGGAAAAATGCCAACCAAATTTGAGTTTACCTTGAATAATAAACTTACCATTGATTGAACAATACATTCCTTTTGAAGAGACGTTAAAATGTGAAAAGAATGTGCAAATCCAGATTGATGAAAAACTAACTTTTCTGAGATCTGGCTGTCCATCAGACAGCACGTTTCTCACCCCCTTTTCATCCAGCTGTTGCCCGGAGACTAGTTCTCACCAACAGAGTGGATTTGAAGTGTATTACTTCTAGGTCAGGCTCTTGAAGATGTGGGTAACTTCTCCACACTTTTGTGTTTCTTCCCTGGCTGGCATCAGCTGACAGTGAGGTTAAGAAGATGGCAGAGTCACAGGAAAAAAAAGAAAAAAGAAAAAAACCTCTAGCCGGGCGTGGTGGCTCACGCCTGTAATCCCAGCACTTTGGGAGGCCGAGACGGGCGGATCACGAGGTCAGGAGATCGAGACTATCCTGGCTAACACGGTGAAACCCTGTCTCTACTAAAAATACAAAAAAATTAGCCTGGCGTGGTGGCGTGCGCCTGTAGTCCCAGCTACTCAGGAGGCTGAGGCAGGAGAATGGCATGAACCCGGGAGGCAGAGCTTGCAGTGAGCTGAGATCCCGCCACCACACTCCAGCCTGGGCGACAGAGCAAGACTCCATCTCAAAAAAAACCAAAAACCAAAAACCTTGATTCCTGAATCTCCAAATGGAGGAAAGCCATCCACAGACCCAGATGGAGGAACACCCATCCTGGCCTGTGATGTAAGCAAGAAGTAAACTCTGATTTTGTTTAAGGTATATATTTTCAGTATTTATTTGTTACCACAGTTAATATTACCCTAATTAACACACTTTGTTGCTTGGGTTGTTGTAAGAATTAAAGAAATTATTATGTGTTAAGTTCTTAGAAGAGTGTCTAACATATAATAAACACTAAATTAATGTTAACTTTCATTATTATTTAGAATTCTCTTTAAAAATGCAAATAGCCCTGGAGAAGTGATCTTCAAATTTGGTTTTGGGATTTACAAAGTTACAGTAGAAAACATTTTCTATACTAGAAGGTAGTACTAAATAGCAATGAAAATTCTGTGTTTTTAGAGAAAATTAAATTTAGTCAATCCCTGAGAAGATGAATGATTTGCTCTAAAGTCACTTGGTCAGTCATAAGTACTTTAGTATGAGTTAGCTGCTTTCTGTTTCATCCAGGAAGGGGCAGGCTGCTGTAGAAATGAGACTGTGGATAGGAAGGAGTGCAGATTCATCCAAAGATGCTTATTCAAAGGTAATAAACGTATTTTGGATACTTGACACAAAGTCCCCTTCTCTGGAGCTTAGCCCCAATAAACCTTTGTTGAAGGGCTGAGCCAAAGCACTCATTAACAAAATGTATCCTAGTCCCTCTGCCGTGGCAGATCTACGCAGGGATGTACACCTCACCCACGCTGAGACAATCAACATCTTTTGTTTTCAATGTGGAACTGGCTCTCTGAAAGTTTGTGCTAGCTGCCAGGAGCCTATCTGTCACTAGCATCATGCCTGGGGGCAGTTTTATGGCCTGGCAAAAGCCACGTGCAGGACAAAATCACAAGAGAGCAGAAATTTTGAGTAAGGGAAGGGATCTGGTCTACTGAGATAAGAATGGGGCAGATATTAAGAAAAGGGCAGGCTGGGCACGGTGGCTCATGCCTGTAATCCCAGCACTTTGGGAGGCCTAGGTGGGCGGATCACAAGGTCAGGAGATTGAGACTACCCTGGCTAACACAGTGCAACCCCATCTCTACTAAAACTGCAAAAAATTAGCCGAGCATGGTGACGGGTGCCTGTAGTCCCAGGAGGCTGAGGCAGGACAATGGCGTGAACCCGGGAGGTGGAGCTTGCAGTGAGCCTACATCATACCACTGCACTCCAGCCTGGGCGATAGAGGGAGACTCCATCTCAAAAAAAAAAAAAAAAAAGAAAGAAAAGAGCAAAGGAAAGAGGCCATGAAACTGCCAGGACTTATGAAGCATGGACCCCAACCCAACAGCTCACCAGTTCCCATCTGCAGCTCCCACAGGCTGGACTGAATCATGTTTTCATGGTTCTGGTGTCCTTAAAAATAAACTTACTTTCAAAAACTCTGAGCCAGCTGATTTAGTTTCTGTTTTTTTGATCAAGAACTTGGTGATGACTAAGTCACTAAAATAAAAATCTCCTAACCATGCTTGCTTACTTACTGTCAAATAATAGCAACACCACCACAAAGTTCACCTCTGCCTAGGAGGAAGGGGTTATTAAAGCTCCTGCTACCACTGGAACTATGTCCTCCAATTTCCACTTCTAAGAGCCTGGATTTGATGCTCTTCTGAATAGTCTAATTTCCCAGAGATTATCTTAGTAGTCATTTGAATGACAGGATCACATTTTTCGTATTTCTGCCACAAAAGATCAAATAAACCAAAGTTTTAGATGTTGTCCTATCAGAATTTTTCTTTATGGTAGAAGAGGAGAGGAAGGGGAATTTTTTTATTCCAATAGTAATACTTGTTCATTGTAGAAACTTTTGATGATACAAACATAAGCATACAACTCGTAAAGATCACTTACAGTTTCTCCAACAATATATAACCATCAGTAATTTTTAGGACAAAATCTCAGCAATGAAGAAAATGTAATCCCATCATTATCTTGAATTGCTCTCAATAATTCATGTTATTTTACTGGTTGCATTTCTTCATGTGCTCATAGACATTTTCTTCAAAGAGTTTACCAAGGACCAGAATCGGATTCACTGGGAAATGCATTTGGAAGCAGGCTTCTTTATTCTTTCCGATAACCAACAAATACATTTACTTTATTCAGCCTCTTTGTTCTTCAGGAAATGAAAAGAAATCATTATCTAATTGAGATATCCTGTATGTCATAGAGACAAGGAGATTTAAACCATGTCCCTAGTTCTTTATATTCTGTCATCTGCTTCTTATCAACAGTTTAATAGATGCATATTCTTTACTTCCTAGCTGTCCACTTGTATTTCCTGTTAAGACAGCACGTCTAAAATGACTTCAATTCCCAAAAGCTCTGGAATCATGTTTTGTTTTTTCTCCTTATTTTGGGGTTCCATTGGGCTCACCTCTGTTCATTTTCTTTTCTTTTTTTTTTTGACTGAGTCTCTCTCTATCTCCCAGGCTGGAGTGCAGTGGTGCAATCTCGGCTCACTGCAACCTCCGTCTCCTGGGTTCAAATAGATAATCTCTTGTCTTCTAAAGTGATTCTTCCACCTCAGCCTCCCGAGCAGCTGGGACTACAGGTGCGCACCACCATGCCCAGGTAATTTTTATATTTTTTGGTAGGGACGGGGTTTCACCATGTTGGCCAAGATGGTCTCAAACTGCTGACCTCAGGTGATCCACCTGCCTCAGCCTCCCAAAACGTTGGGATTACAGTTGTGAACCACCACACCCAGCCTGTGTTCATTTTCTAAAATGCAGTATTTCATTTTTTCCTTTCTTTGGGATAGTATTCATTATCTTTCATCTTCTTATCATTATCCCTTGTTAGATTTAATTAACTGTTTCTTGTTTTATTTATAATATTTAAAGAAGGAACTATATGAGCCCATGTGACTTGCTCCCCACACCAGTGATTTATTGTTTGAGTGAAATTCTACTCTTTTACTAACGAAGGTGGGAATGTATCTTTGAGTTTTAGAGATGCTTTGCCTTCCTTCACGCGCATGATTTTTACGATTAGCCACATTTACCTCTGTTTTCCACTAATGAAAGGGATGTAGTCCAAATATGAAATTTCTTAAAATCTGTTCACCTTCCACTGTGGTTTTCTGTTTTCTGAGTTTATTTTTCCACTTTTAATTTCAAGGTGTTTCGGAAGGGCCATTTAGGAGGAGAACATTCTCTTGACTGGCTGCCAATGTTCCCGTTCTGCTTCATCATTATCATTTTTTTAACGGGTAAAGAATCATACTTCACTTTTTATGTGAAGTTTCTGCAAAAGTTTTGTCAGAAGACTAGAGATTATCTACTTCATCTGATCATACTTGACTGCCAACCATCATAGCTGAGGTTCAGAGCTTCCAGTCATAGGAAGCTAGGACAGCAGCTACGACAGGTAGAACATAGGAGAGTCCTTTGATACTCAGCTAACTGGGATTCCACGGGATTCCTACTGTGTGTTGGACATGGTTCACCTTGAACGGGATGGACACCATCCCTATGCTCAAGGAACTCAGGCTCAAGTGGGGAAGATGAGCAGATACGATGTGTTGCAATACCCTGCATCAACATCTGTGACTGGGGTGAGCACAGCGTTGGAGGAGCACGGGCCAGGTGGGAATGACAGAAAAGGGATGCACGTGCTGAGACTTGAAGGACTAGAAGAGGGAGGCAGAGCGGAGGGTATTCTTGAACCTGGGAGGAAGAAGTTGCAGTGAGGCGGAGATTGCAGTGAGCTGAGATCGCACCACTGCACTCCAGCCTGGGAGACAGGGTGAGACTCCGTCTGAAAAAAAAAAAAAAGAAAAGAAAACGAACAGAGGAGAGCCCAATGAAGCCCCAAAATAAGGAGAAAAAACAAAACATGATTCCAGAGTCTCTGGGAATTGAAGTCATTTTAGATGTGATGTCTTTACAGGAAATACAAGCGGACAGCTAGGAAGTAAAGAATATGCTTCTATTAAATTGTTGACAGAACAGTGGAAACAAAATCAAAGCAGCAAGGGAAGGGGTGTTCGGAGAGTTTAAGGACTCTATGCAACTAGTGACAGTGTGTGTACCATTGTGGTTATGGATGTTTTTGGGGAGAAGGGAAAAATGCAACCAGATCATGAATGGTTGGTGTGCCACGCTGAAGAGTTTGCACTTCACCCTGTAGAGGCTGAGAAGGCACTGAAGAATCTTTAGTAGACATGTAACGGTCAGGTTTTGATTTATAGGAAGTGTTCTGGCAGTGCAGGGTGTTGACACGGCCCAGAAGGTCTTGTCTTACATGTGTAGAGGGGGTTTCTGCATGGACTGAGGCTTGCGCTAGTGTAGGGGGTCAGCACCACCCACCAACACTTGAATATTCACCTCTTTTTCCTTCTTTCCTTTTCTCCCCCTTCCCTCTCCTTCTCTACTTCTTTCTATCCCCACCTTCTCTCAAACATTTTCTTGGGAAACTCTTAAAACTTGAACAGTTCATAGGCAGGTTAAAAAGAAAGTCAGTGAAAACTTTCCAACTGTGGATGTCCTGTCTTTCCAGTTGTGGATGTCCTATCTTTCTCTCTGGTTAATGTTAAATTACTTACTGGCAGAATTTCCTTTCATGGATGCTCAAAGCACTTATTTTCCCTTTCTCTACTTGTAATTCTTTATCACTGCCCATTATCACCTCTGGCATAGGAAGGGAGAAAATAGAAATTCAAGTAAATTGATTGTACTATTGACTTGTGGTTCTTGCAGAGAGTTTATTGGTAGAATATGAAAGCTACAAGTAATCTTCATGTTTTTTAATCTGTAGATTGTGATCCATGCATAGGTCATTAAATCAGTGTAATGGATTATAACCTATATTTTTTAAAAAACAGGACATAATCTAATAGAATAGAAAATATGGCTGGGCGCGGTGGCTCAAGCCTGTAATCCCTGCACTTTGGGAGGCCGAGACGGGCGGATCACGAGGTCAGGAGATCGAGACCATCCTGGCTAACATGGTGAAACCCCGTCTCTACTAAAAAATACAAAAAACTAGCTGGGCGCGGTGGAGGCCACCTGTAGTCCCAGCTACTCGGGAGGCTGAGGCAGGAGAATGGTGTAAACCCGGGAGGCGGAGCTTGCAGTGAGCTGAGATCTGGCCACTGCACTCCAGCCTGGGCGACAGAGCGAGACTCCGTCTCAAAAAAAAAAAAAGAAAAAGAAAAAAGAAAAAAAAAGAAAATATCAGAGTGCACTGAATATACTGAGCATCCATATTGTCTTGTGAAACTTTTGTTTCAGTTATGGGCATATATGTTTATGGATGTAGATAATAGAAAATATATGTCTTATTGTGTGGGTGGTAACAACAACAAATTAAATTTAAAAAAACCAAAAAAAGACAAAACAAGTTTGAAAACCCTTGTCCAGGATTAACCTTTTTCCACTGTGAAGATGGAGGAAACTGAGAACTAGAGAAAGTGACTTGTCCGAGCCCAGAAATTAGTGGTGGTTGCAAGAAATTTAACTCAGGTATCCTAACAGTCTGATGTTCTCTGAACAAAAGTTGACTAATTGCCTAAGTTAAGGACTATAGATTGTGCAATTAATTTACTTAATTTGTCCTTAAACTCACATTGGGAGAGATAGTCAAATGTTCACCATACTTTGTTATCTTAGCAGTGATTAAAAAAATATACCATGTTTCTGTTTTGGTTTTGTATCACAAATGAGCATTGGATTTTGATAGGTTGTCAGTTTATGCCTTTATTTATTTATTTATTATTTTTGAGACGGAGTCTCGCTCTGTCGCCCAGACTGGAGTGCAGTGGCCGGATCTCAGCTCACTGCAAGCTCCACCTCCTGGATTTACCTCCATTCTCCTGCCTCAGCCTCCCAAGTAGCTGGGACTACAGGCACCCGCCACCTCACCCGGCTAGTTTTTTGTATTTTTTAGTAGAGATGGGGTTTCACTGTGTTAGCCAGGATGGTCTCGATCTCCTGACCTTGTGATCCACCCGTCTCAGCCTCCCAAAGTGCTGGGATTACAGGCTGGAGCCACCGCGCCCGGCCTATGCCTTTATTTTAAATTATTTCTTGTGGGCAACTTTGATATATACAGTCAGTCCTCCATATGGGTGGGTTCTGCTTCTGTGAATTCAACCAACCAAGAAGTCGAAAATATTTGGAAAAATACATTCCACAAAGTCAAAAAGCAAACTTGAATTTGCTGTATGCCAGGTACTACATTGAATCCATGCAAATGAAGTGATGTGTAGACTTTGTATTAGGCATTATAAATAATCTAGAGATGATTTAAAGTAAATGAGAGGATGTGCGGAGCTTGTATGCAAGTACTATGCCATTTTATTTAAGGGATTTGAGCACCTGTGGATTTTGCTATCAGTGGGGGCCCTGTAACCAATCCCCCATGGATACCAAGAGACAACTATATTCATGCTTATGTTTATGAATAAAGAAAATCGAGTATTTTGTTTCTAAGTTAAGTGCTGAATAATTATTTTGACTCTTTATTTCATATTCCTTAACCATCTTGAAAAATAATCATTCCAGGATGTTTACAGGGTTTTTGCCTGAAGTCAGGGAACTGTTCAGTGGACCTTTTGAGGCTCCTTTAGTCTTGAGATTCTATTGCATTTACCTTTGTTATCAATTTAGATTTTCTCTTCTATTTTCCAAGATACTAAACATTTCTTTTTTCTTCACATAGTATTTTATAACTCAATTTCAGGAAGGCATTGTGGCACAGCAAAAAACACTAGAAGGGGAATCGAGAGACCTGAGTCTTGGGTCCTCTTGTCACCTAATCTATTGTGTTTGCATTTTAGCAAGTTCCATAACATCTTTGGGCCTTGATGTCTTCATTTGAAAACTGAGGAAGTAAGTCTAGATTATCTGTAGACTCATCTGTTTCTGCAATCACTTAGTGTTTCCTAACTATGTAAAAGTTATGAGTTCCTTTTCAAATATGATAGAAACTGTTGCCTAGAAAATTGCACATGCAGATATGGAGACATGTTTTGTATACAATTTTATGAGTGCTCGTGGATATTTGTAAGCCATTTAAAGGTTCACAGTTTCAAAACCCTGCTTTAAATAACTTCCTGTTTGTCATACAATGGGCCAGATTCTCCAGCTTTCCTCTTCTGAACTTCCTAAGGAATTCCTACTTTTGCTTCCTTCCTGTTTCCTTTGCACTTCCTTAAAGATATCCTCCATAGTTCAAGGACTCATAGAGCTAGAAGAAAGCTTGAGAGAGCCAGGCCATTCATCTAATTTCCTTCCACTCTGTTACCTTCCTTCACCTGTTAGCACCATTCATTTGTCCATTCAGTAACTCCACAGTGTTTTTACCTCAAACGCTGATGTGGACAATACCACTTTAAAATTTGCACGGTGGCCCAAGCCTGTAATCCCAGCACTTTGGGAGGCTGAGGTGGGTGAATCAACTGAGGTCAGGAGTTCAAGACCAGCCTGGCCAACATGGTGAAACTCTGTCTTTATTAAAAATACAAAACTTAGCCGGGCGTGATGGCAAGCGCCTGTAGTTCCAGCTACTTGGGAGGCTGAGGCAGGAGAATTGTTTGAACTTGGAAGGTGGAGGTTGCAGTGAGCCGAGATTGCACCATTGCACTCCAGCCTGAGTGACACATCGAGACTCCATCTTAAAAAAAAAAATCTGTTTTTCATATAAGAGCACTTTATTCATTCATCCTACAGCTATTAATTGAGCATCTCCTTGGGTCAGGCACTGAGCTCCATGCTAAGGCTATAATAGTGAGGAAGATAGACATTGTCTTTGCCTCCATAGGCTTACATTCTCATGGAGACAGAAACAAAAAAGACGTTATCAAAGAAATTAATAAAATTACTTCAAGCTGTGATCAGTATTGGGAAAGAAACACACATGGAATGGAAGAGAAGAATTACAAGGGGGAAGTCCTCTGAGAAGGCAACACTTAAACTGTGACTAAAAGATAAGAAAGTGTTTGCCATGCAAGAGGAAGAAAAAGCATCCACACAGAGGGATTCATGCATTAAGGTCCTGTAGTACTTGGCATTAAGGAAAGGATGGCGTGGAGTTTAGGAGCCGAAAGAACAAGTTCCTGAAGCTTTGTGAGAGAGAAAAAGAAGGTGCAAGATGGAGTTGGACAGATGGTAGGGGCCTGATCATGCGGACATTGTAGGGCATGGTAAAGGGTTTGGGTCTTATTCTGCAAGGCTACTAGTATATCAGTGAAATTTTAAATGTATGGGCTTTGCGGCCAGGCTGCCAGAGTTTGTACCCCAGCTCGATTCCTCACTGCCTGCATGTGTCAGCCTCTTGCTGTGCACTACTTCAGGTTCTCCGGCCTCATGAGTCCTGAGTGTCTTTAGCTACTCGCTGTGCTCCAGTGGTCACTGTGACAGGCAGCTCTGCCTGGGTTCTGATGGGCTTCATGTGGACCAACCTGGTAATCCCTTGCCCTGTGCCCTGTCACACTTGTCATCTTTTGCCTAGGTGCATTCCTGTTGGTGCAAAGATCTGCTTGTGGGCACAAGTGCAAGGGAGCTAATGCCCCATGGGGTAAACCTCTGATCAAAGAGTGAGAGATGCCAATGAATAAGTTCTTCTCCTCCTCTACCCAGATGGAGTGTCCAGGAGAGCAATGGGGATGCAAGACCAAGCAATCAGTTGTGCTTGATGCCATTCCGTGGACTTTTCTTGAAAACCGTGGTCTTTCTTTGCTTGACTCACTCCTGTTTTTATGAGATTGTCATCTCCAAGAGGGGAGCGGCACATATGTATTTGGTGGAGCTCTGTTTTCTGGGAAATCCAGGTTAAGGTAGACCTCCTGAATGAATCACCTCCCACTTCCTCAGTTTCCTCATCTGATAGATATAAATTATGATAACAGCACCTGCCTCATAGAATTAAATATTATATACATTAATCTGTATAATGCTCTTAGTATAGTGCCTGACACACAGTATGTGCCACAAGTGTGCTGTTACCATTATAATTTATTCTAAGTGAAATGGAGAGTCATTGAACTTTAAAAAGAATATCCCAGGTATCTGAAAATGTTTGATAGACATTTTAATATGTTCTTTCTTATATCTATATGGGAAATAAATGAGAAGACGAAAAGAGCAGAAGTGGAGGGACATTTACGAAGCAGTTGCAATAGTAAAGAAAAGAGATCTTAGTAACTTAGAGTATTAGCAGTGGAAACCAAGAGAAGTGGATAGATCCAAGAAATACTTTGGAGGTGAGATCCACGAAATACTTTGGAAGTGGAACCCACAGAATTTAATACATTGGACGGAGAGTAAGCCAAATGGAAGGTCACCTAAAAATAAACTTTACTCTTCCTGCCATGAGGATGATATATTCTTTATCTTTTCTTTCTTTCTTTTTTTTTTTTTTTTTATTTCTAGAAGGAGTTTCACTCTGTCCCCCAGGCTGGAGTGCAGTGGTGCAACCTCAGCTCACTGCAACCTCCACCTCCTGGGTTCAAGCAATTCTTGTGCCTCAGCCTCCTGAGTAGCTGGGATTACAGGCATGCGCCACCATGCCCAGCTAATTTTTGTATTATTAGTAGAGATGAGTTTTCTCCCTGTTGGTCAGGCTGGTCTTGAACTCCTGACTTCAGGTGATCTGCCTCAGCCTCCCAAAGTGTTGGGATTACAGGCATGAACCACTGTGCCCAGTCAGCGCTCTTTGTTTTTACTAGTTAATTGTTTATCTATATACTGTCCCTGAGGACAGGTATTATAATCTTTTTGTTTTATCTGCTGTATCTCCAACACTGAAAACACTCCTGGCACATAGTATGCTATGCTTCCAATAAACATTTGAATTAGTATTGAATTAGTGGATGGTTCATCCTCTATATATATTGTACATAATTCTCCTGCTCTCAAATCTAATAATGGAAATGATTTGCTTAAGCATAATGTTAACATGTCACTTGTGAACAAGTCCATAACCAAAAATTCATAATACCTTACATTTACATAACACTTTGCAGATTCTAAAGTACCTTCATGTACATTGTCTTATTTAATCCTCACAACTTTATGTTCCAGTTTTTCACAGGAAGCTGAATCTGAGAGAAATGGAGTTTTTCATTCACAGCCACAGGAAACTGAACCAGAGAAACTGAGTGATATGCTCAAAGTCTACATGAGGGAGCCAAGATTCAAACTCAGGTTGTTCTGAGCAGAAATCTGATGCAATTTTCACTTCCGTATCCCAACTCTCTGGTTCCGTATCAGATCAGTTTCCTCTATATTATTTGACTTTGTATCAGTAACATCTGTCTAGTGCCCTTGGCCAACCAGGCTCAGGACTCAGAATCCAGCTGATCAGGTTTGTTTCAGATCCTAGTAACTGTGTCAACCTAGCAAAATTAGGCTGGCTGAATGGCTCTACTTGGTGGAAAAACCAGGATAAAATTGTCTAAAAGCAACTGTTTTCAATGCATCTTATCTGCAAAAATTTTGATATAGTTTCAGGCTATAAATGCCTGGAACCAAAGACTCTCTAAAACTCAGTTTATATAGAATTGTATGTGGATGGGGGCTTAACTAAGTTCTGGTCAAACCATTTATGTAAGTCATCCCTTAGCCTTAAAATTACTGTGGTTCTCTCAAAGGAATAGTTTTTCTTATTGATTCTCAATTCTAAGAAGGCAAGTCCTATCTTTTAAGGACTGTCCAAATTCTTAAATAAATGGCTATTGAGTATCTACTACAAGGAAGGCACAAAGCTATTTCTTCCCTTCCTGTTTATTCATAAGCAAATATTTCTCTTTCTTGGGTTTCTTTGTAAGCTTTCATTGCTCTTAGTCATCCATCTTCATCCTTCTCTCCCATCTTCCATAGCTCATTCCTGCACACAGAAAAGTCATTATTATTAAGGGTTCTCTCTGTGTTTCCTTCTCTTGTGGCTTCCTTACTTTAACTGGACTGCTTAGAGTTCAAAATCCATTTCTTTTTACTATCACAGATTGTAAATCTTCAAAAGCTGGTGACTAAGGGAAGGGAGAGGAACTCTATTTGTGACTTGGATCAGAGAAAGGGAGCAGATGTTATCAGATGCCCCATTTTTATGTCATACAAATAACATGACTCAAACTGGTTCAGGTGCAGTCTTCATAGATCAGAGAGAAGATGAACTGCTAACTTGGCAAAATGGCAAAAGAGTCACAAATAAAAGTTGACTTTGGTTTGATACCTACAATTATACCTAAGCCATAGCTTGCATTTTGATTATCTCTTAGAAGAAAGAAAGAAAAAAGAGAGAGAGAGAAAAAAAAGACAGGAAAGAAGAAGAAGGGAAGAAGGAAAGAAGAAAGGGAGAGAGGCTGGAAGATGTTTTTTCTTAATGGGACATAATCAGGCATTCAGCTTTCTCCCAGAATTTATTTTAAACTGGGACTCCTCTTACAGAGGAAATCCATGAGAATGGTAGGATAGAAAATGATGCAATTACCTAGATTTTCATAATAAATGTCTCACAGATTCCACTGGAAGCCTTAATTCCAACACTGAATCAAAGTCGAAGGAATAAGAGGAGAAACAAACTTTCTTTCCAAATATACATGTCAAATCAATTTAACAGATGTTTGGTGAAAACTTACTAGATAATGTTTGGTACTAATGGTTAACATGGAAGAGTTTCTGTCCTCAAGAAATTTTATAGCCTAAAAGGAAAATAAGACATGTTAAAATAACCATAGCATAAAGCAAAGCAGAGGTATCAAGTGCTCTAGAAGCAAAGAAAATGTAGCTTGCTGATGTTTAGGAGATTTTAGGTTTCATAAAGAAGGTGGCACGTGGCCAGGCATGGTGGCTCACGCCTGTAATCCCAGCACTTTTGGAGGCTGAGGCGGGTTAATCACTTGAGGCCAGGAGTTTCAGACCAGCCTGGGCAACATGGCGAAACCCTGTCTCTACTAAAAATACAAAAATTAGCTGGGTGTGGTGGTGCACGGCTGTGACCCCAGCTACTCAGGAGGCTGAGGCGGCAGGATTCCTTGGACCTGGGAGGAGAAGGTTGCAGTGAGCTGAGATCGCGCCACTGCACTCCAGCCTGGGTGACAGAATGAGACTCTGTCTCAAAAACAACAAACAAACAAACATTTTTTAAAAAAGAAGTGGCATTTTAAGAATGGGTAGGATTTGTATTTCTGGTACATGGAGAGAAAATTGCAAGCATAGAGACAGGGAAGTTCAGGAAATATTTAGTGATAAGTGAGTGGTCATATTTGCCTGAAGGATATACTGAGAAACAAAGTGGAAAAAAAAAGCAAGTGCCAAAATCATAGGATGTTTGAGGCCATTTGAGTTTAATTTTTATTCTGTGGGTTCTAGGGAGCCACTGAAGACTACTGAAGAGAAGGCTGACACATTTAGTTTTTTTTGTTTTTTTGAGACGGAGTCTCACTCTGTCACCCAGGCTGGAGTGCAGTGGCGTGATTTCAACTCACTGCAACCTCCTCCTCCCAGGTTCAAGCAAATCCCCTGCCTCAGCCTCCCGGGTCCCATGTAGCTGGGATTACAGGCACCTGCCACCGTGCCCAACTGATTTTTGTATTTTTAGTAGAGACAGGATTTCACCATGTTGGCCAGGCTGGTTTTGAACTCCTGACCTCAAGTGATCCTCCCACCTTGGCTTCCCAAAATGCTGGGATTACAGGTGTGAGCCACTGTGCCCAGTCACATTCAGTCTTTTAGAAGCTTTTTGTTTTTTTGGAGACAGAGTCTTGCTCTGTTGCTCAGGCTGGAGTGCTGTGGCACCATCTTGGCTTACTGCACCCTCTGCCCCCTGGGTTGAAGCGATCCTCCCAGGTTCAAGAGATCCTCCCACATCAGCCTCCTGAGATGCTGGGTCTCTAGGCACATGCCACCACACCCTTTTTAGAAGCTTTCTGACAGCAATTGGAGGATGTTTAGAGAATGCAAGATTAGAGTCTGGGAATATGGTAATGAAGCCATTACTGTAACCCAGGGCCTGGGCTAGGTGAAGTGGATGGGATACATATGGAGGATGTCTATGAGGAAGAAGCCACAGAATTTGGCAACTGATTAAATCTTTTCCTATCTGGTCAGGGGAAGGGGAAGCATGGGTGAAAAAAGAAAAGTTTTAAGTTTGGACATTGTAAATGGAGAAAACCCAATGTGGCTCGTTATAAAGAAGAAAAGGAAAATGTATTTGCAAAGTCAGATGATGAGCCTAACTTTGGGAAAGACAGAGATACAGTCAGGTAGGGACAATGAATCAGGGCCTCAGGTGTCATTCTTCCTTCATATCCCCTTTCTGAATGTGGCTTTCTTCTTCTCTGCGGTAGAGACTCTCTCCAAGCTTGAGGGTCACGGCCATAGTTGGTTCAGGAGGTGTGTTCTTCTAGCTGAGGAACTCAAGAAGAATGGGATCTTCTCCTGGGCCAGTCTGAAGGTTTCCAGAGAGGAATTGATGGGCTGGGGCCAAATATCCACCGATTGCACTAGTCACTGGACCTGGCAATGAGGTACTGTTTTTGGCAGACCTCATAAAAATCATGATTTATGAGTAAAGGAAGGCATTATAGTCACGGCTACATGGGAACATCTTGTGAGTTGAGGAGCCACCTGAGCTATCCCAATGGCGGGGGACAGTACAGAGGAGTTGAAATTATGATTGGAGTTCCAGGCCGTTATGTTTGGAAAGATAGTGGTATCTTTAACAGTGAGAGAAATAGATTCGAGTAAAATGCTGAAATTTATTTTAGACATCTTATTTTTAAGGTGGCATCAGACTATCCATGTGGGGTTGTGTAGGAGGCCCTAAGAAATTGGGGTCTTCAGCTCTTAGGAGAGGTTGGTTTTAGAACTGTAGATTTGGGAGTCATTAGCATATTACTTATGATGCTGCTAAATGGATAAAACTGCCCAGAGAGAAAATATTCAAATAGAAAAGAGTAGAGGGCAGAATCAAGGAAATTTATATCATTCGCATGGTGGTTCTGAAAAGGACGAAGTCACATCTGTCTATTGCCTTTGGTCAACCAGGGTTAGGATTCACAATCCAATTAATCAGTTTTGCTTCTGTTCTTATTAACTGTGCTAACCTAGCAAAACTGGGGCTGGATGAATGGCTCTACCTGGTTGAAAAACCAGGATGAGGTAGTCTAAAAATGGGTGTTCTCAATGCAACTCATCTGCATAAATTCTGATATAGATTCAGGCTATAAGTAGATTGAGAAGGAGCTATCAAATAACAATAACCAAGAGAGAAGTGGGTAAGAAAGTGTAAAACGTCATCGAGTGTTCTGCAGTTCTTTTCTTGTTTTCTTCATCAAGTCAACAAGTTCTCTCTTGAGTATCTATTATAATTATAGATAAGGCACCTAGTGAAATAAAAAAGAAACAGAAGACACAGATCTTGCAAACTGTCAAGAATAGGCGAGGCAATGGTGGGCTATGTGAGACTGTGCTGAGGCAGGGAAGAAAATGGCTTTGGCCAACCAGAATGCTGATAATATTTGGCTCACTTGCCACCATTGGTGTATGCATCAGAAGTTGCAATAAGCCAATACAAAGAAGCCAGGTGTGGTGGCATGCACCTGTAGTTCAAGCTACTTGGGAAGTTGAGAGTTGGAGACTAGCCTAGGCAACATAGTGAAACCCCATCTCCCTCTGAAAACAAGCAGGGAGAGAGAGAGGAAGAGAGAGCGAGAGAATGAACACAGGGAAGAACTGACCGTGGCAGCCTATGGGAGCATTTGCTGGTTAGTTTGTTTTAATAGGAAATTATGTATGGGACATAGTTCCAAATGAATGAATGGTTCTATAGTCTCAGAGGATGATTACCCTCCTGGCTTGAAACAACACTAAGGTTAAAAACATCAGATAATGACTGTCATTATTTTATTTTAATTAATTATTTTGGAGACAGGGTGTCGCACTGTCACCCAGGCTGGAGTGATTCTCATGCCTCAGCCTCACAGCTGGGACTGCAAGTACCCACCAGCACACCTAGCTAAGTGTTTGTATTTTAGTAGAGACAGGGTTTCACCTTGTTGCTCAGGGTGGTCTCCAACTTCTGAGCTCAGGCTGGGATTATAGGTGTGCACCACCACACCTGGCTAATTTTTTTTTTCTTTTTTCTTTTTTTTTTTTTTGAGACGGAGTCTCGCTCTGTCGCCCAGGCTGGAGTGCAGTGGTGTGATCTTAGCTCACGGCAACCTTCTCCTCCCAGGTCCAAGGAAGCTCCGCCTCCTGGGTTCATGCCATTCTCCTGCCTCAGCCTCCCGAGTAGCTGGGACTACAGGCGCCCGCCACCACACTCAGCTAATTTTTTGTGTTTTTAGTAGAGACGGGGTTTCACCGTGTTAGCCAGGATGGTCTGGATCTCCTGACCGCATGATCCACCTGTCTCGGCCTCCCAAAGTGCTGGGATTATAGGCATGAGCCACTGCGCCCGGCCTAATTTTTGTATTTTTGTATTTTCACCATGTTGGTCAGGGTGGTCTCAAACTACTGACCTCAACTGATCTGCCTACCTCGGCCTCCCAAAGTGCTAGGATTACAGGCGTGAGCCACGGTGTCTGGCCTGTCATTATTTTAAAGGAAGTAATTTCCTTGTCAGTTTGGGCAATGTATATATTTTTGTTGCTTATCTTTCCTTTTCTTTTTTCAAGGTGGATTTCTTCAGTAAATGGCAATTGATTGGTAAGAGGTGTCATCACGAGGTGGAAGGAGCACTGTGTAAGAAGGAAGTTGAGATGTTAATTCTGATCACCTTCTCTCCCCTCCCTGCCTCTGTCCCCATTGCACACGTAAGCCTGTGCATTTCACTTCGCAACCTTAAATAAGTTACTTCCTCTGCATGTTTCAGTTGCCTCAATTAATAAATAAGAATGATAATATTTCATTGGCTCAAGGACAGGAACTATACGGATAATTTCTTGAACTTCCTCCTATCTTAAAAAATAGAATTCTGTGATTATGACCATTCCTTTTTGCTGCATATGTGCAAGGGATGCCAAGCTCAGAGGATTGGTTCCTGCCCTCGAAGAGGCTACAGCTTGGTCTGAGGAAACAGGAACTTACAATTCAACACAAAAGTGCTGTAGAGAAGGCACATGAGATGTGCCCAGGGCATATAAAGTATAAATACCCACGTCAGTCCAGGGGAAATTAGGGAACTTCCTCAGGGGAAGTAACATTTGAGCTGAGCCTTGAAGGAGTTTCTATGCCAACAACGAGAATGGGGGTTTCGGGCTGGGAGAACAGCACATGTTTTAAAAAGGAGACGTGTTTTGAGAAAGAACTAAAAGTAAGTCCGTATTTCTGGGATTTAAAGAAGAAAGTATGGAGCAGTAAAAATTAGGGGCTGGACAGATGGTCAGGTATTACTCAATCTAAATGACAATCAGACACTCACTGGTTGAAGGACAGTATGCCAGATGCTGGGTTGACTGAAACTAGGAATTACTGATCCTGGAGAAAGGTCTGGGAAGGCTTCAAACTAGAGATAGAACAGGGATAAAAGTGATAGCTGGAATTTAGGAAAGACATAAGAAAGATCTATTAAAGGCAGTGGCTGTGGGGAAGAGAGGTGAGGGGAAAATATAAAGGATATTTAGGAGATAGAATCAACCTTTAGTTTATTGATGAGGCATAAAGAGAAGGGAAGAATAAAGGGATCACTTTCAGCTCTCTGGCTTGGGAAACTGGGTGCATGAGGGAAGCATTCATTCACTGAGACAGGAGGCGCAGGAACAGACACAGGTTGTGGAGAAGCATGACGTTTTGGCATTCATGTCTTTTATCTTGCTCTTGTTTTATGGATGCAATGTCATTCTTAATTTCTCTGAAGATGCTAATGTGCTTTTGCTGGTTGTCTGTTTCTTACTCTTGCCTTCTGTAGAACTGTAGTCTCCAAGTTGAGACAATTTCTGAGTTAATTCTAGACAGATCGGCTCCCTTTCTGGCTGTAGTCTCATTCCTCAGGGCTACCAGGCTGCAGCTTCCTCATCAGCTCTGATCAGCAGTCATCCCTCTTCTTCCATCTCCTGACATCTAGAACTTTGCTGTAACCTGTATTCTTCCATTAGCTTCTGTTCTGTTCTCTTTGTTTGGTTGGGTTGGGCGGGGAGAGTGTTCATACCTTTTCCTTTTCCTTTCCATTTTTTTTTTTTTTTTGATGAGGTCTATGTTGCTCAGGCTGAACTTGAACTTCTGGTCTCAAGCAATCCTCCTGCCTTGGCCTTTGGAGTAGCTAGGACTACAGGTGCACGCCACTGTGCGTGACATTCTTTTTATTTTTTTCTACTATGATTTTAATGTGTTTTTTGGGAAAAAGATAAACAAATGTGTTTAATCTGCCATCTTAAATAAGAGCCTCTGGATTTGATCTTTGATATGATATATTTAAGGTAACTATTAATGTATGGTATGCCCAGGTAGAGTTGTCTTATGGGAAATTAGCTATATGTATGGATTTGAAATTCAAGAAACAATGACAATCACAAGTAAAGATCTGCAGTTCCCAGCTTAGAAATTATGGGTGGGGGTTCACTTGCCTGGGGAGAGCATGCAGAATGCAAAGAGAATAGGAATTAAGCTTGATGCAGGGAACATCAACATGTAAGATGATTGTTTTAAGATACACTATTCCTCCAGAATTAGGGAGACACATAATAACTCAGAACATTCCCCTTATTGATAAGACCTCAAAGAGGCTCTTCAAGTTCAGGAAAATTGCATTTAATACACAGTAAAGGTGTAAAAGCAGTAGCAAGATGGCTACATGTAACAAAGTTGAACAGGGTGAGGATAGGAGTTCCTAAGATGAAAGAGATAATCTAGGGTGTCACCAGTTCCAGATGATGCTAATTATTTTGGCTCTGGGCCCATTCTTATAAGTCTGCTGAATGCTGACTCCCATGATCTGCCTTCCTATTCTTTTCTTCTGCTGAGAACGTGGCTCTGATTCAAGTACCACTGTTCAGTGAGATATGTCTTGATAGTCTCTAGAGGTTTTAAAATATACAAGACACAAGGTGACATGCTAGGGATATATGAAAGTATATAAAACAACATACCTGCCCTCAAAAAACTCAACTGCATGCCCCAACTGAGTGTCATCAACTGCCATTATTCTTATTAGCAAAAGGTTTACCATTAGCTTTTTTTTTTTTTTTTTGAGACAAGATCTGGCTGCTGCCTAGGCTGGAGTACAGTGATGCAGTTATAGCTCACTACAACCTTGAACTTCTGTGCTCACACAAGCCTCTCACTGCAGCCTCCCAAGTAGCTAGCTAAGACAACAGGCGCTCATCACCATGCCTGGCTAATTAAAAAACAATTTCTTTTAGAGAGGGGGGTTTGGCTGTGTTGCCCAGGCTGGTCATGAATTCTGGCCTCCAGCTATTCTTCTGCCTCAACCTCCCAAAGTGCTGGGATTGCAGGCATGAGCCATCTGCCTTTTAGGGAAAGTTTGGCTACCCTTCCTTCTAATAGGTAGATTTGGAAGTTCTTATTCGGGTGTCCAATGTAGCCATTTTCTGTATCTGGTGAAGCAAAGGGTGAGGATTTTCTTCCTCTATCTCAAAGGTGATAGAAGGTCATCACTCTGACCCAGTATAGCACAGTGCCTGGGCAGAGTGATTTCTTATCATCTATTCGTTTATTTAGTCTTTCTTTTAACTTTTACTACCTTAAATTATTATTAAGTAGGATTCTAAAGGCATGAGCCACTGCACAATAGCATATTTCAGAGATGGTCAATGAAATAAAAAGTTTTTTTTTTTTTTTTTTTTAAATAATAGTAAAACTTAAGCACAGTCTGCAAATAAGTGATTGGTTAAAAAAATACAACTAATCAAAGAACAATAGTCTACTCATAAATGCCTTCCTTATAAACACCAATATTCAAACACAAATAATTTCTTTTAAACCTGGAATTTTAGCTGTGGTGTTTCTAATCTCAAGTTTTTTTTAAACCCTGAGATTTAATGAAAGTCTCCAAAAGCGATGAGAAAAATTTAATTCAGTAGAGAATAAGGATGTAGGTTGTCAAAAGGGTTAGTAGAGAAAATTAATCTAGTAGGATGCTTTATTAATATTACTACAGCTAATTAAAATGACAATAGTAATGATGGGATAAGAAGAGAATGTGGTCATTTCAAATGATGACATTTTTCTGGTTTAGGTGAGTTGTCAAAATTCCTTCCTTCCTTCCTTCCTTCCTGCCTGCCTGCCTGCCTGCCTGCCTGCCTGCATTCAGTCAACACATATACCCAGCATGTGCCAGGCACTGTAGTAGGTGCTGGGATACAAATTCCTTCTTAGGAGATATTCACTGGTAGCTAAATTAAATCCCACCAAGGAAAGTTAGGGCGCAAAGTCTACAAGATGAACTTCAGTGTTGCCTTGCAGCCTTGTTTTACTTCGGTTGTCTGGTACTGCCACCTGCTGGGCGTTTTCTTTTTCTTTTCTTTCTTAAAATCTTATAGCCGTAGTTTTTAGGGGTCTGTGTGGTTTTTGGTAACAGGGATAAGTTCCTCAGTGGTGATTTCTTAGACTTTGGTGCAACGCTGGGTATTTTCCTTCTCAATGAGTTTAACTACAGGTGTGGATAGAATTTCTTTATTTTATCTTATTTTGTTTTTTTTTCGAGACGGTATCACTCTGCTGCCCAGGCTGGAGTACAATAGCATGGTCATAGCTCACTGCAGCCTAAAACTCCTGGGTTCCACTGATCTTCCTGCCTCAGTCTTCCTAGAAGCTGGGGCTACAGATGTGTACTACCTCGACTGGCTAAGTTTTTAACTTTTTGTAGAGACGGGGTCTTGCCATGTTGCCCAGGCGGGTCTTGAACTCCTGACCTCAAGTGTTCCACAGGCCTCGGCCTCACAGAGTGCTGAGATTACAGGTGTGAGCCACTGCACCTGGCCTAGAACCCAGAATTTCTTAGGAAAGAAAGGAAGGTGGAGAGGGCATTTCCATGTCTGCATGCTAAACTATCCATTTTTCTTGATGAGTACACAGTCTCTCTTCCTCTCCACCTAATTCCATGGTGGCACCAGCCCTAACTTCTCCAGAACTACAGGCTCCTCTCTCGCCGGGTGCTGACTCACCTGCCCAGTAAGCCTAGGGCAATTGCCTTACTTCTCTCTCTCCCACAGTTTTGTTACTGAGCTTCTGTTTGGAGAAAGTTTTGGCCTTCTTTGGCCTTCTTCCCGTTCTCGTGGGAGTTGGAGTTTCTTGGCAAGGCACTGGAGGTGTGTGCCCAAGTTGCTTAACATGGGCAGGCAGAAGCCAAAATCCTCGCAGCAAGCACTTCCACCCAATTTTGAACCTGTTCTCACTTCTGCATGTGGGGGCAGTGTTGTGGGTGTGGGGGGTTTACTACTTCCTCATGGGTGGTCTAGGATCAGGTACTCTGGGCTTCTTCAAAATGCTGCACAAAGTTGGGGCATTGGGGATTAAGTATGAAGTAGGTCATTTACTTTGCAGCATTAGTTCATGAAGTGAGTCAAATGCATTCTGGGATGGTTTAATCCCTAAAAAGGAGCTCAATGACACCAAGTTCAGCACTTACTCAGTGTCACGCCTCATTCTGCTCTTCTGCAAGCCTTGACTTCCCAAGAATTGCTAATGTTTTATCCAGAAAAGATTAGTTAAGTGTATATTACTTGCTCGGACACAAAATCATAGACACCACCATGTCCCATTGCTTGTCATCACATGAAAAATTATTCTGGATTTAAGTTGATAAGAATAACTCTTGGAACATTGAATACACATTTTAAAAATGTAATGCTTCATTTTATGCTTTTTACCCTCACTCAAATCATGTAATGGAAAATGTACTAAAGTAGGCACACATATTTCTTCATATCTAGTATGCCCCCTCCCCCAAAACTCTCCTCTTCAGAAACCCCAGCTTATCCTTCCTGGCTCTGAAACTTCAAGGGCATATCCTGAGCTCAGGGATTGTGCACTGAACCAAGAGAAAGAAGGGTGGAATGGCACAGTATTAAACAAATTAATTGCTGAATTTCTTCTGTGACCTTCTATTTCTTGATTCATTTTCTTTCTTCCTTTAGCTTGACAAAGCATGCCATCAACTCCTCAGCTCTCTTTCCATTCCCAGGCTCTAATTTGTGTTCTCCTTTCCTCTCTTTCCTAGCTAGAATTAGTAACAGTTATGATCCGCCTTTCACACAGCCTGGAACCTTCCATACCTACACTGCTCTTGGATGTAGCCCAGGGTGATTAGCCTTGTTTTTTTCCTTTATCCCATTTTTTAAAGGATGAAGTGATTTTCATGAAAAAGGTTAGTGTGGAAATTGGTATAGACCCCAGATACTCCCCACATGTGCTCCATCCAGTAGATTAATGCTTCTCACAATGAAGTTATGTCTCGTGTGGTCTTGAGGATAAAAGAAGATCCTGAGAAAGGGGAATGGGGAAGCCTAGAGGTAGGGGATAATAAGAAATTAGGGGAAAAGCTGGGCGCGGTGGCTCACGCCTGTAATCCCAGCACTTTTGGAGCCAGAGGCAGGCAGATTACTTGAGGTCAGGAGTTTCAGACCAGCCTGGCCAACATGGTGAAACTCAGTTTCTACTAAAAATACAAAAAGTAGCCGGGTGTGGTAGCATGCGCCTGTAGTCCCAGCTACTCAGGAGGCTGAGGTGGGAGAATCGCTTGAACCTGGGAGGTGGAGGTTGCAGTGAGCTGAGATCAGCCACTGCACACTCCAGTCTGGGCAACAGAGTGAGACTCTTTCTAAAAAAAAAAAAAGAAAGAAAGAAAAAGAAATTAGGGTAAAGACAAGAAGACAAGAAGATCTGGGCATGTGAACGTGGATGGTATGCGGAATGGGAAGAGATGTGGGGCATGGGTTCACGGTGGGGACAGAACAGAATGAAAGAATAGAGAAATTTGCAGGTTAACAGGCATTAGTTGAGAAAAGGGGATCAACTCCCACAACCGCAACTGAAAGTGATCCTTGAAAATTAAGACTCAAAACCTAGCAGGATCAAATCTTAATTCTTGAGTTTATCCCAAAGTGTGGCTTATTTTAAGAAGCCCCCCTTTTCTTCTCATTTTACTCAATTTCCTCACTTGAATCAGAAGTGCAGAGTTAAGAGATGATAGACAAGAGAGAAGTGAAAGTCTGATTGTTCAAAATGAAATTCATTTTTATTTGTTTATTTTTTAGAGACAGGGTCTCGCTCTGTCGCCGAGTCTGGAGTGCAGTGGTTCAATCATGGCTCACTGCAACCTCAACTTCCTGGCTCAAGTCATCCTACTCAGCCTCCTGAGTAGCTGGGACTACAGATGTGCACCACCATGCTTACCTAATTTTTAATTTTTTGTAGAGACAAGGGTCTTTCTATGTTGCCCAGGCTGGTCCCAAACTCCTGGTCTCAAGCAATCCTCCTACCTCAGCCTCCCAAAGTGTTGGAATTACAGATGTGAGCCCTGCACTTAGCCAATGTTCATTTTTCAGTAAAAGTTTCAGAGAGTATCATTTGAAACTTACTGCTAAGCTTAGGGGATTTTTTTTCCTCCTTATATCCATTTTTTTCTTTTCAAATTTTTATTTTATTGTTTAAAAAATATTACATGACTAGATCATGCCCCTTTTTCAAGCAAAACAGTCTTGGAGCATACAAACAAAAAATTAGTCATTGCTCCACCTCCTTCCAATACCACATACCAAAGAACTGGTGTTAACAGTCTCAGCCCTCATCATCACTGTTTGACTGCCCAGGTGGACTCAGGGGTCCTCTGTGAGGGTTACAGTTGCTCGGGTTGTCAGGAAAGGCAGGCAATAGTTCTTTTTGCTCTAGAATACCTCACATGCATGCATCTGAGCTTATTATGCCTCTCTGCAAAGGGTTGGCCTTGGGGGAGGAAGTGATAACACTGGGCCCCACTAGCGATGGAACCCTTAGCACATCCTTCATTAATCCCCACCTTCCTGCCTGCTGGTCAAGCTTTGATCTTCTTCTGAGCAGGACATGGCTTTTAGGACATCACACATTTCTTTCGTGGTTGTAGTATAAATATTATGTACTTGGCCCTCTGGGAATTGGCTTTGGATATTTAAAGTCCGACTTTGGGGATTTAAATAACATGTTTCTCTAAGTCCCTGGCTCTAATTATTGAAAGCAATGACTTTTAAGACCTTTTCCTCTGCTATGGACTTTACAGAATTATTCTCAAGAACTTCAAGTTAAAGATTTAATTGTTCTTTCTGTATCATCTTTGTATCTGTATTTCTAAAACCCTAATGCTCCTTGAATGGTGGGGAAAGAAAGGACAAGTAAGAGGAAATAAGAAAAACCACATAGTTGAATATCAAAATATTAACCCACTATAGGAACAAAAATATTCACTGAACAATGAATTATGTGAGATGATAAAGAAACTTTTATTAACAAGAATTTCACTGGTAGGAGGGACTTGACTAGATGAAAATCTTTTAATCACCTTGAAGTAAAAACTGAAATACTAGGGGCATGTTACAACAAATTTGGTCTCCGAACAACTGCACTAAAGACAAAGGGAGGAATTTGTCCTGCAAAGGAGGATGGAGGTTAATGAGTAGAGGATATTGAGGGAGAGAGAAGGCAAGAAAGATGGTGAGATGATGTGCACTGTGAAATGGAAATGTTTTCTATGACAAAGAAAAGTAAATTTCACTGTGAAAGAAAGGTAGGATTTGGAATTTAGTAGGCAACCTAAGTAGTTAGGAGCTGATATAGTTTGGATGTTTGTCTCCGCCCAAATCTCCCATTGAATTGTAATCCCTAATGTTGGAAGTGGGCCTGGTGGGAAGTGATAGGATCATGGAGGTGGATTTCTCATGAATGGTTTAGCACCATCCCTCTTAGTACTGCCCTCACAATAGTGAGTGAGTGAGTTCTCATGAGATCGGATCATTTAAAGTGTGCAGCACCTCCTGTCTCGCTCTCTTTTGCTCCTGCTTCCGCCATGTGAGACTCCTACTCCCTTTTCCCTTCCACCATGACTGGAAGCTTCCTGAGGCCTCCCCAGAAGCAGAAGCTGCTATGCTTCCTGTACAGTCTGCAAAACCATGAGCCAATTAAACTTCTTTTTTTTATAAGTTGCCCTGTCTCAGGTATTTCTTTATAGTAATGTGTGAGAACAGACTAACACAGGGACATACAGGAGAAAATAAAACTAAGCAACATGGCATTAGTTTGGACATAATTACCTGTCAGGCTGTTATATTAGCTTGAATGATCCTCACAACACTAAGAATTTAAGTACTATCATTATTATCCCCATTTTAAAATGGAGAAACAAAGTCAAAGAGAAGTTAAGTAACTTAACCAAGTATCAGGGGAAACTCCTCCCGCATAGAGAATGGTGAAGAGTAACAAGAAGGCCAAGGAGATGACTAAGCCAGCAACCAGGTTGACTTGCCACCACTTTGGAGGTATGAAAATAGACAGACTCCATGGATCACAACAAGACAGCACAGCACACAGTGGGAACATCAGCATGGTAATTCTGGTTCTCCTGTCCCGAAGTCCCATCGGGTGGTAATGGGCAACTACTCATGCAGTGAGTTGTGCCACGTGTGGGGAACCTAGGGTTAAAGGCTCAGCACCTGTTACAGCAAGCAGCCAAGGGGCTAGTCCCTTGCCCAAGAATGAGCTGTAAGGTACTCATGATGTGGGTGTCATGGCCAACTTAATTGTTACATGACTAGCTACAGAAACCTCTTTTTGAGACATCCTTAGAGATTCTCTGCCTTTTCTCATAAGGCAACTTCCATACAGACAGTAAACAGGAATACACTCTAAGGACCACCCTTCACTCTTTGCCTGTATTTCATCTCATATTCTTCTACAACACTTTGGCAAAAACACGTTAAAAATATAATAAATCCTGAGCTGCATAGTTTATAAGTCCCCTTTATATACATTATAACATTTAACTTTTCTTTACAAGAGTGGTTTTTATTTGGAGTTTGGGGGTAATTTTACCCCCCACTCCCTGGGGACATTTGGCAATGTCTGGAGACATCTTTGGTTGTCACACTAGAAGTTGGGGGAGTGGTACTGGCATCTAGTGGGTAGAGATCAGAGATGCTGTGATGCACAGGGTGGCCCCTACATAACAAAGAATTTTACAGCTCCAGATGGCAAGAGTGCTGATAATGAGATTGAGAAATCATGCTTGACAGTTTCCTCATATTATATAAGGAAAACTTCATGAAAACAGGCCCAGAATGGAAGGGAATCAACTAATGATGGAACAAAAGATCTATCTAGCTATTCCAGTAGCAGTAGAGCATCAGTAAGCATTTCAATACTTTGTAGATTATAAGAGAATGTAAGAAATCGGCCGGGCGTGGTGGCTCAAGCCTGTAACCCCAGCACTTTGGGAGGCCGAGACGGGCGGATCACGAGGTCAGGAGATTGAGACCATCCTGGCTAGCACGGTGAAACCCCGTCTCTACTAAAAAAATACAAAAAAAAAAAAAAAAACAAAAAAACCAAAAAAAACTAGCCCGGCGAGGTGGCGGGCGCCTGTAGTTCTAGCTACTTGGGAGGCTGAGGCAGGAGAATGGCGGGAACCCGGGAGGCGGAGCTTGCAGTGAGCTGAGATCCGGCCACTGCACAGAGCGAGACACCGTCTCAAAAAATTAAAAAAAAAAAAAGAGAATGTAAGAATGAAGAGGATTTCATCTTTATGGCTGGAACAGTTGTTAGTTGATGTATTATTTGTATAGTTGAAGAGAACCAAGCACATAAAATCTTGTGAGAGGTAGAGTTGATCAAAAGCAGACCTGCTCCCAGAAGTCATGACTCCAGGCTGTTGACGTTCACACCTAAGTAGAAAGGGTGGCATGAGAAGAAGACAGGGACCTTATAGGTGGAGAGAAGCTGGCAGGTAGAGGATGTTTGCCCAGTTCACATTTGGCTCAAGTAATGGGGAGAAAAGTATGTTTTTCAAAGTGCTCTGTGGTCTTTTCCATCATGGCAAAGTAGTAGAGGCTTAGGGTTTTGTCCATAAGAGTAATTTAAAATTACTTCAAATTTCTGCAACTCTATAATATGAATACATTTACAAGTAGATACAGAAATAAAATTGCGCGTGACCCTTCATCAAGGATTCTTTTTATTATAATTTATAATTTTATCCACATGGCCAATAATAGAATATAGGATTCCAGTATAATTCGTGAAAAGAGTGGTAAGGAAGAACTAATAGAGCAGCACATTTTAATGTATAAAATTAATCAAATTCTCTAAATTGCTTGGTGCTCTGTATTCAGTTTTAGTGGTGATATTTAGTATCATTTCTTTCTTGGCTAGAATGAGAACAAATTCTCACTGTTCTCACAAAGACATTCTGAAGTTTCTTGAAAACTGTAGAATCTGACATTGTGCTTGTGAAAGAGAGAGAAATCTCTAATTCAGGACCAGGTTACACAGTGTGAAAGAGAGATTATGGCAAAAGAATTGGTGTCACCAGGCACCTCTGTGCATGTATAATTTTGATTAAAATAACAGATGGATCATATAAGCACAGAGATGGAAATTCTAAGAAAGAATTTAAAAAATACTAGAGCTCAAAAACACTGTAACTGAAATGAAGAATGCCTTCAATAGGCTCATCAGAGACTGCACATGGCTGAAGAAAGACTCTTAGAACTTGAAGATATGTCAGTAGAAACTTCCAAGACTGAAAACCAAAAAGAAAAAACCTTGAAAAGAACCCAGAATAGAATATCTAATAACTGTGGGATAACTACAAAATGTGTAACATATCAGGATAAGAGAGAAAATAACAGAAGAAACATTTGAAGCAATAATGACTGAGAATTTTCCCAAACACTTGTCAGACACCAAACTGCAGACCCAGGAAGCTCAGAGAACATAAAGCAGGAAAAAAGCCAAAAAAAAAAAAAAAAAAAAAAAAGACACTTGGGGTATATCATTTTCAAGCTTCAGAAAACTGAAGATAAAGAAAAAATCCTGAAAGAAGACAGAGGAAAGAAACACCTTACCTATAGAGGAGGAAAGTTAAAAATTACAGCTGACTTCTCCATGGAAACCAGGTAAATAAGAAGACAGTGGAATCAAATACTAAACATGGTGAGAGGAAGAAAAACCTACCAACTTAAAATTCTATGCCCTGTAAAATTATCCTTCAAAAATGAAGGAGAAATAAAGGCTTTCTCATACAAACAAAAAAATGAGGAAAATTGTTGCTGGTAGGCCTGCCTTGAAAGAAACGTTAAAAGAAGTTCTTTAGCAAGAAAGAGAATAATCGAGGTCAGAAACCTGGATCTACACAAAGAAAGGAAATGCACCAGAGAATGAGTAAATTAAGGCAAAATAAAATCTTTTATTTTTCTTAGACTTAATTGATCTAACGGATAATCGTTTGTTCAAAATAATAATAGCAATAATGTTTTGGATTATATGTGCTTATGTAAAATAAATAATAGGCCAGGCACAGTGGCTCACACCTGTAATCCCAGCACTTTGGGAAGCCAAAGCAGGAGGGTCACCTGAGCCCAGGAGTTTGAGACTAGCTTGCGAAACACAGCAAAATGTCATCTCTAATAAAAAAATAAAAAATAAATTAGCCTGGCATGGTGATGTGCCCCTGTAGTCTCAGCTACTCTGGAGGCTGAGGCAGGAGGATAGCTTGAACCCAGGAGATCAAGGCTGCAGTGAGCTGTGACTGCACTCCAGCCTGGGTGACAGAATGAGACCCTATCTCAATTAAAAAAAAATAAATGATGCCTGTTTTTCAAAAAATGAGTTATAGCCAGATGCCAAAAGTGTATTTTCTCAATTTCTTGCAATATATACCCTAATGAAGAGAAAATATGAAAACTTGCATCAATATTAATATTAAGAATGATACTCAAGATATTGCCAGAATCTGAAACAAATGTTCACTCTTTACAATTACTGTGGAGTTTGCAGTAGATTGTTCTTGGGACAGGTGCTGGTCTTCAGATTCTCTCTTTTCTGGGCCCTTACCCCTTTCATACAGGCAATCTGGTCGCCATAGTTCGAGGTTGTATTATGTGACTCTGTTTCCCTGGCCATGATTAATATTGATCCAGGGTGGCCATTTGTCTCTTATCATTATTCATGGCCTTTTTAGCCCCACAGATATTTTTACTTTAATAGTATACAATTGTATAATAGACAAATATTTCCATATTTTTCTTAGTTGCCATATCAGAAAACCCTTCCCCAGAAAGGATATATGGTTTTATATACATATTCATCTATAGTTCTTCCAGTATTTGTAAATGTGTTATTTATTATTTAATCCTTAACCCATCTCTATAATGTTGGTTTATTGGTTTGAGACAGCATTTGCTGAATCAGATGAAGAACATAAGCTTTTTTTTTTTTTCTTTTTTTTGGTGGAAAGTGTTTATCAGGAAACACTAAAAAAAAAAAAAAAAATTATAAAACCAACCTTCACTGAACCCTCAGTTGGGTAAATAAAAAAGTAATTACACCTATAAAAGCAACTTTGGGGATATTTGAATATGAAGTAGTTATCCCACTTTTGTAGATTATTGTTTATGTTTCTTAGGTGTGGTAATAGTACTGTAGTTTTGATGGATAAGCCCTTGTTCTTAGGACATGCATGCTAAAATACTTGGAGGTAAAGTGTCACTATGTCTGAAACTTAATTCCAAATGATTCAGCAAACAGAAAATGCAGATATCCAACTCACAGCAGATATCCAAAGTATATAAAGCAAAAACAGTCAAATTGAGAAAAGATACAGAAAATTGAATAACTGTAGTCAGAGATTTTAATGCGCCAATTTCAATAATGGGTAGCACAACCAGATAGAAGATTAACAAGGGAATAGAAAACTTGAGTAATACTATTTGTGTAGTGTTGTATAGTTTGTGAAAACTGGACCTAACTGACACCTGTAGAACACTTTACTCAACAACACAATACACATCCTTCTCAAGCACATCTGGATCATTCTCTAGCACAAAACATACACTAGGCCATAAAACAAGCCAAAATACATTTAAAAGGCTTAACATCCTTTGAAGTATAGTCTCTGGCCACAATATAATAAAATTAGAAATCGATAACAGAAGGAAATTTGGAAAATTCACAGATATGTGGAAATTAAACAACATACTCCTAAATCATGAGTGAGTCAAATGAATCTCAAGGAAAACTAGAAAATACTTTGAGATGAATGAACACAAAAATGCAACATGCCAAAATTTATGGAATGCAGCAAAGCAATCAAACTCTTCCAAAAAGTAGAAGAGAAAGAAGTGCTTCTTAATTATTCTGTGAAGCCAGCATTACCTTCATATCAAAACCAGAGAAAAACTTAAAAAAAAACTACAGACCAATATTCCTTATGTATACACATGTAAATGTTTTCAACAAAATGACAGCAAACTGAATCTAGCAACATATAAAAAGGATTATACTTTATGACCAAGTGATATTTACCTGAGCCATGCAAGGTTGGTTCAACATATGAACATCAATAGATACAATATATCACATTGATACAGTAAGTACCAAAAAACATATGATCCTCTTAACAGATGTCAAAAAAGCATTGGACCAAATTCAGCACCCTCTCATGATTAAAAATACTCCATAGACTAAGAAAAGATGGGGACATCTATAATTTAGTAAAGGGCATCTACAAAAAACTCATAGCTAACAACATATTTACTGGTGAAACATTGAAATAGTTATCCTTAAGATCAGGAACAAGACAAGGATATCTGCTCTTGCCACTTTTATTCAATATTGTACTGGAGGTTCTAGTTAGAGAAATTAAGCAACAAAAAGGAGAAAAAGGCATCCAGATTAGAAAGAAAGAAGTGAAAATATCTCTATTCACAGTGACATAATCTTATATACAGAAAATCCTAAGGTATCCTCTCCCACCCCTGCCACACACAGAAGCAAACTATTAAACTAGTAAATGAATTCAGCAAGGATGTAGATATAAGATCAATATATAAAAAAGGTTTATTTCTATACACTAGCAATATCTAAAAATAAAAATAAGAAAATAATCACTTGTAGTAACACCAAGTAGAAAACCTAACTAGGAAGAAATTTAACAAAGGTAGTATAAATTTTGGACAATGAAAAATGACAAAACATCATTGAAAGAAATTAAAGATCTAAATAAATGAAGACATCTTGTGCGCATGGATTGGAAGGCTTAGTATTGTTAAGATGTCAACATTCCACAGATATACAGTTTCAAAATAGTCTCTATAAAAATTCCAGCAGCCTTTTTTGCAGAAATTGGCAAGCTGATCTTAAAATTCATATGGAAATTCAAGAGACCCAGAATAGCTAAAACAATCTTGAAGAGGGGGAATAAATTTGGAGGACTCATACACACTAATTTCAAAACTTACTACAGGGCAACAGTAATCAAGATAGTATGTTGCTAGTATAAGGATAGACATATAGACCAGAAGTGATAATCTAGAAATAGACTCTTACATATTTGATCAATTGACTTTTCACAAGAGTGTCCAAATAATTCAATAGGGAAAGAATAGCATTTTCAATAAATGGTGCTGGGACAACTGGATATTCACCTGCAAAAGTGCAAAGTTGGACTCTTCACAGCGTATACAAAAATTAACTAAAAAAACATTGACTTATGCAAAGAATTCATGACTAGTACATCAGAAATGCAAGCAACAAAACCAAAAATAGACAAATGTGACTTAATTGAACTAAAAAGCTTCTGCATAGCAAAAGAAATAATCGGCCGGGGCAGTGGCTCACACCTATAATCCCCGCACTTTGGGAGGCCGAGGTGGGCGGATCACTTGAGGTCAGGAGTTCGAGACCAGCCTGGACAACGTGGCAGAACCCCATCTCTACTACTAAAAATGCAAAAATTAGCTTCGCATGGTGGCGGGAGCCTGTAATTCCAGCTTGGGAGGCTGAGACATGAGAATCACTTGAGCCTGGGAGGTGGAGGTCTCAGTGAGCTAAGATCACACCATTGCACTCCAGCCTGGGTGACAAAGACTCTGTCTGAGAAAAAAAAAAAAAAAAAAAAAAAAATCAACAGAATGAACAGACAAGCTGCAGAATGTGAAAAAATATTTGCAAACCACACATCTGACAAGGGACTAAAATCCAGAATCTACTAGGAACTGAAACAACTCAATAACAACAACAACAAAACCTTCCACAAATAACCTCATTACAAAGTGGACCAAGGGGGCAAGTATAACCATGGCAACCCTGAGCTGGTTGTGAGAAGCTCCAGGCCCCATGCTGGTGTGTGAAATATCAAATTTCAAGCACAAGTCACAGATCCAGGATCTGCTTGAGATACACTATCACAATTACAGGAAGAAAAAATGCTGGCAACAGTGTCCCCAGATGCTGCTGAGCTTGTAGGACTTAACAGGACTGTTCACCAGGCCACCGAGAGGCCCAAACCCTATCCCTGTCCTGAGGGAGAGGTCCTGCAGCGGACCCTGGGCCTGCACTGGGACGATCATGTCTCCTCAGACCCCACTTCCCAGCAGCAGTGTGCGACCTCTGCTGACTCTGAACCAGGTCCTGCATTTAAATGACAATTTGAACTTGGATCCGTATTACACTTCAGAGACAGGGAAGTATCACAGTTGCATATACTCATGATTCCTTTCCTTCTCCAAACCCAATTTCATGAAAATAGAATGTGAAATTTAAAAAAAAAGTGGGCAAAGGGCATGAACAGACGTTTTTCAAAAGAAGACATACAAATAACCAACAAGCACATGAAAAAAAAATGCTCATCACTAATCATCAGAGAAATGCAAATTGAAATCACAATGAAATATCTCACACCAGTCAGAATGGCTATGATGAAAAAGTAAAAAAATAACAGATGTTGGCAAGGATGCAGAGGAAAGGGAAGCCTTAGGCACTGTTGGTGGGAATGTAAATGAGTTCAGCCTCTATGGAAAATAGTATGGATATTTCTCAAAGAATTAAAATTAGAACTACCATTTGATCCAGCAAGCACACTACTGGGTATCTACCCAAAGGAAAAGAAATCATTTTATCAAAAAGACACCTTTCATTTGTATGTTTGTCACAGCACTATTCACAAGAGCAAAGACACAAAATCCACCTAAGTGTCCATCAATGGATGATTGAATGAAGAAATGCTTCCACATAGTATACTAGATGTGGTATACTATTCAGTGGTATACTAAATAGTGGAATACTATTCAGCCTTAAAAACAATGAACTCGACTGGGTGCGGTAGCTCACGCCTGTAATCCCAGCACTTTGGGAGGCCGAGGTGGGCAGATCACGAGGTCAGGAGATCGAGACCTTCCTGGCTAACACGGTGAAACCCCGTCTATACTAAAAATACAAAAAAAAATAGCCAGGCATGGTGGCGGGTGCCTGTAGTCCCAGCTACTCGGGAGACTGAGGCAGGAGAATGGTGTGAACCTGGGTGGTGGAGCTTGCAGTGAGCCAAGATCACACCACTGCACTCCAGCCTGGGCGACAGAGTAAGACTGTCTCAAAAAAAAAAAAAAAAAAAAAAAAAAGAACTCATGACTTTTGCAGCAACATGCACAGAACTAGAAGTCTATCTTAGGTGAAGTAACTCAGAAACAGAAAGTCAAGTACTGCATGTTTTCACTTATAAGTGGGAGCTAAAAAATGTGTATATATGGACATAGAGTGTGGAATAATAGATACTGGAGACTCAGAAGGGTGAGGAGGAAGGGAGGTTAAGAGATGAGAAATGACTTAATGGATATAATGTACATCATTCCGGCAATGGTTACAGTAAAAGCCCAGACTTTGCCACCATGCAGTATGTCCATATAACACAACTGCACTTGTACCTCCTACGTTTAGATTTTAAAAGTCAACTCAAAATGAAATGTAAACATAAATATAAAAATTAAAACTAGGTTGGGCGCGGTGGCTCACACCTGTAATCCCAGCACTTTGGGAGACCAAGGCAGGCGAATCATGAGGTCAGGAGTTCGATACCAGCCTGGCCAATGTGGTGAAATCCTGTCTCTACTAAAAATACAAAAATTAGCGGCATTGTGGCACGTACCTGTAGTCCCAGCTACTCGGGAGGCTGAGGCAGAAGAATTGCTTGAACCCAGGAGGCGGAGGTTGCAGTGAGCCGAGATTGCACCATTGCACTCCAGCAGCCTGGGCGACAGAGCACGACTCTGTTAAAAAAAAAAAAAATTCAAAACTATAAAACTCTTGGGAGAGAGTGTTGTAGTAAATATTCCTGAACAGTGGTTAGGCAAAGTCTTCTAAGCTATAACACCAAATAAAAAAGTGGCCCAAAAAAGTAATAATAATAAATTAGATTTCCTTAAAAAGAAAATTTTTTCTGCTTCAGAAGACACTATCAAGAAAATGAAAAGACAACCCACAGTATAAGAGAAAGTATTTGCAAATCATATAACCAATAAGGGACTTGTATCCAGAATATAAAAAACCTCAAAACTAAATAATATAAGATAACCCAAGTAAAAATGGGCCAAGTATTTGAATAAACATTTCTTCAAAGAAGATACATATATATAAATGATCAATAAGTACATAAAAAAGCTTGGCATCATTAGTCATTAAGGAAATGAAAATAAAAAATAAAAAACACATGATACTACTTCACACCCACTGTGATGACTGTATAATAAAAAAGATGGCCAATAACAATTGTGGGAGAGAATGCAAAGAAATTGGAACCCTTATACATTGCTGATTGAAATGGAAAAATGCAGCCACTTTGGAAAACTCTTTGACTCTTCCTCAAAACATTACAAATAGAGTTACATGTGACCTAGCAATGTCAATGTTGGATATATATCCAAGAGAATTGAAAACATGTGTTCCCACAAAAACTTGTACATGAATGTTCATAGCAGCATTATTCATAATAGCCCAAAAGTGGAAACAACCAAAATTTCCATCTACTAGCGAATGAATAAACAAAAGGTGGTATATGCATACAGTGGATTTCCCCTTTCACTCAAAAGATATTTCAGGATATTATTAAACTTAAATTTTAAAATTAATTTCCTTTGCATTATGCTAAGAGACTAAGGCCTGTTGAATTTGTGATTTCTTAAAATTATTTTTTGACAAACTATTAAATTATAATAAATATTTCAGGCACATTATATTTATTAAAAGAGGGCAGGTGGTTTTGAAGTATACATAATTTTATAAGTATTTATTAAATAAAATATGTTACATCAACCATCCCCAACCTTTTTGGCACCACGGACAGGTTTCATAAAAGGCAATTTTTCCATGGATGGGGGTTAGGGGATGGTTTCAGGATGAAACTGTTCTACCTCAGATCATCAGGCATTAGATTCTCATAAGGAATTCACAGCCTAGATCCCTTGCATGCGCAGTTCACATGGTTTGCTCCTATGAGAATCTAATGCCGCTGCTGATCTGACAGGAGGCGGAGCTCAGGTGGTAATGCTCACTCACCACCCCCGCCACCTCCTGCTGTGTGGCCCAGTTCCTAACAGACCATGAACAGGTACTGGTCTGTGGCCTGGGGATTGGGGACCCCCGAATTATGTTACTGATTTATGTATTACTTATTTTGCCTTCCAAAGAGTAAACTGTGTTAAAACTTCCCACTACAATTAGGTTCTGTAATTTTCTTCTTGTCTTTCTGTTGTGTTTTGCTCTCTCTATATTTATCTAGTGTTTATGAATAAAATTACACAACTCAGACTACAGCACAGCTTTATCAATAAAGTGGAGATTTTTGCCCTACTTTTTGTTTTCTACCTTAAGTTACACTTTGTCAGATATTAATTCCTGCTTTCTTTTTATTTTAATTTCTTGGTATATCTTTGCTTATCTTTTTGCTTTCAATGTTTTTGCTTATTTTGGTTTGAGTATGTTTTACAACCTACATAGACTGTGTGTGTATATGGTTGTGAGTGCAAGGTGTGTATTTAACCAGCTTGAGAACCACTGTCTTTTAATAGCGAAGTTTAAGAAGTTCAACTCATTTTCATTATTATTATTGTTATGCATTTCACTGTAATATATTATATGTAATACGTATTTTTATATTTCATTGTGTCTGGGTATGGTGGCTCACGCCTGAAGCCCTAGCACTTTGGGAGGCTGAGGCGGGGAGGATTACTTGAGCCCAGGATTTCGAGATCAGCTTTGGCAGCATGAGATTTCCGTCTCTACAAAAAGTTTAAAAATTAACCAGGTGTTGTGGCTTACGCCTGTAGTCCCGACTACATGGGAGGCTGAAGTGGGAGGATAGCTTGATCCCAGGAGGTCAAGGTTGCAGTGAGCTGTGTTCATGCCACTGCTCTCCAGCCTAGGCAACAGAGTAAGACCCTGTCTCAAAAAAACTAATCAAACCAAACCAAACAAAACTTCACTGTTGTTTTTCTGTTTTGTAATCGCTAGACTATGTTTTGTTTTATTGATGTCTTCTTCAATAATGTTCAAAATTATCAGCTACATTCTCAGTTTTTCAATTGAATAAATCAGAAAAAATGCATATATATAATAGGAGAAACATAAAAACCTTTTGCACATTGAATAATATCTTAAATTAAAGGACAAAAAGACTGACAAAATATTTGCAACAAACATGATATATATTCACAATACAATCCACAATATAAAAGAAGTCATGAACATCCATAAGAAAAAAATGGGTATAGCGGTCAAAACTGTATTTGGCTACAAGAACCATCAAAACAAACATAGTGGCTTAACAGATGAAAGGAAGGACTGTTTCACTTGGGTAACAAGAAGTCCCATGGGAATCAATCCAAAGCTGATACATTGACTCCAAATATCACCAGTGTCCCAGGCTCTGTAAATCTTTAGGTTCATGCATTCTTAGTATGTAGTTTTTATCTTTTTGGTTTCAAAATGACTGTTGCATCTCCTGGCAGCTCAAGTGGAAAGAAGATGGAAATTGGAGAGGAATGCACCAGAAGACTTATTTCTCGTATCAATAAGGGGGTGGGGGTGGAACATTAAAATTTAGAGTTCACTGTCTCTATGGTGGAGTCAAGTAAGGGAGAAACATGTTGCAAATGGAGATTGATTTGGCCAAAGTACAGTGCCTTCTACATAGAGAACCGAAATAGAAAATTCACAAAATAAGACATTAAAAAATAAAAAATAAAAAATCATACCAAAATAACAAACCACCAAATAGTAATCAAAGCAATTTATGAAAAACTCTTTGGCAGGATTAGACAAGTTCTTACCTCTTTGGCTTGTCCATTTTAAGTCCAGGACCCAATCCTCAGAAAATAATTTAAAACACAGACAAAATGTACCTTCTAGACTATTTATCACAGTGTTTTGTTGTTGTTTGTTTTAACTTTATTATGTAACCTATACATTTGTTTATACCAGGCAGCTTCTCTTAGGTTGCAAGGAACAGATACATCTTGAGGTTGCCTCAGTTTATGATTTATGTTGTAAGAACATATGAAAGCAGGAACAGAATAAAATAGTGTCATCAGTCACAAGCCGAGGAATGGGACACACAGGTCTCCCTGAGCCCAGCTATTCTGAGAAGAAGCAGCTCTATCAGTCCATTATCTTGTTCTTTAAGAGTGGACATTTGTGGCTCTTGACACAGTGGTCTGCCATTATGACTCAGCGTCTCTTTGCTTCTGTTTCCTCTACTTCCACTTCTCTTTCCACAAAGTTTCTAGCTCAGAGTTGCTAGATCAATTACTAGACACTGGTCTCAGCTCACTGTCACTGAGCCTGCTGATATGTCTCTGATCCTTAGGCACTCTGATTCAGGGGCTTTGGGAAGCCAACATTATATTGAGATTGAAATTAAATGTGGACCACACAGAACTGCTCACAAAAGTGTTTACTCCTTAAGTTTTTGTTTTGTTTTGTTTTTAGACAGGGTCTCATTCTGTCGCCCAGGCGAGAGTTCAGTGGCATGATCATAGCTCATTGCAGCCTCAAACTCCTGGGCTCCAGCTATCCTCTCGCCTCAATCTCCTGAGTAGTTGGGAGTACAAGTGTGCAACACTATGCCTGGCTAATTTTGTAAAATTGTGTAGAGACGGGGTTTTGCTATGTTGCCCAGGCTAGTCTCAAGCTCCTGGCCTCAAGCAATCCTCCCACCTCACGCTCCCAAAGTGCTGGCTGGGATTACAAGCACCAGGCACCACAGCCTCCATACTCCTTAAGTATTATGCTCTTGAAATTAATATTTTAGGTTAAATCTACTAGAATGATGCATGAATTTTATAATTTTATTTCAATTCTTAAACAAGGTATGCTAACTATAGAGCACTTGGGAAATACAAAAAAATATACAAAACAGTAAAATCGCCCACAGTCTCACAGTTCGAAGGTAACCATTATTAATATTTTGGTGTTTTTCCTGGGGCCCTGTTATCTGTGATAATTTTTTTCTTTTTCTCTCTAATTTGAAGAAGAAAAAATCTTGTTATTTGTATCATCAAAAGTTAGAGAGTATATGTGATCAGAAATAAAAATGAACTAATTACACAACATATTTTGGGTGATGTACAGCATGTGAGACCTAATATGAACAAAGATGGGATACCAAATGCTGTTAATGTCTTTCTATTTAAAATAAAATTTCAGGCTGGGCGTGGTGGCTCATGCCTGTAATCTGAGCACGCTGGGAGGCCGAGGCAGGCAGATCACTTGAGGTCAGGAGTAGGAGACCAGCCTGGCCAATGTGGCGAAACTCCGTCTCTACTAATAAAGCACAAAAATTAGCTGGGTGTGGTGGCACGCGCCTGTAATCCCAGCTACTTGGGAGGTTGAGGCAGGAGAATCGCTTCAACTCAGGAGGCAGAGGTTGCAGTGAGCCCAGGTCGTGCCACTGCACTCCAGCCTGGGCAATAGCGAGAGTTGGTCTCATAAAATAAAATAAAATAAAATAAAATAAAATAAAATAAAAACCTCAGAAATTCAGTTCCATTCATTTGCAATTGTTTCTACATAAGCTGATCTGAAACTTACCCTTAATTATGTGTGAAACAATTTGCCAGGTGAATTCATAGCATAAACAAAATGACTAGGGGCATGTTTGACTTATGTGAGGGCTTTTAAGGATTTTAAAACACTTTAACAGCACCCCTGTTTCTATATTCATTAATTATTAGTTTTCAGACAAGATCCAGCACATTCAGGGTGGTATGGCCATAGACAGTAACTAGTTTCCAATGAGTCTCATCCATTCATTAAAGTTTGTCATCCCATAGCGCAATGAAAAGAGAAGAAAATAGGTTTACATTCTGAGACATGCTTCATCATCTAAAACCAAAACATGCAATCTAGTGTTTACTTTTCTTAATGGCCCAAATAGTGTCTATAGTTACTAAGTAAACTATTTTCTTAGTGAAAACAAACCAATGGGCCGGGCGCGGTGGCTCACGCCTGTAATCCCAGCACTTTGGGAGGCCGAGGCGGGTGGATCACAAGGTCAGGAGATGGAGACCATCCTGGCTAACACGGTGAAACCCCATCTCTACTAAAAATACAAAAAAAAAAAAATTAGCCGGGCGTGGTGGGGGGCGCCTGTAGTTCCAGCTACTCGGGATGCTGAGGCAGGAGAATGGCATGAAGCCAGGAGACTGAGATTGCAGTGAGCTGAGTTTGCACCACTGCACTCCAACCTGGGCGACAGAGCAAGACTCCGTCTCAAAAAAGGAGAAAAAAGAAACAAACCAGTGAATCATGGAAGCCACATTGAAGATGAAGAATATAACTCAAAATTGAAGACTTTTTCCCTTTATTTTAAGAAGCATTCCTTGACTCCCAACCATGTTTTACATTCCTTGACCACATTTCTTTCTTTTTTTTTTTTGAGACGGAGTCTCGCTCTGTCGTCCAGGCTGGACTGCAGTGGCGCGATCTCGGGTCACTGCAAGCTCCGCCTCCCAGGTTCACGCCATTCTCCTGCCTCAGCCTCCCGAGTAGCTGGGACTACAGGCGCCAGCCACCTCGCCCGGCTATTTTTTTGTATTTTTAGTATCGGCGGGGTTTCACTGTGTTAGCCAGGATGGTCTGGATCTCCTGACCTTGTGATCCGCCCTCTTATTTTGGTTTCTTGGTAAGTCTTTCTTAGGAGATTTTAAAGCTCTATTATTATGATATTTTTACTTTCTAGCATAATATTTAGTCCCTAATATTTTCTCAATGAATATGTGTTGGCTGAGGGAATGCACCAACACAGTTTAATGAATACATTAAATGTGTTAGGTTTTTAAACATTGAGACCATGTTCTTTCATTTTCAACTTCTTCAGGGCTTGCTGTTCACCTTAGATGAGATGATGATTAACCTAATGATTACATAAAGTCGCTAAATTAGGTGAAGCAAAACATAAGAAAGATTTCAATGGGAAGATAAAATCATCCTCAAGAAAACCACAGATGTAGGCTGGGCACTGTGACTCACACAGTGCAGTAATCCTGGCACTTTGGGAGGCCAAGGTGGAAGGATTGCTTGAGGCCAGCAGTTTGAGACCAGGCTGGGCAACATAGCCAGACTCCGTCTCTACGAAACATTGAAAAACCGAACTGGGTGTAGTGGTGCACACCTGTAGTCACAGCTACTCAGGAGGCTGAGGTGGGAGGATCACTTGAGCCCAGGAGTTTGAGGTTCCAGTGGGTAATGATTGAGCCACCGCATTCCAGCTTGGGTGACAAAGCAGAATGCCCCCCCCACCCCCCCAAAAAAGAAAGAAAACCATAGAGATAGATCTATAGGGTGTAAACAGACTATACAATGTAAAAGCTGTGTACAGGCATTAAACAAAAACCACAGTATCAATATTAATGGTAGAAATAAATACATTTGGCCATAAGCTAATCTATTTTAAAATCTTCTGTAAGACAGATGTATCTTTAATTAGAATCATTTTCAATGATTTTCATCATTTCCAAGTAGTAAAGTCCCTTTAAAGTCAAGAATATAGATTTTTAACAGGGATCTAATGCCTACTAAATATTCTTAAATTCTCTTTTCCTTAAATTCTCAGTCCCTTTCATACTTCTTATTTAGCACTTTTCATGATTATCAGTCAGTAGAAGACAGGGTGTTTGTGTCTTCCCACAAAAGAATGAACAGATGGAGGAAAAGCACCAATTTTTTTACTTATGTGGTACCAATTTATCTCCTATCTCAATATATTTCTCATAAAAGGAGCATAGTAGTTTTAATTGAACCAAAATAATCTCAACTCTTTGCAGGAAATCATTGTCAGAGAGGAAACTGATCTTCTATCTGCTTTATGTTCTACAACCTTCTGGGCTTCTACGGATGCTCACTTCATCTCTTTTTAAATAAAGGGCAGACTATTTGAGATGATTTTACAGAGAGAAATGAAAAAAGTTAAGCACTACGAGTGAGAAACCAGGAGTCTAAGTCCTCTCTCTGACATTGACTATCTGTGTGACCCTGGATAAGGCACGTAACCTCTCTGGTCTTGTTTCTTCATCTGTTAAAACTATTTGAATTGGTTGACATTTACCATTCTTTCCAGGACTTTCTATGATATTCAATCAATTATCTGTCTTCTCCAACTCGTCTTTGCTCTTCTCGCTTATCTCATGAAAACATGTTATTCCCACCTTCTCCCACACTCAACTACTGTTTTCCTTAGGAGAGACCTTGAGTACTGTGAAATCTCCTCAGAGAAATGTTAAGCAAGTCACTCAAACTGTCTAGGCTACAGTTTCCTCATCTGTGAAAGAATAGATCACAAGCTCACCAGCCACAGAGCTCAGCATCAGATCCTTACAGGGGACTGGTGACCAGGTGAGCAAGGGTCATCACTCTAGAGAGAAGCTGATGCCAACCAGCATAGGTCAAGAACCATCATAAGACTAGAGGCTTCTCACTCCTTTTTCCAAAGCTACATTATGACTGGGAAATTTCTAAAAGATTGTTTAAATTATTAGAGCAAACTAAACTCTGAATCAGATTCCTGCTCTGCCACCTCCACTAATCACGTGCCTAGAAAGGGAAGCAGAAGAGGCAACTTTACATTAAATTACCATGTTTCCTCTAGAGTGGCAACTGTGATTCAAGACATGTGACTTTGTTTATGGCTTATCTTTAGCAAGCTGACCCTCACCTGGAAGATTCACTTTGTGACTCTTAAACCTGAAGGTTGCTTATCGCCCCTTCCTGTTTCATAGAGTTCATGGAGACCCAGACCTTCCAGACATGCCAGTCCTGCTCTCTCCTGTGCCTGCGTAGTGATTTAGATATCATTTTTGCCTGTGCAGACTGTCCTGACGCTTCTGGCTCTGTAGGAAAGACAAAAACACACAACTTCCCAACAATCATATTCCTAGATCTTTACCTAAGTAAACTGAAATCTCACATTCACAAAACAACCTGTATGCAAATGTTTATAGCAATTTTATTCATAATCTCCAAAACCTAGAAGCAACCAAAATGTCTTTCCACAGATGAGTGGGTAAAATAATTGTGGTAATTTTTGTTTTGCTTTGTTTTGAGATAGGGTCTCACTTTCTTGCCCAGGCTGGAGTGTAGTGACATGATCATAGCCCACTGCCGCTTCAAACTCCTGGGCTCAAGCAATCCTTTCATCTCAGCCTTCAGAGTAGCTGGGACTACAGGTGTGCACCACCATGCTTGGCTAATGTTTAAAAAAAATTTTTTTAATGGAGATGGGGTCTCCTATGTTGCCCAGGCTGGTCTTAAGCTCCTGGGCTCAAGCGATCCTCCCACCTGGCCTCCTAAAGAGCTGGAATTACAGGCATGAGCCACAATTCCTGGCCATGGTACATTCATATAATGGAGTACTATTCTGCTGTAAAAAAAAAAAAAAAAAAAAAAAAAAAAAGAGGAAGAATAAACTATTGATTCACACAATTATGTGGGTGAGTCTTAAATGAATTTTGCTAATTGAAAGGAGCCAGACTCCAAAGGGTGCACACATTGTATAAATCCATTCATATGACATTTTAGAAGCAGCTACATTATGGGGATGGAAAACAGATGCCAGGGGTTGGCGGTAGTAGGAAGAGGGTAAATTAACTGTACGTTAACTGCAGAGATAATTCATGGGTGGAATTTTTAGGGTAACAGAACTGTTCTGGGCTGGGTGTGGTGGCACACACCTATAATCCCAGCACTTTGGGAGGCTGAGGTGGGAAGATCGCTTGAGCCAGGAGTTCAAGACCAACCTGGGAAACATAGCAAAATCCCATGTTTACAAAAAGTAAAAAAATTAGCTGGGCATGTGTGCACACGCCTGTCGTCCCAGTTACTCAGGAGGTTGAGGTAAAAGGATTGCTTGAGCCCAGGAATTTGAGACTGCAGTGAGCTATCATCGCAGTACTGCATTCCGACCTGAGTGGCAGAGAAATATTCTGTCTCCAAAAGGGGGGATGAGGGGGGGTAGTCGGGAGTGGGTAGGAACAATTCTGTATGATACTGAGTTGGGATAAATGGCTCTGCATTTGTCAAAAATCTCTAGAACTGTACCTCACAAAGAGGGAACTCTAATGTACACAATTTAAAAAAATATATCAACCAGGATGGTGGGAACTACAGACTTTCACAAATGAATGTAACCGTGCACATAACATCCCTGAAGGGGTTGGGAAAAGGAGCAAACCAAAGTAACCTTGCAGGTGCTGCTTTGACTTACAATTGTAAGGCTAAAGGCCAAAGGAACTGGACATAAGCACCGTGTTCCAACTGGCAAGTTAGTTTCTCATCGGGTTGGGGCAGGGGCGGGGGGAATGTTACCAATGCTAAAACAGCTTTACATGCACCATAAGTAATAATGGGCAAATAAGTAAATAAAAGTGGATCGTGGGGGTCAGGTTTTTCACTGTTGGAGAGAGAAGTTATAGATATGCACAGGCAGAAGCCTGGAAGGAACCCTGTGATACTGGATTAGATTCAGAGATATTAGTATGAACTCATATTTAACCATATATATAAAAATCATAATAGATATGTGTACATACATGGGTTAATATACATGGCTCCTATCTGTGCCCTCTGAGAGGGCCTAGTACAGGGTTATAGCTAGTATAGGGCTGCCAGATCAAACATAGGATGCATAAGTAAATTTGAATTTCAGATAAACAATAAGTAAACACACAGACACATACACACACAGACACTTAAGCCTGTAAAGGAGTGAAATATATTTGCAAGGGTATACAAGAAAATTGTAGCTGGGTGGCCAGGGCAATGAGATGGGAGGAAGATTTACTTTTCACTATATATGCTTGGACCATAGGTTTCTTATTCACAAAATAAACAACTTTACAACAATTAAGCAAGTAAAACCGTGTAGTTAACTCAAGAAATAAAAGTATTTTCTACGAATTAGAATAAAAAAGGGCTACCTGGTTAACTTTTAAAAATTTCACTGCTTTGTAGTGAAATCACTTATACATTATATAATTCATAGAAGCTCCAGACAGAGGCTGTCTTTTTTCTTCCATAAGCGAGTCTTCTCTGCCTTTCTGCAGACCAGGTGGGGGTCACAGGCAAGTGTGACATCTCCTTCCTGGACCCCTTCTTCCATGGTGCTGGGGGAAGGACACCTGCACATCTGGGAGAGGAGACGGGAGGAAGACGCGCTCTCCAGAATCACGGCTGCTTCTCACTTTAATCAAAGTCTCCTGCTGAGTTGGAGAAGTGAGAACTGTTATTCTCTGCTGTTGACACACGGAAACTCTTTAATTAAACTCAGCCTGGCTACCTGTGCTAAGCCTCTCCAGGCCAGCGCCAAGGCAACATGCTCTAAATGATGAAGAGGAACCTTTTAAAAACTTTTTAATAGAGGAGATAATTAGTGTGTGCAATTCATTGTTACAGAATCTCCCAGAGACAAGGTAACTTATTAGAGCTTTTTTTTTTTTTTTTTTTTTTAAAAAAAAGCTTTCAGTTTTATTCTGGATAAGAATGGCCTCCCTGTGACACTGCGAGACAGGGCGAAGCTTCCCAGGTCTCTTGAGGCATATGGTAATTGTCAGAAAGGATTGCTGAGGTCAAGAAGAAATTTCTTCCCACCCAGTAAGGGCAAAAGGTAGACGAGAAACACTGTGGGAGGAGGGAACAGTCTGTCTTCTGCAGCATTGGACTGTACCGATTGTGCTGAGCCAGAGACAGTATATCAGAAAGAAAGTAAATAGTGCAATGAGACTGCTCTTTGGTTCAGCCTTTGCCAGAATACAAGGACTGCCCAGGCTTTGTCACAGGCTGTGCTAACAAACCCAGCTTTGGTTTTGTTCACAGAACTGAAAGAGGCTGGGGCGTCGTTAGGGACACGGAGTTGAACAGCCCTGCACTCTCCGCTACCTGCAGATCAGCAGACATGGAGCAGGGACAGAGCTTTCTTCCCACCTAGAAGGAATCTGCGCTTTCCTCATGAGAGTCTTCTGTTCAAAGGACAATACCCTCAGTTTGATGTGAACGTGATAGGGCTGGTGAGTAGAGCTCATCACTGTTGACTGCTACCTGGTTTCCTGAGCTACAGAAGTCATGATGAAAGATGTCAACTTTATGATGCCTTAGGGGACATTTTAAATATCCTTTTACAATTCATGCCTCTTCTCTTTGCCCTTTTCAGTAAACAAAGAGCTTCCAAACCAAGCCATCAGGACTAGCTGCCTTGATAAGGATCGGCTGGAGTCAGTCACATCCTACACTAGTTTGTGGGCAAGAAGAAAAGCAGTGAAAGAAAACCCCCACCCTGTGTGGCTCAGTGGCGTCACTATCTGCACTACCTCTTTTTAAGAAAGCAGGTGTTTGGCACTGTGGTGAGCTTCAGCCTAAGTTCCTAAACAAGCTTCCTTTCCCTGGTTTGAGCTGGGGAAGATGGCGTTACTCCTTGGTAATTTCTTTTGCCCTTTCTTGTGTTGCTATTTGTCAGTGCTTGTATATGATTTTTCCTTCATTTGCCAGGGATTAGGGAAGTTACGTAGGGTTGCACTATTGATAGCAAGTGATTCTGCTTCTGTGCAGTCTCCTACCAGATTCTTTGTTGCTGAATGAAAAAGGAATAATAATCATGATGAGGAGGAAGACAAGGAAAACAACTGTTAAAAAGATGGAGAAAAATTGTTGCATAGCTTCACTATAGCTCACCTGTGAGGGGGTGCTACCTTCTGTACTAAGGCTTAGGTAATCGTACCCTTTACCACTGTGTGTTGGCAAGAACTGCACTTGAAATCAGGAGACCTCGGAAGGCTGAGGAGGGAAGGTTGCTCGGGCCCAGGAGTTCGAGGCTGCAGTAAGCTATGATCACGCTACTGCACTCTAGCCTTTGACAGGCGACAACGCGAGATCTGTCTCTAAAAAATAAAATAAAGCAAAATAAATCAACAGATCCAGATTTTGAATTCTGTCTTTGCCACCTGTATTATTAGCATCAGTTACTTAACATCTCTCAGATTGTTTCATCATCTATAAAATGACATTAAAAATGGCTAGTGACAAAGATGTTTGAGAAATAAAGGAATTAAAATTCCTGCCAAAACACCATTTTCTCAGTGTTTGTTGGATCTGGATAATATTGTGATATATGAATTGCATCAGAGTGTTATCATTCATCATCATCATCATCCTTCATCATTTCTTAAGTATCTAGATTTGTTCTAGAAAATGTAGTGTCTTCCCAAAGACAGAGTTTCTGACAACTTAGGGTTGGCAGTGGAAGGGAATATCCCACAGAGGTGCTGAAGTCAGTTTGCAAAGAGTTTCCAAATATTCAGCAGGAAACTTAACTGGTAAAAGAAAAGGATTATTCAAGGAGCACCCAGCAAGCCACTCGTTCTATGTGTGACTTGTATATACTTATCAAAGAATCAGTTACACTGCAGTGTTTGATGTGTTCAATAAATGTTAACATAATTTGTTAACATATTAAAATGGCGCAAAGTGATAGTTTTTCTACCTACTTACCGCTTGAGAAGTTTTTTTCCTTCTCATCCACTTTGACCAATTTCATAGAAATTTTATTCTCAAATTCTAAAAAGCGATTTCTCTCCATATCCTTGAATGCCTTTGACAGAAGTGACTGGGATCCCCTTTCTCTCAGAACAATGTTCATTAAATATATTTGGCTAAAAATATGTGGAACTTTTAAAATAAGTTTTACTTCAGATAACACAGAAAATCACACAGGGTCTGCATACTTCATGCTAAAGAGCCTTGGGCTTTAGTGAAGAGGAGAACAGAAAATGTCTCTGACTTTGGCTTTGGTCTCACTTCCTCTGATCACTAATTTCCTAGCCCACGTGTCTAGGCTAGGGCACCATTGTCTGAGAGAGACAACTTCTCTTGTTGTTCCTACAGACTATCCTTGTTGCACGAAGCATAGGATAATCTCTCACTCTGGCTTTTTGGCTTCCTGCTTCAGCACCATCTCTCCCTGAAATGCCATGCATGAACATGGGTTCACGGGTTCCATCTAGCGGCCACTACTCAAATAATTCGAAAGTCAAGAACATTTTACAGATGACATTGACCTCACCTTTGCTTTGACGTATGGGGAAGCTTAGATCTAAAGAGGTGAAATGAAGCATCGTAGGTACATGGCTAGTTAGTGGTAGAACTGGGGCCATGATCAGCCTCCTGACTCCAGCCCAGTTTCTCAGCCACAACAAGGTTTTTTTCACAACCTTGATATTCTTCCTCCTACAAAATACTTAACTCGGAGAAATCGAAACTACTAGGGAAAGGGAGGGCCCACTGAGAACCATCCCACTAACCCGACCACTACTGGCCTTCGCAGGACACCATGAACCACACGGTCCAAACCGTCTTCTCTCCTGTCAACAGCGGCCAGCCCCCCAGCTATGAGATGCTCAAGGAAGAGCACGAGGTAGCTGTGCTGGGGGCGCCCCACAACCCTGCTCCCCCGACGTCCACCGTGATCCACATCCGCAGCGAGACCTCCGTGCCCTACCATGTTGTCTGGTCCCTGTTCAACACCCTCTTCATGAACCCCTGCTGCCTGGGCTTCATAGCATTTGCCTACTCCGTGAAGTCTAGGGACAGGAAGATGGTTGGCGACCTGACTGGGGCCCAGGCCTATGCCTCCACCGCCAAGTGCCTGAACATCTGGGCCCTGATTTTGGGCATCCTCATGACCATTCCGCTCATTGTCATCCCGGTATTGATCTACCAAGCCCATCGATAGATCAGGAGACATCATTCAGGCCAGGAGCTCTGCCCATAACCTGTATCCCGCGTGCTCTACCTTCCATTCCTTGCCCTGCCCCCAGAGCTGAGTCCTGTATCAGCCCTTTATCCTCACACACTTTTCTACAATGGCATTCAATAAAGTATACATGTTTCTGGTAAAAACAAACAAACAAACAAAAAAACAAAATACTTCACTCTCCAGGGACTTAAACATCTTGATTCAACTCTGATATGAAAATAAGCAGAAACCATAACAATTGAAATAACTATAGCAATAAAAAATTGTAGATTTCCATTGTATATATTGTAACTAATAAGATACAAATGAATGAAAGATACAACAGATTTCAGTATAGGGGGAGTTAATGGAGGAAGATGGAACTCCATTATCTTCTTGAATATGAAGGAGTAGATAAGTAGGAGGAAGTTCCTGGGATAGGTCATTTAAGGAATGTGGAAAAGCATGAAAAAAAAGGTCTTCATGTGATGAAGAGGTTGGTTGCATTCCCTAGGCAAATATTAGGAATTAAAAAACAATTCTTTCATGTTACTTAACCTATGAATAGATTTTTAAAGTGTACCACATAGTAAATTTTGACCTACTTTTAAACCAAAGAGGCCACTGACACAATCAAGATAATGAACATGGCTGGGCATGGTGGCTCATGCCTGTAATCCCAGTGCTTTGGGAGTCATAAATGGGAGGATTTTCTTGAGACCAGGAGCTCAAGACCAGCCCCAGGCAACGTAGTGAGACCTTGTCTCCACCAAAAGGAAAAAAAAAAAGAAAAAAAAAAAATCCAGGCGTGGTGGCCTGAGCCTGCAGTCCCTCCCAGTTGCTCAGCAGGAATATACCATGGGCCCTGGAGTTTGAGGCTGCAGTGAGCTATGAGCTGAGTGACATAGCATGACCCTGTCTCTAAAAAAGAAAAAAAATAAAAGGATATTCATATCCTCCCCGCAAAGTTCCCTTGTTGTGTCCCCTTTGTAATCCTGACTCCTTTCCCCTCTGGCCTGTCCCCACTCAGACAACCAGTGACCTGCCTTCCATCTCTGCTGATGTGTTTTCATTTTCTAGGATATTTATATATATATTTTTTCATTTTGAAACAATTTCAAATGTATGAAAAAGTTGCAGGAGTAGCAGAAGAGCTTCCATACACCTTTCATCTGGATTCCCCAATTCTTAACATTTTATCCCGTTTGTCTTATTCTATCTACACATTTATACATGTTATTGCTCTTACTTTTTTCTGAACCAACTGAGAGCAGTTGCAAATATGATGCCCCATGAGCTTTTACTACTTCGGCATGTATTTCCCTAAAATGAGGACATTTATATAACCAGAGTGCATCTATCAAGATCGGGACATTATGCGGGATGTGGTGGCTCATGCCTGTAATTCCAGCTACTTGAGAGGCTGAGAGGAGAATCACTTGAACCCAGGAGGTGGAGGTTGCAGTGAGCCGGGATTGTACCACTGCACTCCAGCCTGGATGACAGAGACTCTGTTTAAAAAAAAAAAAAAAAAAGGAAAAAGCAATGAAAAAGATCAGGAACTTAACACTGATGTAATACAGCCACAATCCATAGACTCCATTCAGATTTCATCAGTTTTCCAGTACGTTCTTTATAATTCCAGAATCCAACTCAGGATCATGTGTTGTATTTAGTCATTATATCTCTCTTAGTCTCCCTTAATCAGGAACATTTTCTCATTCTTTCCTTGTTTTTCACAACCTGTATGTTTTTAAAGAGAATGGACTACTTACTTTGTAGAATGTCCCTCAGTTTGGGTTTGTCTGATGTCTCCTCATTGTCAGATTTGGGTAGTGCATTTTTGGCAGGACTTTCATGGAAATGATGTTGTGTTTTCTCAGTTTGTTAGGAGTAACTTAATATGGATTTATCCTGTTTATAGATAACATTATATTTTATCACTCAATTAAGATGATATTGGCTAGGTTTCTGTACTATAGAGCTAACTAGTAAGTAATTTGTATTTCTGAACTACTAATAAGCACTTAATCAATAAATTGGGGGTGATACTTTGAGACTGTATCCATTTCCTCATCAAATTTTCATCTACTAGTTTTTCCATCCAATGATGATTCTATCTAAATTAATTATAACTATAATGGATGCAAAATAATAATTTTCTGGCTGGGTGTGGTGGCTCATGCCTGTTATCCCAGCACTTTGGGAGGCTGAGGTGGATTGTATGAGCCCAGGAGTTGAGACCAGCCTGGGCAACATGATGAAACCTCGTTTCTACAAAAAATACAAAAATAGCCATGTGGTGGTACGTGCCTGAAGTCCCAGCTACTCGGGAGGCTGAGGTGGGAGAAATGATTGAGCACGGCAGGTTGAAGCTGCAATGAACTGTGATTGCGCCACTGCACTGCAACCTGGGTGACAGGGCAAGACCTGTCTCAGAATAGTAATAATAGCAATTTTCTAATTCCATCATTACATTTACATTAATTAGTTGGCATTCTACTATAAGTTACAGCTCTCTCTTCTCTCTCATATTTATTTATTCATGTATTATATAAGTATGGATTCATGAGATTTGACTTTTCAATGGACTCTAATCAGTTACTATCATTTTTTATTTTGATGCACAAAATGTCCCAGATGTGGACAATTGGAACTCCATTAAGCTGGCTCCTGTGTCCTTTAGACATGTCCTCATAAGTATCTGAGTGCTTCCTTACTTTCAGTACAAAAGAGTTCCAGGCTCATCTTGTTCTTTCCCTGCCCCAGCCCTGAAAGCAGACATTTCTCCAAGGAGCCCTGGTTCCTTTTAGTGGAAAAAGGTATTTAGAAACTGAGATCTAAATGCTAGGATGCTCATGCAACTGGGGTGTCATTGCTCCTGGACTAGGAAATATAACACATTCATACATTTCTGCTTCTCAATTTACCTATCTATCCCTTTCTATCTGTCATCTGTCACACTCCTATCTTTAAAATCCATAATTTGAGACCTATGCCTGCAATTCTAATCCAATATCACAATTTCCCCTTTGCATATTTATAACTCCTTTCTTCAACAGTGAGAAGTTGCATTCCCACTCTCCTTGATATGTTGACTCATTCACTTGATCCTCCTGCATGTAAGGAATCTCCCATCCGGGCCAGCCTTGTCCCCTTAGCCCCAGTGCCACCCATCACACCATTTGAGTGTTCCAACTCCAGAAGAAGGGAAGGAGAAATAGGAAATTATTTTTGCTCTTCTCTTTCCCCATTCCTTATGTGTATACTATTATTTTTCCTTTTGGATATTGCTCACATCCATTTTCTCCTCTCCGGCTTTACTTCTGTGACTAGAATTCAGGCTTGAACAGGTGTTGTTGCTTCTGGTTTTGTTCCTGGTAATCTGTCCTGCACATAGCAACCCAGATGATCTTTCACAACAAGAATATGACTACGTTATTTGTCTTTAAAGTCTCCAGTGGCTCCTCATTTTCTACAAGGTTAAGTAAACTCTCTGACTTACCATGACCTGGCCTCTGTCCATACCTCCATTCTCATATTCATGCCTTCCTTCCTTGAACCATCAGTAGAAGCGAATTTTTGTAGTTGCCTGCATATACCATGTTCCATCACCACCATTTCAGCATGATGCTCCCTTGATTTGTGAACCTCTTTCCCCAGTGCACCCTTAGAAACCCTGCTCAGGTGTCACTGTATCTAAGAAGCTTTACTTGACACCTCTTCTCAACCATTAGTTGTTAATTATCCATACTAATTCGATTTCTTGTACATAGTTTTATTATTGCCTATGTCACTCTCCACTGTATTTGTTTACATGTCTGTCTCCTCTACTAGGTAACCAATTCAGAGGACAAGAATTGACTTATTTGCCATTATAGTTTTAGTATCTAGCACAGTTTCTGCCATGTGTTATACACTTAATAAATACTTATTGAGGCCGGGCGCGGTGGCTCATGCCTCTAATCCTGGCTCACTTTAGGAGGCCGAGGTGGGCGGATCACGAGGCCAGGAGTTCGAGACCAGCCTGATCAACATGGTGAAACCCTGTCTTTACTAAGAAAAATACAAAAATTAGCTGGGCATGGTGGCACGTGCCTGTAATCCCGGCTACTCAGGAGGCTGAGGCAGGAGAATCACTTGAACCTGGGCGGCAGAGGTGCAGTGAGCTGAGATCGCGCCACAGCACTCCAGCGTGGGCGACAGAGCAAGACTCTGTCTGAAACAAAACAAAACAAAACAAAACAAAAAACAGCAAAAACTTATTGAACTGAAACATATATTTATGTATCTGTGTGTATTTCTTTTTCTTTTTCTTTTCTTTTTGCCTTGGAAGACTGCGGAGAAGCATCTGACAAAGGAGCCGTTTTAAGATCCCCGGTTTGTGATCATTTATTATGGCAGCCACAGCAAATAAATACAGCATCAAGCTTATCAGAATCCACTTGCATCGTGCTTGCTAATATCCCCATTGTCAAAGCCAGTCACAAGGCTAAGCCTGCTGTCACCATGAGAGGGGACTATACAAGGGTGTGCATTCTGAGAGGTGTGGTTCATTGGAGAAATCAAAGTAACAGTGTGCAGTGAGATTTATTAGATGATTTCATGTATCGTAATAAAAGACATTGAATTTCTGACGAGGGATTTCGAATGTGGTAAAATAATTCTGTGGGAACCCAACGCAGTGCCTTGAAAAGAGAGTTACCTTGGGTCAAGTACGATTGGCACTCAGACCTGACATTTCCTTTTCAATGGACTAAATTCACCATGCAGCAATTATTGGAGCTAACAAAGTGTAATCTATGTTGGAAGACAGTTATTGAAACAAGTACTTAAAAAAATTATATTGGGAGGCCGAGGCAGGCAGATCAAAAGGTCAAGAGATTGAGACCATCCTGGCTAACAGGGCGAAACCCCATCTCTACTAAAAATACAAAAAATTAGCCGGGCAAGGTGGCGGGCGCCTGTAGTCCCAGCTACTCGGGAGGCTGAGGCAGGAGAATGGCGTGAACCTGGGAGGTGGAGCTTGCAGTGAGCCGAGGTGGCGCCACTGCACTCCAGCCTGGGAGACAGAGCGAGACTCCGCCTCAAAAAATAAAAAATAAAAAATAAAAAATAAAAAAATTTTTTTGCAAAACTTTTCAAATAAATTCTTATATTAACACAGAAACAAGTAGGGCAGAATACTCATGGTTATTTTATTTAAAGTTGGGTTTTTGGGGTACCCTCTCTTTTCATGCATCTTGGGAAATTTTAGTAATGAAAGCAAATAGCGAAATATAATTAAATATTCATTTTATAAAATACGACAAACAAGAGCTCTGAGTAGAGGTTTGGCGCTTTCCCCAGGCCATTGTCTCTCACTACTGTCTACTGCTGTGCCTCTTACTGACAGCTCTCAGACACCTCTGTGGAATTCAGGACTGCCATAGAGCGTATTTTCAAAACTGTTGACAAGGCTGACTAGGAGACGCCCTAGAAGCCCCAGGTATGTGTTTCAGTATGATTCTGGCAATACTGACTTAAAGCACTAAGTAGAATTAGTAGCCTGCAATGGATGCTGCCCCATAAGGAGTGACTGGGGAAATGCTGCTGGTTAAATAGATGGTCTTTTGAATTGGGCTGATGGTAGATGCAATAACTGAAGTTTCAAACCACACTGGGTTCGTTTGCTAGGGCTGCTGTAATAAATGACCACAAGCTGGGAATCTTAAAACAGCAGCAAGTTATTCTCTCACAGTTCTGGAGGCCAGAGGTCTGAGATCCAGGTGCTGGCAGGGTTGGGTTTTTCTGGGGGCTGTGAGAGAGAAACCAGTCTGTGCGTCTCCCTTTGGCATTCCTGGGCCTGTAGAGGCCTCCCTCCAGACTCTGCGTGTGCTGTCACACTGTGTTCCCTCTGTGTGTCTGCCTTCTCCTCTTATATATAGGGGTTAAGAAGAAATTATTTAGGCAGGTAGTGAGGATAAAGAAGTCCTCAGTAAGGATTCCTTTTAATGAAAAGCAGCTCTCAAATCATTTTCTTTGCTAATAATGAGCAGCCTGTAAAATCAAGCTGCAGACATAGACAAGCAAGCTAGAAGCTTGCATGGGTGAATGCTGGCAGCTGTGCCAATAGGAGAAGGCCACCTGGGACTAGGCATGTACAACACGGCCCTGCATCTTCCCTTCTCTTTGTCAGCCATGTGTACAGTAAGGAGAAGACAATATGGACCCGGCCAGGCAAAGATCTTATTTCCATAATAAGATTATGGTGAGGCCGCCAGATCCCCGCGCTATGTAAATGTCACACCTGGTCCAACCAATCTTTGGGCCCTACATAAATCAAACACCACCTCCTCAAGGCTGTCTGTGAAATCAAGGGCACTCCTGTGGGCCAGGACTCCCATTCGGGTGCCCTTTTCTCTCTCGCAAGGGAGAAAGAGCTGTTCTCCTTTCTCTTTCTTTTGCCTATTAAACCTCTGCTCTTAAATTCATTTGTTGTGTGTGTCCGTGTCCTTAATTTTCTTGGCAGAAGGAAACAAACCTCAGGTATTACCCTAGACAACGACGCCGCTTCATAAAGACCTGTTCCTATTATATTTAGAGCCCACTGTAGTCCAGGACGACCTCATCTTAACTCCATTGTGTCAGCAAAGACTGGATTTCCAAAGAAAATCCCATTCACAGGTTCCAAGCGGACATGGATTTGGGGAGACATTATTCAACCCAATACATGTGCTTGTGACTGTGGATAGTGAGGACGACTGGTTTGCTCAGGGTGGCTCCCACTTTCACCCCACTGCGAACTCTGAATATCTGAGACAGGTCTCTGTTAATTTAGAAAGTTTATTTTGTGAAGGTTGAGGGAGACAGGTCTCTGTTAATTTAGAAAGTGTATTTTGCCAAGGTTGAGGGTGTGCGCCCATGACACAGCCTCAGGAGGTCTTGACGACATGTGCCCAGGGTGGTCAGATCACAGCCTGGTTTTATGTATTTTAGAAAAACATGAGACATCAATCAACATATGTAAGATGAACATTAGTTCGGTCCAGAAAGGAGGGACCACTCAAAGTGAGGAGGGGGCTTCCAAGTCTTAGGTAGGTAACAGACAAATAGTTACAAGCTTTCACATCACCTACCAGGCCTGTCCTGCTCACCAAAAACTTCATATACTTGGTCATCATTTCCTACATTCTCACACAGAAGAGAGCACTCAAAAAAATAGTTTTGAGAATCATTTGCTAATAATTTAATACTATTATAAGGGAATAAAAGACTTTTCTTTTAAATGAGTGCTTAAAGACGATTGGATGCCCTCCTGAAGTTTAGGGGTGAATGGTTTATTATTTTTTATATTTGGGGGCAAGGGCTTTCCAGTGAAGACTGGAAAAACAGCTAGACCAATTCTAAAAGTTGTAACACTGGGTGGATGCTGAAGAAGCACATAGTGTTAGGAAGGTGTGGATCAGATACGGCTTTAGAGAATGTAGCAACTGAAAGCCCAGATGGGAAGCTCCGTAGGCAGCTGGATAAGCTAATATTTCTAAATAATATGTTCAGATATCCGGACTGAATACAATTGCAACCTTCCCCACGAGCCAGCAGTGAGTTCTGAAGTTACAGAAGTGTGATGAATTGCGGTCAGTGTGGGTTCTACCTTCAATTTGGAGTCAGTCAGTGACCTTAAAATACCTGCCCAGCTGAATTTTCTTAGAGCGCTTCATATCCTGTGGGCACTTTTACTCCCAATTCCAGATGATGGCTTTTAGTCTGTGGAGCCGCTTTAAGAGGCAGAAGCCTGGTCGGAACTGCTAAAAGGCTGTGAAGGTACTGCTGTGTGGACAGGCAGGGCGCGGTGCTCAAGGCTTTCCAATGCTCCTGCAATGGATCCTCCCTACCCAGCCCACAACCTGGCAACCCAGCGGCCAGCTGTTCTCTGCAGCTTTCTACTATCATGGACACAGGAAACGGCGGTGGGTGGCTTCTGGTTTCTGACTGGGGGAGTAGAAAGTGATGCTGCAGGGATCAAAAGCAGAGAAGCTTTTAAGCCATTTGAGAAACTGCATCTGAAGGTGAGTGGATTTTAGCAGTAGCAGCAGCAGACCCCAGAAAAATTCGAAGAAGCATTAGTTCGTGCACTGTTAATGCTGTTGTCTCATGAATGCTTTCCTAATGAAGGATGAAGGCAGGCGGCTGTTTGCCAAAGGTGTTGAGTGGCAGGGGGAGGAAGGGAAGGAAGCTGTGCAGTGTGTACTGCTTGCTTATCAGGAATCATGTCATTTCCTGTGTAAGGGGGCTGTGTGGTCTCCAGGGGCACTGGGAAGCCTTGGATGGCACCATTTCAACTTCTTCTTGCTCATCATTTGAGGAGCTCTCATTAGTGAATATGCTAGGCTTATTCATTTCATTATACATTTACTGGGTTCATACTGTGTTCTGAGCTCCATGTTTAATCTTGGCAGTCTCATAAAGAGGAGTAAGGACACTTTTGTCTTGAAAATGCTCATGGTCTCACATGTGCTTGGGATCAGGGCTGCTGGAAAACCCACTAAGCACTCTAAGCAGCACATGGGAAACCAGAAAAGCAGAGGAACAAAGTTTTGGGGTTTTGGGGAGAGGGGGGTGAAGAATGACATATTTTATTCCAAAAGCATAAAATCTTTAATAGTGGAAACTATGAATGATACTGTTTAATTTTCAGGAGACCAAAATATTTTAAGATTTATAGGTTTTAATCTGGCCCTAGAGTGAGGGCAGAAAATATGTACACAAACAACTCTAATACAAGACTGAATGTGATGTATACCGTAAGAGCACCAAAGTACCAATGAATTGGGAGACAGAAGAACCACAATGTCTTTATAAAGTGGTATTTGAAGTGAACTTTGATGAATAGATAGGCAGGGTTGGAGTGCAGGATCACTAAATCCATTCAAACCTTCTCACATTGACTTTTTATGGTGTGGGGGTGGGTGGGATGGGCAAGGGTTCTCCATGCAAAGGGACTATCTCGGGAACAGACAGTCACGGCGGGAGGACTAAGTTTTCCAGTGTGCCTGGAGAAAAAGGCACATATGAGGTCATGGCTCTCAGGGCCTAGGCTAGTCTAGTTTGGCCGTAGCAGGAAGCATTCCTTGCTCTGCTCAGACCCAGGCACTGCTTCAAACCAGAAAGTCTGGAGAGTGGGTTCCTCCCTCCCCTAATGGGGCAATTTGCCCAAGAACAAAGTCCAGGCTTGCTCCTCAGTATCAGACCCTGCTCTGGGTAGAGGGAAACCACCGTATGCTTTCTTGTTTGATGTGCTGAGTGCTCAGCTGAGCTGTCTGCGCCCCTACACTGCATCTGTGTACTTAGAGTCAACCTTTAGAGGATGATATTTGAACATTCTGCATGGAGCTTCCTCTGTAAAGTACAATGAGTTTGTGACTGACCAGAACTACAGACATTCCCTTTTGTTTGTGAACTGCATGGCCAATGTGTTTGGCCTCATTAAAAATGAACTGGGCAAGCTGGGCATGGTAGCAACTCAGGAGGCTGAGGTGGGAGGCTCACTTAGCCCAGGAGTTCGAGTCTAGCCTGGGCAACATAGTGAGACCCCGTCTCTAAAAAATATAATAACATAAAGTTTTGAAATAAGAATGAACTGGCCAAATAGGAAAGTTTTCAAGGACATCAACTGGTCTTTTCTTGCACAGAGGAGATTCGCAGGGTGAAAACACTCTGAGGCTTCTTCCCACTAAAGGGCACAGACCTGAGTTAAGTGTGGCCTGGCCCTCAGCACTTCCCAATGCCCTTGGTGCATCCTGGTGCTGACCTGTGCCCGCCCCGCACTCCCTCTGTGCAGCGCCTTCTACCCTGCAGGAGCCTGCTCCTGAATAACCCCTGTTTTTTTCTCTCTGTGCTCTTACGAGTCACCGAAACTTGCATGTGAATTTTATTCACAGGGTTTTGATGGCTTCTTTCTATCCAAATTTATTTCCTCCTTGACCTCATTCCTTCTGTCTTGTTTCCATCATGAGTGAAAGCCATATTATTTACATAGGGAGATGTGTAGTGGGTGGAAGGATACAGTTCTAGGAGTCACAGGACCAGTGAAAAAAGTTCTGTGTAGATACACACACATATGTATAAACATAACAAACTTAACAGCAGCTTAAAGATGAAGATTAATCGTGTTAACCGTTTAAGGAGCTCAAAGATAAAACATTTGCAGATTTAAAGCATGCTTACACGTGTATTCCTCTTGAGGACTTGGAAACACAGTTTTGCAAAATAACTCTGGCTGCCAGTTATCACAGGAAGAGAGGTGTCAGGTGTTGAAAACTGTTAACTGTTCATGGACCGGTATAAATTGAGTCATAGGGATGAGGTGTTTTTATGTTTGCTATATTTCCTATTTCCACTGCTCTCCTGAATAAGTACATTTACTCTGGGTGAATTTTTGAAATAATTTTGAAATTATTCAACACATTGTTATGTGTATATGCAAAGACTAGGGAAAAGAAGCTTGGATTGGTAGCAAAAAGCCAACTGTGACTTTGAGCAAATTATTTGACCTCTCTCAATATATCTTTTCTTATTTTAAAGTCAGGAGGTTGAACTAGATCATTTCTAAGCATTCTTTCATCGTTGCAATCCACGAATAATGGAACACTGCAGAGAATAGTAAATACTGGGTCAGGATCCAGTATTGGCTCGAATCCTTAAAACTGTGTGATCTGAATACAGTAATTTCTTCTTCTTGGGCCTTACTTTCTTCATCTGAAAAATTACAGGATTGGCCTCTATCTTCCTTATTGTCTTTTCAAACTCTCATGTTTTGTAGTTTTCCTCAGTTAGGGTAGAAATCTCATCCTTCTCATCTTAACGTTTACTCCTGTGTTCCAGGGAGAGAGGAGGGAGTTGGGAGAGCCTTGATATAATCTTTAATTTTCTCTGCCTCTCTCTTTGTTTTAACTCTCTTTCTCCTTCCCCCTCCCCACCTTCTCCTCCACTGTTTTTTCTAGAACCCTGAGAAAGTTTCCTCACAGTCTACGTGGCAGTTGCAGCTGTTCCTAGAATGAGTCCTGAAACCTAGATCTGAGTTGGGGTAGAAAGTCTATCATTGCCTTGCTTGTCTGAGGACAGCCTACTGTAAGCCCTATGGCTTGGAGGTGACTAGGCTCTCCAGGAGATCAACACTTCGAGCCCTGCATGTTTAAGGAATAGTTTTGACTTAGAGTGATAGAGAACGCCTAAAGAGACCATGGCTAAAAACAGAAGTTTCTGGGTGTGGTGGCTAATGCCTGTACTCTCAATACTTTAGGGAGCTGAGGCAGGCAGATTGCTTGACCCCAGGAGCTCAAGATCAGCCTGGACAACATAGTGAGACCCCATCTCTACAAAAAATACACAAATTAGCTGAGCGTGGTAGTGCGCACCTGTAATCCCAGCTACTCAGGAGGCTAAGGTGGGAGGATCACATGATCCTGAAGGTTGAGGCCACAGTGAGCTGAGATTGTGCCATTGCATTCCAACCTCAGTAGAGAGTGAGAACCTGGTCAGAAATAAAGAAGAAAAAAAGAAAAGAAAAGAAAAGAAAAAAAAGAAAAAAAAAGAAAGGAAAAGAAAAGAAGAGAGGGAGGGAGGGAGGGAGGGAGGGAAGGAGGGAAGGGGCTAAAAACAGTTATGTATTATAAAGCGAGCATCAGTCCAGAAATCCAGCAATAGTCCCTCCTGGAATCCACCGGCTTGACTCAGCAGATTTTGGCCCTTCTCTTTTAGGGTTGCCAGATGAAAATACAGGATGCCCAGTTAATGTGAATTGCAGAAAATAATAATAATTTATTATTAGATAATACATAATTTTTTAGCATAAATATGTCCTTTGCCATGCTTAGTTTGGGGCATACTTATGCTAAAAAGTATTTGTTCTTTATCTGAAATTCAGAATTAGGCATTTTATATTTAAAATTCAGAATTAGGCATTTTGTATTTTTATTTACTAAATCTGGCTACCCTATTCTTTTCTTAATATTCTTAATCTCTCCCAGCTTTGCCCTCCTTCCCTGCTCCTTGGATCGAGTTGTAAGGAGAACATGCCCACTGTCTTGATGGCTGCAGTGTGTGGTCACCACAGGTGGTGATGAAGATATGGGTTTCCACCCACGCTGTAGATGGAATGTTTGTGTCCTCCCGAAATTCCTATGTTGAAGCTTAACCACCAATGTGATGGTATTTGGAGATGGGCCTTTGGTAGGTAATTAGGGTTACATTAAGTCACGGGGCGGGGCCCTTATGATGGATCTGGTAAGGAGAGCACGCTGTCTCTCTCTTCCCACCAGGTGAGGATGCAAAGAGAAAGTGGCTGCCTGCAAACCAGGAGGAGAGCCCTCACCAGGAACCAATCTAGCTGACACTTTGAACTTGGACTCCAAACCTCCAGTACTGTACGAAATAAATATGTGTTTTCAATGTCAGTTAGTCTACATTATTTTGTTTCAAGTAATATGACCTGAAAATACATTTTCCCCTCACCCCGCCTGAGCAATATCTAAGTTACTTAAGGAACCCAGGGCACATCAAAGGAGAAATGTCCCATTCACAAGGCACAGCCACGCCCAGGAGAAGCAGCCCGGCACAGAAGGGAGCACACGGGCTCGGGGCTCTGCCGCTCATTCTTCCTTGACCCTGGGCAAGTCACTGAGGGGGGGCTTAGCTGACCTGTTTGTAGTGGGCTTAGTAGTGCTTGCCCTGCCTCCTGTGGAGGGCTGCAGAGACCAGATGTCAAAGCACTTTATCCGTAGGGTTTATTTGAACAAGGAAGGAAATGTGCATATGCTCCAGGATGTCTTTGTATCCAAAGACGCACATACACACACAGTCACACACTCACACACTCACACTGTCTCTCACACACACACTCACATTCTCACAGACACACACAGTCACACACTCACACTCTCACACACATTTGCACATTCACATTCACACACACATTCATACATTCACTCATACACACACTCACACACTCACACTCTCACACCCACACACTCACACCCACACACACACACCCACACACTCACACAATGCTTTCTCACACACACTCACACACTCACACATTCACACCCTCACCCACACACACCCAATGTTTTCTCACACACTCACACACACTCACACACACATTCACACACTCACACACCCACTCACACACTCATACACACACATACACTCACTCACACACATGCTCTCTCATGCACATGCTCACACACTCACACTCTCACACTCACACAGTCACACACACCCACATACACATGCTCACACACACACATGTGTGCACACACACACTCCATGACACTCCAAACCTGGCTGCATGTTCTCAAAAATGTGCTGCTAGGCACTATTCCCAGTTCTAGACCCAGACCAGCCAGTTTACCCTTAACTTCATAAAAGTTCTCTCTCTAATCTACTACTGACAGGCTCATCTCAGATCTAATTTTACATATTTCCTAGGAGCTGGATTGCAGACTTTTAACCTCACCCCTCAAGCTGCAATGGGAATCCTTGACCTCAGCCTCACAAGGATAATTTCAAGGACAAGCAAGATTGTCCTTCAGGGCACGCCTCAGAGGAAGGGCACGGTGTGAGTGCCGGACATTGTCAGGATTGTTCATTTACCTTCCAGGGTCCCTCACTGATGTCTTCCTCATGTCTTTCTCATCTCATAAAGCAGGTTGCATCCTAAGAGTTGTGTATGGCTCAAGGTCATGCAAGGTTGGATGCCTCAGCTGGATTTAAACAAAGAACCATTGAGATCCTAATCTATGGCTCAGCCCACGGAACCACAGTGACCTCTGGTCTCAATAGTACCTGGAAGCCCAGCCCGGGTGGAGGAAATAATGCATCTTCTCTCTGGGTGGCATGGAAACCTCTTATGCAGCTGCCTCCTCCCGCAGAAACCGGGTGGAATCCAGCTTTCTTATGCTTCTCAGCATCTCACGCCTGCCCAGGATAGCCTGCTCCTTGCAGAGCAGGTGTTGGCTGTGGAGACACTCAGTCTGGCCGGGGGAGAGTCAGAGGACACAAATCTACTTGGGAGATTTGGAAGTGATTGACAGGCTCCAAGCTGAGCTTTCCAGACAAATTTAAATGTTCCTCTTCTGTGAAACTTTGAATTCAGTTTGTTCGCATATGAGGCATCTAAAACAGAAATGCCAGACAGAACAAAAAAGGCGGAAACATTCCTTCTGAGTTGGGGATGACCCCGGCCACCGGACTGGTGGACTGTAGTTGTTTTCCTGGATTCCCTGCTCTGCTTTGGACTGCAGTGCTCTGTCTTCTGCAAACTTCATTTCCCAGGATCCCTGGCCTCCTGCTCCTGGCTGGGCTCAGCCCAAGGGAGTCAGTAAGAATCAACCGCACGGCTAGGGGAAGGGAGATGCCAGGGAGCCTCTCCATCTCACTCTGGCCTGGTCAGGGCCCCTGACACTGAACCTTTGTGGGTGGATGGCCCCTCCCTCCATACTTCCAATTCCCACCAGACAGCCTGGGATTCGGGTTTCGGTAACATTCTCTTTCCAAGCCCAGGGTGGGTAGAAACTTCTTCCTGTTACATCTCTCTGGTTTGCCTCACTAATCCTACTTGACTTTTCAGTTCCTTCAACATCTTTGTGGCCAGTTCCCCACATTACAGTCCCCTCTATTGAAGTCCTAGGCTGGGCACAGTTTTCCTGTCTGATCTGTGCATGGAATCGCTGAGGGTCTGTGATACAACCGAGGAGCCCGTGGACCTGCCTGTGTGAGCTGCGTTAGAGGTGGGACTGGGACCAGCTCCCCCAAAGTAACTGAAAGACTCAGTGGCTGTGCTTCCTTGTTGGGCGGGGGAACTTGAAATCTGAGGGTCGCAGTGGGCCACATTTTACTGGTAAGGAGAACCCCAGAAAATAAGCTGAAATTGCCAGTTGGTGCAGAGAAATGGTTCAAATCCTCTAACTCCACCAGAAAGCCCCTTCTTTGATTAAAATCAAAGAAATTAAAATCTTTTTTTTTTTAAAAAAGAAAGAAATGGAATAAAAGACAAAAAGAGAACCTCAGGTGTCATGATATTAAGGGAACAGGGAGCTGTCATTTCTACTTTATCATCTTTGCCTCTTTAGACCTGTAGGAGAAGCCCTGGCTGGGAAGTGACTTATTTCAAAGAGAAGCAGGGGCCCCTCATCCCTTACCCAGAAGGACTGGACCCTGATGGAGACACCAGCAGCTCAACCCAAGCATCTTGTGATGATGACTCCCTGAGGCACGTCTAGGAGTCTGTTGCTCACCATAACCGGCCCCGGCTCCAGGCAATGTGCGTTTATGCCGCAACACCACCAGCCTGTCCATGTGAGACTCAAGCCCCGCTTCTGCTCCTCCATGGCTCAAACCAGCCTGCTCAAAGGGCACACTGAGGTCAGCAGGGCCTGCAGAGCCCTGGAGGGCAATCCCTGACAATGGGCCCTGAGTCATCATGCATTATTCATAGGCCCCTGAGCCTGTGCCAACTGCCACCCTGCGCAGCTCAGAGGAAGGTTCAGCTCCAGAGACACGGGTATTCCTAAGGAATATTTCATGCAGGAAATTGTTCCTTTAACTTTATTATTGTCATAAAACACACATCACATAATGTTTGCCATTTTATTTTATTTTATTTTATTTTATTTTATTTTATTTTATTTTATTTGAGACGGAGTCTGGCTCTGTTGCCAGGCTGTAGTGCAGTGGCACGGTCTTGGCTCACTGCAACCTCCATCTCCTGGGTTCAAGCAATTCTCTTGCCTCAGCCTCCCAAGTAGCTAGGACTACAGGTGTCCGCCACCACGCCCAGCTAATTTTTGCATTTTTAGTAGAGATGGGGTTTCATCATGTTGGCCAGGATGATCTCGATCTCTCGACCTCGTGATCTTCTTGCCTCGGCCTCCCAAAGTGCTGGGTTTACAGCTCATTTTAACCATTTAAAATGTACAGTTCAGTGGCATTTAGTCCATTCACATGGTTGTGCGAGCATCACCACCCCCATCCATCTCCAGAACTCTTTCATCTTTCCAAACTGAAACTGTGTCCATTAAACACTCACTCCCATTGCCCCCTCCCTCCAGCCCCTGACAACCACCATTTGACTTCCTGTCTCTGAATCTGACTCCTATAAGTACCTCATATAAGTGGAATCAGACAGTATTTGTCTTGTGTCTGACTTAGTTCACTGAGCAAATGTCCTCAAGTTTCATCCATGTTACAGCATGTGTCAGAATTTCCTTCCTTTTTCAGTCTGAATAGTGTTCTGTGGTGTGTAGCCTACATTTCATTATCTCTCCATCCACCGATGGACATTGGGGTTGCTTCTATTTGGGGGCTCCTGTGAAGAATGTTGCTATGAACGTGGGCGTGCAGATGCTTCTTAGAGTTCCTGTTCCTGCTTTCAATTCTTTTGGGTGTATTTTCAGAAGTGGACTTGCTGGATCCGACGGTAATTCTAGGTTGAACTTTTTGAGGAGCCTGTGCACCATTTTCCATAGCAGCTGTACAATTTTACCCTCCCACCCACAGTGCACGAGGGTTCCAGTGTCTCCACATCCTCACCAACACTCGTTATTTTCTCTTCTTCTAGGAAAAAATATTAGCTACCCTAATGGGTATAAAATGTCTTTTAACTTTTTAGTTTAATGTTTAAAAAATTATTCTATATATGGGATACAAATTTCACATTGCATAAGAAGGTACACAATAAAATCTGAATATTTCTGTCTCTTGACCTCAGTTTCCCAGCAACCAGTCACCACCCTCAGAGCTGCTTCCTGAGATGGTCCATGCCTAGACGAGCTTATATATGTGTATACATATTTCAAAAAACAAATAGGAACATTATTTTATGCATTGCTTTTTAAAAAATGAAACATGCAAATTTTCACTAAATATCATTCTCCGTAACTGTATCTAGAGATGACAAGATATTTAAATCTCCATAGGATACTGATAGCCATAATTAAGAGATCTCATCCTTCCAGCCTAATATGGAAACCTTGGACTTCAGAAAGATAATACATATATATATAGAGATATACACGTGCACACACACACTCACATACACATACATACATATGTATGTATACATATATGTATATATAAACATATGTATGTATACATATACACACACATATACACACATACACACATACATACAAATATGTATATATACACACATACATATATACATACATATATACACATACATGTGTGTATATACACACACATTGTGTGAACATACTGTGTGTATATATATACACACACTGTGTGAATATATATACACACACACTGTGTGAATATGCTATGTGTATATATACATGCACACACTGTGTGAATATGCTGTGTGTATATATATACACACACTGTGTGAATATACTGTGTGTATATATACATACACACATTGTGTGAATATACTGTGTGTATATATATACACACACTGTGTGAATATACTGTGTGTATATATATACACACACTGTGTGAATATACTGTGTGTATATATATATACACACACACTGTGTGAATATACTGTGTGTATATATATACACACACACACACACAGTATATTCACACCACTCCCAGCAGGGACTGGAGCAGCAGCCTGTCATCAAACACATAAAGATTTCTGTGGAGAAAAATAAGAGTGAATTGCACTAAGTGGGATGTAGAGCCATGCATTCGTTGCAGTCTGGTTTAGCCACCAAACGAGTTTAGAAAGCTTTCAGTTTTTAGGGGTTTTTGGATTTCAGAATTGCAGGTAAGATTATAGGCTTTTATTAATAATATTTAGGACTTGTCAGGCCTTGGACTGGGAGTTTTTCTCATCTTATTTTTGATACTCTTAATAACCTTATGAGATTGAAATTTTACAGAGGGGAAACGGAAGCTCAGAGGCAGAAAGGCATTTGCCCAAGTGTGTCCTAAGCTAGGATTTGGAACCAGGTCTGCCCGTTCCTGAGTCTGGGCTCTTTCTGCTATATCCCAGGAGACCATATGCTGTTGTCCACTGTGATTATCAACAGTGCCCCTTCATGCTCAAAGGAACTGGATCTCAGAATATGGGTCACATGGTCACAATAGCCGTACCATGCTATGCCTTCGCGACGGGGCTGCCTAGATAGTTGAGGCCTGGCCCTCGATTCCCATAGACGGCATTAGGTTTAAGGACAGCCTTCACACTTTGCTGGACTTCATTCTATAGGTGGACAGGACTTCCTGCTGTATTAAAAGGGGTGTGACAGCCACATAAACTTGTCCTCTTCCAGGAAGACTTCCCTGACTTCCACAACTGCCAGATCTCATGGTCCCTGCTGCGTTGCTTACCTCTTAACTTTGTGGAATTTTTTCTTTCTGTTTTGTCTTTTAAAAACTGTGGTAACATGCATATGACATAAAGTGAACCATCTTAGCCCTTTTTTTTTTTTGAGACGGAGTCTCGCTCTGTCTCCCAGGCTGGAGTGCGGTGGTGTGATCTCGGCTCACTGCAAGCTCTGCCTCCCAGGTTCACACCATTCTCCTGCCTCAGCCTCCCAAGTAGCTGGGACTACAGGCGCCCGCCATCACGCCCGGCTAATCTTTGTATTTTTAGTAGAGACGGGCTTTCACCATGTTGGTCAGGCTGGTCTCAAACTGCTGACCTCATGATCCGCCCGTCTCAGCCTCCCAAAGTGTTGGGATTACAGGCATGAGCCACCGCGCCTGGCCCATCTTAGCCATTTTTCAGTGTACAGTTGTGTAGTTTTCTCTTTAGAGACGGGGTCTCACTCTGTGGGCCAGGCTGCAGTGTCCTGGCATGAGCATCGCTCACTATAGCCTTAGCCTCCTGAGCTCAAGCCATCCTCCCACCTCAGCCTCGTGAGTTGCTGGGACTGCAGGCATGACCCCCACACTGGCGGTTCTGTAGTATTAAGCACGTTCACATTCTTGTGTTAACATCACCACCATTCATCTGCAGAAAACTTGTTGCAAAACTGAAACTTTGTACCAATTAAACACCAACTCCTCACTCCCTTCTCTTCCCAGCCCCAGGCAGCCACCATTATGCTTTGCCTCTATGACTTCGACTACTCTAGGCAGCTCACGTTAGCAGAATAATTCAGTATTTGTCCTTTTGCGTCTGGCTTATCTCACTGAGCATCATGTTCTCAAGGTCCATCCATGTGGTAGTGGGTGTCAAAATTTCCTTCCTTTTTAAGGTGTTCTTCCTTATTCGCTTGTATGTTAATGCTCTGAGGGCAAGGACATCCTTGTGGGTTTTTGAGTCTCAAAACCAGGATGGCAGTGTATTTGGCTGCTCACTCAGTGTCAATGAGTGGATGATGATTTGACATTTTTTAGGACTTCTAGTTGCCCTGGGAGTGAGGCAAGAGAACTGCAAGTTGAAAGAAGCCCCCAGTCAGTCCACAGCCTGGTCTTTTGTGGCATTAATACTTTCAACCACACTTACCCTTTGGTTTGTGGGATAGATTAATAGTTGGCTTATTACACATAATTAAAAAGCAGGTGTCGGCCAGGCGCGGTGGCTCAAGCCTGTAATCCCAGCACTTTGGGAGGCCAAGACGGGCGGATCACGAGGTCAGGAAATCGAGACCATCCCAACATGGGCTAACATGATGAAACCCCGTCTCCACTAAAAAATACAAAAAACTAGCTGGGCGAGGTGGCGGGCGCCTGTAGTCCCAGCTACTCGGGAGGCTGAGGCAGGAGAATGGCGTGAACCTGGGAGGCGGAGCTTGCAGTGAGCTGAGATCCGGCCACTGCACTCCAGCCTGGGCGGCAGAGCGAGACTCCGTCTCAAAAAAAAAAAAAAAAAAAAAAAAAGCAGGTGTTACATAATGGTGTCTCAGTTCAGCAGCAATGCTGCCCTTCCCCTTCAACCAGAGGTGTAAGTGTACATGTGAGTGTGAGTGTGTGAGTGTGATTGTGTGAGTGTGTGTGATTGTATGAGTGTGAATGTGATTGTGTGTGTGATTGTGTGTGCATGTGTGTGAGTGTGAGTGCGTGTGAGGGAATCACTTTGCAGTGGCAAGCTGGAATGCAGACCACGGATAATTTCTCTTCCATTTACCTTAATAGAAGCATCTTCCGTCTTACCTTCCATTGCCTTGATAGAAGCGTCAGTTTAGACAAATTATAGATACATTACTTCCAAGTTTGAGACCCTAACTGATCTTCTAGAAGTGGTTCTAGAAGGAAAGAAGAAAAAAATCTTGAGTTTCTTCTCTCTTTTTATGTGAAGAGTGTTCTCTTCAAAGGAGAATGGGAAAGAAGGCTCTGGATTTGGGCGCATGAACTCTTTTCTCACTTAAGGCCAAGAGAGTCTCCATAGCCATGGTTAATGTTGGCCAGGTTCTCCTGCAGGCAGCCGCTATCTCCCGGGCTTCATAGCCAACACCAAAGCTAGGGCTTTACCTCCCTGTTTCACATTACGGAACCAGGGGAGCAGAGAGCCCAAACGACACGCATGTGTTCACACAGCCCATTCAAGTAGGGCTGCTCCGGCTCTGTCGATGAGGTGTGTTTAACCTCTAGTGAGGGGTTACGCCTCGGAGGCATTGAGGTGTGCTTGGCTCCAACTCCAACTGCATCTAAGTGGCTGAGTTTGCTGCATACTATGTGCTAAAGCCAGGCCTGCGCCCTGACTCTCCCATCTTCAGACAGCAGCCTGGGTCTGGCCTCGGCCTGCTTTTCTGTCCCACTAAGAGAAACCTGTGAGGTGGCCCAGCATCCTCCAACTGTGGAGTTTCAAGCCTCACATGGCCTTGTGGCCCAAGAGCTCATTCTGACGCTGGGCTGTGGTCTGAGGTCAGCCTGGAGTTCTAGCTGGGCCTGGTGACCCTGAACCTGTCCCCACTCAACACTGCTCCAGCTGCTTAGAGGTCACGGCTATAGTCAGCACCAGGAACACACACTGCCCTTTCCAGAAGCATCCCTATGCGAATGGGAAGCACATCACCTGCGGTGGAGGAGGGGAAGATGAGAGAGGGCATCCAGGTTGATCATCTGGATACAGGTCTCTTCTGCTACCTAAGCTCTTGTGAGTGCCTGAAAACCACTAGGAAGCCCATGGAGTTTAAACAAACAAAGAAAACAAACACTGAGCTAGGGCACTGCCACCTCTAGGATGCCATGTTCCAAAATGTTCATGGTGTCCCTGTAATGGCGTGACATGTCCAGTCTGCAAAAAGAGCTCTTGGTGGCAATGCATTTGGGGCCTTATCAATCAACCCAAACCAATAAAGGCACAGTCAGAGATGGGCACAGGATTCGAGCTAAAAGTGTTCTAGATGTTGAGTAGGGGGAGTCTGTGTAAGTTCCAACATTTCCCAAGGTGGTGGGAAGCAGCCCTGCCTGCCTGGATGGGCTCCTGGGATGCAGCCTGCGGAAGCGGCGGGTGGGTCAGGAGACATCTGGCTGTCAGGCCCGGAGCTAGTGCACACATGGAATAGCCCTGGGCCTGCTCGCCGGCCAGTCTCAGGGAAGGGGAAGAAGCCACAGAGGGCGTTGGCGGGTGAGGCCACCATGTGCAGACTGGCTTGCAATAGGTCTCCACCTGTCACTGTGAGGGCAGGGTGTCCGACAAAAGCCAGAATCTTCAGCCAGAATCTGAGTTCCTTTTGAGTCTTGTACAGCACAAAATAGATCCAAGGTAAGCAGACGGTCTGGATTTACTCCCTCAGTTGATATATTTTAAACTCTAGAGCACATTGACATTTTAAACCACATGCTGACTTACTGTTTGCGTGCGGAGCTCTGTGCTCTCCTAGTGCCTCATCACAGTGAGAGGTCATCCGAGGCGGGGCCCGTTCGTGCAATCCGGAAGATGGACTGTGGGAGAAAAGACTTGAGCCCTTGTGTAGCTGTTGTGGTACCTGCTCCGAGAAGTCCCCCAGCTGCTGGTGGTTTGCCCTTTGCCTGAACATGTCCTCGGCTGCCAGTCCAGTGGGTCTCGCCCGCACCCCAGGCTGTCTGTCATCTGGCCAGGCTCTGAGCCAAGGGCCATGGGGCTGGGGAAGGCTCTGGCGGTGGGGGTGAGGGCCAGGTCTGGCCTGGCCAGGGCAAGCCCACACAGGAGGCAGCCCTGTGTCCAGGAGCCTGCAGGTCTCCAGCACTGGCTTGCCCGGTGCTTCCTGCGTGGTTTGTATCACAGTCTCGGCAGCTGTCATGTCGGCTGTGACCTTCACAGTTGGTGAAAAGGGGCCACTTCTAGGCAGTGTGATCGGGAGAAGCAGCCCCTCTGTTCCCGCCCTCCCCGCTGCCTGGGGAAGTGCCTCACATGCTGAGGGGGCCCACCACTAGCTACTTGGCATTTAAAAAAATTTAATTAATGTATTTTATTTAATTTTTAATTTTTTGAATTTATTTTATTTTACTTTATTAATTTAATTCAATTTAATTTTAGAGATAGGGTCTTGCTCTGTCACCCAGGCTGGAGTGCAGTGATACAGTCTTACCTCACTGCAGCCTCGAACTCCTGGGCTCAAGCGATCCTCCTGCTTCAGTCTCCTGAGTAGCTGAAACATTCAGGCCCTTGCCACCATACCCAGATAATTTTTAAAATTTATTTTATTTTTCATAGAGACGAAGTCTTGCTGTGTTGCCTAGGCTGGTCTTGAACTTGTGGTCTTAAGCAATCCTCTTGCCTCAGCCTCCCAAAGTGCTGGGGTTACAGGTGTGAGCCACCACATTGTTCTGTTTATTTTATTGTTATTTTGAACCTCAGTGGCCTGACGCACGCTGTTAGAGAATTTGGCTCTCTCCCTCCCTGTGGAGGCCCGAGATTGGCCCCCTGGGTTCTGGCCTCACTGCTCTGGCCTCCAGGTGTCGTTTGGCCATGCCGCCCACAGCACGCACGTGTCCCCTGATATTTTGATTCTCAGCGGGGCTTCAGGAGCCTCCTTCTCCCAGCTGTATCTGACTTGAAGAGGATTCAGGTGAAAGGAAAAGATGCAGGGCACTGTGCAGAGGACCTGGCAGAGGACGGTGGAGGAGGGAGACATTTCTGGGTGGGAAAACACCAGTCGTGCCTCCCAGCAGCTCTCAGTGCTAGAGAGTCGTGATCCTTATAATTCAAGGCAGGCTCTAGGCCTGGGCAGAAGGTTCTCAGGGGAACCCTTTTCTCTCCCTCATTGCAATTTAGGCTGTTCTTCCACAGAACACACCTGAGTCAGAGTAGGCCAGGTGAGAAGCAGAGCGAAGGGTAATTCTAGGAAGACGAAGCAGCACCTGCAAACCGCGGCACCTGGAGGGAGATGCGGGTGCCATGGGAACCTAGTGCACTTGGAGAAGTGTGTGAACTTGAATGTGGCACAGTGGAAACAGGGAGACAGTGAAGCTGGGGGAAAGGGAGAAGAACATTGAGGTTTCACTGTGCACTCCGTGAGGCATTGTGAAATTTTGATCTCATATACAGAACAATTTAAAAAATTAAACTCAAAAAGCACAATTTTTCACTGACTTCTTGCGGGTATTTCTAACCTGGAAACAGGTGGACACAGAGATTGTCCTAGTGACTCTCGGTCAGCCTCCACTCATGGGCATGGGTGCTGACGGTTTCAGCCCCCTGGTGTCTTAGCACCCAATGACAGTGCTCCTTGACCCCTTCTCAATTCCAATTAATCACCACGTCCTGCTGGTGGTACCTCTTAAACATTCAACACATCCGTTTCTCTCTATCACCCCCCAATCCAGGAGGCAGTAAACTGTAGCTCTTAGGCCTGATCTGGCTGCTGACTGTTTTGAAAATAAACTTTTATTGAAACTCAGTCACACTCATTCATTTCTATACCAGGAATGGCTGCTTTCTTTCTATAAAGGCAGAGCTGAATATGCCCCAGATATTTACTATGTGGCTCTTCACAGAAAACATTTGTCTACTCCTGCCCTGATTAGCATCTTCCTAACTGATGTCCCTGCCTCCACCTTGTTCTCCTCCAATCCATTTCCCACACTCTAGCCTTTGTAAAGGAAAAATCTGAGTATGGTACCTGGCCTCTGGCTTCTTGGTGGATTCTGAGCACCTTCTCATGGTTTGCAGGCTTCCTCCACTTGGCTCCAGTGCTCCTTATGCCACCATGCCATGTTTAACTTCATGCAGCTGCCAAGTGCAGTGAGTTCCCAGGGCACCTGTGTCTCCCTGCTGGGATAGGCATTTGTGTGTGCTGCTGCTTCTTCCTGGAATTACCTTGCTCTCCGCTCCTTACCTGACCTCTGACTCATTCTACAGTTCTCAGAAAAGCCTCTTGACTTTCCAGGCCTGGGCTAGGAGGCTTTTCTGTGTGCCTCCATGGCTCTAGATTCTTCTTTCATTACGGGACATATCGGGTTATATTAAAAACTTCCCTCCCTCCCTTCCTTCCTTCCTTCCATTATTCCATCCTCTCTTCCTTTCTCTTCCTACTTCCTATATACTGTATTAGTCACTAATCTACGTGTTCTAGGCACAACAAACAGAACAACATTAAAATAATCCAAAGCTCCCTTCTGCTCTCAGAGGCCTACCTGCTGGTAGGAGAGATGGCAATTAAACAAGATTAGAAAGTCGGGTAGAGAGTATTAGAGAGGAAGATGTCCTGAGAAGAAGAAATAAATTAGGAAGAGGATATGAAGTGCTGGGGAGTGTTGACATTTTAGATGTGGTGGGGCCTGACAAAGCCTCCCTGAGACGTGTCTTCTGAGGAAAGGCTTGCGGGAAGGGAGGGAGTGAGCCATGTAGGTGTTTAGAGGAAGAGCATCTAGACAAAGGAAAGACAAGTACAGTGCAAGGTTCTGAAGGCAGGAGTGCACTCGGCTGCTGTGTTTGAAAATGAGGGCGATGTGGCTGCAGGGGAGGGGAGGAAGGGGATGGACAAGAACTATGGGGTGGCCAGGTCCTATGGGGCTGTGGGAAGGACCTTGAACTTTACTCTGAGGAGCATGGGAGCCATTGCAGAGTAGTGAGCAGAAGAATGACATGACCTGGCTGGAGTCTTTCATAGAGTTCTTCTGGCTGTGATACTACTCTCTATTAGACAGCAAGCTCCTCGAGGGCAGGCATTGTGTCTTACTGACCTTTATTCTCAGGACATAGCACATCTAGCTTGTAGAACACTTCGAAATATGTTTTTACAGGTGAATGATGAATGAGTGAATGAATGCATGAATGAATGTTGTCTCCCGACAGTCAGATCCCGGTTCCTAGGGGCTCTGGGAGTCTTCTCATTGTCGAAGGAAAACTCTGGTACAAGATGCTGCCAGCAGCCAAGTCCCTGGGGCTCTTAGCTGCTGCTTGGACATCACTGTGGCAGCAACACACATCCAAACCCATTTTCCTTCTTGCCACAGAGCAGGCTGCTTAATGGATCACTGTCACCTGGAGGGAGAATTTCAGGGGTGACCCTGCCCTGGGCTATCTTCTGCTTGATGATGTCGTAAAGAGTTGTTAACAAAATTGTAGATGAAGGTGAGAAGAATAGAGGATTTATTGATGGATGGACTCAGGATTTACAATTATATATAGGTTCAAGCCAAGAGGCTTTGTCAACATTTCACCTTAAAAACGTCTTTGGGTTGAACCTCATGCTTCTCCTTCCTTTACCACAGGTCATCATCTGTCTTCTCCATAGTTCATAGAACAAAAAACAACATGAAGTCCCACAAGAGCTAGCATTTCTTGTGAGGCTATAATCCTCTGAATAGCTATGATAAGGGAAGCATAATTAACTCATTTTACAGATAATAAAACCAGAGCTTGGAGAGTTAATACTTTGGCCAAGATCTCTGAGATAGGAAGTGGTGATACTCAGGACCGGAATCTAGATGCTGTGATGCCAGAGTCTTGAACCAACCCCTACGCCTACTGACATTGGGGTTAACCAGAAAAATAAAAGTCTGGGTCCAATTGATTGAATTTTTTTTTTTAACTTTTAAAGTTCAGGGGTATATGTGTCGGTAAACTCATGTTACAGGGGTTTGATGTACAAAGTATTTCGTTACCCAGGCACTAAGCCTAGTACCCAATAGTTATATTTTCTGCTCCCCTCCCTCCTCCCACCCTCCACCCTCTGTTAGGTCTTATTGTATGTTTTTCTCCTCTTTGTATGCATGTGTTCTCATCATTTGGCTCCCACTTATAAGTGAAAAGATACAGGATTTGCTTTTCTGTTCCTGTGTTAGTTTGCTAAGGATAATGACCTCCAGCTCTATCCATGTTCCTGCAAAGAACATGATCTCATTCTTTCATTCTTTTTTCTGGCTGCATAGTATTCCTTTGTGTATATGTACATCATTTTCTTTATCCTGTCTTCCACTGATGGCATTTAGGTTGATTCCATGAATTTGTGTGTTGAAGCATAGCATGCATGCCTAAAAATATGGAAATAAGAAGTGGATAGCTCAATGAGTTATCCAAAGCAAGTGCACCCAGTAACCTGTACCCATAAGAAACAGAACATCACCAACCCTCTAGGAGTCCCCTCACGTTGTCATCCCAGGCCACTGCAGTCTCTTCTCCAGTGGTAACAAATATTTTCACTTCTGAAGCTAGGATTTTAATATTAGTTTAAAATTTTAGTTAAATGAAATTGTTCAGCATGAATTCTTCTATGTCAAGATAATTTATTACATTTGAAAGTCTCGTGTATTTCTGAATGCAGCTATAGTTCACTTTTATTTTTATATAGCTTTCATTATATGTGTATATATATGCAATATCACATTTTATGACTTTTTTACATACATATGTATTATATTTTATTTATTCCTTTTATTATTGATGCACATGTGGGTTGTTTCCAATTTGGAAAAGTGCCAAATGATGATGTTTTTTAGGAAGGAGAAAAAAATCAAAGGGGAAACTAAATTAACCCACAGCTCCACTACTGAGAACTTACCTCCCCTAACTGTCATAGTTCTGGCCCTTTGCGGAGGTTCTTTTGCGTGGTGAAGAGATGCAGGCCTTTCTAACGGATCTACACCTGAGTCAGATTGTGGGGCCATAGAGACTGTTTGTCCGTCTTTAGGAGATATTATCAAAGGGCTTTTGAGGGTGTTTGTAGCAGTTTACACACACAGCGGCATGTGAGAGTCCCAGTCACTCAGCCCCCTCGCCAACACTCGATGTCGCTTTTTAAATAAAACGTTATCCATTGCATAGCGGTACCACATTGTGGTTTTAATCTGCATCTCCCAGACGACAGAGAACGTGCAGCACATTTCTCTACACCTGTTGGCCGCCTGGCCACTCTTTGGGAAATGTCTGGATTGTTTACTCATTTTCCCCAGTGTCTTTCTTCTTAATTGATGGAGTTAGTCCCGCCTCCTACATGCCAGGCTTTTGTCACACAAGTGGTAAATGTTTCTTCACACTCTGTTCTTGCCTTTTTATTTTCTTGAAGGCATCTTTTAATGAAGAGAAGTTCTTAATTTTAATCAAGTCCAATTTATCAAAGTTTACTTTTGCTATTAGTGCACTTTGTGTTCTAAGAAATCTCTACCTGTTTCAAGATCATGAAAAGATTCTCCTGTTATCGACTAGAGATATATTTTTTAAACTTCCACATTTAGATTTAAAATTCACCTGAGATTAACTTTTGTGTACAGTGTGAGGTAGGAATCAAGTTTCACTGAATTCCCATGTAGATAACCAGTTGCCCCGGGCCATTCACTGAGAAGCCTTTGTTGCTCTGCGGTGCTCTCTGTCATATGCAGAATGTCTGGATCTGTGGGTCTGAGTTGGATCCTCCATTCTTCCTCCTTCTCCTTGCGCCTACTCCTGCACAACTAAACCATAGGACCTTGATTACTGTAGCTTTGAGCTAAGTCTTAATATCTGGCAGTGTAAGTCCTCTAACTTTGCTATGAAAGTCTTGACGGTTCTTGACTCTTATTTCTATGTAAATTTTGAAATTGGCTAATCGGTTTTCAAGACATATCTGCTGAGATACTTTACTGTGATTGTATGAACTTGTAGATCAATTTGGAGAGAAGTGGCATCTTAATAATACATCGAAAATGAAACAAAACAAACAAAACACCAAGAAAATTCATTTAAACCAGAACTAAACACCACAATTTAATAAAAAGAAATAATAAACTAGGAATAAATATTTGCAACTCATTACACAAAGGGGTTCACATTCCCATTATAGAAAGAACTCCTAGAAATTGGTAGAAAAGAAACAACTGCCCAGTAGAAAATTGGACAAAAGGCAGTAACCCATAGATCACAGAAAAAGCGACCTCAGTGGCTGGCTGTAAGTTCAGGAGCATGTGCTCCGGCTCAGTAATAATATAATGGCGTTGTCAGATTCACAGTTTGACCACACACTCTGAAGCTGTGGAGCAACAGGAAAATGGCTGCCTCCTGTCCAGGCCCACCGGGCCTAGCACCCTGCGGCCCTGCCTGAATGCACTGCTGGTGCCCCTGGGCCCTGCGGGTGTGGGATACAAAGAGCCGTCAGAGGCTGGAGGCGAAGGCTCCCTTGGGACTGATCTTGACAGCAGTGCTATTGGTGCCCTGCGCATGCCCACTTCACCTCTCACAGGGTCCCTGGCTTCCTGTGCTCCATGTCTGCAGCCCAGGCTGTGTCAGGAGGCCTGCACACCCATGTGTGACTGAGCCCGGCCATACCAACACCCTGTGTGGTACGAATGAAGCCTGAGCCCATGTCCTCAGTGAGCACGCACTTATTCAACTCTTTATTGTACAATTGGGAAACTGAGGCCTAGAAAGAAAGAGAGTGGCCCAGACCACAGGAGGTGGACAGGGCCACAGTGTTACGAAGTGCTCCGGCTTCCACGGTCTTGGCTCCACCTTCTCCCGTTCCATTTGCTTTGAAAATGGAAGCCTCTAAGATCCCAGGGGACCCTGCCCACTCCTCCACCCAGGGTGGAGCCATTTTCCTTTCCACATCCCAAGTAAGCCCAGACACACATGACACACACATGCATAGTGACCTCTCGGGTGGAGACCACGGAGGCAGCAGTCACAGAAAGAGTGGACATCAGCAAAGTGACAGGAGAAGAAGAGGAAAGAGGGTGGGGGCAGCTCTGTCATGGGCAGTGGCATCCACTCGTCTCCTAGCCACAGGCTCAGGAACCCAAAGCATAGGCAGGAGGATCCACAGGGTTCCCGGGGTTCAACCAGCGCTGGGGCCATACCCAGCACAATCTCGAGCGGACAGGACTGGGGTCCTACAAGCCACATCTGTGGACACCTGGAGCGAAGATGAGCCCACCGGCCCTGGTGTAGAGAAGGGGCTGCAGACCAGAAAGTGTCCATCTTCTCCTGTGTGAATTGGGGTGTTTGACATGATCTCAAGGCTTCCATAGTCATAAATGCCTATTGGCCTTGGTTCTCCACTGGTGACTGTGCTCAGAGACTCTGGGAAAATGCTTTCCACTCCCTGGAGGTCCTTCAGAAAGAAGATTGGAGGCTTGGGCAGATGAAGACTTGGATAGAGCGCAATGTTTCAGAGCACTGGACCCCAGGTCTGAGTTCAGGAGCATGTGCTCCGGCTCAGTAATAATATAACGGAACAAGACCAGGCCCAGTTGGGTTCCTGAGGTCCTCACGGTGAAGTGGTAGAAGTCACTGCCCTAGATGAGGTAAGGGTCCTCAAGAGTGAACTGTACACCCCAACGAGTGCAGGAATGAGGGCAACGGAGGCTTTCGAGGTCTTCTTTACTGACATTGATCCTGCAGATTCGGCTCTAGGGCCTGCTGGGACCCTGGGAGTCACTGTCCTAAGGACCGCCAAATGCATGTGCCTATTCCCTTCTGTCCTGTCCTGGTCTGTTCTGTGATACTCCTGCCTGGGGCTGCAGTGCTAGAGCTGACCCCCAGGGGGCAGCAGCCTCCTGTGTCCCTGGTGCCTACTGAGCTTTACTGGAGCAGCTGGAGCCTGGGGAGCATCTTCTGAGACAGGTGCTTCTTGTTGTTATCAATGATCTCCACATTATGAGGCCAGCAGAAGCAGGACGGGGGGTTTAACCACCCCCTGACTTATTCATTCAGTGACTCTGTCCTGAGCACTTATCTTGTGCCAGGTGGCCTGGTGGGCTCAGCATTGGTGCTGAAAATGACAAAGGAGCCCCTCTCCACCCCAGGAGCCCACAGTCTTAGGAGACCTGCACAAAACCACTAGAGCAAGTCCACATGAAAGACAAGAGCAGGTTCTGTGATAAAAATGTGGTAGGATGACGGGAGGGAGGGCTGGGGAGTCACTGTGTGGGAAGAATCCAAATGCGTCACTGAGATGGCATTTATGTCATGGCCAGAATGACAACAAGGGACCAATGCTGTCCAAGTCAGGGACAGGGATGTCAGACAGAATTCACCCTGGGGCAGAGCCTCACAGGTGGCGTGGGGACTGTAGCTTCATGCATAGGAACATTCTCCTGGATGCTCCAATGTCCTGACTCCTTTAACTGCGTGCACTCTCCCACTGACCCACACGATGGTTTGCATCTACACTCATTACTCTGAACTTGAAGAGATCAGCCAGACAGGGCCAGGCTGGCTCACCCTCCCCACGCAGTTCTGGCCATGTCCATTGGCCTGGTTGGCCTCTGGCTTGGCTTTGTCACAAGCTGCATCCTCCTGTGCAAGGGCCTATTAGAACTCAGTTTCCTCATCTGTAAAAGGAGACTCCTAAATGAGTGGTTGTCATACTTCTTCTTCTTCTTTTTTTTTTTTTTAGATGGAGTCTTGCTCTGTCACCCAGGCTAGAGTACAGTGGCACAATCTTGGCTCACTGCAACCTCTGCCTCCTGGATTCAAGCGATTCTCTGCCTCAGCCTCCTGAGTAGCTGGAACTACAGGCACGTGCCATCACTCCCGGCTAATTTTTGTATTTTTAGTAGAGATGGGGTTTCACCATATTGGCCAGGTTGGTCTTGAACTCCTGACCTCGTGATCTGCCTGCCTTGGGCTCCCAAAGTGCTGGGATTACAGGCATGAGCCACTGCGCCTGGCTCATATTTCTTTTTAAAACTCAGCACATATTATTCCAATGAAACTTTGTATGAAAATGAAAAAAAAAAAAAAAAAAAAGAAGAAGAAACCAATAGAGCAGAGACATTCAGGTTAGGTGGGTGAGAAAGTGAAGGAGAGATTCTAACTCTCCTTCTGTGCCCCAGGGAACAGAATTTGAAAACCACAACACTCCGATGCCTTTGTGGCCTCTTTCATGGGGCGCTGTGGCTCAGTGAGGGACAGGGGTGCAAGGCTGAGTGGGTGGGCGATTGGAGATGGGTTCCAAAGAGCTGTGCCTTTTTGTCAGCAGGAAAGCAGAATCCAGCCCTCAGGGGTTGCCAACCAGGGCATAACATCTTGTCCATTTTTTATCCCTTTCTTTTCACAAACCTGATGGTGGTGGCCTTCTGTTGTGCCCTGGAGGTCGTGAGGTTGGTGCTCCTGGCAGGTTCATATGACAAAGTGGTGGCCTATGGAAGCGAGCATGGCTGTTGGGAACTGCTGTCCAGTTCCAGAGCTTATTACACAGGGATCATGGAGCTCACAAGGTGGGACCACTTCCCCAGGACCCCTGGCACCACTCTGGCCCCTGATCCTAGTCTCCCAGGTCTCAGGCTTCAACCCTCCCTCCCCATTTCCCAGGCCTCTGGTGTCCTGATTCCTCAGCCCTCACATTCTCCCTATTCTCCACACACCAGTCCCTGGGCACTCGTCACCCCCCTGCAACTCCTGGTTTCCTGTGACCCATCCCAGTGGCATGGTGCAGAACTGTGAGTCCTCCATCCTTCTTCAACTCGTGAACCAGGTGTGGAGCCTGCTGTACAGCTCAGATGAGCAGAGGAAGATCTGGCCAGGGCCTTCTATGTACAGGAGAGAGCAGGGAGAGTTCAACAGCTCCAGCCATGCATTTTCTGTAGCTGTGCAACTAAGCATTTCACAGGATCTTAACTAACTTGCTCCTGGAAGAAGAGAAGAAGAGAACCGAGGCATCTCAAACCGGGTTCGCTTCCCTGGCACTTCAGGGGCACGGATAAGGGAGGCCAGGAAGGCCTGGGGAGGGGTCAGCAGCTCCAGGCCTCCCAGAACAACCCATGGGTCCCAGCATCTGGCTCGAATTCAAGCCATATTAGCATCAGCCTCCAACTTCCTCAACTTTGTCTCCACCCCATGGGAGCAGATCTGCCGTGCTCTCAGCAAGATGCAGTCTTTACCTGACCATGGGGCCTGAGGGAGGGCTGGGGGCCCTGTAGCCATAGTCTCCTGCCCTCATAGAGATGTGGGTGACAGTGCAGGTGGTGAAGAGCCTGCGCAACATCCTCTGCCACGTGCAGGGCGGGGACATCAAGTTGCCCTTCTGTGGCATTGCCAGGCAGCTGTGTCCACTGATTAATGATGTATGTGCCTGGGTCCCTAGGGTCAATTGGACACAATATGGCCTGGGGTGAGAATGGACCCCAGGAACTTAGCTGAGGATACTGGGCTAGGACAAGGCACTGTGGTGCCAGGCTGAGGTCACCAAGGGGCAGAAGAAAGGGGACTTGTGTACTTGAAGCTGTGCAGCGGACATGTCCCAAATGCGTTCCCTACTCCACATAGATGAGGCACACACTGCTGTACTCACTCATTCACCAGAAGTTCCTGGAGGAGTCACTGGCCCCAACATAAGAAACCAACCTACTGATATGAAGTTGGTTCTGACTCCCAGGATATCTTCTTCTGCAGACTCCACTCATGGAGCGAAGAGTGGGAGAGAACAAGTGGCTCTACCCCCTCCCAAATCATACAGAAACCTGGGTCCTCATGGCAAAAGAAATGTGACACTCAGAAATTTGAACTGACCAGACCTGTCCCACTCCTCCCCACATCTCATCTTCCTTGCAGGTGACACAAGTTTAGAGCTGGGAAGGACCTGACATCCCTGAGACACAGGTTCATGGGACTCCAGCTCTGGTGTCTGTAACTGTCTCAACTTGTGAGCCTTGGATTTCAATTGTTTTTGTATTGGTCTCATCTCCTCTATGACTCTGGACACTGGCTGGTGGCAAGGCCAATGTCAGACTCAACTATCTTTCTGTTATGTTTAAAAGTTACCATGTATACTGTACTTGACTTCACTAAATCTGAAGATAATATCTTTTTCCTCCCTCCAAACGATATAATCCATGGACCTTAGAATGTTTGAATTCTGATCACAGCCTCCCACATTATATATTAATGTTGTCCAGCATTTTAGCTACACCTTCTTATTAAATCCCTAAATTTGGTCTTTATGTCATCATCTTCATGATTGTCATGATTTTATACAGTTAATACTGGTGTAGATTTACTCACACGCTTACAGATTTCTTGGCTTATTTTTCTTCCTTCCAACTCTTTCGTTGCTTCTAGATTTATTTTGTTTTTCCTTCCTTTGTGGTTCCTTCAGTGAGGGTCTGTTAGTAGTAAACATTTTTAGTCTCTGAAAATGACTTTATTTAGCCTTATGTTTGTCACTGTTTTCAGCAGTTTATGATGCTTCTAGGCATACATTTCTTTGGTTTTAGTTTGTTTGAGGTTCTTCAATCTCTAAATTTATACCTTTCAATAACTGGAAAGTTTTTACTATTATTTTTTAAATCGTTTTGTTCAGACCCACAATGCTCTTTCTCTTCTTTTAGGACTCTCAAGACACAAATGTTACACTTTTTGTTATGGTCTCACGTCACAAGATACTTTTCGTTTTTGAATCGTTTTTCTCTCTGTTCAGATTTGATCATTTTTATTGATCTGTCTTCAAGTTCACTGATTCTTTCCTCTGCCATCTCCATTTTACTATGGAGCCTACCCAAGCTTATATTGTTCAGTTCTAAAGCTTTCCACAGTTTTTCTGTATGTCTTCTATTTCTTTGCTGAGACTATTTCTGTTATTTCAAGAGTGTTCACCATGACTTTTTGGAACACTTTGCACAGTAACTGCTTTAACGTTTTTATTACATAATTCCAATCTCTTTCCCCTTGACTTCAGCATGTTCATTGTCTTCCTATGTGAGTTGAAATGTTCCTGGTCCTTTGCATGCTGAGTGATTCTGGACTGAGTCATAGACATTATGAATATGATATTATGTGACTCTGAGTCTTCCAAGGGTGTCCTGGTAATTTTAGCAGGTAATTGATCTATTTACCTTCAGGCTGCCAATCCTGGTTGGTAGTCCATCCTGTAGTTCAGTTCTCATTGTCTATGGCGTGCTGGTCAGGGTCAGACCTGGGTATGTAATGAGTTCGGGAGTTCATAAACATCTTTATAAGATCACTTTCCTCAGCTGCCTCCTCTCTGCAGGCTCCCTGGTACTTTACAGTTCCCTGGGGCTCCCCTTCTTCAGTCCTGTGGCCAAAAAGCTGGAGCTTTTGTTATCCCATAGTGCCGGGCACTTCTGTGACTGTTCCCACATCTGGTGCTAAGTGGCAGGTGGCAGGGAAGACATAAAGCAATGGGAGTTTTCCTCATCCTCTTGGGGCCACAGTGCCTGCAAATGGAGAGGAAGGCTTCCCTCCTTCAGAGTTTTGGCTTCTACAGGCTCCCATGGGGCCTGCCTGGGGGATAAGGCCTGAGAGACCAAGAGAAAAAGAAATGAGGGATTTCTTCACTTCCTTCGAGCATTGTGAAGTGTTTCCTGGCTCCTTGGATGTTACCTGGAGGGCTTCTCTCAGAGCTCTCTCTGTATCCTGGTGCATACACCTCAGTTTCTGGTTGTGTGACTGCAGGCTGTGGATCCCAGGCGATATTACAACCCATGCCCCTAGGAGTTATTGGGACCAGTAATGTCCTCCAACCCCTAGGGTAGGTGGAGTGTCAGCAAACTTTCTGGTTTTGGTCTCTAGAGATTTCTCTTACCCTCCTGTAAGCTCAGCTATGCATATATATAATATTTTATCTAGTATATGAGGTGTTTAGAGTAGGAAGGTTGTTATCTTCCGTATTGCTGGATTTGGAAGTCAGGAGCTATAGTCCAAGTGAGAAGTACTAAGTGGGCATCACCTACACAGAGGTCACCTGGGGAAATGGAAAGAGCTGCCCCACAGGGGCCCTCAGATCCGGGTGCTGGGTGCTGCTTTGCCATTCACCCAGTCATGTGGAGGGAGGCAGGGCACCAGGCAACACTTACTGGTCTCATCATCTGTGAAACGCTCTTCTACTATTTTGGTTCACATGTCCTCTTTTCTCTTCTGTCTGTTCCATTTTTGGAACTTGTTTGGATTTATTCTCTATGTTTCTTAATTTCTCTTTCATATTTCACATTTCTTTGTCAACTTGGAAGAATTCCTGGACTGATTCACTTTTAACGAATTCACCCTTTAGCTGTGGTTAGTCTGCTATTCAACCCACCTATTGAATTTTCATTTAACTTTTTGTTTTTCTAATGAAGCAGGTGCTTTATATTTTTCTCTTCTGGTTGACTGTGTGGTATCTTGATAGTTATTTCATTATTCTGTGGATACTGCCTGATCACTGCCTGTATTGCTTTACATATATATGTATATATATACACACATATATATGTGTGTATATATATATATAACTTTAAAGTTTGAATTTCTAAGCACTTTAGAAACTGAACTCAATATCTTTAAAAAAAGTTTCTGGAGATTCAACTATGCTTTTTCTAAAGTTTTGTTCAGAGTGTGTTATTAACTCCATTCTTGGATGCTTTTTTTTTTTTTTTGTCTTGAGATAGGGTCTGGCTCTGTCACTCACGCTGGACTGCAGTGGCAGGATCATGACTCACGGTGGCCTTGACCTTCCAGACTCGTGATCCTCCCACTTTAGCCTCCCAAGTTGCTGGTACTACAGGCACATGCCACCATGCCTGGCTAATTTTGCATATTTTTGTAGAGATGGGAACTCACCATGTTGCCCAGTCTGGTCTTGAACTCCTGGGCTCCAGCAATCCCGTGCCTCTGCCTCCAAAAGTGCTGGGATAATAGGCGTGAGCCACTGTGCCCGGCTGGATGCTGGGTGTTTTGTTTCTCGAATGTTTCCTTTCATCTGTAGTGCTGGTTTTCCTAAATGTATACTGATCCTTGGTAGTGATTTCTGGCATTTCTATGCTGGAGTTTCTTGGCTGGCCCTGTGTGAAAGCAACACCCGTGACTGCAGCCTGTTTCAGTAATGGCTGGGGAGCATCCAGAGATCTGTGGACAGCTGAATGTGACACTATCCAGTGTTCTCACCCTGGGGCTCCTGCCCCTCCAGGGTGTTGTCAGACACCCAGGGAACCGCCCCGTGTCTTTGGTCTTGACGCCATGCTCTCTGCTTCACTGGGGTGCTACCTGCTCCTGCTGCTTGCCACTTGCTAAGGGGGCTATTGGGAGGGCGGGATGGAGGCAAATGAAACTGTGCGGCTGAACTGCCGCCCCGCACAATCATCCAGGGTTGCCCAGAGTCATCTTCTGCTTCCTGTGTTCACAACCCCTGAGCTTAGTGCATTCCAGAGCCCCTTCCACCTCCAGCAGCAGGTTCTTCCTGCCCTCACTGTGGGCTACGCTTTCTGCTTCAGTTCCAAATCTGCCTGCTGTTCGTCTTTCAGGGATACTCCAGTCCTCAGAGGGTGGGACATGGGGAGCGGCTAATATTTCAGGTTCATTATGAATTTTAAGAATATCTCTCAACTATGTTTCCCAGGGCTGTGGGGCAGGAAGGGTGACCGAATGAATGTTCACTCACCCATCCTGAGCTCGTCTGCGTGGGGATCTTTTCCTGGTCTTCACAGTGCCGACCCTGAGTCATCTCCCTGTTTAGCCATTGTGCTACAACGTGGGCCTCCCACTCGTGAAAGTGTCTGCTCCCGTGGTCAGGGGTTCTCTGTCTTTTCCCACCGTGTCTCTGTGGTTTGTACTGGGCCTGGCTCATGGTAGGTGCTCAGTACATATTTATTGAATGAAAATGTACAGGCTTAGCTGATTGTGGTCATTATGAATTCACACAAGGTAATATAGATTTAAACCATGTTATTCACAGCATAACGAGGATAACTACATGTATTTTAAAAAAAAATTTGGCATTCTTGAGCTAATCCACAGAAGGCAACAAAGTCACAAGCTGCAGATATAGTCCACGGTAGAACTGAAACAATGACCCTGTTCCTAGCACTGTGCCTTCATCAACGGGCTTCTCAGCTCTAGGTCTCTAGAGAGAACCCCTCACATACACACATTGTGTTATCTGTTTATCAGCTAAGCACAGTGCAGCCGAGACCCCTTGCACACAGAGACCAAGATGTGGAAGGAGGAAAGCCAGGCCAGACAGGGCCAGGGAAGCCAATGTCTGTCATCTCAACTTTGTGCTTCCTGGCAGGAGCGGGAGAAGGTGAGGATCTCAGCCACCTCTGCTGTGGGCGACATGCTGCAGCAATGAAAAAAATATAAGCCTGGAACCACTACCCAGAAACAAATTTTCACATTTCTGGTCCTGATGCTGCTGAGCTTGCCGGACAATAAGACCAAAGTGCTCCAGGCATGCTGGCTGTCTCTCTGGCTGCCCCTAGGGCCAATTCATATACCCTTTTGTGGTAGCAGAGCCCCTTCCCTATGGCTTCTTTCCATGAGCCCAGACTTGGCCCTATGCTGTGCGTCCACCTCTTTGGCATTGTCCTCCGGGTGGCTCTGAGCACATTTGTGCTCTTCATGATGGAGGAGCTTCCACGGAGCCCCCTGGCTGGAGCATCACAGGAACGGGTTTGGGCCTCCCTCTCTCCATCCCATATGCCTGTGGAAGGGCCCTGGCAGCATGGGCTGATGTAATCATCTGGTCCTCACTCATCCAGCCATTGCTGCACACCACCTGGGCTCAGTAACCACATGCAAGTCCTGGAGGAAATCCGCAAGTACCTGGTGAGTGAGGGTCTCAGGGGAGGCTGGGCACAGTCCTCATGCTGGGCCCTCAGCAGCAAGCTCCTTGGAGACAGAGGGGTGGGCTGGGATCATGCTGGGGCCTCAGCAGCCAGCTCCGTGGACACAGAGGGTGGGCTGGGATAATGCTGGGGCCTCAGCAGCCGGCTCCATGGGCACAGAGGGGTGGGCTGGCAGAGACAGGTTCCTGGGCTCCTTGTTCCTCACTCCTTCATATGTGCCCACTCTGAGAACCCACAGCTGGAGTGCCAGTTCCTGGTTCTCTGTATTTGACTTTTCGGGCATCCTGATCACTGCCTCAAAGGCGGGGGAGGTCATGCCAGGTCACTGGATGGCGACTGGACAGAGTCCCTCTGGTTGGAGGGGTAGAGAGAGATGTGGGCAGAAGCATCAGGCCTCTGGTCAGTAGGCATGGGGCAAAGGGCCTGTGCCTCCTGCAAATTTAACAATAGTCCAGGGCTCAGGAATCCCAGTTGAAAAGCAAACATTTAAGGGCTAAGCAAGTAGGTTAAGGGCTCACATGAGTCATTCTAATACCATGAATCCCTCCCATAGGTGCATCACTTCACAAAGCAGTTTTCTGTTCATTACCCACAAGCGCCAAGCCATCCTGTGAGGGAGGTCGGGCGGGTTTACCTTCCACTCTAGGCAGGAGAAAGTGAAGCCAGTAGGCGCCAGGTCCGACATTCAAACCCAAGGCTCTCAGCCCCACGGAATTGTTTTCTCTCACATCCTGTGGGATCCCAGGAGGAATAAACTTCCTGCTGCAGAAGCGCGGGGCCTGAGTCTGCAGGGTCCAGCAGTCGGAGCTGCCTGAAGGTGCACTGCTGCTGCTGGGGACGGCGGAGAGGCCGTGGCTGCCAAGAGATCTTCAGCAGGGCTCCAGTGGCTCCTCTCCTGGTCAGCACCGCCCCTCTTTGGCTCCACAGGTCCACACAGGCCAAACTTAGCTTGTAGGGCAGTTACCTCACAGAGCTTTGGCTTCCTGAACAGCCCACAGATCTCCCTGGGTACAGCTGCAGTGAATTTTTTTTTCTTTTCTTTTCTTTTCTTTTTTTTTTTTGAGACGGAGTCTCGCTCTGTCGCCCAGGCTGGAGTGCAGTGGCAGCGATCTCGGCTCACTGCAAGCTCCGCCTCCCGGGTTCACGCCATTCTCCTACCTCAGCCTCCCGAGTAGCTGGGACTACAGGCGCCCGCCACCTCGCTGGGCTAATTTTTTGTATTTTTTGTATTTTTAGTAGAGACGGGGTTTCACCGTGTTAGCCAGGATGGTCTGGATCTCCTGACCTCGTGATCCGCCCGTCTCGGCCTCCCAAAGTGCTGGGATAACAGGCGTGAGCCACCGCGCCCGGCCAGCTGCAGTGAATTTTATAGGTAAAGTGGCTGCTCCTGTGACTCCTTCCTCCCCTCTTTAGCAGAGGAGCTCTTATTGGCCTTCCGCTAAGCGCCAAGCCTGACCATGGGGTGATGGAGCAGGTCTCCTCCCATCCCTGCCTCACCCTGATGGGAGAGGCTGACCTGTGAACAGGCCTCAAGTTCTGCTTTAGTAAGGCTCACGGGAGGGAGAGCGAGTGATTCTCCTTTACTCCAGCTCTGTGGGGTCTCCCCACACCGATCCACATGGGGGTCAGCTCTGTGGGGAGGAGAACAGTGTACAACTGAAATGGGAGAGACTATTAATCCACTGGGACCCCATGCATTTTCCAAAAATTTTTGTTCTGAATTACAATAATACTACGTGTTAATGCTTAGAAAAAAAAAAAAAAGATTGGCAAAAAGGTAGATAAATCCCCCATTCTACTATTTGGATGGAAGCAGAGCTAACATTCTGGAGTCTTTTCCTAAAACAATGATACACATGCACACATGGCCAAACACTTTTAAACACCGCAGGTTTTGTATACTGATTTTTCTCCATGCTATATCACAAACACAAACCATTGTATATTCTCCAGCATTAATTTTAATGACTATAAAATATGAACTCTTGAGGTGGGAAGCCCTCAACATACGGGGACATTGTCCACTAAAGCTCAAGGTGAGCTCTGGGCATGTGACAGGGGCATCACCAGCGTATGGTGCACGCTGTGTTTTATAAAGTCTGGCAAGGAGCATCTGGGGCTCTGCCAAGTGAATGTGTCTGAGAATGGCTGCCTTGTGGTGCCTCTTCACGACGTCACAGACTGGAGGCCACAAGAACACCTTCTATGGAGACTTCCAGGTATGTGACCAACAGCAGGGTCCCAGAACTGGAATAGCAATTTCTTTAGTTGTAGAAAGATTACCAAAAAATATTTTGTTTCTCTGGTTTTATTAGAAGTAATTTTAAACATAAAATGTTTTCCAACTAAATACTTTAAATTGTATCATTGTGGGCATTTCTGAAAATATTACTAAGAAAAATGTAGGAAAATACTTTTTGGCAGCTCACTTTATGAGTTCAGAGCAACTCATGTCAGCTCCTAGTGCAATACATCTTACTTTAAAATGATTCTAGTTAATAAACTGGTAAGTTCAGAATCAAATACCAAGAAAGTCCTAAATAAAAGTTTACCAACATTTGAAATGCTAATAGACTATGGTACTTTTTAATTGCTGAAAAAAAATTTTTTTTGGAGGTTATGTGCTTCTTTTTAAACATTTTTTATTTTACTTTAAGTTCTGGGATACATGTGCAGAATGTGCAGGTTGGTTACATCGGTATACACGTGCCATGATGGTTTGCTGCACCCATCAACCCGTCATCTAGGCTTTAAGCTCCTCATGCATTAGGTATTTGTCCTAACGCTCTCCCTCCCCTTTCCCCCGACCCCCCGACAGGCCCCGGTATATGAACTTCCCCTCCCTGTGTCCATGTGTTCTCACTGTTCAGCTCCCACTTATGAGTGAGAACATGCGGTGTTTAGTTTTCTGTTCCTGTGTTAGTTTGCTGAGGATGATGGTTGCCAGCTTCATCCATGTCCCTGCAAAGGACATGAACTCATTTTTTTTATGGCTGCATAGTATTCCATGGTGTATATGTGCCACATTTTCTTTATCCAGTCTATCATTGATGGGCATTTGGGTTGGTTCCAAGTCTTTGCTATAGTGGATAGTGCTGCAATAAACATACGTGCGCATGTGTCTTTATAGTAGAATGATTTATAATCCTTTGGGTGTATACCTAGTAATGGGATTGCTGGGTCAAGTGGTATTACTGGTTCTAGATCCTTGAGTAATTGCCACACTGTCTTCCACAATGGTTGAACTAATTTACACTCCCACCAACAGTGTAAAAGAGTTCCTATTTCTCTGCATCCTTGCCAGTATCTGTTGTTTCCAGACTTTTTAATGATCGCCGTTCTAACTGGCATGAGATGGTATCTCATTGTGGTTTTGATTTGCATTTCTCTAATGACCAGTGATAATGAGCTTTTTTTCATATGTTTGTTGGCTGCATAGATGTTTTCTTTTGAGAAGTCTCTGTTAATATCCTTCACCTACTTTTTGATGGGGTTGTTTGTTTTTTTCCTGTAAATTTGTTTAAGTTCCTTGTAGATTCTGGATATTAGATCTTTGTCAGATGGATAGATTGCAAAAATTTTAAATAGTTGGAATGGTTTCAGAAACAAGGAGGACAAAACACAAAAATTAGTGTGTTCACATGTGCATATTTGTCATATATTTAAACTTTTAAATTGAAGAATTATGTTTCAAAAATGCCACATCATAAACCATTTTCACAAAGTCAGGTTTTGTAGTGCTCTGCAAATAGTGGTCTTTGATAAGGGAAAGCATCAATTTAGCCTTTGTCCTGTAGTTTATCTTTTCTCTTTTTAAGTAAAAAGTATTGAAACTTCTGTTTTCAGAAGCCTAATAAGCACAAGTCATATTCAATCGCCTGGAAAATACTCTGCACTTGATGTGTTTGGTTCTCATAATGAAAAGATCCATCAGTTCATAACAAATCTGTCAGAGCTGAGTCTTTGGAAAGATACCCCTGTTGCCAAAATACACTACCATCCCCTCTGCTGAAATTACATAAATGGATTTAGTACTAAGATAGAATGTTCTAAAAGAAACAAGTCAACCAAGCTGTTCTTTAGTCCTGAAGAACTTAGATATTGGCAAAACATTCAAGACATTTTATAAAGCTCTGGCTTCTAGACATGTACATGCATGACGGGTCACACTAAGGGTCTTTCCAGACAGTGGTTCTATATTGGGTTTAATCTTCACTGTATTTGGAAGAAATCTAATGCTGTTATAAACCCTCATTACAAGTGGGATAACTTTAGGTCTTAAACTGACCAGTTCTGTTCTACTGTGTTCTTATGAATGAAACATGTTGAAATACAAAGAAGGAAACTCATCAAAATGCACTTGCTAAATAGAAAATGACACTTTACGCGTAACAATTCTCTTGTTTTTCTTGGAAGAGGAGTCATTTTTATCTCCAAGTGCAAAGGCTCATCGTCTCAAATTCAACTTTTAAAGTCATTGCAAAAATGAAAGGCCAACAGCAAAGTTAGGGGAACAGGCCACAAGACTGCCTTCACTTCTAACACAAACTGCATATTTGGGGGGTTCCCAAAACCACCTTCAGGTTCAATAATTTGCTAGAAAGACACAGAACTCACTGAAAGCTGTGGTAGTTTTGGCTATGGTTTATTACAGTGAATGGCTAGATTAAAATAGCCAAGGGAAGAAGAGCACAAGGCAGAGGCCGGGAAGAGTACTAAACGCAGTTCCCACTGTCCCCTCCCCATGGAATGAGGGTGACATTACTTTCCCAGCATCAATGTGTGACAGTACACGTGGAGTAGTGCCAACCTGGGAAGTCACTGGAGCCTTGAATTCAGAGTGTGTACTGGGCCTCCACCGCACAGGTGTGACTGATGGTCAGCCTGGCTGATCTCAGCTTACAGACTCCTGCCCTCCCAAAGTTGACGAATACCACATGGTCCAAAGCCCCCACTCCATGTCACATCGTTGCCACCTGGGGAGACCAGGTCTCACTCTAAGACTATCCAGTGTGGCAGCCTCATCCTAAACCACATTTAGACCACCCATTGTGAGCCCAGGACCCCAGGTAAATGAAGCCAATCCTAACAGGTGTGACAGGAGATCATCTCCCAGAAGCTGAGACAAGTCAGAGCTGCTTAGGACAAAGTTCAATTCTTTACTACACAGTAATAGAATTGTTTGTGTGATTGTTACAGTTGTGTGCTTTATATTTCAAGGACTGTGCTTGGCTCTTGTGAAATATGGTTGAGGCCTTTCAAGCCTTTAAAACTAACAACTATAGGTTTCGCATATTTTGAAATAAAAGTTGTGACTTTCCATCAATGACAGACTGGATTAAGAAAATGTGGCACATATACACCATGGAATACTATGCAACCATAAAAAAGGATGAGTTCATGTCCTTTGTAGGGACATGGATGCAGCTGGAAACCATCAATCTCAGCAAACTATCGCAAGAACAGAAAACCAAACACTGCATGTTCTCACTTATAGGTGGGAATTGAACAATGGAGAACACTTGGACACAGGAAGGGGAACATCACACACCGGGGCCTGTTATGGGGTGGGGAGAGTGGGGAGGGATAGCATTAGGAGATATACCTAATGTAAATGACTAGTTAATGGGTGCAGCACACCAACATGGCACATGTATACATAAGTAACAAATCTTCACGTTGTGCACATGTACCCTAGAATATAAAGTATAATTTAAAAAAAATCTTAAAAAAAAGGTTGTGACTTATTTCTTACTTCAGTGATAGCAAACAAAAATAAAGCTAATCTTAAGTTTTGCTTGGAAAATAAAATGAGTGAAAAGACAAGAAGGAAGAGAAAGAGGCAGATCATTTCTGGGTCACTACAGTTATCTTGTATTTTAACATCATCAGTTCCAATAGATTGTATCTTTTTCTTTAAAATGGAGAAATGCCACATATTTGAAGAGATTAAAGAGATACAATAACTATATGCAACGTGGGATCTTGAATTGGATCCTGGAACAGAAAATGAACACTAGGGACAAAGTTAGTGAAATGCAAATAAGGTCAGTAGTTTATTATGAAGTATAACTATTGTGCAATATGCCAATGTTAACCTCTTGATTTTGATGATTATGTTATTATTCTCTGTGTTGCTCATATTAGGAAAAGTTGAGTGAAAGATATGTGTGAACCCAACCCTCTGCATTGCTTTTGCAACTTTTCTGTAAGTCTGAAATCATTTTAAAATAAAAAGTTTTAAAATGTAAAATTATCTATCTCTGCATATTCAAGGATTCTCTAAGACACTTGTTTTAACCTTTTTGGAGATTAACCAACTCTTTGATGAAAAGTTTGTACCATCTGTCCCAAAGAGCCTCAAGTCGACTGCTCTAGTTTGAATGTCCCCCAAAGCTCATGTTGGAATTTGATCCCCAGTGTCACAAGTGGGGCCTAGTGAGAGATGTCTGGGTAATGAGGGTGGGTCCCTTGTGAACAGATGAATGCCCTCCCTGTGAAGGAGGGGAGTGAATGAGGTCTCACTCTATAAGTTCCCCCAAGAGCTGGTTGTTAAGAAGAGCCTGGTACTCATTCCTTTTCTCTTGCTTCCTCTCTCATCATGTTACCTGCATACACTGGCCCCCCTCTCACCTTCTGCCATGAGTGGAAGCAGCCTGAGTCCTCACCAGAAGCAGATGCGGGTGCCATGCTTTTTGTGCAGCCTGCAGAAACATGAGCCCAAACCTTTCTTTATAAATCACCCAGCCTCAGGTGCTCCTTTATAGCGGTATAAACAGAGTAAGACAGCTCTCAAAAGTCGTCCGGAGTCTTTCTCACATTTCCCCACCAGATTGTTTTTCTTTTCTTGTTGACTTTGTGTTGGAGTCATCATACCAGGGGCAGAAGAGCCAACTTCATGAGAACCAACCGCAACCATCTGTTCCCAAGTCCCTACTTGGTGACCTCACGTTGGTGGCTTGAAATTGGCCACATGAAAGTACTTATATCTTAGAAATAAGCAAATGCTAAAAATTAGGACTTTTTTTTGGGTTTTGAGAGCCATTATTAAACATTTTCCAGCCCATTGCTATTTATAGAAGTTCTTTATGTATCCAAGTTCCAGTCACCTGTTAATTACATGTGCTGCAAACATTTTATCCCATATGGTGGCTTATAAAAATGTTCTTTTGAGGTAACTTCTGATTAGCAGAAATTCTACACTTTGATATGGTTATATTTTTAAATTGTTTTCCTGTATGGTTAGTATGTTTTGTGTCTTCTTAAAGGATTTTTTTCTACCCTAAGGATATTAAGATATCCTAGTATATTTAATTATGAAAGCTTTGGAATTTTGTCTTTTATATTTAGGTCTCTAATACACCTGAAACTGATTTTTGTGGATTGTGATATAGTGGTCCAATTTCTTTTCTTTTCTTCTTGAAAGCTTAGATCTCCTATATATCTTCAGAGACATAGAAGAATGCATTTTATCCCATATATTGATAGCCATGCCAAACTGGGTGAGATAAGGCAAATAATCCAAAAACTGGCTAAAAAATCAACTGTAGTGAGGAGACATCCAGAAATTTAATTATCTTATGTCTGTCATTTGGTTGAATTGTCCTAAGATACGTATCTGCATAGTTGCCAATTATGGCAGATTAACTGCAGAAATGAGCCCCATTTTTAATGCATCCTTGTCAACACTCACTTAGGTAGGGCCCTCCCAAAATGATGCTGTGCTTGGTGCCATAACTTGTTTTGGCCAATGGGACAGGAGCAGAGGCTGGGAAAAGCCTAAGTACATTTTTACTTGTTTCCTGGACCTCCATCACTACCATGAGAACAGGCCCAACTTAGCCAGCTGGAGGGATGTGAGGGACATGTGGAGGAGAGCTGAAGCCATCCAAGATGAGCCAAGCTCAGCCAGCCCATCTGCTGATCACCCATGAGCCAGCCATGATTGGCCACGTCCAGCCCAGAGCAGCAGAACTGCCCCACCTCCCTGCAGACTACTGAGAAATAATAAAAGGTTACTGTTTTAAGCCCCTAAGTTCTGAAGTGGTTTGCTACAGAACAATATCTAACTAATACACCAGTTATCTGAGAGTACTCCAGACCCTTGATGTCCTCAGTGGCATTATTTTATTTATTCAGGCTTTAATATTTATTGAGTATCTTCTATGTGTGATTCCTTAAGAGTACTCCTTGAAAACTTTGGTCAAATTTCCCCTTTTGTTTTAACAGGAAGGTCAGGGTTAATGAAAAATTTCCTTTTAAATTTTAAGGCCATTTAAAACTATGAATGTTGTACTGGGTAGTAGTACATTGGCATTCTTCTTTGGTACTAAAATGTTTTGTTTTTATCACCTGTTATTTTACTCCTAAGTTACTCTTTGATGCAAAAGTTATCCATGAAATTGTATCATGCAGTCTGGCTACCTTAATATCAGCTGGGGAAAAATGGTGCTGGGTTCTGCATCCTCCTGGGGTCTCCTTGTTCTCTTTCCTTTGGCAGTAGGATCAGCTCCCTGCTCTCTCCTTCTCTCTGCACTGCCCTCTGCGTGACTCAGTTCCTCTCCAGGAAGGAGATGGAAGATCCTTATGGTACTACAACCCAGTATGTTAGAATCTTTCCAATATTATGAAAGACTTACTTTCTGGACTAGGATTTATCCGAATTATTTTAAATAATATCAGGTGAAAGGTTTAGACCACTAAGAGGCAAAGACAGTTGTAGAATCTTTTTTGTGCCTGTGCAATTAATAATAATTATAAATATAACAGTTAGCATTTATGTGTGCTCACTGTGTGCCAAGCACTCTTATAAGCATTATAGATATTATTGATTCATATTAATTTTCAAAACAATCCTGGAACATGACTATTCTTATAACTATTTTACACATGGGGCAACTGAAGCCTACAACACTTAGCGAACTTGACCAAGACTACACGAGAGTGTAATAGGGATTCAACCACCTAGACCCAGATTCTCCATTTTTTTTTTTTTTTTTTTTGACACAGAGTCTCACTCTGTCACCCAAGCTGGAGTTCAATGATGGGATCTCGGCTTACTGCAACCTCCGTCCCCTGGGTTAGAGCAATTCTCCTGCCTCAGCCTCCCCAGTAGCTGGGATTACAAGCATGAGCTACCACTCCCTGCTAATTTTTGTATTTTTAGTAGAGATGGGGTTTCACCATGTTGGCCAGCCTCGTCTCGAATTTCTGACCTCAAGTGATCCGCCTGCCTGGGCCTCCCAAAGTGCTGGGATTACAGGCTTGAGCCACCACGCCTGGCCAAGAGTTTGCATTTTTTAACCAAGATAGCGGGTAGCTGTGCTCAGGCATCACCTACACTGTTTACAGCCCTCTGAGGAGTGTAAACACTTGCTTCAAACACCAAGCAGCCTGGAACCCCTGAGTTGGCAGGACACACTTGGCTTCAGACCTCACCAGGTAACAGTTTGTCCTGCTTGCCCTCTCTGTCTCACCCTCAGCCATTTGAGAATATTTTGCAGATTTCACAATCATTTGCCAACATTTTAGCCTGTCTCCTAAAACAAAGACACTCTCTTATATAACCATAATATAATTTTCTAATTTAACATTGATTTTTTGACATCGTTGAAGCAAGCTACGGTTTTGTAAAATGTGTGTTATTTGAGTTTGCTGTTCCTTCATGACCAGATTTGGGTTGGGCATTTCTGGCAGGAATGGTGGTGTATCTTCCGCAGGGCATCATCACGGTGCTGGTTTGTCCTGTTACTCTTGTAATCAACCTTAAGCCAGTTTCAAGGGAGTGTATCTCAGATTTTTCCATTATAAAGGTATGTTTTTCCTTTTTAAAATTAAAAAGCAATTCATATAAAGAACCTATTCCTCAGTTAACTTCCATCTAATGGTTTGTTCGTCCATTGATGTTTTTGCCTGAATCACTTGTTACAATGGTGGCTATAAAATGTGGTTTTCTAAGTCTACACCACTCCTTGTAAGGAAAAATGTTCATTCATTCATTTTGTTACTTATACTAACTCTGCGACAGCATGTACTCTATTGTATTCGCTGTGTTGTAATCCTATCATTGCACGTTTTCATGGCTAGATTATACGGGATTTAGCCAGTGGGGGCCTCTTCAAGCTGGATTCTGGGTGTTTTCTTTCACCCTGATCAGTTTTCAGGCATTTCTGCGGTTTCTGGCAAAACAAAATATTCTAGGCTCATAGTGTATGTATTAGACAGTTCTCTGGAGAAACAGAACCAACAGGTCTTATATATGTGTACATATAAAATAATCAAGACAGATCATAATTAAACTTGCTAAAGCTAAAGACAAAGAAAACAGCCAGAAAGAAATGACACCTTACCTATAAATGTTATTTAAATGATGGTGGATTTCTCATTTGAAACTGTGGGTGATATGATCTCTTATAAAATATTTATTTATCTTATCATTATGATAAGTTCAGAAGGAATTGATATGACCTTTTTCAGGCACTAAGAGAAAGAACTATCAACTCTAATTCTAAGTCTGGTGAAACTATCCTTCAAAATGAAGGGGAAATAAAGACATTGCTAGATGAAGGAAAGTTAAAAGAATCTGTCATCTCCAGACTTGTTCTTAAAAATGGTCTAAAGGAGGATGTTTAGCAAGCAGGAAATTATAAAAGAAGGAATCATGGAGCATCAGAAAGAAAGAAAGAAAAGAACAAGAGAGAGAGAAAGAAAGAAAGAACCACAAAGAAAGTAGGTATATGGGTACAAAGGGTAGGACATCCTTTTTCTCACGAAGTTTATAAAAATATTTGGAGGTCAAAGCCAAAATTATAACATTATCTGATGCTCAAGACAATAATACATAAAATCATGGAAGATAAAGAGAACTAAATGGAAGAAAGATTTCTACATTTCACTTAAAATAGCAAAACATTGATACCACCAGACTGCAATAAGTTAAATATGTACGCTTGAAATATCCAGTGCAATCAAAATAAAAACTGTGTAAAGAAACACACTCAAAAAGATTATCGATAAAGCAAAATGAAATGCTGAAGTTTACTCAAGTAACACAAAGCAAGACAAGAACAGAGAAACCAGAATGAAAACACAAGGAAACAAGCAGAAAACAAATGACAAAATGGGAGGCTTAAGCTTGAACATGTTGATGATTACCTTAAATGTAAATGCTTTAAATACACAAACACAAAGAGAGAGATGGGAGGAGTAGATTAAAGCACACACTGAGACACACACACTCACACCTCAACTATATATTGAGTACAAGAAGCTCATTTCAGATTCAGTAACCTAGGTAGGTTGAAAGTAAAAGGATGAAAAAAATTACCATGAAAAATTAATTTAAATAAAGTAGTTAGGATTGGCTACATTTTCCAATAAAATAGACTTCAGAGCAAAGAGACTTAGTAGAGACAAAAACCAACATTACATAGTGATGAAAGACTCAATCCACCAGAAAGTCATAACAATTCGAAATGTGTGTGCATCAAAAACAGTGCTCCAGAAAATATGAAGCAAAAACTGATAGGGGTGAAAGAAGACATAGATATATCCACAATTATGGTTGGAGACTCCAACAACTCCCTCTCAGCAACCATTAGAAATACTAGACAGAATGTTAACAAGGATATAGTAGACCTGAACAGCGCTGGCAATCAACAAGACCTGGCTGATCTCTGCAGAATGTTCCACCCAACAGCAGCATACACATGGTTTACAAGTGTCCATGAAACAGGTCAACAAAATATAAAATCTCCAGGGTCATAAAACAAACCACAACTAAATGAGGTAATAGATATCATGTAGATTGTCTTCTCTAACCAGAAGGTAATCAAACCTGACATCAATAACATAAAGACAACAGGAAAATCTCTAAATGTATGCAAATCAACCAACCCAATTATAAATAACCCATGGGTCAAAGAAGTCTCAAAGTAAAATTAGAACATACATAGAACTTAATGAAAGTGGAAACATAACTTACCATAATACGTGAGATGCAGCTAAAGCAATGCTGAAAAGGAAACTTATGACACTAAATGCTTACATTCGAAATGAGGAAAAGTCTCAAATCAGTAATATAAGAAACTAGAAAAAAAACAACAACAATGAAATAAACCCAAATCAAAGAGAAGGAAAGAAATAAAGATAAGAGCAGCAATCAATGACATTGAAAATGAAAGCAATAGAGGACACTAATAAATTTAAAATCTGGTTCTTCAAAAAACATCAGTAAAATTGATAATCTTCCAGCAAGACTTCTATGGATAAAAAGACAAACACACATCACCAATAAAAGGAATGAAACAGCAAAATTACAAAAAATCCGGCAGCTATTAAAAAAGATACTAAAAGAGTACTATGTCCAACTTTCTGCTCATAAACTCAACAATTTGGAATAAATGAACCAAGGACAATCTCAAAATAAAGTTTAAGAATGCATAGAACAGAATGAAAGTGAACATACAACTTATCAAAATATGTGGGATGCACCGGAAGCAGTGCTGAAAGGGACATGCACAGAGCTGAATGCACCCCTCAGAAATGGGGAATCATGTCCCAAATGAGGACAGATCCCATGAAAAGCAAATACAACCAAAGGTTTGACAAGGATTTGGATTTTGTCAAATGCTTTTACTGCATAAATCGATGTGATCATGTGAGTTTTCTTCTTTAGATGTTGGTAAATTACAACTATTAACAAAATCCTACAACCCTTAACAAAACTGAAACTGAAATTCGTAATGTAAAATCTCTTGAACAAGAATCCTCATGCCCAGTTAGTCTCATGGGGAAATTCTTCTAAGCAGTTAAAGAAGGAATAACTCCAATTTTAAACAATCTCTTCCAAAAAATAGAAGAGGAAACACTTCCCATCTCATTTTATGAGGGACAGTATTAGTATACAAAGTCAAACATAGCCACTATACTAAAAGGAAACCACAGGTGAATATCTCTTATAAACTTTGACATGAATATCCTCTACTGATTATTAGCAAATCACTTCCAACAACATTACCCAGTGGGATTTATTCCGGATATGTAACATAATCAAGCATACCAACAATCTAAAGAAGAAAACTCACATGATCCCATCAATTGATGCAGGAAAAAAATTTGACAAAATCCAATACCATTCTCAATAATTTTTTAACTCTAAGAATGTTAGAAATACAAGGGAACTGCATTAACTTCGTAAAGAGCATCTTAAAGGCATACAGCTAAGATCATACTTCAGAGTGAAAGACCATTTTCCCCCTAATATTAGGAACAAGGTAGAGATGTCCATTCTTAGCAACCTTATTTACATAGCACTGGACGTTCTAGCCACTGTGATAAGAAAAGAAAAAAAATTCAATTGAAAAGGAAGAAATAGCCAATCCCTGCGTGAAGATAATATGATTATCTACCCAGAAAATTCTAAAGAATCTCCAAAAAAAAGAAAAAAAAGAAAATCCAGAACCAAGAAGTGAGTTCAACAATGTCTCAGGACGTAGATCAACACACAGAAAAAATCAGTCACATAATTCATCTACTAACAATGAACAAGTGGAAACCAAAAGTTAAAATTCTATACCATTTACAATCTCACCAAAGAAAATGAAATAATATAGACTTAAAATGTGTACAGGACCGGTATGCTGAAAATTACAAATGCTTATGAAGAAATCAAAGATGAAAACAAATGTGCTGTGTTCATGAATGGGAAAACTTCCGCAGTGAAGATGTCCGTTCTCTCCAAATTGATTTATAGATTTTTTTATAGACAAAAGCAAGCTTATTGTAAAATTTATGTGAAAGTCACAGGCCCTAGAATAACTGAAATAATTTAACTAACAAAAATAAAGTAAGAAGCAATACTCTATCCAATATGATGGCTTAATAAATCGCTACATGCCGGGCGCGGTGGCTCAAGCCTGTAATCCCAGCACTTTGGGAGGCCGAGACGGGTGGATCACGAGGTCAGGAGATGGAGACCATCCTGGCTAACACGGTGAAACCCCGTCTCTACTAAAAAATACAAAAAACTAGCCGGGCGAGGTGGCGGGCGCCTGTAGTCCCAGCTACTCGGGAGGCTGAGGCAGGAGAATGGCGTGAACCCGGGAAGCGGAGCTTGCAGTGAGCTGAGATCCGGCCACTGCACTCCAGCCTGGGTGACAGAGCCAGACTCCATCTCAAAAAAAAAAAAAAAAAAATCGCCACAGTAATCAAAGCTGTGTGGTACTGATGGAGAGGCAGACGTGTAGCTCAACGGAACAGGATAGAGAACCCAGAAATAGACTGATATAAATATGCTCAACTTATTTTTTGACAAAGGTACAAATGCAATTTGATGGAAGCCATTTCAATAATGGTAAGAGCAATTTGATATCCATAGGAGAAAAAATAAATCTTCACCTAAATCTCGTGCCTTATATAAAATTAACTTGAGATGGGTCATAGACTCAAATGTAAAATGTAAAACTGTAAAAATTTTAGAAAAAAAACCCAGAAAAGAATATCTGGGGTCTAGGGCAGGGTAGCGAGTTTTTAGTTACACCTAACAGAAAAGTACAATCCATAAAGGGAAAAATTGGTAAGTCAAACTTCTTTATAATTAAAAACCTCTGGCTCTATAATACAAGTGGAAATAAAACATTACATGAGACTAACAGTAATAAGGCATGTGGGGGATTGATCTGAGGTCATTGTATTCATTGAGAGAAAACTTTCTAATGTTCATTAATTCAGTCTTTTTAACCAGCAAGTTAAAATACAAAGACAAAGAACTAAAACTGTCATTATTTGTAGATGATGACGGTATATATAGAAAACCCAAAGGATAAGTTTTTAGAATTAATAAATAATTTTAGCAAAGTTACTGGATATAAGGCCAATATAGAAATAACAGTTGCATTGTTGTACAGTTGGAACAAAAATACATTTAAAAATTTAAAATGATACCATATGCAAAACCATCAAAAACAGAAATCAGATACCAAGGAATAAATCTAACAAAATGTGTGCTGGAGGTCTGCACGAAAACCACAATGCCTAAATGAACAAGATGTATCATGCTGTCAGATTAGAAAATTTAGTTTAGTAAAGATGTTAACTATCCCCACATTGATCTTAGATTCGATATAACCAATCACAGCCAAAATGTCAACAGGATTGTTAGAGGGACTTGAACTACCATGCCAAGCCATAAATATTATTAATCGAAAGGAATATGTTTTCTAAACTTATTTAAAAAGGTGTTTTGCTCTACCAGCCCAAGGCAAAAGTAGGCAACGGCAGATTCGGATTTATCCGATTACCCTCCATGACTTAAAGAGATTCGAGGCTTTTGCTCTACCAGCCCAAGGCAAAAGTAGGGAACGGCAGATTCAGATTTATCCGATTACCCTCCATGACTTAAAGAGATTCGAGGCTTTTCTACACATGGTGAAAGTTTTTCTTGGGAGTTCAGGTTGACCTTATGATGGCCAAACTTTAAAAGTGGCACACAAATTAGACACAAAAATCCAAGAGCCATATATAAAAGAATGGCATCAAACCTAGATGACAATAGAAACTAAGATAATATTTAGACATGTTTAAGTCACATTTTTATAAATTAAACATTATCCTGTTGTTCCATGACTAATATTTGTCTAAGCATATATTTAGTGTTTTGTTTGAGAGTTTAGAGTTAATCTGTCTCCAAGACCTTTAATTAGTCAGGGATCAAAACACCACATTTTTTGTTCCTTCACAGGACAAACAAATAATAATAATAGCTCCATGAATAAGGCAATGAGAAGTCTATTTTTCCTTTCCATTGTGAAACCCGATCCTATTGCACCAAACCCCATATTGGTGCAATTATGCCAAAAAGACTGATTTAGATGAAATAAATTGACCACATTGCTTTGCTGTCTCCTACATTTTGACTTGTAAAGTATTTTATTCTGTGAATAAAACAGCAAGAATGACTCAATGTGGGTAATTATACAATCATCGGGTATTTCCATTTCATCATTATTGCTTTAAGGTAGCAAGTATGTTAGGTTAAATCTCTCCAAAATTGGCCACTTTTGTGTTTTTCTGGCATCTAATACTTTTTTGTGTATGCAATAACTGAGTATGTAATAAGTATCTATATATGTATTAAAACATGTTATTTGGAAAAGAAAAACTACCTGGGGGCAAAAACACAGTTTACTGGCTTATCTCTCCAAAGCAGTTACCTCTTTAATCTTTCCATTACTGATTTATTAGACTGAATTAATTGCTCTCAATAGATTTATAATTTGTAAATCTATTAATTTATAAATAGTTTATAAATCTATTGATTTACAAATAAATAGATAAATCTATAAATCTATTGATTGATTTATAAATAATGAGAACAAATTAATTCATTTAACTGGTATAGTATGGGTTACAATTACAGCCTATAGAAACAATTTGAAAATGAAAAAAAGGGTGGGAGAAAAGGATTTATATTTGTGGAAAATCAAAAGGGCTGTTACACTTACCCCAGAAATTGAAATAGTGAAATTCCTTTTAATCATTTGGGCAATTAATTTTTGACAATTTTCTGTTTCAATTTAATAAGTCAGAAAAGATGTTTGGCAATGTTTGGTATAAGATGATTCCCAGCTTTTCAAGACCAATTATTTAGTGCCCTCTATTGCTGTCCTATTGATCAGCTATTTTAATTTAAACCCTAATTATTAAAGGTTTAAGTATAATTTTATTTATAATTGTAGCTACCATAATATGTTGCCACTTAAAGTTTATTTAAAGTGGGTGCCATGTGTGCTTAGCCTTTTCCAGGTGTGTCCAAGAATATTCTGAACTGTCACACACACGCATATGTGCACACACGTAAAGTGACGAGATGGAACTTCTATATTTTGGATAGAAAAACATCATCGGATATGTAGAAATATCAATCAATTGATGAACATTTGCAGAAAGATATTCCCTGGATAGTTCACATTCTGTTTGACAGGCCAGAAGACTCTCTCAGGAGGTGAAATAAAAAAACGTAATTATTAGACTGACTCTTGAACATGAGCCACATCAATCTCTTCATTCCTTGCACTGCTACTGTTGTCTATTTTTCTTTACCAGTTGTCTTAGCCTGTTCAAGTAGTGATAACAGAATATCATAGACTAGGTGGCTTTTAAATAACAAACATTTGTTTCTCACAGTTCCGGAGGCTGGGAGTGCTGCAGATTTGGTGTCTGGTGAGGGCCCACTCTGGTGCATACACAGATGTGAGGTGTGTTCTTGCTATATTCTCACGTGGTAGAAGGGGTCAAGGGCATTCTCTGGGGTCTCTATTATAAAGGCACTGGTCCCTGTGTAAAGGCAGAACCCTCTTGACTTAATCACTTTTAAAGGCTCCACCTTCAAATACCATTACCTTGGGGGTTGAATTTCAACATACAAATTTTGTGGGGATATAAACGTTCAGTGTCTAGCACCAGTAAACCATTAACCTTAGATAATTTGCCTTTTGAAAATAATTTTCTTTTTTTTGTCCTTTGTAGAGACAGCGTCTAGATCTGCTGCCCAGGCTGGAGGGCACTGGCATGATCCTACGTCACTAAAGCCCCAATTTCCTAGACTCAAGTGATCCTTCCACCTCAATCTTCCAAGTAGCTAAGAGTACAAGCGTGCGTCACCATGCCCAGCTAATTAAAAAAAAAAATTCGTAGAGGTGGGTCTTGCTATGTTGCCCAGGCTGGTCTCAAACTCCTGATCTTGAGCAACCCTCCTGCCTCAGCTTCCCAAACAGCTGCCTGGGATTGCAGGCATGAGCCACTGCACTTGGTCAAAAATATTTTTTTCAATTAATTTCTTTTAAAAGTTTTCTTCTTTTATAAAAGACAACTCTTCCATGAGTAGGAAAATCCTTTATTGATTAACTAACACCTTTCATATATCTCAAAGAGGAAAAATAAACTTACTTTATTTTTGTATTTAATACTGAAATAATACTGAATTACTGCCAGATAACCACACTTACAAAGTAGCTACCTAAGTTATTAACATGAATCGTGAGGATAAAATTATATTAGAAATAAATGTGCATTGATGTCTTCAACTTAACTATATGTATAATAGAACATTAATCATCTTCACGGGCCGGGCGCAGTGGCTTATGCCTGTAATCCCAGCACTTTGGGAGGCCAAGGTGGGTGGATCACGAGGTCAGGAGATCGAGACCATTCTGGACAACACGGTGAAACCCCGTCTCTACTAAAAATACAAAAATTAGCCAGACGTGGTGGCTGGCGCCTGTAGTCCCAGCTACTCGGGAGACTGAGGCAGGAGAATCGCTTGAACCCGGGAGGTGGAGTTTGCAGTGAGCCGAGATGGCGCCACTGTAGGCCAGCCTGGGAGACAGTGTGAGACTCCATTTCAAAAAAAAGAAAAATCATCGTCATGATAAGTATTTTATTTTCTGATGTGTCTTCTAAATACTTCTAAAATGATTTAAGGCAAATTTTCTAATGTATGGTTAATTACAAAAGCATTTGAACTCATTATTTGGAAATTTTGTTATACATAAGTTTGAAAGGATACTAGAAATTAGCCACACATGTTAATAAAAAGCTGTTCTATCTCTGACTGTGTTGGACTTTATGGTTCGTCACAATTCTGTACAAACATTTCACCATATTGTAAGTCATCCAGCTTCACCTTTCCACCACCATCTCCACTTTCTATTTAATTCCTGAGGCTGCTGCTATGTAGGTCGGTGGGGAAAGGAACATCAGGCAGCCTCTGGTGGCAGGAACTGTGATAATCTGGAAATGTTGCTCAGGCACTGGGCCATGAGATAGGCATTTGGCATGAACACACATGACCAGATCGAGATAGCCATGTAACCAGCATAAGAGAAAACACCCGGCCAGGTGACAGGTATAGGATGTGTTGGGATTAAGGCTGACTGGATCTTTTTGAATTGCATTTACATGGCTTACTATATAACTTCTTACATTGTTTACAGAAAAATGTAAACAGTTTTTGATATGGTAGAATGAACATACGGTAGAGTACGTAAACATATTTTTGATATGGTAGAATCAACATTTTGTGGAATTAAAAATTCCTCATGATGATTTTATACTTTAATTTTTTTCCTAGAGGCTGAATGATTTCATTCACATTTTAGGCTTGCTTTCTTTTTAAAGATTAAGCTGTTTCATTTCTAAGCTTCTGTGCTTTCCAAGAATGGGGCTACCAAACCATAAATTAATATTATTAAATGTTCCTTTTTACTTAAGCATTTTTGTACTTAGTTCTATAATTTATGTTATTAAGCTTAAGACAGGGCCCAGGGTTTGCCATGAAACATGCTGCTTCTATAGAAATCTGTGTTATACCCGATACAGTTTCTGGAAAAAATTCCAGTGAAATTAGTTATTTCTGGGATAGCCTCGATTTTTTTTGAGATTGTCCTCTTAAAATTGACTGCAATAAAGACAATTTATTAAGAATGCTGTCGGTAATTTAAAAGTAATTTTAATTAAAATCTAATTTTCTTTGATAGTTGATGTTTGATAATAGCCTCCTTGTAAAGATTTTTATCCAATTAACTTTTATACTCATAAAGATCTGTACATTTCAATTGCCAAAAAATCTTGTTGTTTGGAATTTTCTTGTAAGGTGTTTTAAGCATGTACTTTAAGCATAAACAAAGTAAAAATGTGTTTTTATTCTTATTAATGGCCAGTTTTACAAACATTGAATTCCTTAGACTCTTCTGTAATCAACAACACTGACCTCTGTACTTGCTCATCACTTATTTAGTGCCAATTATTAATTGAGGTGATATTCGGTGTTGAAGATACTATTGTAAAAACACATAGCTTAGTGTGGTATGTATGCATGTATACAAATGACTGCAAGTGAGTGAAAAAAGTGACAATGGTTGTGTGATGAGAATATCATAGGGTCCAAGCAAGGCATGATAAAATGTGCCTTGGTGAGTCAAGGGAGATGTTACAAAGGAACTGAAGTTTAGAAGTAAAGGAGAAATGCCAGACAGAAGAGTGGTGAAATTTCTAGGCTACAAAAACTTCACAAGAAAAGCTACAATTACAGAAATGGAATCATTTTTGTCAGTCCATGGTGGCTGTGGGTAAGTTACAAGTAGGAGATTAGTTGGTAATTACCTGGGGAGACTAGATCACGGAAAGTTTTCTCTAAGTATGGGAAATTGAGATGTTATTCTCTAGCTACTGAGAAATAATGGAAGGATTATAAGCAAGGAAAGTTCAGATTGTAAAACGAGAGAACTCATTTTTGCAGTCAGCTGTAGGAATCATTAGAGGTGGTGGGGGGTGGGGTGTGCCTGGGATGTGCCTGAAGTCGAAGTAACCTATTAGAAGGCTAAGTAGTTAGGAGAGGTGCCTAGCTTCTCAGTTAGGGCAGTACAGGTCAAGGGGAAGAAGAAGGCAAAGTCTCTCAAAAATGTTTAGAGGAACATCACATGGGAGGGGAAATCTTCCAAAGTTTTATTTTAGGAAACAAGATGCACATTGATACCATAACAGCAGATATTTGATATATTGAAATGTTGATAAAACAGCGTGCTTTGAGGAAGAGAAAGAGAAATAATGGTTTCATTAAGCATATCCTTGAGTTTGAGAAGGCTTTGTATGATCCTCTTTCTGTAGACCAAAAAAAAAAAAAAAAAAGTGAATCTGGTCTTTAGGATGTATCTAAAGACAAATATTTGGTGTGTTTTTGACCATCTAGGGGAAAACTGGAGGGAGAAGGAAAAAAGTCCAGAAAATGAATAAAAACAGTATTTAAGCAACATTTGATAAAGTATCCCCCAAAAGACTAAGAAGGTATTGTGAGGTAAGGGAAAAATCAGTGGAATCATTTCATTTCAAGAAATCGTTTCAAGAATGGTGAGGTAATCTGTAGAATTAGATATCAAAAACAAGTGAAGAAAATTTATACACCTCTATGGAGAAGACTCCAATGCCTGAGCCAACTGTCAAGGTTCATCTTATATTTTACATCATTGGGAGAGAAATAAAGAGAAATAATTCTCAAAATTAATTCGAGTACCACATAAATGAGAAGAAGCTTGCTGTTAACCACAGTTTTTTTAGTTTCCTCTATTTGCTAAACATTTTATTATGTGGACAAAAAAAATTAAAAAGGATGTAACTTTCTTTCTTTCTTTTTTTTGAAAGGGAGTCTCGCTCTGTCGCCCGGGCTGGAGTGCAGTGGCTGGATCTCAGCTCACTGCAAGCTCCGCCTCCCGGGTTTACGCCATTCTCCTGCCTCAGCCTCCCGAGTAGCTGGGACTACAGGCGCCCGCCACCTCACCCGGCTAGTTTTTTGTATTTTTTAGTAGAGACGGGGTTTCACCGTGTTAGCCAGGATGGTCTCCATCTCCTGACCTCGTGATCCACCCGTCTCGGCCTCCCAAAGTGCTGGGATTACAGGCTTGAGCCACCGCGCCCGGCCGGATGTAACTTTCAAAAATGGTTCTTACTCTTAGAAAGATAATTCTGGTTCAACATAAATATGTACCTAAAACAAGGAAAAAGTGTAAAAATCATATAAATAAATACATAATCATAAAACAGTGCTTAGTAAACTATGGCTCTTAATATTTTTTGATTAAACATTCAGGCCAATAGAGAAAACAATTTAGTGAGTAAGGTTTCTTGAGTAATTGGAAGTACTATAGCAGAGCAATTCCAGTGTGGAAGTGTTCATGTTGGAGATGCATCTTCAACAAGAGTGTGATTTGCCTTCACTAAGAAACAAGATCAAGTGTTATTCAAGGGTGATGCCTGACAAGCACAAACCTTAGCTTTATGTTTATATGCAAAATAGGTGATTATGATAGGAACCTGATCAGTGTAAAGATTGGATTACTGTAATCCACATTAGAATATGCTTTCAAGAAAGAGTCTGACATTTTTAAATGGGTAAATATGGTTTCCCTTGGTGCTATGCATCTCTGTTTCTCTTTGCTTCTTTCATGAAATAAGTCTAATTTTCTTTTATTTGGACTACATGTGGCCATGTTTTTTTAACTAACAAAAAATAGCATGTCGTGTATGTGTTCTCAGTTATATGCAATGGAATCTATTGCTGTTGCTTGATGTTTTAGTTTCAGAAATTTTTATGGAGTATGTTGCTTTAGTTAGAGAATCTATTCTTATATTATGCTGTAAATTGAAACCTTATGGGTTACCACCTGTGAAAATAGGTCTGTATCTTTTTGAAAATCTGTCCTTAGAATTGGATATGCTGTATTGTACTTAATATTCCTTATCAGGACAGGAGCTTTACCAGTTGCCTCTATGAGGGGTTGAAGGGAAGGCAAGGTCTTTCTGAAAAGCAGTTATGACACAGACAGGTCAGAAATGGTGGAGCACGTATTTTACCATAAGGTCTGGTTAGTTAATTTAAAATTATTTATGTGAATTCATTCAAAGAGGGACTAAAACACTTTAGTTTGTAACTCCTGATTGATTTCTCCTCCTTAATGTTCAAATGAATATCACATGTAAGCAGAGACGTTATAATCTGTGGCATCTCTCAGTTTCTTTATTGTTCTTTTTATGTATTATTAAAATATGGCACTTGGAATAAAAACCTAGATAGATGAATGGCATAGTAGTTCCATTTTAAGCTCCAAACATAACATTGGAATTCCAATAGCACATCTTTATATTTTGATGTTTCAAAGCTTTTTAAGTTACACAAATCTTATGACGTGCACTATCTTTGGCTGTTTAAATTGTAAAAATGAGTCACTGACACTTAAACTCTATGTGAAGAAAATCTTTGTTTCTGAAACCATTGATGTAGACCTACATATTTAAGTTTGTGTTCTTTTCAGATTTCAAGAAAGAATGCTATAATATAGATACAAAGAAATAGTTGGAAAAATCTATTAAAAATGAAGATGTGGCCGAGAACGGTGGCTCACGCCTGTAATCCCAGCACTTTGAGAGGCCGAGGCGGGTGGATCACGAGGTCAGGAGATGGAGACCATCCTGGCTAACACGGTGAAACCCCGTCTTTACTAAAAATACAAAAATAAAATAAAATAAAATAAAATAAAATAAATAAAAAAAATAGCCGGGCATGGTGGTGGGCTCCTGTAGTCCCAGCTACTCAGGAGGCTGAGGCAGGAGAATGGCGTGAACCTGGGAGGCGGAGCTTGCAGTGAGCCGAGATCGTGCCGCTGCACTCCAGTCTGGGCACAGAGCGAGATTCCGTCTCAAAAAAAAAAAAGATGTTCAGAAGTTAAAATAACAGATGTGGACATAAAAAAAAAAGTTCTGAAATATGTTCTTCATCTCAAAGTAGAAGCTCTTTTTCATCAAGGAGAACCTTGTTTCATTTTAAAATGAAAGTAGAGATGAAACCCCGTCTCTACAAACAAAATAAAACAAAACCAAAAATGAACTGGGCCTGGTGACGCTGGCTTGTAGTCCCAGTTACTTAGAAGGCTGAGGTGGAAGGATCCCTTGAGCCCTGGAGGTTGGGGGACTGCAGTGAACCAAGATCATTCCACTGCACTTCAGCTTGGGTTACAGGTAGAGACTTTGTCTTAAAAAAAAAAAAAAAAAAAGAGACTTTGCTGCTGTTGTTTAATCTTGAGTGATGAAGTCACATAGCCAAGGCCTGCAGAGTTGTGTTTATACTAATATTGTTTTTATATCTTTTCATATTGCTTATAGAAAGGATTTAAACCAAGTAGGAAGATAATTTTTGTGACACCTGGCAAGTCTAGTCATAAAAGTGGGAAATTCATTAGATAAAAACATAACTTTTTATAATCATTTATACAGTACCAAAAAAAGCAGTAAAATTTTAAAGAAATAAATATTATGAGGTAGTAAAAGAGTATACATCTAAAAAAAGGCTCAAATTATGCTTTTGGTAGTCTACTTTTTTGAATAAATTAATGCATTGCTCCTATTCAATATTGCATTTCAATATGATAGTAGAGTTAAGACATATGCTTTTTGCATGTGCCTGGGTGTTAAGTTTGTAAATACAACCAGCAAGAAAATCAGTCATTTCACAACAGATACAGGTGTAGAAAGGACTTTTCTGTTCTCTTTTCTGTCAGTGAAAAGGCTTACAAGATCCTATTTATCTCTCAATCTTAGGTGAAGAGTACAATTTTATGAAGAGGGATCCTGGAGAAGTAAACTCTCTGGAAGAAAGTTATGATTTTGACAGTACCATGCACTATGCCAGGATCACCTTCTCAAGGTTGGAGTCTTGTGTTATATTTTGACTATTAATTCCTTTCCTCCATGTGGCTCTTCACAAAACTATATCTGAAATTAGAAGTATAACCACTTTCAAATATTGTTGCCTCACTGCGAAAATAAAGTAGAAAAATAGTTGATTAAAATTTATTGCCTTTGGAAGGTCGAAGCAGGTGGATCACCTGAGGTCAGGAGTTTGAGACCAGCCTGACTAACATGGTGAAACCCCTTCTGTACTAAAAGTACAAAAATTAGCCAGGCGTGGTGGCACACGCCTGTAATCCCAGCTACTTGGGAGGCTGAGGCAGGAGAATCACTTGAACCTGGGAGGCAGAGGTTGCAGTGAACCGAGATCACACCATTGCACTCCAGCCTGGGCAACAGAGTGAGACTCCAGTTAAAAAAAAAATTATTGCCAACAACAAGCATTTAAAAGTCATTTTAAAAACATATTTTTACATTTTCTACCAATTACATAAATTTAATGTGACAACTAAGATGGCATGAATTAAACATTTTTATATTCCTAAATCATTAAAAAGCCCAATTAAAAGGATTAGCAAACCATTCAGCATGATAAGTTGGTTTCATTATTTATGAAAATTAGATTTTTAAGTTAAATTAAATAGGTTATTCAGCTGTTCAGCTGAAATGTCACACTCTATGTGACCTGTGCTTTATACCGTGCTTTTTCTTTTTTGCTCAAATACCACTTGTGCTCAAAAATTGATATTATTAAAGGAATTGTCGAACATGTTAGAAAGACATTTTACTTCGTATAATTTAGAATTATATTTCACCATTCCTCAACTTTAAAATTCTTTTATTAATGACTGAATGCTATTTTTAAACAATCCAACAATTTGGGTTTTTATTTACTTCATTCTAAAGACAAATCCATCAATCCAATAGTTCCCAGGTAATGAATTTGGAAATGAAACCATTAGACTCATCCCTTTTTCCATTTATGCCCAGTTTACACTCACATGTCCATTTCAACTCATTCTTTTGCCCACTTGTGTCCATTTCACAGTTCATTAATATCTATTTCTAAAGGCAAGGTCACAAAGAAGAGAAAATACTTCAAATGTGTTCCCTGTTTTTATAAAAATTTCTTAGTAAAAAATAGAGAAAGATGAGTAAATGAGCCCTTAATACTTGGACACATTTTTAAATTATCCATTTTTACCAACCAAACTGTCTTATTAAAAAAACAGGGTAACTGTATTTTTAAAATATTGTCTTCAAAAGTATATTATAAATATATATGCACATATGTATTTATTTGTTCAATTATATTAACTATCCAAATGCTTATTGTTTCTGTTTTTTAGAAGGACACAGTTTATTCAACAGAAGGCATAAAAATTAGAATTCTGTCTCCCAGAATATGACTTAATTCCTCTGTTTTTCAGCTGTTCACCAATAAAACAATACTGGGGCTATTCTTTTTTTTTTTTGTGAGACAGAGTCTCGCTTTGTCACCAGGCTGAGTGCAGTGGCACAATCTCGGCTTACTGCAATGTCCACCTCCCAGGTTCAAGCAATTCTCCTGCCTCAGCCTCCCGAGTAGCTGGGACTACAGACTCGTGCCACCATGCCCAGCTGATTTTTGTATTTTTAGTAGGGATGCGGTTTCACCACGTTGGTCAGGATAATCTCTATCTCTTGACCTTGTGATTTGCCTGCCTTAGCCTCTCAAATGCTGGGATTACAGGCGTAAGCCACTGCGTCCGGCCAGGACTATTCTTAACGTAGAATAACTCTAGCACATTAGCCATCTCCACAGGGCATTGAAGGATAACTGAAGTCCAGGGCCAAGAACACTCAGGGAGGTCAGGTGCCTAAAAGTACTAAGGGGCTTTTAAAAATCTAAAACCAAGTATACTTCAGTATCTTAATGTTTGCAAATAACTACAAAATAGCATTAGCCGGGCGCGGTGGCTCAAGCCTGTAATCCCAGCACTTTGGGAGGCCGAGACGGGCGGATCACGAGGTCGGGAGATCGAGACCATCCTGGCTAACACGGTGAAACCCCGTCTCTACTAAAAAATACAAAAAACTAGCCGGGCGAGGTGGCGGGCTCCTGTAGTCCCAGCTACTCCGGAGGCTGAGGCAGGAGAATGGCGTAAACCCGGGAGGCGGAGCTTGCAGTGAGCTGAGATCCGGCCACAGCACTCCAGCCTGGGCGACAGAGCCAGACTCCGTCTCAAAAAAAAAAAAAAAAAAAAAAAAAAAAGAAAAAATGAGCTCACACACACACACACACACATATATAACCCATCATAATAAATAAATATTGAAATCTATTATTTACACTCAATTTTATGTTTTCTTCTGTTAGACTACTTCAAGACTGGAATGTTTTTAGTCAAATATTCACGAGTGTGAAATCCTTCATTTCTCCCTAGTCTGAAAGGAGAGCTTTCAGAGATGTGATTCTTTTTGGATGTCTCCTGAAGTTTTGATTTGCAGTAAAAGCAAACAGGAACCATCCACCAAGTTAGGAAACAGCTATGTCCTTATGGGTTTATCTGTGACCCTGGTATCAGCAGTCATCTTCCAAATCTGAGACACTAAATCAGCTGTCTTGATTGTTCTTTTGCCACTTGTCAATAAGTCCTTCTCAAATTCTTCAGTAATTTTGCCTTTAAAAATATTTTTCAAGAGCCCGGAATCATTGAGAAGTTCTTCCATGTCCTCATCTTTGTATCAGAACACGCTTCCCTTTTCGTTATCTCATTCATGTTTTTCTTTTTCTTTTTTGGCCTTCTGCTTTGACCAAGCTTTATTTTTTTAATGAATTTTATTCTCCCTTCATTTTCTGTTTTTCTCTTTTCTTTGTTGCTCCAGTAATTTCTGCCTCTGCTTTTCTCTAATTTTATCTTTAAGTGAGATAGCGTCTGTATTAATGTCCACAGGCACAAAATCTGGAAACTGCTTTCCTCTCAATTCTGACATCTTGGGCATTTTCAGCAGGGAAAAACCTCGAGCAAGACTTGCAAAATCAAGATTATTTAATCTGAAAATCAGGTTGCACTCCTGCTTTGCATAAACCTGGACATAGGACATAAAAGCTTTCATGCCCTTTTCAAACATAGCTCTTTCTGCCAGGATCATGGACTTGAATTTTGGCAGAAGGTCAGCTGTGTTTTTCTAGAGTTCATCTCCGCCAGGGGGCGTTTCTGGTTAATTGCAAGGAAATTGATGTATGACTCTTCCATGGGCAGGAGGAACACCAGAGCTCTGCCTCTGTAGCTAATGCGGGCTGTGTGGCCACAGCCCTGCACAAAGGCACTTGCATTGTTGGGGCGATTGTACTGCAAAACCCAATTTACTTCAGGAATATTGATTCCTGGGCCACCACATCAGTGCACACTAAAATCCCACTTTGCAATTAGCGGAACCCCATGAAGATCGTATTTCATCTTCCCATGAATGCACACAATCTTCACACTCTTCATCAGCACCTCCAGAGCCTTCCTGTAGTATTCCACACAGGTGCAGGTGCTGAAGAAGACCAGGTGTTGCTCTTGCTTATGACTGTGAAGAAAATGTAGCAGCTGGTTAAATTTCTCATGTGCCTTGCGTACTATGTAGTAGTTATCCAGGCGAGAGTGGTCTGGTCACTGCTGGTTGCCACACCCTTCTCCTTCACTGAGACTGGACAGGGTTCCGGAGGCCCACTCTCCCCAAGTTCTCCAATTCCGGCTTCTGAGTGGCAGAGAAAAGGCCTGTTCTCCTCTGCTTTGGCAGCAACTCCAGGATGGTATTTACGCTTGCCTCAAATCCCATGTCCAGAAGTCTGTCTGCCTCATCCAACACCAGGACATGCAGGGATCACCCACAGCTGGCCAGATACAAGCCTTCTGCCTTCCTTCAGAACCTGTCCTCAAGTGGCCTGGAATGGCCACAGTGATGTTCCCACCTTGTTGCTTAAACTCTTAAATTTGGAACAGAGGATGTCCTGGAAAGCAGAGGAGAATCATTTATTTTTTATTTTGTTTTATTTTAATTATTTTATTTTTTTGAGATGGAGTTTCACTCTTGTCACTCAGGCTGAAGTGTAATGGCACAATCTCAGCTCACTGCAACCTCCACCTCCCAGGTTCAAGTGATTCTCCGTTTTGGCCTCCCGAGCAGCTGGGATTATGGGCTTCCGCCGCCACGCCAAGCTAATTTTTGTATTTTCAGTAGGGATGGGGTTTCGCCATGTTGGCCAGGCTGGTCTTGAACTCCTGACCTCAGGTGATCTGCCTGCCTTGGCCTCCCAAAGTGCTGGGATTACAGGCGTGAGCCACTGCATCTGGCCTAGAATCATTTATTCTGTCTGTCCTTCATAGATGATAAACCAAAGTTTTAAATAGATGTTTCCCCTTATCCTGCCCTCTTTTCCATGTTCAGTTTCTCATTTCCTGGTAAGCACATCTGCTCTGGCTGCCTGCAGTCCACTTCCCCACACATGACATTGTCTTGCCTGCCAGTCAGCCTTGACCTATTCTCTCCTAAGCTTTCAAAATGATATGATTCATTTTTCATAAATAAACTTAACATTTCCACATCATCATATCTACCAGTTAGAAGGATAGTAGTCTGATTGCTTCAGTTCACATGTTTTTGGTCTTTAAATAAGCTGTTTATTAACTTATATTTAAATGGCTTCTTCCAGGGAAAGAAAAATTTAACATACTTCTCTCTCTGCTCCTCCCCCTGAAGTATTTGAAGTTTCTTTTTTTAAGTGTGGAAAGAATGCAAAACATAAAATTTACCATCTTAGTCATCTTCAGCATACAGTCTGGTGGCATCGAGCACAGTCACATTGTTGGGCAACTGTCACCACCATCCATCCACAGATCCTTCTCATCTTCCCAACCTGAAATTCTGTACCCATTAAACACGAACTCGTCATTCCCTCCTCCTCCAGCCCTGGCAAACATTGTTGCATTCTCTATCCCTACGAAATGGATGACTCTAGGTAATGCTTAGAAGTGGGATCATGCAATATGTGTCCTTTCGTGTCTGGCTTATTTCACTTTGCATGATGTCCTCAAGGTTCATCCATGTAGCAGTGTGTGTCACAATGTCATTCCCTTTTAAGCCTGGATAATATGCCATTGTGTGGATAGACCACATTGCATATCCATTCATTCCTCAGCGAACACTTGGGTTGTTCCCACCTTTGGTCTATTGTGAATAAGTCTTCTGTGAACATGTATGCAGAAATATTAAAAATGATTCATAAAAGATAATTGATTCAACCAGTACTTCCTGAGCTTTGCTGTGGGGCAGACACATTGCCAGTAGCCACAATAAACAAGACTGCAGACACAGGCAGCTGCCTCCTGGAGCTCAGAGCTTAAAAGGAAGAGAGACTCAATATGGTGAGGTAACTGTCAGGACTGGAGAAACAAGGTCTCCACGAGCACATGGACTGGAGCTTGCCCACCTCCCAAAAAATAAAAGGCCCCAGAAAAGTTGTGTGACTTGGTATCTGGGCTCTGAAAAGTGAATTTGGGACAAGGTTGTGGAAGCAGGCAGGAGAGGGCAGAGCAGATGGCAGAGACCAGAGGCATCTGAGTCAGAGGACGAAATTTGGGGGTGCAGCCACCCAGGTTGAGGCACACGCAGGAGCCAGAGCAGATGAGGCCAACCCTGTGAAGCTGTTAACATCTTGGGCTTATCTTAAAATAGTAGGAAGTCACTGAAACATTTCAAGTAGGGAAGTGACAGGATCTGGTCTGCACTGTACACGAACAGCCTGTCTGTGGTGTGAGTGCACTGGACTGCATGAAGGCAAAAGTTCAGACAGGAAGTGACTGTTCACAGCCAAGCCATCAAGGACAGAGGCCTGAGCTCATTGGATAACAGGGAAGGAGATAAGGCACAACTGGGGGGTTACTGAGCCCAGGAAGTGAGAGAAAAGGTGGCATTGAGGAAAGAAAGCCACATGCTTTTTATAACAAACAGTTAATTATATTTATATAACCAGTGAATATATATATATATAAATATATGTATTTGTATATAATTACATAAACATGTGTTGATATATAATTTATATATAAATATCATTTAAATATAGTTATGTTTATACAACCAGTGCATTTATATATATAAATTATATTTATATAACCAGTGAATTGTAGGATAAGTAGAGGTGCAGCGAAATACTGATGCTGTTGAGTGGGGTCTGGTGTTCACGTTCTTCTCCAAGGATCTGGGGATGTCTTGGTCTTGGTATGGTCACATCTTTCTTCGTCAGCCTGATTTGCTGCAACCTGCTAGACCTTCTGGATGACCCACATCCAAAAAGCTACCATTTTCAGAGTACAATCTATGCCCCGTGAGCCTCAAAGAAGTCTGTTATGAGTTGAATTGTGTCCCCCCAAAATTCATGTATGGAAGCCCTAATTCCTAATATGACTATTTGAAGATAGGGCCTATAAGGAGGTATGAAGGTTAAATAACGTTGTAAGTGTGGGACCTTAATCTGATAGGACTGGAGTCTTTATAAGAAGGGGAAGAGACACAAGAGATCTCTTTCTCTGCATGTGTACAGAGAAGAGGCCACATGAACAAGAAGGCAGCCATCAACAAGCTAGGAAGAGAGCCCTGCCCGGAAACCAACTCTGACGGCACTTCAATCTCAGACTTCCAGCCTCCAGAACTATGAGAACATGCATTTCCATTGTTTAAGCCACCCAGTCTGTGGTATTCGGTATGGAAGCCCGGGCAAGCTAATGCACGACCGTAAGAGGTAGGTATTATCATCTCCATTTATAGATGAGGAAACTGAGGCTCAGAGAGATTGACTTGACTAAGATCCACAGATGGTAAGCTGCTCATCCGCTGCCCTGCAGTGGAGGCTTCCTTATAACAAGCCTTTTGTTTTTGCAGAGAATTTTCTGGGCATATCTTTGAAGAACCATGTCTTTACTAACTCTATTTCTAAAGCTCTAGCTGTGACTCTGCCTTACAGCCTGCTGCGCAGATCCACACAACAATGTAACTGCAGGGACTGCTCTGCAAGATCACCCAGAGCAGGCTTCCCAGTCTCAGAGATGCAGAAATGTGCTGTACTTTCTCTGTCTTCCTGAAGTAGTGAGGAGTTTTATGATAAGCCAGCTATATACTTTTCAACTGGAAAAGAGTGACTTTGTGGCTAGATGGGATTCCACATGAGTTCCCTGCTTCCTAAGTGAAGCAAGTGCTTCCTTCTGTGACTGTGATGCTGCAAGGTGCACAGAGGAGCCTTGCTGCAAGGTTTCCAGTCACCTTCCTGTAAGTGCCTTGAGTTCCCAAGTGCCTGGCTGTAAGTCCAGTTAAACATGAACCCTACTGAAGCAAGTTTTGAAGTTGTAGTTTGAACCAGATGAACTTATGATTTTTGTAGGTAAGAAATGACCAAATATCAGCAATTTCATGTGAACCAACCTAATGTAGTTGGCCCTTTAACCCTGCCCCCTCTGTCTCATTCTGTCCTCTCAGGCTGCCCTCAGATCACACCAGATCCCTGACTTCCTCCTCTGACCCTCCCTGGCAGGGTCGCCATGATGGACGGGAATGGATGCCTGGGAGAGAAGTCCACAAAGGAAGAGAGAGGAAATGGTGAGAGAGGTAGGAGGATAGTGTCGGGGTCCAGAACACATTACCCCAACATGTGGCCCCTTGGCCTGTTGAATATTTTACACGAGAGGAAATGCAGAAAACAGCAGGAGCAGGAAGGTCACACTCTGACCCTTTCTCCCCTGAAGCATGGTCAGAAAGGAATTCTCTGACTCGCCTTGCCTGAAAGTAGGTCGGGAGACCCTCATTCCAGAGAGGTCTTGACTCAATCCCCGCACCGCCTTCTTCCCTGCTGGCCTCATCAAAGCCTCTGCTCGAGGAGGGCTCCATATCCATCTTTAGCAGCTCAGGGTGAATTTATTCCCCAGTCTCTAAGGGCATTTTCCTGTGAAGCTTTGTTCTCTATGACATAAGAGGAGAGGGATGTTTAGAGGAGCTGGGGGAGGAGACCCCAGGGGATTTCCTTGTCCCCACAGATGCATCTCTTTGTGAAGCAAAACACACGCAAAGCACCCGGCAGTGCCCAGCATGCAGTCAGTGCTCATGAAGTGTTGGTTCCCTCTCTGCCCACTGCAGTTGGAACAAACAGCACACAGGGTGCCAGGATTCAGCTTGATGAAGAAAAGCATAGCCCACATTGCTGCTCTTGGGCCTTGTCCTCCGTGTTGCAGCTCAAAGTTAAGGACAGCTCAGGTACCGGCATTGCTTGTGCTAAGGATAGGCCAGCACATCCTGTGCCCAGTGGTCCCCAGAAATGCTATTGCCTGGTGACACTCTGCATCTCCAGTTCATCTCCCCGTGCCTCTCCAAAGCCCACTCTACCTCCCTCCCCTCCCAGTCCACCTGGAGCTCCCACCTCTCATCTTTCCTTCCCACTGCGGGGCAGGTGGCGATCTGCAGGCCTCCCTGAGAGAGAACTGCCCTTACCCTGCCTGAGATCCTCAAAGCCAGGGGCACTGATCCAGCTCTTGGCACTGACAGGACGGACTGGGATCTTTCCCTGATGCCCTCAGGGGTCTGAGGATAAAGTGTGTCAGGCATGCAGGGTCTATAGGAAGCAAGACAGAGGGAGGCACTGAGCTGAGCACAGATAGGAAAAGGAAGAGCTCGTGGCCCAGAGCTAAAGAAGACATGACCCAGTGACCAGAAGACCCTGTCCCAGTGGGAAAGGCACATCTTAGTGTGGAAGGGTGTGGAGCTCAGTAGGGATTTAGACTCAGCAAGGATTCAGGCTCATTGCCCTCTGCTCAGGAGAGCAAAATCCTCTAGGTGAGGTTTCCCCTCTGTGTCTTTAATCCAGGGAGCAGGTGTCAGAATCAAGGACACCATCAAGATAGGATGACAGGAACATCTGAGATGTGCCAAATTTTCAAAGGCCTAGCTGTCACAGCTGGGGGCAGATGGGGGACAGTCTTCTCATGGGTCCACCCTGCCCTATCTGGCACAGCCTAGGACTCTTCGGTCAAAGCTGGCTCTTTCCACCCTCAGAGCAATGTCTCTTCTGTTGCCTCTGAGTTAGGCAGGGCATATGTAATACAAATTTCATAGAAAGGGAAACTGAGGAATGGGGTGGGCTAAGTCACTTGGGCCAGAGGATAAGTGCATTGGGGTCAGGACTCAGATCTCCTTGGATCCAACACCAGATGTCTTCTCCCACATGGAACTCTCTCCCTAATCTTAACACTTCCATGGCTCCATGGTTGAATCGGCCATCACAGGAGAATGAAGCCACAGAAATCGCATGCATGTTCACATGTGTGTATGTGTACATATTTGTGCATGCATGTACATGTGTGTGTGCATGAGTAATGTGTGCATGTGTGCTGAGCAAAGCAGGGGAGGGTTGGCAGTTCCCGATGATTTTTTCCATCTTGAACATTGTGGTGCTTTTCCTGGGAGATCCAGACAACCATGGTGTTGTCTGTTGTTTCATAGGACAAAACCTATGAAGTGAAGATGAACAATGACACAGAGGCCTGCATTGAGCCCAGCCTCCTCCCCACAGAGATATTAGCTCTGTTGCCCTCTTCCCAGGTTGGCCTCAGTGCCCTCTTCCCAGGTTGGCCTCAGTGTGGGAATGGGTTTGGGGAGGCAGGGCCAGGTCTCTGAGATCCCACGTTGGGCTGATTTGCAGGAGGAGAGGAGATCATGGAGAAAAATCTGTACAGCCCATCTCTCTCTTTCTCTCTCTCTCTCTCTCTCTCTCTCTCTGTGTGTCTCTCTCTCTTACACACACACACACACACACACACAGCCCTTTTTTGTCTGGCCTTTTCACCAGGAGCACTTCTAAACATTGCCTCTTAAATCTTTTAGGCTGTAACCAACAGACATAAATCTATTTTCTGGTGAGACTCAGTGCACACATACAGATGTTGACAGTTAAACTATGTTTCAAGACAGTACTTATAATAAAACTGCCCAGAAGAGGGCACTGGTGGCAAATCTAGGCCTGAGTTTTTGTCCTTGCTGGAATTTTTGAAGTATTTTAGCTACAGATCTAGATTCGTTAGAAAGTTGTGACATCCACTTGGTCAGTTATAATGGGCCCTTAAAAGAATAGCATAGCAGAGCATATCAAAATAGAAACCATCAGAGTGCATCAAATTTCACAAAGGTAAGTACTGTGTTGTGCAAGACTTGCTTAATTGCCAATATCTGTGTGTATCTAGGGGATCTCTTTGTGAAACATCTTTATGACTGTGGGTAGCATTCATAGCAGTTTGAGACACAGTTTCAGAAGCTTTTCTGAAAGGACTTTAGAGTGAGAAAGGACTAGCCTTGTAGGCTTTTGAAGACAGGAGAGGTGTGGCTGGAGGTGGTGGGAGGGGGCACTAGGTCCCTCTCCCTGGGGAGTGTAGGGGAGCAGCAACCAGGCCAGCACAGCATGTGGCTTCCAGGGGTCCCAGTGCTTTCTTCTTGGGAACTGGTGGGAGGATTAGCAGAGATGCCTCCTTTTCCTCTGGCATAGAAAGAAGAATCTAATGAGTAAGGAAAAACATGGAAATATCCCAACCAGTGACTCTTGACAGATCACTCAACCTTCCTGTGCCTTTGTGTCCCCGCCAGAAAATGGGGCGGTGGGGGTGACAGAACTACTTTTCTAACTCAATGAAACATAGCCACCATACAACCAAGATAAATAATCTGATGTTCCTTATGAGATGCTGTTCTCTACATTGATTTTTAGAGAGTACAAATTAATACATGACCACCTACCTTAGAAATCAGAAAAGCCTATATTTAACATATTTTCATCTTTCTAGAGTTCTTGGTACTCTCAGGCACTCTGCTGTGTCATGAAGAACCTGCTTTCTATCCTCAGGGAGATCCCACAAACTAGGAAACCAGAAGGGTCTCAGAAGAGGAAGATAATACAGACAGTTTCTCAATAATCTCCCCCAGAATGGTACAACCCTGAGGGGTACAGGCTTCAGAGAAGTTTGAGAGCAGGGTGACCTTAATGGGTACCATGCACAAGATCAAACAAAGAGAAGTGTGCTCTGCAAGAGTGGGGGTGATATGCAAAAGAAAAAAATATAATAGGGAGGCCTTACCTGGCTGAGAATGAGAATAAGGCTTGCAGGCATAAACACGTGTGGTCTTTGCACAAACAGCCTTCCTGCACACCTGTAAATACTCCAAGTCTCTGTACTGTGCCAGGAACAGATGTGAAGTCACCCTCACAGGTGTAGCGGGGGGACACCAAGGATCAGCGAGACCGTGGTCTTGTCTGGAAAAGGGGTTGGAGTGCAACAGTGCTTCTTGGACTGCAGGCTGACCCAGTAGGGATTGTGAATTGTGAATTGATTTTTTAAATAAAATAGAACAGACTAAAGTAGAGTAGGACTCACTACGGTGCAATACATGCACCTAAGGTAAATAAAGGGCATGAAGTTTCATTCCATTAGGTGCGTCTGTACATGATGGGGATGTGTCAGATCTATGTCTCATTGAGTCAAGGCCTAGAAATCATAGACTAGATGCCCACTGGGGTCCCTTTTAGCCCTGCTGTTCACCTACTGAGTGGTTATAGGATGCGGGTAGGCAGCTGCTTATGGGCTCTTGCTGATGAGGCAGGTGTCAGGGAACAGAGAAATCAGGGGCCTTAGAAGATCTCTTTAAAACCCCAGGGGAGTCCAATACTTGCTCACAGAGGCTGGGCTCATTTTGGTTTTTAAAGAAGAATAGGCTCTGTGGTAAATACCAGTACAGAGAGGACTGGGGAGGGTGAAGGCAGGCAAAAAAGGGGCATATTTTGACTCCCTCTGTGTATTTTCCTATTTCATGGAAGAATGTGTTCAGCTCACTAGCCACAGTGACCAGTGTGTGGAGCAGCTGACATCTCAAGGATTTACTGTGGGAAGATGAGAAAAGGGCACTTTTCATCTGTTGGTGTTTTTCCAGCCGTATCAGCCTACCTGGCGGGATGTGAGTGTGTGTGCCACCCTGTCCCCCCTCTACTGATGTTCCTCCCCTTGTGCTGCCCAGGTGCCATGTGACACACGCTCCTGTGCGAAGGCAGATGGGAAAGCCCTAACCTCACTCACAAGGCAGCCCTCAGTCACCCGAGTCCAGGTTCTCCAGCAGCTACAATTTTAGGAATTTGTAGGGAAAGATATGAGGGAAAGAAGTGTCCTACATCTGTCAGGGATGGGGCACTTTTCCCTGTCCTTACGCACATCTTCCTCTTCCCACTGCCTCCCCAGCCCCAGCTCCCTTTCCTCCCCACAGCCTGGTGAGAGGGATGGTGCACTGAAGGAAGTCCAATGGGCAGATGCTTACACAGCTTCTTTGTGAAGCCACTTTTAGTTTTAACTTAATTCATTAATTTATTTTTATGACAAAGCAATGAAACATTTCTTTGTGAAGCCAGATATCAATGTAACAGGTAAATGGGTTTCTGCCACATCTCCACATTGTTGGGGGGATGCTTGAACACCCCCCACCACACACTCTTAAGGCCCAAGGTTGAGCTCTAGATGAGGGAATTTCCTGCTACTGGAAGGGCAGGCACTGTGTAGACAACCATGGAGAGAGAGCCAGAGTGACTTCCTTGTGTAGAAAAGTGACTTCCTTGGGGGGAAGAAACCCCAGAAATAATACAAAGTCAACATATGAAACTAATTCAATATTTATATGCTAGTGATAAATAACTGGAAATTTAAAATTTTGCAAAAATTCCATTTATAATACCTCTGAAAAATGAAATTTTTAGGTATATAAGAATCTGTATTCTGAAAACCAAAAATGCAATAAACAAAATCAAAGAAAGCCCAAACAAATGAAGAGATATATTCATGGATGGGAAGACTCAATGTAGTAAAAATTTTAATTCTTCCAAAATTGATCTATTCCTTTAAAGCAAATCCACCAAAATCTCAGCACAGGATATTCTGTCTATATAGACAAACTGATTCCTAAATTTATATGCAAAGGTAAAAATAAGGAGATGAATTCAGTAGGAGGAGTTGTGCTACACAATTTTAAGTTCTACTCTGATGTTAGAGGAGTCATGACAGTGTGTTTTTTGGGGAAGGACTGGATATAGAGACCAGTGGAACAGAATACAAAGTCCAGAAGTGGAGCTACACAAACACAGCCAAGTAATTTCTAACAAATGCAACTCAATAGAGAAAGGAGAATCTTTCACCAAATGCTATGGGAACAATGGCATTTTCATGTGCAAAATTTGAACCTCAACTTAAAATTCCTATCTTATATCAAAATTAATTTCAGTGGATCACAGATTTAAATTTAACATGGAAAGCTATTGAACTTTTAGAAGAAAACAGGTGAAAGTTTCACCACCTAGTTCTTAGACATGACACAAAAACAATTCATGGAAGGAAAAACTGGTAACGTGGACTTCCCAAAAATTTAGGACTCTTGCTCTGTGAAGAATCCTATTAAGAGGACAAAAAGAAATGCTACAGACTGAGTGAAAACATCTTCAAACTATATAACAAAGGACTTATAAATAGAATCTATGAAAACCTCTCCAAACTCAACACATTTTAAAACGCTGTCCCATGAGAAAACGGTCAAAAGACATGAAAAGACATTTCACCAAGGAAAGAATGTGATCAGCAAATATGCATATATAAATATGATCAGAATCATTAACCATTAAGGAAATGCAAATTAAAACCACAATGGGCTACCACTATGCCTGTTAGAATGGATAAGATAAAAAAAATGACACAAAATGTTAGCAAGAATGCAAAGAAACTGGATGTCTCATACATCGTGGGCATGACTAGAACACGGTATAGTCACTCTGAAAAATATTTTGGCAATTTCTTAGAAAATCAAACTTGCACTTCTCATGTGACCCGGCGATTATATTCTTTGGCATTTATCCCAAAGAAGGAAAAGTTCTCTCTCCTTAGAAGAAAAGACCACTTAGTATTGTGGAAGAATGTCGCTTTTTGCTGAGACTTGAGGAATGAAGGAAAACTGATTTTCTGCTTTCTATGCCAGACAAACAACCAAACAACAACCACCCAAAAAAAAAAAAAAAAAAAAAAAAAAAAGAAAAAGAAGAAGAAAAAACAAAGAAAGAAAGAAAAACAGGTGAAACTGAGGGAAGTGCAAATGGGTCTTTGAAGGAGTTGGGGTAGAAAACTGAATCTTTTTGGGACTTGAATCAAATGTTGTAGGTCTGCCAAGCCAGATCATCTTGGATCTTTCCTCTTGGATTCTATGGTTCTGGTCAGCCTACACTGTGAGCTAACATGCCGTAACTTTACTTCTTTAAGTCCACAACAGATGAGAGAAAAAAAAAAGTTTTAATGAATACAGCAAATCTTCAGTTATCCCTCAGATTTGAAGCACACGTGAGACTGAATGAAGATGAGATCCTCAGCTCCACTTTACCCCTCTCCATCTCCTTGAGCATCACCATTGTCAAGGCCAAGTGCTGATCAGGTACAATTTCCCTCTCACTGGTCTTTCATGCAGTTTCCCATCACCTGTCTAATCAGAGAAGGAAAGCTGACATGGCCACAGACTTTTCAGTACAGAGGAGAGAACACTGTAGGCCTTTTAAGGCTTCTTCCCATATTTCTAGTTCATCGACCTCCCGAGTGAAGAAAGAGCTTGAGGTCCTAGGTCCTGGGAGGATAACACTTCTCTCATGACCCACGGTGAGATTTTAGTGATCAGCAAATAGCCAAAAGAAAATAAGTTTTGCAATTGCTGGTCCTAACAGGAAGATTTAAACAGGCATGACAACCGAATATCAACTCCATCTGCCTTCCATCTCCTATGTCATTGTTCCCTTTCCACGATGGCCAACCCTACTGCGTGAAAATCCTCCTTGAGTCAGAGGAAAACGCTATTACCGGACGGAATCCTCAAGGTATATGTGAGTTCTTCATTGGTTTGATGGGTATTTCCTTGCAACATTTCGACCCCTTTGGCTCACTTCGAAGTGAGCACCACACTTTGGGGGTTGCTTAGAAGAAAGGTGCTCACTTGGGTCAGAGCAGAGAAAACTTCCCCAAATGAGCCACTCGGCTGTGACTCCCACTGCACCAGGTAAAGAGCCACATTTTCTCTTCCTCTGCCTCCAGCTCCCCTGCTTTCCCTCATCACTCCTGTTTTTCAGCTTTGTCCTCCACCTTCTGAATTCCCCTCTACCCCAGTCCTACCTTTCCTTGCCCCAGCCCTTTTAAAGCTCTTCACATGCCTCCATGTCTCTGACTTTTTCATATCTCACTCCCCATTCAAATACTTCTACTACTCAAACTCTCTTCCAAATTTTTTCTAACTTAAAAAATATTTCAATGGTTCTATTTTCTTCAGTTTGATCTTCACTCCAACTTCCTTCTAGTCTAGCCCCTTTAAATGCTGTCAGATCCCAATATCCCCAATAGCTTAAATATCCCCTTTCTTTCGCCTTTTGCCCCTACTGATGATCTGGTTACTCCTTTTTGTGCCAACATTCCCCAAAACCTTCTCAAACACTGATATTTCCCCCTTTCCCCCCAAATCTCCCTGTGAGACTTCTGCCCCCAAGCATCTTCTCACCCCCTCACGCCGCATCACCCGGGTCCTTTAGACTCCCATGCATCCGATTTCTGCAACTCCCCCTCACACCCACTTGCTTCCCTTGCTCCCACCACAGCAGTGCCCATCTGCTCCTCCCCGCTCACTCGGATCTCCTGCTCAGGACGCCCTTGCCGAGGGCGCGGGAGATTCTTGCTGCAGGGGGGTTTCGGGGGCAGAGCAGCAACCCGGGAACTTTTCTTCTCCTTGTTGGCCTGGACCCCAGGTGTTCCCGGGTGCTGATGGGACGACTGGGGTGTATGAGCTCTGCCGCCAGGGCGCGGCTGGGGTTGCTCCAGGAGCTGTCCGTGGTTTTGAAACAGTGGCTGCTCGGGCGCGGGCTGTGGCCGGGCGAACGAGCGCTGTCCGTGGTCCTGGAGAGGTGCCTGGGTCACTGCGGTGGCGTCAGCGGTGTCTAGGAGGCCGGCAGCGGGGATGACTACGAGGGAAGGAATCCGGACGGAGGCTGCGCTTGCGGCAGCTGCTGATGCTCCCACAGGCTGCGATTCTCGGCGCTCAGCTCGTCCAGCCGCCGCTCCAGCTCTTCGGAGCTCTGGTGCTGGGTGGGGACGAGGCTCTGTTGGCCCAGCACGATGGCCCTGAGCTCCTTGAGGTAGAGCCCGGCGCACCGGATTCTCCAGAAGTCTCTCCAAGTCGCTCGCCAGCCGCTTGCGCCCTTCCTGCGCCTGGGCGGGCGGCGGGGAGCGCGAGGGTGCGGGATCCCAGCAGCCCAGCCGTCGGCTCCCTTCCTTCTCTCCCTGGTCTAGCCTCCCTCTCGCCTCAGGGGCCGCGTCACCGCCACCCTGACCTTCACACACCAACCGCGGGGCTGGGTCATGGCCCAGGGCAGCTCTTCCTGTGTCTTGGAGTCCAGAGGAGGCTCTGCTACTCGCCGGGCATAGAGAAGAGGGAGGAGGCGAGCAAGAGGTTTGGGCGTAGGAGGGAAGCAGGATAAACGCAAGTGACTGCAGAAGGATGGTGAATCTGACTGGCGAGAGGCAAAAATGAGTGAGTGAGTGAGTGAAAAGGAAGCAGCGATACTTGGAAGGTGCGGTCGGGCCAGTAGGAGAGGAGAAACAGATAAGAAAGAAAGAGAAGGGGAGAGACTGGCAGAGAGGAAGCAGAAAAAGGGAAAGTGGGGCAAAGAGAGAGATAAATGTGCTGGAGGAGAGGAAGGTGTGGGGCTCTGAAGGGGCTAATTCTTTCCCCTGGCCCAGTCTTTCCAGAAGCTGGGGTCCATCTAGAGACCTGCTGAGAAGAGGCCACACTGGCCTCTTTTGCTCGCAACAATCCATTCTGCCGGAGAATTCCCTGGAACGTAAGGATCCTGGAGCTCTAGGGGACCCTAGAGAACATCTGGTCCTGCTCCTTCCTTCACCCATGAGGAAAGGTGGGGTGGGAAGGCTGTTCATGCTAGGTTTTCTCTGGGAATGAGACCTCAGGACAGTTTTGGCAGTTCCAACTAGGAACACAAACTAAATAGACCAGGCCCTCTTTGGCAAGGGATAATGCTTCCTGAAACTTCTGAATAGATCTTTCTCTTTGACAAACATTTATGAACTGCACGCTATTACCAAACATTGGGTTAGACGGTGGTAAGATAAGGATTAGTAGAATGGAATCTTTGGCTTCTTAAAGCTTATACATAAGTGGGTGAAGTGAGTCATAGTTAATTTTGATGCATGGTGGTGGTGGTGGTGATACGGTAGAGGTTTGCTCAGAGTGCTATAGGAGCCAGCAGCTGGAAGATCCAGGAATGCTTCTTGGAAGAAGCGACCCTTGAGGTGGCAAGGGTTTTCTAGGAAGGGGGAAGACAGCATGAGCAAAAGCTTAGAGATATTGATAATCATGGACTAAATCATTCATTCATTTCTACAATAATTTTATGTAAAGTACCCATCAGATGCAAAGTAATGTACTAGGATCTCTGCAGGCTACACCTGACATAGATACAAAATTATTGTTTTTGTAATCAAATTGATTCGAGTCTATATAATAGATATGGCATACACATGAGTAAGTAAAATACAAGTCAAATTTTTGTAAGAGCTCTTCAAACCAAGTGCCACAGAGTTTAAGGGAGGGGGAGGTTTCATTTGACTATGATGATCTGATAAGTTCTAATGGAGGTGTTATTCAACCTGGACCATGAAGGATGAGAAGGGTTTCAACAGGTAGAGAGAACAGTGGGCCAGATATGGGGAAGATACAGCAGGAAGAAAAAAAAGACTAATGAATGGAAACAAGGCAGTATTTTCTCCTCCCACAATGACAACTGTCTTTCTAGTGCTCTCCATTCTGTCTAAAGCTCTTCCTTATCCTGAATCCTTACGTGCCCACATCTTGTCCTACCAAGGTTACAGATAAATGCCACTTATGCCAGGGGTAGCTTCCTTTTTCTTTCCTTTGATTCTCATAGCTCCTTACCTATATCCTTCTCTGGCTTTTATCACTGTCTCTGTTGTGTAGTTATTTGCGTAGTTTTGTACAAAGACTGCAAACTCTTTGCGGGAAAGAATTAGCGCCTATTAAACCTGAGCACCTGCCCCACACCGCAACCTGCACTAAGTCAGAGGCCTTGGGCACAATGGGCATTCAAAAATATTTGATCTTGTCAGGAGGGACACAGTCTTAGAAAACGGCACTTTTCCCCTGTGGGCCTGGAAGTCTCACTTTTCACATGATAGGGTAAGATATTTGGTTGTGTGTATGTGTTTACATATACATATCTATATTAGATATTCATGTGGTTACACATGTATGTGTATGTATATACTACATAATGTACTTTTTCTACATGTGTATATAATCAACAATAAAATGTTTCAAATTTGAGATTATTCAATGAAAGTATCTCTAGATTTCTTTTTTATCTCTGACATTTTAAACATGTACATTTTAAAATCGTAACTCCAGGATAACTTGATGAGAGCAGAAGGGATTTGAGGGAGGCTTTAATGTCCAAAGACCACCTGTAAGGCATTGGACTTTTCTAATCTTTGGCTCATGCCTGTAATTCCAGCACTTTGGGAGGTTGAGGCGGACAGACCATTTGAGGCCAGGAGTTAGAGACCAGCCTGGCCAACACTGTGAAATCCCATCTCTATTAAAACTATATATATATATATATATAATTTTGTGTATATATATACAAAATTAACCGGGGGTGGTAGCACAGGCCTGTAATACCAGCTACTTGGGTGGCTGAGGCAGAAGAATAGTTTGGACCCTGGAACCGGGGGTTGTAGTGAGCTAAGATTGTGCCACTGCATTCCAGCCTGGGCAACAAGTGAGACTCTGTCTAAATAAATAAATAAATAAATAAATAAATAAATAAAGGAGTTCTTATCACTGGATGTAGTGTCTCATGCCTGTAATCCCAGCACATTGGGAGGCTGGGGTAGGATTATCACTTGAGATCAAGAGTTCTGAACTAGCCAGGGCAACATAGAAAAGACCCTGTGTATATGAAAATAAAAATAAAAAAAAAATGGGTGTGGTGATGTGCACCTGTAGTTCCAGCTGTTCAGGAGGTTGAGGTGGGCAGGTTGCTGGAGCCCAGGAGGTTGAGGCCATAGTGAACCATGATCATGCCATAGCCCTCCAGCCTGGGTGACAGATACCCTGTTTCAAAAAAAAAAAAAAAAAAAAAAAAAAAAAAAAAAGTCCTTATCTTTTAAAGATACATATTAAGATATTTACAAATGAAATTATATGATGTCCCAGGATTTGCTTTAAAATAATGAGAGGAGGAAAAGTGGGTGAGAGTACACAGGAAACAAGATTAGCCATGAGTTAACAAATATTTAAATCTGCTGATGAGGAGGTGAAAGCTCATTACACTATCCTCTTGTATAACATACTCCAAATACAAAGTTTTTCTAAAAATCTGCTTCATGGGTTTGTAGTGAGCATTGAATAAGGTCATGTATACAGAGTGGTTTATTACCACGGCTAACAGGTAGTCAGCACTCAAACATTGTTTTTAGTTTCGTATAGTCTTTTTCCATTAACCACACCCAAAAGAGGTAGATTATTTACACCAAGAACCCTGGCCCATAGACCTTTGTCCACTTGGAGGTAATTTATTGAAATTTGAGGTTTAGGATGAGGAAATGCCAGCCTTCAGAGTCCAAGGCCTATTGTACAACAGCAGAGCCAACAGTCCCAAATGCCTCCCTAGCATGACTAGTAAGTAGGATCACTTTCCTCTCGCCTTGTAGGCATACTTGAGATCATTCACTATGTTTCATTCATTTCTTATGTGCCAGGTATTGGGTGCTAGGGATCCATAATACAGTGGACCCTTAATTGACTGGAAGCATCACTTTCTTTTTTTTAATTATTATATTTTAATTTCTAGGGTACGTGTGCACAACGTGCAGGTTTGATACCTAGGTATACATGTGCCATGTTAGTTTGCTGCACCCATCAACTCATCATTTACATTAAGTATTTCTCCTAATACTACCCCTCCCCCAGCCTCCTACCCCCCAACAGGCCCTGGTGTGTGATATTCCCTGTCCTGTGCCCAAGTGATCTCATTGTTCAGTTCCCACCTATGAGTGAGAATATGTGGTGTTTGGTTTTCTGTCCTTGTGATAGTTTTTTGAGAATGATGAATTCCAGCTTCATCCATGTCCCTGCAAAGGACATGAACTTATGCTTTTTTATGGCTGCATAGTATTCCATAGTGTATATGTGCCACATTTTCTTAATCCAATCTATCATTGATGGACATTTGGGTTGGTTCCAAGTCTTTGCTTTCGTGAATAGTGCTGCAATAAACATATGTGTGCGTGTCTTTATAGCAGCATGATTTATAATCCTTTGGGTATGTAAAAAAGTCACAGCAGCCCATTATTCCTTACTCTGCTACCTGGCTACCAAGACATTGGCAAATGGCCTAAAGCTGCCAAGCTGATATCCCACTGGGGTGATTAGGACTAATTCAGAGCAGTGGTGGCAGCGATGACCTATTGCAACAGAATCCTCTTAGATTCATGAGATGGCTGCTGTGCCTACTCCAAACTACCTATGTTCCTGCCCACTTCCTAGTCTGATCTTCCAGCGTTTTGATAACTTGGTGCACTTTTGATATATCTCCAATAAATTTCTCCTTTTATTTAAGTGAGAATAGGTTTACATGACTTGCAATAAAAAAGACTCCAAATTGACGTACCAAATTTCGATTTCACTTTCTTCCAATCTATTCTCTATGCTTCTGCTGGAGTGGTGTTTGTAAACTGATCTAATCCTGTATTTTCCTGCTTGATACCCATCAGTGGTTCCCCAGTCATTGCCTCCAGGATAACCTCCCTAGTCTGGCATGTGAAGCCTTCCATGATCTGGCCTTTTTTTATGTCTCTTGGGACCTATTGCTACACCTTGTGGTTCAGTCACAGTAAATCACCCAGCTGGAATAATATCTCCATGTTGCCTGTATTTCTGCCCGGAATTCCTAACTCCTCCTTCTCATATCTACTTGTCAATTCTTATTCAAGAGATACCTTAGGGTTCCTTACCTCTATAAAGCTTCCCTAACTGCCCCCCACACTGGTCATCCCTAGTAGATAGACAACTCTGTCCTTTGGACTGTACACTGTATCCTGTCCTTAACCGTCTTTCTACCATATCACCAGAATCTCACCTGCCTTCATGTCCACCTCCACAATATTGTGCTATTTTTCTATTTGTAGCACCTGTTTTAAAAAAATAATTGGTGCTTAGTATAGTAGACCTGTATTAAATCAAAGTAAAACATTTGAAAAGTTTAACAATAAACGGATAGGTGGCAGCAGTGTCGTGCTGTTAAAAGTAACCTTTGCAGTTCTAAACGTTTTTAACCCTCATGAGCCAGCAGGTGGTGCTCTCTGACACCAAAGCGCGACTTCACAACGGATGCACAGTCTATCACAATTTTATGTGTGTGCAGATTTGTATTAAAACTGGAAAGCATGGACACCCAGACAGCTTACTGTCAATAAGACTGTACTATTCACTGTCTTCAACGAAAGTCAGCAATTCCAGGAAACTCGCGTCCAGAAAGATAAAAATTACAAGAAACTGTTGTTTGGTTCAGGAAATTCCCCAGAAAACAACCCTTGAGAAAATCAGACTGTTCAACTTTCCAGCTGATAGCGCTGAACAACCTTTTACTCCTCAGGACTCTTCAAAATCCTTGGTGTTTACTGATCCTTAATTACCACATCACGATCTTTACCAAATTCTGATCAACCTCATGCCCCCACCTTGAAAGACCCACCTTAAATGTTATAAATATCCCAACTTTGGCATCTGGCTTTGAGACACTACTAAGAATCTAGATAGTGTGAACTCAAAATATCTGTCTTAGTCAATTTAGAAAGTTTTTTTCCCCAAGGTTAAGGACGTGCCTGTGACACAGCCTCAGGAAGTCCTGACAACATGTACCCAAAGTGGTCGGGGTACATCTTGCTTTTACAAATTTTAGGGAGAATGAGACATCAATCAATATATGGAAGATTTACATGGCTTGATCTGAAAGGGTGGGACAACTCGAAAGGTGAGGAGAGAAGAGGAGCTTCCAGGTCATAGGTAGGTTTAAACATATTCTGATTGGGAATTGGTTGAAATAGTTATGAAAGCAATGTCTGGGTTACTAGAAGGGGTTGTAGAGACCACGGTTTTATCATGAAGATGAAGCCTCCAGGTAGTAGGCTTTAAAGAAAAATAGATTGCAAGTTTTTCCTATCAGACTTAAGGTCTGTGTTGATGTTAATGAGGCATGTCCAACCCTCACTTCCTGTTATGATCTGAGCCAGTCTTTCAGGTTAAAATTTAGCGTATCCTGGCCAAAGAGTTAGTCCATTCAGATCGTTGCCAGAGGCCTTCAAATTCTATTTTTGATTTCCCACAGGGGTCTCCTACCCCTGCAATAACTTTACCTAAAAGTATCCTGTTAGGAGGCAGACTGCATAGCAGGAGGTGGGAAGCAGGCAAGTGAGCATTACTGACTGAGCTCCACCTCCTATCAGATCACCAGCAGCTTGAGATTCTCACAGGAGTGCGAACCCTGTTGTGAACTGCGCATGTGAGGGATCTAGGTTGTGTGCTTCTTATGAGAATCTGATGTCTGATGATCTGAGGTGGAACAATTTCATCCCCAAACTATCCCCACCTGACCACCCCATCCAGAGAAAAGTTGTCTTCCATGAAACCCGTCCCTTGTGCCAAAAAAGGTTGGGGACCACAAGTTCACAGTAGCCATCTCCCTATGGTGGTGAGCAATAAACTCAACTTTGCCTTATGAAGAGATTCTTTCACTGGTGTTTGGGAGAAGCCAGCATTTGACAATATATGTCAACTTAAACATACAAAAGTATTTTAGGGCTTTGCTACTCAGAGTGTGGGGTTGATTAAAAATACAGGGTCTTAGGCCCCATCTCAGTCCTGTAGAACCAGAATCCACATTTTCACAAGATGCCCAGGTGACTGTGTGCACATTGCAGGCTGTGGTCTTGGGCATTATTCTTCTAAAGAATGAGTGCAGGCTGGGCGCAGTGGCTCACACCTGTAATTCCAGCACTTTGGGAAGCCAAGGTGGGTGAATTACGAGGTCAGGAGTTCAAGAGTAGCCTGGTCAACATGGTGAAACCCCGTTTCTACTAAAAATACAAAAAATTAGCTTGGTGTAGTGGTGAGCGCCTGTAATCCCAGCTACTCAAGAGGCTGAGGCAGGAGAATCACTTGAACCTGAGAGGTGGAGGTTGCAGTGAGCCAAGATTGCTCCACTGCACTCCAGCCTGGGCGACAGAGCAAGACTCCGTCTCAAAAAAAAAAAAAAAAAAAAAAAAAAAAAGAAAGAAAAAAGAAAAAAGAAAAAAAGGAATGAGTGCAGATGAAAGTTTAAACTTTAAGGAACAGTGGTTTTGTTCTTTTGTTTTTAGTCTGTTTATCTAGTTAGTATTAAGACCAACAGAATAGAAGAAAGATTTGGCTTAAAATTTCTGCTGTATTTAAAAATTCTTCAGTTTTGTGACCTGCCTTAAGAGGATGAGTGGGTTTTTCAGGTATCTGGGGAAACATTTATTTGCTGAAATCCTTTAGATCATTAAAAACAAAAACAAAAACAAACCTGCTAGTTTTTCCTAGGAGGCACCTGTGAGGACACGGGCTTGTATTTCCTATACACATTTTAAATCCACAAGCATAGTGTACTCAATAATATCTAGAGAGCTGGTTGATATAAAGGTTTTCTAAAAATACATATTTTAAATTTCGATCTATTGTTTATACCACACTTTCTTACACGTTATATTTGTTCCTTTTTTCAACGATGAGTCCCATTTGTCTTAATGATTTCTGCTGATATACCACACAGATGTAATGAAAAGAATACAGTATTTGCCTTCAGAAGACATGGATTAAAATCCCAGCTCTAGGCTAGGAGTGGTGGCTTATGCCTACAAGCCCAGTGCTTTGGAAGGCTGAGGTGAGTGAATCGCTTGAGCCCAGGAACATGGTGAAACCTCATCTCTACAAAAACCACAAAAATTAGCTGGGCGTAGTGGTGCGTACTTGTAGTCCCACCTACACAGAAAGCCGAGCGGGGAGGGTCGCATGAATTGCAGTGAGCCAAGATCATGCTACTGTATTCCAGCCTGGGTGACAGAGCAAGGCACTAACAACAACAACAGCAGTAGCAGCAGCAGCAACAACAACAACAATGAAAATCCCAGCTCTGCTTCTTTCTGGCTATGTAACGTGGGCCTATCCCCTTAACCTCTCTGAGCCTCAGTTTTCTCATCCTAAATGGGGAAAATATTATCTATATAAAAGAACTGATTGTGGTATTAAAAGAAAGAGTTTATAATAAAACTTCTGTAAACCACATTTGCTTTTGTAGTCATTTCTCCTAAACCATCATGCTGCCATAGCACATATTACCAAGCAGTACAATAGAGGATATTAATGAATGAAATAATGCATCACCTATTAAGTCATTTAAATAGGAATAGAAGGGAGAGGCAAGAGTTTCTAGAGGCAATGACTTACCACTCCCAAATACTGTTTCTCATGGCAGTAAATGGCAACTTTGGAGGTATGGTAGGTACGTGGTTTGGCTCTGGGGTATCTTATATCACACCCCACATTGTCTACTTACCTCACTCTGCATCAGACAGGTTACATGTATTTCATTTAAATCAGAAAGGGCACTTATCTTTAGTTGAACTTCCTTTCATGTCAACCTCTTTAAAAACCACCTGACCCACTGCTTTTTGTTATTGCTTCTTAATGAGCTTGTTTCCCCCACCATGATTACCTCTGTTCTTACACTAAGGCACTCCTACAGATTCTTCAACCTCTTTTCACGTGATGCAGAAAGACCAAAGGAGAGCCCTGACCAAACTGTCCAGTTTAGTAGACTATCCAGAGGAATAACTGTGTTTATTTAGGGTGTTTCAGAGTTTGCTGCCCTGCCTATTGTAAGAGCTCTGAAACGATTAGAGCTTTACCTAAAAATATCCACACCTGGGTGTGACTCAGTCATAGCAAAACAACTGACCCAAGACACAGAGAGTCTGAGTTTTGGTTCTTCTTTTGTTTTGTTCTTACTGTGTTTTTATTTTGTTGCATGACAAACATGAAACCTCAGGTCTTGGGATAGATTTGGGTCCTGACTCAGTCAGTGATAATTTGTCTGACCTTGGGTGAGTTACTAAACTTCTCTGGGGCTAAATTTCTTCATCTAAGAGTGGATCAGATTCAGCAACATATTATAGTTCAAAGATTCTGGCTGGACGTTGTGGCTCACAACTGTAATCCCAGCATTCTGGGAGGCTGAGGTGGGAGGATCTCTTGAACCCAGAAGTTCAAGACTAGCCTGGGCAACATGGTAAAACCCTGTCTCTACGAAATATACGTAAATTAGTCAGGCATGTTGGACCATGCCTGTAATCCCAGCTACTCAGGAAGCTGAGGTGGGAGGATTGATTGAGCTTAGGAGTTTGAGGTTGCAGTGAACCATGATTACACCACTATACTCCAGCCTGGGCAACAGAGCAAGACCCTGTCTCAAAAAGAAAAAGAAAAAGAAAAAGCTTTTGCGGAATATGTCAAATGGGTACAGCCCAAGGTTGTTTCAAGGATCTATTTTTAAAAACCTTTTTGTAGAGATGGGTGTCTCACTATATTGCAAAGGCTGGTCTCGAACTCCTGGCCTCAAATGATCCTCCTTCCTTGGCCTCTCAAAGCACTGGGATTACAGGTGTGAGCTGCTATGCCTGGCCCCAACAAGGGTCTATCTATTGCCCCAGGAAACAGGTGATTGCTCCTAGACCCATTGGGGTGGTAGCTCTAGAGTAGCCATGAAGTGTGCAGGTGACTCGGGAAAGTAGAAGATGGTGCTAAAAGAGACCCAGGGACAATCAGCTGACAACACACTCTCCTCACCCCTGTGTTCCTCTGTGAATGCTCTCATTTTAATAACTAGATTGAGTAGTCTTCTCCTCTTCTCCACTTCCCGAATGAACCTTTGCTCTGCCACAAGATTTATCTTTGTGAAATGCAAATATGATCATATTGGTCCTCTCTTTTAAAAGGTTGATCGTTTATTGTTAATAGTTTGTGTGTGGCATGACACTTAATGCCTTCAGAATCTGCCCCAGTTTTACATTTACTCTTTGCCCTTTTCTGTATCTCCAAAGCATACCTTCAGAATGTCCACGTAGCACTCGTATGTGTCCTCTCAGCCTACCATGCACATCCTCCATGCTGTGACTGTTTATACAGGCTACTAACTGTATAGGAAACATAACTTCCTTACCACTAGGTAAACTGTTTCTCATACTTCAAGTTCTAACTCAGTGATTATCTCCTGTAATCTCTTCATTCCCTCTGCAATTGATTACATTGCATTATAATTAAAAAAAATCATCTGAGCCCATTCAAATGATTTATTTTCAACAAACATGTAAGCTCAATAATGAGTAACTGAAGGGAACTTATCCAATAATATGAAGATGGCATCTGTTCTTCTAAGGTTTACGTTTCAACCAGAATTCCTGAAACATGGAATAGCCCACAACAAGAGCCATTGCTCCCACAACAAAGCCTTGGGCTGCTACACACATGTGGATCATGAATGAACATTTTAGTATTTCCCTTGCTCTTCTATTTATGTAATTCGTATGCAACAATTGCTGAAAAGCCCACCATTCTAATGGGGACACTTGATACCGTTTTAGTTTTTCAGGTAAGTTTGGATCCTTGATCTTTTTTGTATGAAGAAAGAAAAACACCTGTGCTGGCTGAAATAGTGATTGCCTGGAGAATCTTCCAAGAGTGACAAAACTCTTAACTATCCAACCGACTTCTTGTGGTTGTTTTTATGCCTCAAGCCCCAACCAGCAGACGAGCTTCAGGAAAGGCAGGTTCTTGGTTTTATTCTTCTTTATTTCTTCTGTAGTGCCTTGCACACTTCCTTGAACATGGTAGTGCTTAATCAGTCAGTGCTTGGTAAATAAACACATCCTCTCCAAAGCAAAGTAGGAGGATAGGTCCTTTCACCCTCTCTTGATACATCTGGAAGACTCTTCTTTTATCAATTGTTTTTGAAGTTTGCCCTCAATGTTTATTTTGTCAATCTAAAAAAAAAAACAAAAAAACAAAAAACACCAGAGAGAGAGGCTCTACAAATAAGCGAATTTTTAGGGGAATGAGCAGAAGGATTATAATCCAGGGCATGCAGGCTGTGTTGAATCATGGGCATATCTAGAGAGGTTGGGCAAGAAGAAGGTTTTACAGGCGAAAAGAAAACATTTACGTGAGCTGTTCTGAAACAAAATCCATCAGCCATAGAGGCTCACTGCAGGAGCCGGTGATTACTCATTAGTAACCCTGATTGTGGCTGGGAAGGTGCCTTCGTAGAAGCAACTTAATCTGGATTTTGTTTTTGTGCTGGCAGAGAGTTCTTGTCATAGTTCTTGTCATAGGCACACATGCATAAAGACCTTCAGGGCATCTTTGTAATAGTTCTGATCTCAGACATACAAGCGTGAGAGCCCCTTCCTCATGACCCTCTGGTTCTGCTTTGGTTTGGGTCTGACGTAAGTGACTCCATCTTAGCATTGGCAGCTTTCACAATTTTAAAGTATTTCATTGGTAGGCAAATTAGGATGAAAACAATAGGGCCAGCAGGCATTAAGGATGGCTTTCTCAAGTGCAAGAGTTCGGAGAGCAGAGTCGGGGTGGTGAAAAAGACGACAGGATTGTGGTGAACCGAGGAGTAGTGGATGGAGTCACCATGAGCATTCATCTCAGGCCTTCTATTTGCAAAGGTGGTCCAAGAGGAGAGAACCCTTTAATGTTATCTGAGACTTGATGTTATCTCCAAATGAGATTTATCCATAATTTCAGGTCTATGCTAATGGGATTGAAGATGTCCAACACAAGACTTTAAAATTGCATATATATATGTGTATATATATATATGAAGTTGAACAGTAGCCAATATTAAACTATATTATCTAGGGTTTTGTACGTAGAAGGTAAAACTATGAAGAAAACGTTAAAAAGCAAAATAAAACAAAACCAAAGTGAGGATAGTAGTAATACTTCTAGCAACTTCTGAGGTGATAATATTCCATTTCTTGATCTGATAGTCACTATACAGGTGTTTGCTACATAATTTCTTATCAAAATTGAATATATATGTTTTATACATGTTTCTGTTATATTGCACAATAAATGATTTTTAAAATTCAACATGTGTTTTGTATATTAAAATTTTAATTTCGGCCGGGTGCAGTGGTTTATGTCTGTAATCCAAGCACTTTGGGAGATTGAGGCAGGTAGATTGCTGGAGTCCAAGAGTTCAAGACCAGCTAGGGCAACATGGCAAAATCCCGTCTCTACAAAAAATAAGAAAATTAGGTGGGTATGGTGGTGTGCACCTGGGGTTCCAGACAACTGAGAAGCTGAGGCAGGAGGATCACTTGAGTCAGGGAGGATAAGGCTGCAGTGAGTTATGTTTGCATCACTGTACTCTAGCCTGGTGACAGAGCCAGATGCTATCTCAAAAAAATTGATTTGTGTGTTTTTTTAGCCTAGGTTTAATATTCACCAAATAATACATAAAAGTTATTTTTGCATATAAGTTAAACATCATTAGAATCTGCTAAGTGAGATATAAAGAGAAAAATAATCAAAGAAAATAGGGTTTGGAGGCCAAGTAGGCAGTTAAATGAAGAAAGTGGGATGAAGTGATAAGAATAGAGTGGAGAGTCTGGTCTTAAACACAAAGACTGTATGCTAGAACGCTTTTGTATACTTGCTGGCCCTGGGCTGGTGGCTGGGTCAGGGCAGCTCTAATCCCACGGGCAGGCACACACAAGGAGAAATTGGTGCAGGTTAAAGAGAATTATCTGGGTAGAAAAGAAGGAATGACAAGGACGTTCTCATGCTGTGTTTCTCAGGCTTTTCTTTGACTGTAGATCAAAGCATCTCAGTTTTGCTTCAATCTCTCAATCAGAAATAGCAGTAAGAATTCCTTTAGCCTTCTCACAGCTCTGCTCTAAGTGTCTAGAGGCTGCCTCTGACCATCTCTGGAGTTAAGGTACTCAAATACTCACTATTGTGTTAAAGACAGTTATAGACCCTGCACTTACATATTATAATCACTAATTCCTTATGGTCTTTTGATTCACATTTATTTTTGAAGGATGAGTTTTTCTGTGACAGTCACAAAAATTCCAGATTTAGACTTTTCAGTTTGGGATCACCACTCCATAATATAACATCAGACATCACCTAAAGGTAAGTGCTCTGGGCTACGTTGCAAAGCACAGGGAAGGTGATGTTTTGAGGCTTGCTACACGATGTAGAGAGACTCCATTCTTCTTGCTTTAGCCCTTGCCTATTCTTGTCTGGCTGTTACCACTCACTCACTCACTCACTCACTCATTGCACAAATAATTTCAACACCACGATATTTCAAGATTCTTGTTAGGCACAAGTCTCCTGAGTATTTGTGGACAACTCCTGAAAGTCATCAAAATTTGAGGGATAATTGTATCTTGGTGCAGCCTCAAGGCCCATGCTGGACAATATTAAATACATTTAGGGGAAAGATAGGTCTTTTTCAAATTTTATTTTATTTTATTATTATTATTATACTTTAAGTTCTATGGTACATGTGCACAATGTGCAGGTTTGTTACATATGTATACATGTGCCATCTTGGTGTGCTGCACCCATTAACTCGTCATTTACATTAGGTATATCCCCTAATGCTATCCACCTCACAAAAGGACCCAGTGTGTGATGTTCCCCTTCCTGTGTCCAAGTGATCTCATTGTTCAATTCCCACCTATGAGTGAGAATATGTGGTATTTGGTTTTCTGTTCTTGCAATAGTTTGCTGAGAATGATGGTTTCCAGCTGCATCCATGTCCCTACAAAAGGACACGAACTCATCCTTTTTTATGACTGCATAGTATTCCACGGTGTATACGTGCCACATTTTCTTAATCCAGTCTGTCACTGATGGACATTTGGGTTGATTTCAAGTCTTTGCTGTTGTGAACAGTGCTGCAATAAACATACGTGTTCATGTGTCTTTATAGCAGCATGACTTATAATCCTTTGGGTATATATCCAGTAATGGGATGACTGGGTCAAATGGTATTTCTAGTTCTAGATCCTTGAGGAATCGCCGCACTGTTTTCCACAATGGTTGAACTAGTTTACAGTCCCACCAACAGTGTAAAAGTGTTCCTATTTCTCCACATCCTCTCCAGCACCTGTTGTTTCCTGATTTTTTAATAACTGCCATTCTAATTGGTGTGAGATGGTATCTCATTGTGGTTTTGATTTGCATTTCTCTGATGGCCAGTGATGATGAGCATTTTTTCATGTTTCTGTTGGCTGTGTGAATGTCGTCTTTTGAGAAGTGTCTGTTCATATCCTTTACCCACTTTTTGATGGGATTGTTTGTTTTTTTCTTGTAAATTTGATTGAGTTCTTTATAGGTTCTGGATATTAGCCCTTTGTCAGATGAGTAGATTGCAAAAATTTTCTCCCATTCTGCAGGTTGCCTGTTCACTCTGATGGTAGTTTCTTTTGCTGTGCAGAAGCTCTTTAGTTTAATTAGATCCCATTTGTCAATTTTGGCTTTTGTTGCCATTGCTTTTGATGTTTTAGACATGAAGTCCTTTCCCATGCCTATGTCCTGAATGGTATTACCTAGGTTTTCTTCTAGGGTTTTTATGGTTTTAGGTGTAACATTTAAGTCTCTAATCCATCTTGAATTAATTTTCGTATAAGGAGTAAGGGAAAAATCCAGTTTCAGCTTTCTACTTATGGCTAGTCAATTTCCCCAACACCATTTATTAAATAGGGAATCCTTTCCCCATTTCTTGTTTTTGTCAGGTTTGTCAAAGATCAGATGGTTGTAGATGTGTGGTATTATTTCTGAGGACTCTGTTATGTTCCATTGGTCTATATCTCTGTTTTGGTACCAGTACCATGCTGTTTTGGTTACTGTAGCCTTGTAGTATAGTTTGAAGTCAGGTAGCCTGATGCCTCCAGCTTTGTTCTTTTGACTTAGGATTGTCTGAAGTCGATTAATATTGCTGTTTTAGTTATTACTATTATGGCTAAAAGAGATAGAAAGGCTTACTGAGGAATGTGTTACCAGTGAGAGCTAGTGGTGAGCTGGTAGAAATCTATACTTGAAATAATGAAGGCCAGAAGTGGTGGCTCATGCCTGCAGTCTTAGCACTTTGGGAGGCCAAGGCGGGCAGATTGTTTGAGCCCAGGATTTTGAGACCAGCCTGGGCAACATAGTGAGACCCCATCTCTAAAAAAATAAAATAAAAAAGAAATAATGACCAAGGAAGATGATTCCTGCCATAAATGCAGTGGATTATGGGTTATTTATTTATTTATTTATTTATTTTGAGACAAGGTCTTACTCTGTTGCTCAGACTGGAGTGCAGTGGTGTGATCACAGCTCACTGCAGCCTCGATCTCACTGGCTCAATAGATCCTCCCACCTCAGCCTCCCTAGTAGCTGAAACTACAGGCACGTGCCACCCATGCCTGGCTAATTTTTGTATTTTTTTGTGGAGACAGGTTTTGTCATATTGACCAGTCTGGTCTTGGACTCCTGGGCTCAAGTGATCGGCCCACCTTGGTCTCTTAAAGTGCTGGGATTACAGGCATGAGCCACCGCACCCAGTCTGGGTTCTTTTTAAATAATGATATCCATGGGTACATTTCGCATTGTTGCTTTTGCTCTGAGTCTTTTATAGTCCTTCTCGAACTTGGCTTCCTTAGATTCTTCCTTATTTCCTCACCTGTTTGTTTCTGCTTTCTGTTGCTTCCTTTGTAAGCTTCTTTCGCCACCCTCTCTGAATTGTTATTCCCCCACCCTTTGTGAGCTCATTTATCTTCTAGCTTCACTTTGCATTCTGCAAGCTTACCTAAAAGTACTTACTGAAAAATGCTTACTGAATAAGTTAATCAGCAACTGCCTTAATATTTGCTTCCTGTTGTTGTCTGTATTGTTTTGGATGTTAGTTCTTTGTGTTAATGTTTAACTACTTGCTCATCCACAAGGATTGTTTGTGTCTAACCCTTCCCTGTGGTTCCAGGATTGGAAAATCAGCTGTGAGTATTTTCCTTTTTGACACACCTGTGTGCCTTTCAGGATCCATCTGGGTTCTGGGGCTCATCCCCCACCAACACACTCAGTCCCTGTGCCTCTTCATTGCTTTTCTTTTCTTTTCAGTGCCTGTGCTGTGCTATGTGTTCTTTACTACTTTGGCCTACTTGTCAGTCTCTTCCTCTACAATGGGATGCTTCATTAGGGCCAGAAACTTTGTTTTGGAAAGTTTGTGCCCTAGCACCTAGAACAGTGCTTGGTTTATCTCACAGGTACTCAAAAGATATTTGTTGAACAAATTGAGTCTGGTAAATTCATATTTGCCTCATGAAACTTTCTCTCTGGTGGCCCTTAATTTTAGTCCTCCTATATTGAGAGAAGACCAGGTAGCAGTAAATGAAGAAAATAAACCAAAGCCATTTCCATGCCACCTCAGGGCCTTTGCACTGCTGTTCCTGCTGCCTGGAACATTCTTTCTCCAGACAGCATCTGTCTTTCTCCCTCACTTTGTTGAAAACCTTTCTCAGGAAGACCTTCTTGGAGCCCTCATAAAAAATAGCATGACCCCTAGATTCCTCTGGACCTACCACATCAGCACGATCAATAACTCTTCCTTGATGGTTTTTCCATACTACTGACCCTATCAATTTTTTTTTTGGAAAAAAAAAGAACTCACTCTGTTGCCCAGGCTGGTCTCGAACTCCTGGGCTCAAGCAATCCTCCCACCTTGGCTTCCCAAAGTGCTGAGATTACAGGCATGAGCCACCGTGCCTGGCCCCATACTACTAATCCTATATAATTTATTATATTTGTTTATTTTTTATGTCTCTCTTCCTTCACTATGATAGCAGGGACTTCGCCTATTTTATTTCCTGCTAGTGCTTAGAACAATGCCTGATACCATACATATTTGTTAAATGAGTTAACATACATGTCAGAACACGTAACAAGGAGGGCAACATCTATATTTTCTTAAAAATATTTACCCCCTTTAAAGGCAAGTTATGCTCACTCAAAACAATTATTACTAAAATATGTGAGAAAGCTACTTTGTTTCATCCTTTTATCTTCCAACCTAATTTACTATGAATTTTTCCCTTTACCTTCTTCTTTGCCTTCTAATGACTTTATTTAGCAGTGTTTTCATTTTCCTATCATCTTTACCCTCTCTATCGCCTATTTCCTCAAGTCAGGACAACACATTTTAAAGCCAAAGCATAACCTGAACAGCAAACTGGGTTTTGCCAGCACTTATGTGTTCCTAGAGTATTATTTACAACTACAAATACATTTTATATTTTTCTACGTCTGTGGATTTTTTTCTAGTTCTGTTGTTCTTTTAATTTTATTTATTCTTATAATTTTAATTAAAGGTCATGGTCATAATGATCTTGAATTGTCTCTGATATTTTCTACTTGCTTTTTTTGTTTGTTTTTTGCAAATCCTTCCATTAATTTTTATTTTTATTTTTGACAGAGTATCGCTCTGTCACCCAGGCTGGAGTGCTCACTGCTTCCTGGACCTCCTGGGCTCAGGTGATCCTCCTGCCTCAGGCTTCTGAGTAGCTGGGACCACAGGCATGCACCACCATGCCCGGCTACTTTTTAAATTATTTATAGAGACATGTTGTTCAGGTTGGTCTTGAACTCTTGAACTCAAGTGATCCTCCAGCATCAGCCTCCCAAAGTGCCAGGATTATAGATTTGGGCTATTGTTCCAGGCCCATTGAATTATTAAACTGGTCATCTCTCTTCAATACCAGCAAGAGCTCAATACAATTTTTTTTTTTGTTTGTTACTGTGATGGCTGTATTTAATGTGATTTCAAGTTACTTCTCATTTATCATCTTCCTCCTTTTGCTTTTCTTTATCCTTAACTTGTTTTAAAAATCTTTTATTTGGCCTTATATAAAATGACTTCCACCCATCCAGCTGTCTGTCCCAATGAAATTTGGGACATAGTGACTGTCCCAATGAAATTTAGTGGATAATCTATCAAATCTCTTCCTCCCTTAAGAAGACTTGAAAGTGAGAGAAGGACCAGGGCTTGGTTTTTGCCTTACCTTAGCATGGCTGCCCTCCAGGTACTTCACTGCTTTGTTTCTCAGTGCATTTCCCAGAAGACTGCCCACCATGAGTAAGGCAACTGGTAGCCTCTTATGCCTGCTCCAAGGGAGTCGCACCAACCAATGTAAGTCAGGTAACTCAGTTGTTCTCTAGGCCTTGTAAACTCTGCTTTTTGCTGCTCCCTCTGCCCTGGCCAGCTAACTATTCCTCTTCAGCATCTCAGTAATGCTTGTTTGGCATTTCCAAGATGTTCGTGTCAGAGGGACAGCCTGGTTTCCTGGCTGCTAGCTTTCTCATTCACTTGATTGTCAAGGAAGTCTTCATGAGTCCCATCTCACCTGGGTCTGGCTGAGCTTTTTGATCTGTTTCCCACACCACTAATTATTTCATTCTTATATGAAATGTTTCTCTGAGCATCTGTAATGTATTACACACAGACTCTGACTAAATAAAGACTGCGAGGATTATGTTGGGGAGAAAACATCTTGGAAGAAGAGTAGAGGTAACTCAATTAGAAAATATTACCATTAAGTTTGCCATGGAAATTGTCTCATCTTTGCAGCAGGATCACAGTAGGGGAGGCTGTGAGGATTTTTTTTGCCTTCCAAGCCACAGAAAACTCAAGATGTTTGGGACCGTGAAGAATAGTAACTAATTGCATCTGTTCCCCCATGGAGATTAGCATAACAATTCTTTAAAAGAAAAGTGTTATTTTGCGTCCTTCCCCTGAAGAAAACCAGCTTAAAGTCAGTCAGTGGCAAAATCTAGAATGGAGTCCAAGTCCTGAATGTACTCGGATTGTTGGCAAGTATCTGACTGTTTTGCTGTTGAGAGTCTCTGACCTCTGCCCTTGGATAGGTGGAGAACTGAGAGGTGGAACTGGCTGTGATAGACAGAGATAAAGTTGTTGTGGCATTTCCAAGGACTTTTTTTCTTAATTTAGCTTTTATTTTGAGTTCAGGGGTACATGTGTAGATTTGTTTTATAGGTAAACTTTTGTCAGGGGGATTTGTTGTATAGATTGTTTCATCACCCAGGTATTAAGCCTAGTACCCATTAGTTCTTTTTCCTGATCTCCCTCCTACAACCTTCACCCTCCAATAGGCCCCAGTGTGTGTTGCTCCCCTCTATGCGTCCATGTGTTCTCTCCATTTAGCTCCCACTGATAAGTGAGAACATACAGTATTTGGTTTTCTGTTCCTGCATTAGTTTGCTGAGGATAATGGCCTCTAGCTCTGTACATGTTCCTGCAAAGGACATGATCTTGTTCTTTTTAATGACTGCATAGTATTCCATGGTGTATATGTACCACATTTTCTTTATCTAGTCTACTACTGATGAGCATTTAGGTTGATTCCATGTCTGCTATAGTGAATAGTGCTGCAAAGAACATATAAGTGCATGTGTCTTTATAATAGCACTATTTATATTTCTTTGGTAATATACCCAGCAATGGGGTTGCTAGGTTGAATGGCATTTTTGTTTTCAGGTCTTTGAGGAATTGCCACACTGTCTTCCACAATGGTTGAACTAATTTACGCTTCCATGAACAGTGTATAAGCATTCTTCTTACTCCACAATTTCGCCAACATCTGTTATTTTTTCCTTTTCATGATAGCCATTCTGTCTAGTGTGAGATGTTATCTCATTGTCGTATTGATTTGCATTTCTCTAATGATTAGTGATGTTGAGCTTTTTTTCATATGATTGTTGGTGACATGTATGCCTTCTTTTGAAAAGTGTTGGTTCATGTCCTTTGCCCACTTTTTAATGGGTGATTTGCTTAAGTTCCTTATAGAAGCTGGATATTAGACTTCTGTCAGATGCATACTTTGCAAAAATTTTCTTCCATTGTGTAGGTTGTCTGTTGACCCTGTTGATAGTTTCCTTTGCTGTGCAGAAGCTGTTTAGTTAAGTTAAATCCCTTTTGTCAATTTTTGCTTTTGTTGCAATTGCTTTTGGGGTCTTCATCATGGAATCTTTGCTTGTTTCTATGTCCAGGATGGTATTGCCTAGATTGTATTCCAGGGTTTTTATAGTTTTGGGTTTTACATTTAAGTATTTAATCCATCTTGAGTTCATTTTTGTATATGGTGTAAGGAAGAGGTTCAGTTTTAATCTTCTGCATATGGCTAACCAGTTATCCCAGCATCATTTATTGAATAGAGAATCTTTTTCCCATTGCTTGTTTTTGTCAGGTTTGTTGAAGATCAGATAGTGAAGGAACATAACTCAAAATAATAAGAGCCATCTATGACAAGCCACAGCCAACATCACACTAAATGGGCAAACACTGGAAGTGTTCCCCTTGAAAACCAGCACAAGACAAGACAAGGATGCCCTCTCTCACTACTCGTACTCAATGTAATATTGGAAGTCCTGGTCAGGGCAATCAGGCAAGAGAAAGAAATAAAGTGTATTAAAATAGGAAGAGAGGAAATCAAACAATTCCCATTTGCAGATAACATGATACTATATCTACAAAACTCCATAGTCTCAACCCAAAAGCTTCTTAAGCAGTGAACAACTTCTGCAGTGTCAGAATACAAAATCAATGTGCAAAAATCACTAGCATTCTTATACACCAACAACAGTCAAACCAAGAGCCAAATCAGGAATGCAATCCCATTCACAATTGCCACAAAAATAATAAAACGCTTAGGAATACAGTTAACCAGGGAAGTGAAAGATCTCTACAAGGAGAACTACAAAACACTGCTCAAGGAAATCCAAGAGGACACAAATGGAAAAACATTCCATGCTTGTGGATAGGAAGAATCAATATTGTTAAAGCAGTTATACTGTCCAGAGCAATTTATAGATTTAATGCTGTTCCTTTTAAACTACCATTGGCATTCTTTTTTTTTTGAAAGGAAAAACTAAATGGTCTTTATTTGCAAATTATGTATGTAGAAAATCCTATGGAATATATAATACAGTGATTAGAACTAATAAAAGAGTTTGGCAATGCTGCAGATAGAAGATCAGTCTAAATATTCAATGGTATTTCTATGTACCAACAACAAAGTATTGGAGATTAAAATTTAAAATATAATACTATTTACAGTGACTTCAGAAACGTGAAATACTTGGGAACAAATCTGACAAGATTACAAAATATAGATGAGATAAAATTTAAAGAGCTAAATAAATGGAGAGATATACCGTGTTTACGAGCTGAAAAACTAAACACTGTTTAGATGTCAATTGTCCTCCAAGGTGTATTTCTTATAGGCAGCAGAACTAGAAAAAAACTTAAAATTCATATGGAATGAAAGAAGGGCCTGAATAGCGGGCCTGAATAGCCAAAGCAATCCTAAGCAAAAAGAACAAAGCTGGAGGCATCACACTACCCAACTTCAAACTATGCTACAGGGCTACAGTAACCAAAACTGATACAAAAATAGACACACAAACCACTAGAACAGAATAGAGAGCCCAGAGATAAGACCACACACCTATAATCAAATCTTAAATCAAAGAGAGATAAAGAGAAAATGGGCTCATGTGTACATTCTTGTTTAGTCTTCTTTAGCTTGCTTGGATACCTCACTTGACTGCTGCTTTTAATTGTTTGTTGTTTTTGCTTTTTTTTTTTTTTTTGGTAAGGAGACATAGTCTTGCTCTGTTACCCAAACTGGAGTGCAGTGGCCCAATCACGGCTCACTGTAGCCCCAAACTCCTGTGCTTAAGCCATCCTCCCACCTGAGCCTCCTGAATAGCTGGGGCTACAGGCACACACCACTAAGCCTGGCTAATTTTTGAATTTTTTGTAGAGATGGGATCCCACTCTGTTGCCTGGACTGGTCTCAAATTCCCAGCCTCAAGTGATCCTCCTTTTTGCCTCCCCATATGCTGGGATCACAGGCATTGAACCACTGCACCCAGCTCCTTAATATATACTTTTTAAATGAATGATAATTCTTTCTAAATGAGAAGGAAATGTGAAAACCTCTGGAAACAGAACAAAATTCTGTACCATGACAATGTTCTATACCAGTACTAAGAATGATTATTCCTACAGTGTTCTTTTTAAAATATCAATAATAATAAGGGTAAATTAGGATAATGGCAATCAGTTTGGTCTGTGGATAAAACAGGACCACAAGAATGGTTTTAGGAGAGTGATTCAGATTGTGTTTGTGCTAGCAAAGTCCCAAATGTCTCAGTTATTTCTATATATTTTTCTGTTTTTCTGAGGAAACTCTCATTCCTGACAAGGGAAATTAGACTGAACAGGGAGCAGGAAAGAGGGATCTATTCCATAATGTAGAAGCCTGGGCAACACAGTGAGACCCTGTTCATTAGTCCATTCTCGCACTGCTGTAAAGAACTACCTGAGACTGGGTAACTCATAATGAAAAGAGGTTTAATTGACTAAACCCCTAAAGGATGTACAGGAGGCATGGCTGGGGGAGGGGGGAGGCGCTCAGGCAACTTACAATCATGGCAGAACGTGAAGGGGAAGCAAGAACATCTTCATATGGCGACAGGAGAGAGAGAGAGAGAGAGAGAGAGAGAGAGAGAGCGCAAAAGGGGGAAGTGCTACTCACTTTTAATCAATCAAACCTCTGAGAACTTCATCATGAGAACAGCAAGGGGGAAGTTCGTCCCCATGATTCAATCACCTCCCACCAGGCCCCTCTTTCAACACATGAAGATTACAATTCAACATGAAATTTGGGTGGGGACAGAGAGCCAAACCATATCACACTGTCTCAAAAAAAACAAAAACAAAAACAAAAAAAAACCCTTAAAACTAAATAAAATTAAAAATTCAAATGCTCAATAACCACATGTGACTGGTGGCTATGATATTAGACAGCAGTTACAGAGCATTTACATCACTGTGGTGACTGAAAATTGTAGGTGTGCCGTTTCCTGTCTCAGGATGAGAGAGATAGGAGAGACTTACCACAGACATTGACCTGACTGCTTAAATGCTCAGTGTCTTCCTTACATTTGCTTTATGCCTTTTTAAATGTCTTCAGCATTGTCCACAGACTGGGGGACACCAGCAGATAGTTCAGGGAAATTTTGGAACAGGATTCCAGTCAGAAATTCATTGGTGATTTGACGGAATTATTTGGTGAAGAATCCAGAAAAGAATCCACTGGAAAAGCCAAAGAGAAAAAGCAGTCAGGAGAACATCTCAGGTTCAACCTAGTGAGGACTGCGATTGGAAAGGCAATTCTGATTAGAATTGGGAATATGACATCTAGCAGCCTATCTGGAAATTCAATGGACAGGAAGTGGAGAATGGAACCAGAAGAAGTTTGGCAATTTCTCTTTTGATGACCATTTTGGGGGTCTGGGGTTTTCTCTCTATTTTCAGTATAGTTTTTCTTTTCAGACTCTTCCTACCATCTTTTTGTGAGATTAGAGTGTCATTATTGTTCCCCTGGGCTCTGCTCCAGTTCAGGGCTCTTCCTGATCAGGGAACAGCTGGAAAATGTGCTCTTTATTCTGCCCTTTCTTGTGGTCTTTGGATCTGAGAAAGGGCCACTATGGCAGCACTATATAACTCAAGGTACCTCACGTGGCAGGTAGGGTGAGTGGGATGTATTAAAGGAGGATATGGTCAGCAGGTCCAGAATCTGTTGTCATTCTCTGGGTTGTCTAATCACGTGGGATCCCAGTGCCTCAGTGGACACATGGGGACTTATGATCACATCATTATGTAAAACAAAGATAAAATTCAAAGCCTCCTTGTCACTATCTGAATGGACTTCTTCCTTGGCCATGACACTCTAAATTTAATCTGAAAGACTGGTTCAGGCCATGAAGGGAAGTGGAAGTAATGTCATGCCTCATTATACCCCTGATTGACATCAACACAGACCTTAAGTCTGATAAGAAATATATACAGTCTATTCTCTCTAAAGCCTCCTACTTGGAGGCTTCATCTGCATGACAAAACCTAGGTCTCCATAACCCCCCCCCCCTTTTTTAAAATTATACTTTAAGTTCTAGGGTACATGTGCACAACATGCAGGTTTGTTACATATGCATACATGTGCCATGTTGGTGTGCTGCACCCATCAACTCGTCAGCACCCATCAACTCGTCATTTACATCAGTTATAACTCCCAATGCCATCCCTCCTCCTTCCCCCTCCCTATAATGGGCCCTGGTGTGTGATGTTCCCCTTCCCATGTCCAACTGATCTCATTGGTCAATTCCCTCCTATGAGTGAGAACATGCAGTGTTTGGTTTTCTGTCCTTGTGAAAGTTTGCTGAGAATGATGGTTTCCAGCTGCACCCATGTCCCTACAAAGGACACGAACTCATCCTTTTTTATGGCTGCATAGTATTCCATGGTGTATATGTGCCACATTTTCTTTTTTCTTTTCTTTTCTTTTTTTTTTTTTTTTGAGATGGAGTCTCACTGTGTCCCCCAGGCTGGAGTACAGTGGCGCGATCTCAGCTCACTGCGAGCTTCGCCTCCCGGGTTCACGCCATTCTCCTGCCTCAGCCTCCTGAGTAGCTGGGACTACAGGCGCCCACTACTGCACCCAGCTAATTTTTTGTATTTTTAGTAGACGGGGTTTCACCGTGGTCTCGATCTCCTGACCTTGTGATCCGCCCATCTCGGCCTCCCAAAGTGCTGGGATTACAGGCGTGAGCCACCGCGCCCGGCCAATGTGCCACATTTTCTTAATCCAGTCTGTCACTGATGGACATTTGGCTTGATTCCAAGTCTTTGCTATTGCGAATAGTGCCACAATAAGCATACGTGTGCATGTGTCTTTATAGCAGCATGATTTATAATCCTTTGCATAACCCCTTTTTGTAACCCAGACATTTCTTTTCACTGAAAATAACTCTTTCAACCAATTGCCAATCATAATATTTTAAATCTACCTATGACCTGAAAGCACCCCCACCTTCGAGTTGTCCCGCCCTTCCAGATGGAACCTGTGTAAATCTTACATGTATTGATTGATGTATTTATTTTGTCTCCCTAAAATGTGTAAAAGCAAGCTGTACCCCAGTCACGCTGGGCACATGTCATCAGGACCTCTGGAGGCAGTGTCAAAGATGCATCCTTAACCTTGGCAAAATAAACTTTCTAACTTGATTGAGACTTGTCTCAGACACTTTTTGGTTTACTATTACTCATCTCATGAGTGTTCTACCCCACCTGGGGTCTCTTGGTTTTCTTTTTATCAAGCTTTGAAAATGTGCTGTGTTCCAGACCCATGGCTAGCTTCTGGGGAAACACAGAGGAGTTAGGCTGAGCTTCTTATTTAAGTGTTTATAGCCTAGTATTCTATGACTCTATAGTACAAGCTGTTGTAGCAAAGTATTTTTGGAATGTCATGATTGGTTACTCTTCTGATGATGCTTTCTTTAGTGATGGGTCTAGCCGTTTTGGCCCTCTTCAAGTGAAACAGCTGTATTTTGTTATATGTCTTATTCCAGAGGTTTCTGGCTTTAAGATGGAATCAGCCAATTTTATACTTTATCTGGGAGTTTATATTTCCGTGTCTGCCATAACTCTGCCATAACCCTTAGATATCCAATTTTCTGATTTTTTTCCTACTCCTTCCTCCCTCATTTTCACATAAAGGTCATTGGTATATTAGCTACTGAAATGAAGAGGGAGAATTATACATTCTTTGACCCTATTACTGTAATTACAATTTTTTCCACTGTGAACTCATTGTCTAAAATTCCTTGACTAATAAAGAAAGATTTCAGATCAACCGATTGTGCCTTTATTTAGGGCTGTGGTGATGATATCTTGATATCACATGCTTTAGGGTTGCTCTAAATCCAGTTCCTGCTATGCATTTAATGTGGAGATGGAAGAATTTACTTTTAATGTCTTTGACACCTCAAAGAGAGCAGAAGAGCTCCTCCCACAGAAATTGATAATGTTCTGTGGCGGAAAGAAGACTGGGTTTAGAGTCAGATTTTAGTTCCAACTCTTCTATGTGTCCTTGGTAGATGATGATGATGATATTAATAATATCAGCAATTTATTGAGTACTTGCTCAACACTTAGTACTTACTAACTCTATGTGTATTTACATGACTGTTCCTTCTTCCTGTTTTACCCTGATGAAATCTTATCCATTTTAAGGGCCAATTAAAATATCACATTCTTTTGAAAGTTCCCCTAAACTTCTGTAAGCCAGCAATACATTTGGCGTTAGAGGCAGTAACTAACTTGTCTTCGTATTGCTAGTGTCTGGCAACCCCTGGGGTATAAATGTAGGAGCAGTAATCAGCAAGTCTGCTCAAATGTTAGAACTGATGCTAACATTTGACTTCCTCAGAGATTATATTGTCTAACCTTTCCACTCCCCCCAAATAGATTGTGTGATTCTTGGAGGCAGGGTCCATTCAACTCTGTATCCTCAGTAGGATTTGTCTCACTTAATATTCGGTCAATTCAATATTGGTTTAACATAATTGTTTGGGTAATGGTAATGGCGGTGATTTTCTTGGGATGAAGAAATTTAAGGGGACAAGCCACTTAGTCAGGGGGACTGTAACACTACTCAGAAGAGCCACCATTTCAGACTCTTTCTAAGAAACCAAGGATACATTTTTAAGAAAGAGTCTCTTACTACACTAGTTTTAAGAGAGGGTAGAAGACAATACTGCTTGGAGGAAATTCTGGTGAACAAGACAGAAAATAGATTTTGTATACAAAATATTTTGTGATGTTTTTGTGTAGGATTGTGCTGGGGGGTTATCAAATCTAATAATGAGCTTCCTAACTTCCTTTATCCACTTCCCTAGCTTTCTTTATCCATCTTTAAACCTGCATTCAGCTTTACCAAGGTGAGTGTTGGAGTGGTTAAGAGGAGGCTTATTTGTAAGGAAAATAGTGGTGGATAAAATTCCATGGTGTATTTCTATTAAACCTTTTGGAGAGGTCAGCAAAAGATACATTAACTCTTTTCTGACATTTCCTTATGCAACTCAAAATGCGATAAGAGAAACTGAAGTTTCTTCGATTCACCGTCTTCTACCTCTCACCATGGTCCCTATCCCAGTTCAGTGATAAAGAAGAAGCAGTTGTTTAGAAATGGGTCATTAGGAGAGTGGATGAAATCTCCTGGTTCAAATCTTACATTGATGCAATTCTGTTAAGCTTCAATGTCTGTTTTTAAAACATGTGAGTTAGTTTGGTTCAATGATTATGGCCAAGGCATCTGGTTAAATAACATAATGTCATGAAGTTGTATGGCTTTGGCCCCTGCCCTTAAAACTTTTAGTATAGTTGAGGCAGAGACATAAGAAACAGATTAATCCCAACTACCAGAGTCATTATTCTTAACACCGGATGATGGGTAGTGATAATATTGAATAGAGAAAAAAAATTGGGCTCCACTCCAAGCCATACTGCCTGTATTTATTCCTGCCTCTACCTCTTACTTGCTCTGTAACTTTGGGCAAGTTACCTAATTTCCTTGTGCCTCAGTTTCTTCATTAGTAAACTGATGCTGTAACAATAATTTTTATGCTGTTTGGGATTATTGTGAGGGTTAAAATGAGTAAATATTTGTAAAGTACTCAGAATTTGTAAAATACTTACAATAGTGCCTGGGACATAGTAATTGCCAATTAGTCATTATTAATTGTTATAACTGTTAAAAATGGTTTTATTGCAGTAAAAAAATCCATAACCTTAAATTTGCCACTTAAGTTCTTTTAAGAGTATAGTTCACTTGTGTTAAGTATATTCACATTGTTGTGCAACACAGAGATCTCTAGAAGTTTTTCATCTTGCAAAACTAAAAGTCTATACCCATTGAACAGTAATTTTTCCTTCCCCCAGCCCTTGACACCCACCTTTCTACTTTCCATTTTTATGAGTTTGACTACTTTAGATACCTCACATAAGTGGACTCATGCATTCTTGGTCTTTTTGTGACTGGCTTCTTTCATCTAGCATAATGTTCTCAAAGCTTATCCATGTGACCATGCTTGTTCATCCATATGACCTTGTTCATAGCATAGGAAAGGATTCCTTCCTTGTTAAAGGCTGAATAATAATCCGTCATATGTATATACCACATTTTTAACTTCGTTCATCTATAGATGAACATTTGAGTTGCTCTACCTCTTGGCTATTGTGAATAATGCTGCAATAAAGAAGAATATGTAAGGATCTTTTCAAGATACTGATTTCTTCTTGGTGCAGTGGCTCACACCTGTAATCCCAGCACTTTGGGAGGCCAAGGCAGGTGGATCACTTGAGACCAGGAGTTTGAGACCAGACTGGCCAACATGAGGAAACCCCACCTCTACTAAAAATACAAAAACTAGCCAGGCATTTTGGCAAACACCTGTAATCCCAACTACTCAGGAGGCGGAGGCATGAGAATCGCTTGAACCAGGGAGGCAGAGGCTGCAGTGAGTCTAGATCGCACCACTACACTCCAGCCTGGATGACAGAGTGAGACCCTGTCTCAAAAAAACAATCCTGATGTTGAATATTTGTCCAGAAGAGGGATTGCTGGATTATATGGTAACTCTATTTTTAATTTTTCGAGAAACCTCTATATTGTTTTCTGCAGTGGCCGCTCCAGTTTACATTCCCACAGCTGTGTACAAGGACTCTAATTTCTCCACATCCTTACTAACACTTGTTATTTTCTGTTGTTTTGATAGTGGCCATTCCAATAGGTCTGAGGTGATATCTCATTGTTATAATTATTGCATTTCTTTCTTTTTTTTTTTACTTTCATCTTTTTAAAATTTTTATTATTACTACAAGTATACATATGTAATTATTGCATTTCTTATCGATCAGCTGATAGAAATCCTCCTCGCCCTGCTGTCCCATCACCATGGTTTAAAAGAGTCTGACCTAGAGTTTAAAATATCTAAGAGACAAAGACAGGAATCAGTCTCAAAATTGCCCATGAAGATGTGTGCCAAGTCCAAGAGAAAACACAGGTCCTAAAACTTCATTTAAATCCACTGAAATCTCTTCATGGTGTACCACAGTGTGTTTTCTTCCTTGTTCGTTCACTACCAGGCAAGGCTTTTGGCTAAATCTGAAGAGTTATAATTCTTTTCATCCTCCCCTCCTTCCTCTTTCTTTTTATTTTTAGTGTGGGGGTTTAAACTCTGGGAATTCATTTCCTAAAACAGCTAAAATTTTAGAAAGCCAACTTTTTGAGCATATGTCATGGTGAGGGCACTTTGCCCCACATCTAGTCAGTCACCAAGTCCCTTTAATTTCACCTTCATAATGTCTTTAATACTTTTCAGGCCCAGGGCTACCATGCTGCTTAACCCATAGTGGCTCTTGCCTGTGTAGTGCCATCACTGACCTGCTCTCTGTGCAGGTTTGGTTAGTCTTCCTAAAGCACGGCTCTTACCATGCCAAGCATTGACTTCACATTCTCAATCACTCTGTTTTGCCAGCAGAATAACGACTCAACTCTTCAGCTTTTGAAGATCTCCTTGGTCTGCTCTCCAGTGTCATTTCAGACTGTCACAACCTCCTCTTCCGCTGCCCTCTTCTTGTCACCCTCTCATTGTAGTCTCCAGTCACATGCTTTTCTTTAATGAGGGTAATTACTCTGATAGTTTTACTTCATTCTTTAAGGTCCATCTCAAGTTATAATAATCATATATTATATGTAATATATATAATATAATATGTAATATATATTATATATTACATATATAATATGTAATATATATTATATATTATATATATAATATGTAATATAATCATTGATCATTTACTATATGTCAGTTACCAATTGATATGGATCAGTTCATTTAATTCTCACAATGACCCCATGAAGGGATTACTATCATCACCTGCATTTTGCAGACGAGAAAAACTGGACAGAGTAATTTGGGCAAGCTCAAGGTCTCCCAAGGACCTGGGTTCGTGTCCAGACAATCTGAGTCTAGAACCCAAGTTTTTAGCCACTGCTGAAAGGTTGCATTTGATATGTCTTCTCACCTACCCCTTGTTAGAATTCAGTACAGATGAATAATCATTTATTTGGCACCAGGACTCTATAATGGACTTTGTAGAAATAAGGCAATGCAAAGTTGATTAAGATGGTTCCAGTCATGAGTGGTTCATAATGTAGGAATTAATAGGTTCTTCCTCTGTGTTCCCCAAATTTATTATGGTTCACATGACATGACACCTTGAACATTGCTATTCATGCACATTTTTGTCTTCCCCAATGCATTATTAGTTCTTCTTGCCCAGGGACCTTTCTGTCTATACCTAGAAACATGTTTACTGAACTCAAGCGAATCCTACTCATATTTTCATTTGTTGCATTTTCCCCATGGAACTTTCCAGGATCATGCTTCTTCATGTTCCCACCAGAAAACAGTATCATCAAGTTACTAGGGACACGAGACTTTTTCATCTTCAGCCCCTAATAAAAACAGCTAATGTTTACTGTGCATTTCCTTTATTGTAGGCATTTTGCTTGAATAAATTAACCTCACAACAACCCCAACAAAGTGAAACCTATTTTTATCTCCATTGTATGGATGAGAAAACTGAAGTACCATGACTTCAGTAACTTGCCAAAGGTCACCTAAGTATTACTGGCAGAAGCAGGATTTACAGCCAGGCTGTTGCATCCCAGATCTATGAGGTTAACCTCCCGGCCCAGTGCCTCTTCTGCCTCAGTCATTGCATTTCACAGTGACCTCGCAAACATTTGTTTAAAAAAAAGGCCTTTTTTGTACCACTGGCACATGATTAGATTTCTTAGTATCTTGTTTTGACCTGTCTTTGTATTATATATTTTCTGACTTACTCTGATTCTAACTGCGGTGGCTCATGCCTGTAATCTCAGCACTTTGGGAGGCCGAGGCGGGCAGATCATGAGGTTAGGAGATCGAGACCATCCTGGCTAACACGGTGAAACGCTGTCTCTACTAAAAATAGAAAAAATTAGCCAGGCGTAATGGCGCACACCTGTAGTCCCAGCTACTCGGGAGGCTGAGGCAGGAGAATCGCTTGAACCCGTGGATGTTGCAGTGAGCTGAGATTGTGCCAGTGCACTCCAGCTTGGGAGAAAGAGAGAGAATCCATCTTAAAAAAAAAAAAAAAAAAAGGAATCAATTTTTGGCCTTCCTTCGAATTTCCCAAGGTATTGAGTGTAATAGCTGGGTCACTGAACAGATACTTGAAACATGTTTGATCTGATACTAGGGCACAGGGCTAACCTTTAACCATATCTAATCTGTGGTAGAGGTGGAAGGCCCAGTTCATGGGACTTTTGCCTCATTCTAGGCTCCCTATTCCCCGGGGAAGAAATTTGAGTCTTGGTGTCTGGAAACTATTCCCTAAGGCAGGATGATAGTCGGGGTTTGGACTGAAAGAAGCACCTTGCTCTGGTTCACATGCCTGGAGGCATGCTGGCAGGTGCTGCGCAGCTTAGTTCTTAAGGGGGTGGGTGTCACAGTGGCAGGATATGCCCCAGGTTAACCCACTTTCCAGAATCTGATCTCACTCTGGAGGAGGTAGGTGCAAAAACTTTTGAGTTTCTTTGGTGCTGTCAAAAAAACTTTCCATATTTTCTGTGAGGCCTACCTATGGTATTAATTATAGATCAATTTAATATAATCAAACTAATTCCACATATTTTCCAGAAAGAAGGATGGTGGTGAGTTTATTATTTTTCTGCTTTCACTGGCTAAAACCTGTGATGATTTTTTTTGGTCTGTTTTTCTTTTGTTCTTTTTTTTTTTTTTGGAAACAGAGTCTTGCTCTGTCACCTAGGCTGGAGTGCAGTGGTGCAGTCTCAGCTCACTGCAGTCTCCATCTCCTGGGCTCAAGCGATTCTCCCACTTTAGCTTCTGGAGTAGCTTGGACCATAGGTGTGTGCCACCACGTCTGACTAATTTTCTTTTTTAAAGTATTTTAACTTTTATTTTAGGTTCTGGGTATGTACAGGTTTGTTTTATAGGTAAACTCGTGACTCAGGGGTTTGGTGTACAGATTATTTCACCATCTGGGCACTAAGGCAGTTTTAGTTTTTTTTTTTTTTTCTTTTTTTTTTTTTTTCCTGAACCCCTCCCTCCTCCCATCCTTCCACTTGAGTAGGCCTCAGTATCTGTTATTCCCCTCAATGTGTCCATGTGTTCTCATTACTTAGCTCCCACTTACAAGTGAAAACATGAGTTTTATGGTTTTCTATTCCTGTGTTAGTGTGCTAAGGATAATGACCTCTAGCTCCATTCAGGTTCCTGCAAAGGACATTATCTCATTCTTTTTTATGGCTGCATAGTATTCCATGGTGTATATTTACCACATTTTCTTTATCTAGTAGGCTGTTGATAGGCATTTTAGTTGCTTCTATGTCTTTGCTATTGTGAATAGTGCTGCAATGAACATATGCATTGTCTTTATAATAGAACAATTGATACATCTTTGGTTATATACCCAGCAATGGAATTTCTGGGTCAAATGCTATTTATTTTTTGTGGAGATGGGGTCTCCCTATGTTGCCTGGGCTAGCCTTGAACTCCTAGGCTGCAGCAATTCTCTTACCTTAGCCTCCCAAAATGCTGGGATTACAGGCACAAGCCACTGTACCCAGGTGTTTTGTTCTATTGAGACAGGGTCTTGCTGTGTTGCCCAGGCTGGAGTGTCTGATCATAGCTCACTGTACCCTCAAACTCCTGAGCTTGAGGGATCCTCCCACCTCAGCCTCCCAAGTAGCTGGGACTGCAGGCATGTGTCTCTGCATCTGGCCAATTTTTAATTTTTTTTTTTTTTTTACAGAGATGGAATCTTGCTTTGTTGTGCAGGTTGGTCTCAAACTTTTGTCCTCAAGGGACCCGCCCACCTTGGCCTAGGATTACAGGTATGAACCACCGCACCTGACCAATAATTTGTTTAATTCTAGTGCTTCCATTATAGAAGACCATATAAGATGACAGACTAGTAACCAGAAGTCTAGTTATTAATTTATCAATAAACATCTTTATCACTTCCTATGTGCCAGACCCTGCTAGATACTGAGGAAACTTCAGAGGAAAAGAAAAGAGCAAACTTGTACCTTCTTTTTAAGATGGTGAAGAAATCTGAAAATAAAATGATAGCTGCCTTTGACATTTGAAGAGTGAAGAAGGACTTAATTTTACATATATGGCACCTCAAGAATAAAATTGGGGTAAACAGTTTGAAATTATAAGAAGGCATATTTCAACTATTGGAAAGAATAATTGTCCAAATATGAACTATTCCTCTCAATGTACCAAGTTCTCCATCACTAGGGCTGAGAGGCCACTTGACAGGTATGCTGTATATGACGGAAAAACATTCTTCTATTCAACGAAAAGACCTTGCATGTCTGTTGAGCTGGACACAATTTAAGATACCTTCACACCATGAAATTAAACGATTCTATTATACTTGATAGCATATGTGAGACAGCCAAGTGTAGAGAATTACCCGGAGAAACTCCAACCCGCCTTTGCACTGGGAGGAGTGTGCACTGGGGTGGAGCCTTGGGAAGTTCGTGCTGTTTTGCAGGGTGTTGGAGCCTGACCTCTTCTGTTTCGGGGTGTGGTAACCTGGGATTCAATCTGTGAGGTGGGAAAACTGGCTAGCAGGATTCTTGCTTTGCTCAGAGTCCCTGTCCCCCTTTCTTTCCTCTTTGAGCAATGAATTACATTTTTCTCACCCTTCAAAGTGCCTGTGAGCCTAATATTTCATGGCTGTGTGGCAAGAACCAGGCTTAGCTAAACTAAGGAGAAAGTCCTACAACATGTATAAAAAGCCAAGGAAATAAAACCAGTTTATTAATGTAACAACAGATAAGTAATATAATAACTACAGGCCAGGTGCAGTGGCTCACACCTGTGATCCCAGCTCTTTGGGAGGCTAAGGTGGGTGGATTGCTTGAGCCCAGGGAGTTCAAGACCAGCCTGGGAAACATGGCAAAACTGTCTCTAAAAAAATAGAAAAATTAGGCGGTTCTGGTGATGTGAGCCTGTAGTCTCAGCCACTAGGGAGGCTGAGGTTGGGGAATTGCTTGAGCTTGGGAGGTGGAGTTTGCAGTCAGCTGAGTTCACACCACTGCATCCCAACATGGGTGACAGAGTGAACCCTGTCTCCCACCAGAAATTTTATATATATATATATATATATATATATATATATATATATATATATATAAATATATTTAATAACTACAATTTCTTTAAATAAAAACCCTGCATTTGTAACCTTACAGTTTCATTAGCTCTCACCTCAGCAAGGCCAGGTTCCCCTCTGGGACCCACTGTGTCCATTACCTACAACCGCTCAGCGGGTGAGAAAGAGCAGCACATCTCCAAGAGGGGAGAGCAAATTGCTCCCATGTTTCAACATACCGGTCACCAGGCAGCTATCCTTTCCCTGACTCTGGTTGAAATTGAGGCAATGAGATGGCCCTATGACATTTGGATGGACATCTAAGGTGGTGTTCCTATTTTTAAGTGGTCAGGAAGAAGTCAAAGCTTCTAGAGGAGGTAGGTCATTCCTGCCCCTTAACTCCTCAGTCCAGCTCTCCTCTAGGACCTCAGAGACTCCACCTTGCACATTTGCAAGTCAGTTCTTGCACTTTTCCATGGTTGAAAATATTCTTATATTGTTGCCAGTGCAGGTAAAATTCTCCCTTTTTCCACTGGCCTATAACTTACTGCATTATTGTCTCATTTGAGTCCTATGTTTGCTGATGTTATTGTCTGCAGATTTTTTTTTTTTATCCGCTTCTTGCTTCCCTAGCTCCTGACTATTGTGTTTGGGTTACACTTAATTGCACACGGCTTACCAAGGAAACTGAGCTTACAGAAAAACAAAATGTTCTCTAGTGTGCGTCCATTTTCCCCTTCCTTTAGAGTGAAGCCCTGTGAAGAGCCACATTTCACAGGTCAAAGCCAGCGGTGAGGAGAACAGAGAGATAACTAGGGTGGAAGGACAAATAGAGTGATTGAGAGCTTAGGCTCTAGGGATCTGGGTGCAGTGGCTCACTCCTGTAATCCTAGCCTTTTGAGAGGCCAAGGCAGCAGGATTGCCTGAGCCCAGGAGTTCGAGACCAGCCTGAGCAACATAACAAGACCCCTGTCTTTACAAAACATAAAATAACTAGTCAGGTGCAATGGCATGCACCTGCAGCCCCAACTCCTCGGGAGGCTGCAGCAGGAGGATCACTTGAGGCCAGGAGTGTGAGGCTGCAATGAGCTACGATTCTGCCACTGTACCCAGCCTGGGCAACAGAGTGAGATTCTGTCTCTGAAAGTAAATAAACAAACAAACAAACAAACAAAATGAGAAGGCATAGTCTAGTTTCAGATTGCCAGTAGGTTTGTTTCCTTATTATATGACATTTACTGAGTGACTTCTCATAAATTAATGATCCTCTCTCTCTGGGCCATGGTTTCCTCATCTAGAAAAACGGAATAATAAGATTACCATAGGTTTGGCATTAGGAAAAAGTAATGTATGCCTATGGCGTATATTACTCAATAAATGTTGGGTACTATTATTATTATTACTGAGAGGTTTCTCTCAATATAATATTGTCAATCCTGTGGTTACTGAGGAGAAGGAATTTGCTGCAACATTCTAAGAAAACTAAGATTTAAAGGGAGTTTGACCTTGTGATGGGATTCATGCACATTAGCTAAAGACTTAATTGAGAGCTGAGGCTGACCAGGCGAGCTTGTCCCTTCTCCTTGCCTATTTTCTCACACCTAAAGTGCTGCAGCCAGGGACACATCTCAGCTTGATACTGGCCCCAGGAGGACTGAAAAAGTCAGGAGAAGGAGCCAGGTCCACAGAGCCAAAAAGCACTTAATGTTAATGACACTCCAGAGACTGACTCTCTTTAGGCAAATCTGGAGTCACTTAATCTCTCAGCCTCAAGGTTCGTCACCAGAAAAATAGGGATAATAATGCCTACTGCATGGGATCGTGGTGAGAATCAAATAAGATAGTAGCATACGTGGAATCATATAACATGTGGTTGTTGGTAGTAGTAACGTAGTAGTAGTTATCATGCTCAGCTACAATTTTCTTTCAGGGATCCCCCAGGGTTAGGACATAGTTTGCATTAGAGTGTTCCCTTAGAGTCAAAGTAGCCATCTGGCTCTCACTGGGATACTTGGTCCTGTCCTCTGACACAAAGCAGTATTTTGGAGGCTCAGTAAAGCAATTTCTGGTTCCAGCCTAGATGACAGTCTTGCAAACTTGGACCAGGAGGTGGGGGTCATCTCAGATATCTGGTGGAGACAGAATTTCTCCTCTGCCCCTCAGAGAAGCAGATAAACAGGGCTCATGGTAATGGAGCAATGCAACCTAACTTTAGAAAGGGAGCTTATCAGAGTTTTCCTCCTAACATCCTCCCTGCTTCTCCCTTCCCCCAGTTCGCTTTTCTTGCCATTGCTCCTTGGGCATTCTCATTGTGTGAGCAAGGCTTTTTTTGTTGTTGTTGTTAACAACCACCTGGGAATGCCTCCTTCAGGGACAAGGGGCTGAGGGTTCTATAAAAGGCCAGCAGAGCTCTCTAGCTCTTACCCGTACACACCACAGCTCCAGGGCTTGCCCACCTGCCTGCTCGGCTTACCTGCCTGCTCACCTTCCCAGCCTCCTACCCTCCCTGCTGACACCATGCTCAGGAAGGCCCTAATCTTCTCAGCCTTATGGGTCCTCGCTGTGACATTTCCCACACTCCCCCCAGGTAAGTGCACCATGGGAGGTCTCTTGGATAATGGGGCTAAAATTATTTCTCTCTGTGTGTGTGTGTGTGTGTGTGTGTGTGTGTGTGTACAGAAAGAGAGAAGGGGATTGGTAGAGAGAGAGAGAGAGAGGCCTGCTGTGAAAGTTGTAAAGCTGAATTGGGTAAGAATCATATGGATTTGGTCTTAAGATGGGATGGGTGGCTGAACTCGGAGGGCTTGAGTAATTGAGTGGCTAAGATAAGATTTGTGTTGTGTTTGAATTGACCTCATAAACATAATGGGCCGGGCCCGCTGCCATTAGGGCACCTGATTAGAGAACTTCTGAGGTTTTTCTGTGGTCTCACTCCCTACTGGGTGCTGAAAAGGCATTACTCTATTTCTCTCAGGTTAAAAAGTCCCAGGAGGTATCCTCATTTGATGGTGAGGTGCAGTAAATTTCAGAGCACTTTAGCATCTATCTTGGTCACAGACAGTGGACATGAGTGGGTCTGGAATGGAAACTTGTAAATCATGTTGAGAAAAGAAAGAAATCACTGTTCTTCATGAAACTTTCAGCTAAAAGCATTCTTTCCTGGTTCTTCCTGAATGCAGGTCGATTTCTCAGGAGGAGGGGTGCTCATTCATTTGTACTGAAAATGTTACTTTCCCCTCCTCTTCCTCTGGCTCTCCCCCCGGTAGCTCTCGGTGTGGGAGATGCTGGGTGTAGCTTGTTGACTGATATAAACTATGATAAAGCAAAGTGTCTACATTACAGAGCGGGTAATTCTGGCCTCCTGGGCCCATGACCCGCTGCAGTGCCCCTGGATGTCATCCATCACTGTAGCCTAAGGGGAGCCTGGTTGTTGCTCAACAGACCCACACGTTTATGATGCTGATACGGTCAGCAAGCCCCAGAATGCCTGGCTTGTGCATTCTGTGAGACAGGGTGGAAAATAAAGAGTTAGACATGGTCCATTAAATGAAAAAATGGTAGGAGTAGCCCAGTTAGTGTCTATTTCGTTCTTGCTCCACTCCTTAGAAATAGCTAGTTTCCTTGATCCTTAACCCCTTTTGGTTTTTGTTTTTTGCTTTCAGGAACCTGGAAGAAGTATAAAGGGGAGTCTTGGACTTTTTCTTCCAGTCTGACCAATACACATTTAGAGGCAGAATATTGAATGCTGACCCCTTGAAAGGAGGGTGGGTGGGGGGCCCTAAGCACCCTCCCAGGTAGCAGTTAGTCGACTGGACTTTCTAGCAGGTGACAGAAGAGAGGCTTGTGGTGAGATCACATTTGATGTGGTCTGCCACATTATGTTCCATGTTTCTCCCAGAAAAAGATCTAACTAAGAGTGAAAATTCTCACTGGAAAGTACTTGCGCTGTTCTTTTCTTTTTGGCTCCTTTAGAATCAACCACTGACCTACCAGAATCCACCATGGACCTGGAGTCGCCCACAGATGTGTACCTGGAGAACACCCAGGCTTTCAGTGAGTGAGGGTCTGGCTTCGCAGGAGGCCTGGGCAGGCGATGGGCTCCCATATTTTGCATTCCTGAGGGAAGGCCTGCTTTCCTCCAGCAGACTGGATTCCCACCATTGGCTTGTGACCGTTCCCATCTTTCATTTTGTTTACCCAGAATTCTCTGCTGACATGGAGTTGGCCACTTCTAGTTTTCCACAAGAAACCACCTCCTATCTTGTGGAGGAAGCCACCTTCAGCTCTGTGGAAGAAGCCTTCTTCAGCTTGGTGGAAGAAGCCATTGAGGTCTCAGGTGATAATTCCTGGCTCCAAATCTGCAGAAATGTCTCCCTGCCTCCCTTAGCCTGCTTATATCTCACTGCTTAGGAATGTCCTAGGGTAGCTTACATATTTGGGGACATTTTTGCTCCTTTGTTCTCTGAGGTTAACTTTTGCCAAACTGTCTTGAAACTTGAGGCAAATATAAGCATTTTCCCAGAATATTTTTTCACAGACGGAGCCTGTTGGATACCAGCATGGCTCCAGCCCTGAGGTCTGCCCCAGTCTGATCTCTGGGGACAACCTCTGGGCTTCTCTAAAGAGGACAAGCTCCTTGTGGTCTCCATGCGGACAAATGTGGTAACAAGAATGGGGTCAATAACTTCCTTTTCTTTCCCAGCTGATTAAAGCACAGTTCAGAGAGAGACCATTGTGAATGAAGATTATAAGAGTAAATGTTCTTTGAATTTAGACTGAACAGAAGAAAAGGGAGTTAAAAGCTTCATGAATTAAGCGGATGTCCTATCTCTGCCCATTTTCTTTCTCATGCCTCCATGTTTTTTTCATTTTTCTGTCTGTCACTTAGTCAAGGAGTTTTAAGATTTCAATGCCTTCTGCCTCCAGAAACATATCCCAATAATCTGAAGGATGTCTGAGATTTTTGCTAAAATTAAGCCTTGGACCTTACCTACAAAGGCAAATTTCTACATAATCTAATTATGTTTAAAAATAATAGCTATGTTCTACCACTGCTCTAAGTGTTTTGGGAAATTGCAGGTAGTATCTGGAGAAATATAGAAACTGTATTTTTTTGTGGAGGCTGAAGAACCTATTAAATAAAATAGGGTTGGTTGGGTGACTTGAAATCCCAGTAGTTGTCTCCTTTGCAGGATGTACCACCCCTGCATAAGGTGCCCTCCCTCAGTGTCCACAGTGTTCCCACTGCCCAGAATGTGATGAGTGGTCAATGTTAGCTATGTCTTCCTTCATTTCCACCCATATGGTTTCAAGAAAATTCTTTTGTTTGACTATAAGAGCAAGGGGAGGCCTCATGGCCCAGATCCGTCTGGCCTTTTCTGCTAGTGTCCTGGCAGAAATGACCAGATGAATCTGGGCCCACCTGTTTCCATTCCTGCTTGTCAAGAGATGGTTTTGGACTGTGGCAATTACCAAAAAACAGAAGTTCTTTGGTGTTTAATAGGAAGAGCATGTTTAAAGTGTTTAATGGAGGTTTCATTGCTTAAATGCAGAAATTTATTCTCTTATTTCTAGTAGATGTCCTTGCTGTTTATTCTGAAGAGCTCATGACTGGAACACCAGGTAAGTCCGTAGATTTTTGTAACTTTTATTTATTCCTGGTTTTTAAGTGATTTTTCTTGAAAAGGATTCCAGGACAGACTCAAGAAGTGGGGCTCTGGTACTCTGCCCCCATTATATGCCTTTCTCACCTGGGCATCATGTTTGCTAGCACATGAGGATAGGTCTAGTTCACCTGCTACACTTATTAACTTCTAAGTGTGAGTGAAGACCATGCCTTCTCAGGGACTGCATTTACATTCCATTTCCATAGTAGGATTTGAGTCCTGGTGGAGTACCTCGAAGATTAGGAGAAAGAGGGTTTTGGTGCTACAGACTTAGTGGAATCCTACATTTACTAACACTACTGGAGGCTCATAACAGAATGCTAGACACATGGTGAATGAGTCTTACTGACAGTGAATAAGAAACATTTCTTTACTTAATTGAAGACCAGCCCAGCACCTTCAGAGAAGACTCTTGGAGTTCACCTCAGTGAAGTTTTGTAAGTTTCTCCTCTTTTACCTTTAATATTTTACTGATGATTTGATACCATTTTCAATGCTAGTTTAAATTCACTGCTAGCAATTCCAAACTTAAACCTTCCCAGGCCGGGCGCAGTGGCTCAAGCCTGTAATCCCAGCCCTTTGGGAGGCCGATTCGGGCAGATCACGAGGTCAGGAGATGGAGACCATCCTGGCTAACACGGTGAAACCCCGTCTCTACTAAAAAAATACAAAAAAATTAGGCGGGCGAGGTGGCGGGCGCCTGTAGTCCCAGCTACTCGGGAGGCTGGGGCAGGAGAATGGCGTGAACCCGGGACACGGAGCTTGCAGTGAGCTGAGATCCGGCCACTGCACTCCAGCCTGGGTGACAGAGGGAGACTCCGTCTCAAAAAAACAAAAAAACAAAAAACAAAAAACAAACAGAAAACAAACAAACAAACAAAAAACCTTCCCAGATGCTGAGATCAACTACAAAATCTAATATGGAGGTTAAAGACAATCTCTCTCCTCCCTGGAATTTATTTTCCAAGCCCAGTTGTTTGGATTTTCGGTAACTAAATAGGGATAAGATTAACAAGGACTCTTTCCTTCAAAAGAGTTTTGAGGGGAACGTGGAGTAAAATGGATGCCTGGACAGTCTGTAAATATCTCACATAAGGCAGAAGACAAGGGAGGGAGGATAAAAAAAATTACACCCTAAAGAAATTAAGTTTCATGCCCAGTGAAAGGGTGATAAGATGGGGCTGATCTTTTGAGCCCCTGGTTCTCTTGTTTCTCTTGTTAACTCCTGTTTTTTGTTTGCTTTTGTTTCCATATTTAGGAAACGAATCAAATTCTGCATTAGCTATGATGATCACTGCTATCCACTACTTTCTAAGAAGATTCTGTGCTGTTGAAGATGCCTACCACTACGCTATAGGAGGTCTACGGCAGGAAACTAGAAAAACATAGGATGTGTCCAGCTGAGGCACTGATCCTGGCTGGGTGGGGAAATTGTTCAGTGATGGGGAAGGGGCACTTCTTAGCTGTGTCTCATTGAGTATGGGCTCAATAAATAATTGAATTTTGAGAGTGGTTCTTATTTTATGAGAGAAGAATTGCTTAATTGTCTTGTATTAAGACCTATGATAAATTTATTTCTCTCTGATACTTTATAAACAGGCATCACACTTTACAGGGGCCACATTTCACAGGAAAACATGAAACGAGTTTGTGGGAAGTAAGTTAGTTTTCCTACTGCTGTGGTAATAAATTACCACAAACTTAGTGGCTTAAATGAACACGAATTTATTATCTTAGTTTTGTGGTTCACATGTCTGAACTAAGTCTCACAGGATTAAACCCATGTATCAATGCTGAATTGCATTCTAGAAGCTTTAGAGAAGAATTCCATTTTCTCATCCACATTCCTTGACCTCTTTCTATGCTTGCAGCCGGCAATGGGCAGATGAGCCTCCCATCACATCACATTATCTGGCACTGACTTGTCTGCCTCCATCTTTCACATTTAAGGACCTTTTAATTAATTACATGGGGTCCATCTGGATAATCCGGGATAATTTTCCTATGTTAAAGTCAGTTGATTAGCAAATGTAATTCGTCTTTCTATGTAATTCAACATATTCGGTGGTTCTGGGAATTAGGTGTGTGTCTTTGACAGGCCATTATTCTTCATAGCACACACAAGGTCTTAATCTTCTAGAACTGGTTTGGTTCAATTAGTAGGCAGAGACAGCTTTTTTTTTTTTTTTTTTTTTTTTCTCCTAGGTTTATACACTAGATTTTTGCAAAAGGGCAAGAGTTGGTATTGCACATATTCGTACTTTGCAGTATGTATATGTGATCACGTAAATGAAAAACTAAAATGGCAGAAATTTTGTTTGAATTTGCCTGCATTTATAAACTGGGAGTGATGAACCTTTTAGAGTAGAATGTGGACTTGAGAGTGCGGAGGAATGCCTTCTAATTGTAGTCCCTTATCGTGGTCACTTATGAACTCCAGCTTCCTCTTAGAAAGTGAGGCAGTTATAACAATGCAATTTGAAAGTTTTTTTTGTTCTTTAATATATCTCCTCAAATAATACACCGATGTTTGGAATCATTAACTTTCAGAGTTATTAATTTATTAGCTTGTCTCAGGTAGAAATATTCTATGTTCACTGGTGGTTTTTATATAACACGCAATAAGTCCTTCACTCTTAGGATGAACTTGCACCAGAGCACATCAGGTTTTGGGATTCTTTATCCTGGTTCCATCAAGCCCCTTGTCTCAGGCTCTTCTACATAGAAAGTGGTTCCAAGGCCTCCCCTGATCTCTTTTTAAAACTAAAATACTATCTCTCTCCCACTAGTCAGTAGTTTTTCTTTTCCTCTTCCAATTTTCTTTTTAATTTTCAGAAAATTTCAGCATGGAGTTTTGTAATGGACCATTAGAACAACTTACACATGTACCCAGGGAAAAAGGCTAGTGGACTCATCATAGGCACTCATTGGTATCTACTCAGGATAAAAAGATGTTTTATTTCAAGTTCTAACAGATCAATTAAAAGTGGCTGCCCAGGGAATAATGAGGTGGGTGCTTAACCAACAGAGTTGTGGCACTTGTGCCATGCAAGTAGCTCACCCTGGTATAAGTGATAGTTGAAGCCGTGGGCTTAGATGAGGCCACTTAGGAATAGTGCAGGTATAAGGAGGGGCAAAACTCTGAGACACCTGTATGGGAACTTGACATACGGAGCAAGCAAGTGACAAGGAGTCCCACCTAGTGACTGTCCTCACAATAGCAGCTCTCATTGAAGGCTACTCTGTGCCAGGCAGGGACAGAGCTGAGCACTTTGCATGGGTTTTTATGATATCCAAATGTTTTACACAGTATTTGTATAAAATATTAATGTTATTTAATATAAAATTTGTATAATTTATATACTAATATAAATTATTGAGTAAATTTTGATAATGGTACAAGCTAGTCTGTTTCTGTAATCCCCAAACCTCTTAATTTTCAAGCATTTAGTTTACATCACTTACATTTAACATAATTATTAATATATTGAGTCATAAGTCTATCATTTTACTCTAGGTTTTCTGCTTATCTTGTGTTTTTTCTCTGTTTTTTTGTGTGCTGCCTTCCTGTGTGTTACCTGAATTTTTTTTTTTTGAATTCCATTTGGCTTATATATAGTATTTTTGAATGCGTTTGTACAGTTATTTTTTTACTGAATACTGTAGGTTTTACATTACATATATATATGACATCTCATACAAGTTATATATCTTTTTAGCTTAAAGTCTAAGGCAGTGCTATGTAATATACATTTCTGTGATGATATAAATGTTGTATATCTACTATTCAACAGATATGGCTGTTTTTAAATGTAAAATTTTATATTTTAAGTTATTTATATTTTATATTTTTAACATTTTAAATTTTAATTAATTAAATGTAAATAGCTACATGTGACTTGTGGCTACCATATTGGACAGTAGAGATAGAGACAAGTGAATGGAGATGAAACATATTTAGAAAATTAGGACAGGAGAGAGAAACTGGTGGTGGACTTTTTATGTGGAATGAAACACAATCAAAGCTATAGATTTTATATTGCATGAATGGTTGGACAATGGTCACTAGAGTTGGGGTTACCAGATTTAGTTTTGTTTTGGAAATACTGAGTGGCAACTTTAAAATATTGAAATGGAGATGTCAAATAGATAAAGGTGTGAAGCTCGGAGTAGCAGTCTTGGCAAGAGACTTAACTTTGTGCCATTGGTACATAGATAATAATTAAAGCTGTTGGCAAGGACGACTTTTTCTAGGGAGATGATATATAGTGACAAGAGGCAAGGGATAAAAATAGAGGAACTTCATAATTTCATGGTTAGATGGAAACAGATGCTTCTGCAAAGGACACACGAGGTGTCAGCTCCTGAATGGTGGGGACCATGATTTTATATTCATCATTGCATTCTAAACTCCTAGCAAAATTCCTGGCATACAGAAGGCACTCAATATATATTTGATAAATGAAAGAAGTAATGAGTGGAGCAACCAGAGAGTTCAACGTAAAACAAATGCATATAAGTATCATGGAACCAAAGCAAAAGAATATTTTAAGTAAGACAGATTACAAACAATGCCCATCACTGCTGAGAAAGTTAAGATGAAGACTGAGAAAGTCCATTGATTTTAGCAAGCTGGAGGTCATTGGTACCATGATGTCTGCTGTTTAAATGGAATGATGGAAACAGAAGCCTTGTTTTATAAGCTTCCGTCAGATTTTTTGTTAGGTTCCTTAGCATACTGGCAAATTGCTTGCCTAAATTATAACTGAGGGTGACATAGTTTCAGTAGTAAAGGCATTTCTTAACTCTTTCTTCTTAAAGACCATCCCCAAACAAAAATAGCAGGAAACAAGAAAGTAAATTTCATCTTTGATAAATCTTATAGGGCAATTATATGCAACAATATATGAAGACTAAAGACAGGCAGAGCCATAGTTCATGGCAAAGTGGAAAGGAAAAAGGTTGTATTCAAGTACCTATGAAGTTCTGGTTAAAAAGTGGCACCAAATAAATGTATGTTAATTGGTCTCATAGCACCCTTGTAAGACTGAAGGGCTGCAGATAGCAGGACCTCTGAGGATTATGTTGAAGGAGGGAAGGTGATGGTGAGACAGGTGGCACGAAACTGGTTAGGTTCACATCCTCCTTTGTTCCAGCAAGAGGGAGTAGGTTTACTTAGAAAAACTGAACCAGAGAGGCACTGGACTCGGGGACAACTTGGGGTTACTAAAGAGGGCATGAGTGAAATTCTATTCTTCAAACAGACCAATCAAGTGAAAACCTGTAAAATAAATGGAGGATATCCAACCTCGTACCCTGGCCAGCTCCAAAGTCCTAGCAGTGAGGATGATGTTTGCAGGTCAGGAGACAGGAGGTTTCTTCGAAAGGATCAGCACTTTCTCAGAAAAAGCAGTGTAGGTCTACACAAAATACCAGGGCATCCAGTCTCCCTCCTATGAGGACCTGATTCTACATAATTCTTGCAATGCACCTAGAGTTTTCTGATAATCTTAGTGTCTAACTCTAATTGACTAGAAAACAAAGGTTCATCAGACATTAGAAGAAAATCTCTATAAAATAAGACTCAAAGAAACAGAAAAAGAGGAATTTGAAAGAGACCAAAATAAGATTAAAAAGCAGGATGAACCTTTCAGAAATGGTAATATGTTTCGAGAGATAAGAATAGACACTGCCTTTTTTTTTTTTTTTTTTTTTTTTTTCGTGGTGGAGTCTTGCTCTGTTACCCAGCTGGAGTGCAGTGGCACAATCTCAGCTCACTTGAAACCTCCATATCCCGGGTTCAAGCGATTCTCTTGCCTCAGCCTCCAGAGTAGCTGGGACTACAAGCATGCACCACGATGCCCATCCAATTTTTATATTTTTAGTAGAGACAGGGTTTCACCCTGTTGGCCGGGACGGTCTTGATCTCTTGACCTCATGATCCACCCCCCTTGGCCTCCAAAACTGCTGGGATTACAGGCGTGAGTCATCATGCTCGGCCGACACTGCATTTTTGAAACAAGAATAGGATGTTATTACATAAGGGAATGACTGGAAAACAAAAAGAAATATTGGCAATTGTAAATTCAGTTGATAATAAGCCTAGTAGAAGATAAAGTTAAGCAACTCTCCCAAAAAATAGAACGAAAAGGCAAAGAGATGATCCATGGATGAGAAAAAAAAAAAAAAAAAATTCAACCAACGTGAATTTTAGACAAAGAAAACAGAGATTATATGGGAAAGAAATAGTCAATGAAACACTACATTTCCCAGAACTTAAGGTGTATTCTCCATATTGAAAGGGCCCAGTGTTGATCCACAAACAGGAATACAAACGGAGCCCCACTTACTCTATAGCCCCTACTCAATAAGTTATAAAGTAGCTAGACCCTAGCTTCATGTCAGGTTTCCACATAACTGTCTCTTGGAAATTGCCCTTCTCAACTAGCCAAGAGGCCAAAGGAACATGTGTTTCCCTGCATTAACCCTGACTGTAAGCTGGGATTTGGGAGGATGGAGAGGGGAAGGGCTGTCTGCTGGAGCAGCAGGGTGGAAGCTGGGTGGGGGCAGAGCATTGACCTGGCCAAGCTTTTGTGGGAGCCTGCTAGGCAAGCGGTGTTCTGCCTTGCCTCACTTCTGATTTAGGTTTCCCGGGAAGTTCTAAGCAGCTCCCCAGATGATATTACTGACCACAGGAGTAGTAGAGAGTGCATTTATGGAGGGAGAGTGGGTGAACCTGTCTGCCCAGATGTGCTCTTTGGTCTGTTTGAGCTGAAAACTTTAAGCAAAAGCATTCATTTTTCTTTCTCGTGTCCCAGAGCAGAAGCTGTGAATTTATTCTCATTGTACCGTCTCAATTCTGCATCCTCAGGACTAGAGGACCATGGTTCCATCTGTGCCCCTCTCCCACAATTCCTGTTTTTTATTTATTTGCTAGACTTTAAAAATATTTTCCAAGGAGAGTGAAAGGAATTAAACCATGCCTTTGGTTTTGAGGTGTGTGGAGACCTATCTAAAATGAAGGGTCCAGGGCAGCCCCCACAACACTCAGAATAGAATACTGAGTGCCCAGCACAATAAATGGAAAGAGATCCATATCAACTTAAATCTAATTAAATTTTAGGGATAAAAGGAAGGTCCTCAAGATTCCAGTGGAGGAAAAAAAAAAACCAGTCATACACTAAAGATTGAGAATTAGAGTGAAAATGGAATGTTAAAAGTTAGAAGATGGTGTTAGAAAGATTCTGAACAAAAGTCATTTTCCACCTAGTGTCCTATATTTGGCCAGATTATTAGTCAAGAGCACATTCTTAGACATGAATGATCTTGAAATGTTTCGCCTCTCATGTGGCTCATTTGTAACAAGCTATGGAAGAACGCGTTTCACCAAAAAAGAAGGTCATGAAAGAGGGAGGCATTAACTCAGGATATGCATCACCCTATTTGAGAGAAGAAAAGAAAATTTCCAGGACAAAGGCAAATTATCTGACAAGTGTCAGTGAGGAAAATTGTATGAAGAGGGATTTTACAAGTCCATTGGAAGTGTCAGGAAGACTTAGATGTTTAAAGAAAACCAAATAAGTGAGGAAAAGGAGGTAATTATTAACTCCAGGAAAAACAAAAGGTTTTGTAAGACAGGAAATATAAGCATAATTAATAGGTGATTTCAGGTACAGGGTAGAGATGACGTTGGTGAACAAAAGGCAAATAATACTTACTCATTCAAAAATGAAATGACAACCAAAAAGTCATCAGTACTTGGAAATGACACCTCACTTCCTAGCAGGGCCTACGGGAAGGAAGCCAATGCATCCCTGTCATTCACCCCACTGTGTCCACATTAGACACAATTTGGGCAGAGTGAAGTTGTTACAGAGATCAAGTGGGGACTGAGAGATTGGGGGTGGGAAACTTTTCCTTCTCGCCCCTCTAGGTGCTTGCTTCACTGTGAAGCCAAATGAAGGAGACTCCTACAGATTCACTTGGAAAGCATGGCCTCTCCATAAGCTATTGGATATGGCTGCTGGCTTTTCCCAAAGTAAAAGATGTGAGAAAGGGAAAGAGAGAGAGACCAAGACAGTGAGACAAACAGACAGACAGAGTGAAGTTGCAAAACAAAAAAATGAAGACACTGTTTCTTTTATAACATGATCTCAGGGGTATTAATGTATACTAACACTTTCCCCACATTCTACGGGTCACACAGACCAATCCTGATATATTAAGGTGGGAACCATACAAGCATGTGAATTTTAGGAGGAAGGAATCTTGGGTACCAGCTGTGTCCTAATGACAACAATTTTGATACAAAAATAAAGAAGGTTAAGGGGACTGAGGATTTCTGTGTATTCAAAGAAGGCTTTGAAATGGTGACATTTGAACAGATTGGAATAAAGTGAAAAAGCATGCCTGATAGAGATATAAGCAAGCTTGGTATATCGGAGTAGTGTTCAGAGGCCAGTATGGCTAAAGTGAAGTAAATTAGATATAGAGAAGTCAATAAGTTCACAGACAGGAGATAGGCAGGGGACCAATTATGTAGAGCCCTGGCCTTAGAAACAGATTTAGTGCAGCACTATTCACAATAGCGAAGACTTGGAATCAACCCAAATGTCCATCAGTGACAGACTGGATTAAGAAAATGTGGCACATATACACCATGGAATACTACACAGCCATAAAAAAGGATGAGTTCCTGTCCTTTGTAGGGACATGGATGCAGCTGGAAACCATCATTCTCAGCAAACTATCACAAGAACAGAAAACCAAACATGCACGTTCTCACTCATAGGTGGGAATTGAACAATGAGATCACTCGGACTCTGGAAGGGGAACATCACACACCAGGGCCTATTATGGGGAGGGGGTGTGGGGGGGTGGCATTGGGAGTTATACCTCATGTAAATGATGAGTTGATGGGTGTTGACGAGTTGATGGGTGCAGCACACCAACATGGCACAAGTATACATATGTAACAAACCTGCACATTGTGCGCATGCACCCTAGAACTTAAAGTATAATAATAAAAAAAAGGCTATGCTGATAATAAAGCTCTTAAAATTCAAAAAGATGAAAAAAGAAACAGATTTAGATTTCATTATTATGAAAATGATGGAAGTGGTGAGTACAAAAACCTCTGTAGAGTGTCTAGAAGAGAAAATGGGAGGTGAGAACAATGGGAACAATAACTATAACATTCTTCTCAGAGATTTTTGCAATAAAGATGTCAGACAAATTGTGTGGTAAATGGAGAGGCATTAAATATGTAGAGAGAGCTTTGTAAAAATGGGAGATATTACAGCACATTTGTCATAAAGAAGAACAAATTGAAGATGTAGGGAGAAAAGGAACATAATTAAGGAAGCAAAATCCTTGATTAGGTAATATGGTGTGGAATATAGTGTGAAGGAGAAAGATAGGGCCAAGGAACTTCACTTGCCATCATGAAAGAAGCCAGAGAATATATAAGCTCGAGTTCTGTGTGGGATGGTCATTGTGGTGGGCGGTAGTTATGGTGAGATCCTTCTTTCCTGGTTTCTTTGAACTTCTTGGCGAAGTTTCTGAGGCCATTGATAGGGTGTGTCCAAATTCCTAATACTGAACCATCCTTGACATCTTCTTTCAACATGGTGTATTTTTTTTTTTATTGTAATGTTGACTTGTTTATATACTATCAAGTATTTTTCCTAATAGAATATTTTTGTAGGTCTGTATTGTAGGTCTGTTCTCGCATTGCTGTAAATAACTACCTGACACTGGGTAATTTATAAAGGAAAAAGATTTAATTTACTTGCAATTCTGCAGACTGTTCAGAAAGCAAGGCTAAGGCCAGCCTGGTCTTGAACTTTTGACTTCAAGTGATCCAACTGCCTCAGCCTCCCAAAGTGTTGGAATTACAGGCATGAGCCATGGTGCCCAGCCAGATAGAAGTTTAAGAGCACTTTGCATTTCAAATTCAAAATGTCATGAATTAAACTTATTAAATGTGTGCCAGTATACACAATAGACTGGCAGGCACTCACTAATAAAATTTTTAAAAAAATATTATGACTATAAGACAGAAAATGATAAATAAAAATATATACAAAGTGATTTTTTTTTAAACAAACATTATCAGAGAATATTGTAATTAGATCTTTTGACAAAGTCACCTAAAAAATTTTAATTTGGGAGCATTTAATTCCTTACAATTTTATGTCTCCTTTTCTTCCCTGTAATAACTACTAGGAACTGTGAAGGCTATCTCTGCTATGATTTTATGTGTGTTATCTCATTGGTCTTTAACCTTTAAGACAGCCATTCTTATTATTATTCTCATTTTTGGTGAGAAAACTGAGGCTCTGGGAATTGTAAGTAGCTTGCTAAGGGTCCAGAGCTAGCAAGCAAAAGAGGATTCAAATACAAGTCTGAAGGACTCCAAATTCCTTGCCCCTTAAAACACATCATGCTGCTTCCTTTATGAAATCCACTGGCTTTTGTTAAGGAATGATGGGGGATGTAGGGAGGAAGATAATTGAGCAACGACAAAATAGGGAAAACGGGGTATAGTGAGCTCTAGGGAGAAGAGGCCTAGAACCAAATTCATTTTCTTGGAAACCAGAATCAATTATTTTGGAAATTTTAAGGATTTCCTCAGTCACTGAGATTTCTTCACATCTGTTCTACCTTCCTTGTTTCCCTAAAATTACTAGAATATAAAAAAAAATCTGAAAATAATTTTAAAAATTGCATTTGTGCTAAGAAATCTAGGAAAAGAGAGAAACAGTGGAACTCTTTCTCCTGGCAGCTGCTTTGATTAGGATAAAAGAGGGGGAAAGATTGTTGGAAGCATCAATGAGAAGGGGTCCAGAATGTTCTTAACAATGTGTTCTCGGCTCTCAAATTCCAGACTCACGAACACTCAGAAAGAGATACAACAATCAGAAATGGTATGCTTATTATTTTATTGGTATATTGAAGTTAGAGCCGTGACCACAATGTTCCAGTGGTATGGTTCTTTGAAATACTGCTGTCTGCTTATTCATTTCCTGAAACAAAAAGGCAAACAATGAAGTTTATAGACAAGACTTGATCTGGCAGGAAGTGTCTAATCCTTGGCTGGTATTACCAAAGCGAGGTAGGCGAAAGCTCATCTTCTCTTCCTCTCTCCCTTCTCCCACCCCACTTTCCTTCCTAATTTCTCTTTGTTTACTATTTATACGCACCTAGCACATAAGGTGCTATAAATTGTTGCTTACAATTTGAGGAAAAAATTATTCTTAGGTCGTTTTTGTTTTGTTACTGTTGAAAATGTTCAGGGATATATTTACCAAGATGCTCACTGCAACATATCCTATAATAGTGAAAAAATGAAACCAGCCTAAATGTCAGTTGACAAGGGTTATTAAAGAAATTAAGGGATAGCCACATAACAGGGTAGAAAACTAAAGTAAAATGAACAAAAAGAGAACACTGAGAAGATCAATATATCTCAATGAACTGATGAGAAAGTTTTCTAAGACATAGGTTATTATTAATAAACAACATACAGACCTGCATATAAAGTAAGATACTATTTGTGGGGAAAAAGGATTATAGATGCTTATATGTACATATATATTTCCCTGAGGCTGTCCAAAGGAATGAATGATGGTGGATTTGGTGAAAGTGTGGAGAGATAAAAATGAGATATACTTTTAAGATTTAGCTTTAAACCTTTCTGTTCAGTTGTTGTTTTTCTTTTTATTTATTTATTTTTGAGATGGAGTCTCACTTCCGTCTCCCAGGCTGGAGTTCAGTGGTGCGACCTTTGCTCACCACAACCTCCATCTCCTGGGTTCAAGCGATTCTCCTGCTTCAGCCTCCCAAAGTGCTGGGATTACAGGCGTGAGCCACCATGCCCGGGCTCGTTGTTGTTTTTTTAAAACCTTGTTCATGTATTCATTTAAAAGTAAATATGGCCAGGCACCATGGCTTATGCCTGTAATCCCAGCACTTTGGGAGGCTGGGTGGGCGGATCACCTGAAGTCATGAGTTCGAGACCAGCCTGGCCAACATGGCGAAACCAAAAAGCAAATACTAAAAATACAAAAATTAGCAGGTCGTGGTGGAGTGTGCCTGTAGCCCCAGCTGCTGCAGAGGCTGAGGCAGGAGAATCGTTGGAACCCAGGAGGTGGAGGTTGTGGTGCCACTGCTCTTCAGCCTGGGTGACAGAGTGAGACTCCATTAAAAAAATAAAGTATTTATGTACAAAACTAGTTAATATTTAGCAGCATCAAGTTCAGGTATCATTTGGCTGAGATACTGGACCTGAGAGGCTGGTGTGAGACAGGAAAGTGCAAAGGGCTCAGGTGCAAACCCACGATGGCAAGTGCTGGTGTCTGGGCACAGGAAGAGGAGGAGCGCTGGAGAGAGAAGACAGCCTGTGTCCTCATTACAATTCAGTTTAAGACAGGGAAGTGTTAAGAAAATGGGAACTTTGAAGCAGGGTTTCTCAATATCAGCATAACTTTGGAGAGCTTGTTAAAAATACAGAGACTTGGGCCGGGCGCGGTGGCTCAAGCCTGTAATCCCAGCACTTTGGGAGGCCGAGACGGGCGGATCACGAGGTCAGGAGATCGAGACCATCCTGGCTAACACGGTGAAACCCCGTCTCTACTAAAAAATACAAAAAACTAGCCGGGCGAGGTGGTGGGCGCCTGTAGTCCCAGCTACTCGGGAGGCTGAGGCAGGAGAATGGCGTGAACCCGGGAGGCGGAGCTTGCAGTGAGCTGAGATCCGGCCACTGCACTCCAGCCTGGGCGACAGAGTAAGACTCCGTCTCAAAAAAAAAAAAAAAAAAAAATACAGAGACTTGCAATTCTGCCTCACAATATCTGAACAGAAATCTTTCGAAGTGGATGGAGTCCAGGACCGTGAAATTTCAACATATTTATAGACAATTCATCAACACAATAAAGTCTGAGAAGTGTAACAGTGAGGCCCTTTGATTGAGAATAAATTTGAATCATACCTGCTAAATATAAGTGCTATATTACTGGGGTATCTGGGTGCATTTTGGTGCAAAAAATTTTGAAATTAATTCACGATATTTCTTAATTAATATATATTTTCCATGAACATTTTATAGACCCACTGCATTACAAGAAGGTGTCCTAATGCAATAAGGTTTGCTACAGGTAACTGATCTTTCCAGGTGACTAGGCAGATTGATTTTTTGTTTTTCTTCTAGCATATACTGGGTGAGGAATTCCTTTTGTTTAGATTTTTTTTTTTTTTGTGAGAAATGAATAAAAATTTTGGTCACTTAAAATGGTATCCACAATTTAGCCAATGTCTGTTGAGAAAAGTACATGTAAGCATGCATAAGGAAGCACTTCCTGAACTTCATTGCCAGTAATTTTTTTCATTTAAAAAGAAGATATTACTCATCTCTATGACTAATCTTATATAAAGATGAAGAAGGACAGGGAAATGCAGAAAGCTATGTAAATGTGGCTGTGATTTAGAAACACGCTTAGGAAAATAGTTTTTTGTCACTTCACCTGGCCAGGTCTTAAGAAAAGCTATACTTTAAGCAGGTCCTAAAACTAGCACTGAGTTTGTTCTCTGGATCTAATTTCTTCTCACTTTCTTGAAAATAAACAAATATGGCCGGGCGCGGTGGCACAAGCCTGTAATCCCAGCACTTTGGGAGGCCAAGACGGGCGGATCACGAGGTCAGGAGATCGAGACCATCCTGGCTAACACGGTGAAACCCCGTCTCTACTAAAAAATACAAAAAAACTAGCTGGGCGCGGTGGCAGGCGCCTGTAGTCCCAGCTACTTGGGAGGCTGAGGCAGGAGAATGGCGTGAACCCGGGAGGCGGAGCTTGCAGTGAGCTGAGATCCGGCCACTGCACTCCAGCCTGGGCGACAGAGCGAGACTCCGTCTCAAAAAAAAAAAAAAAAAAAAAGAAAATAAACAAATATGTTAATAAATGCTAAGAGCAGTGCAACAAAGTAGGCACGAATTGAGGCTCTGGAGACTGACCACCATCGACACCACTTATTACCTTTATAACAATATTGGCAGGTGCTTATTACTACCTAATAAGATGGTTCTGAAGATTATATGGCACATAGTCAGTATTTGACAAATATTTCCTATTATAATCAGTTATGCTACAATAGGCTTGTAGAGTACAAATGAATATGATTGTGAAAGGTATGCTTATGAAGACTCAACTGTAAGTCAAAATATGAGAACCACTATCATAACAGTGTAGACAGAATTTTTAGAAAAATCTAAGCAAAGTATACTTCTCAGAGACAATTGTGTTGAATTGTTAACTGTGTAGTCATAATGCTTAGTTTATTCAATGGATACTACTGTTCCAAACAGAGGAACTCCCCTCAGACCACAGTGATTCAATGCAATTCACTATAAGGATAAGTTTATCCACTCTGTCCATGTTCATCTTCTGGGCAAACCACGCTTTAGCTGTTCGAGACAAACCAGTGCATTGTAAAGTTGAAAATAACTCTTCTTTCTGTCCCAGGCAAAGAGCTTTTCACTCTTTGAGAAAGACACATGTGGGTGTGAAAAAACTGAGGTGTGAACTTTACAAAATCTTACTAGAAGGAAAATTAGGAAAACTTAGAGGATATTAAGGAAGAAGGTAATATCTAATTTCTATTATTAAAAGCTCACACTGACTATTGTGAGGAGAAGTGATATGGAATGTGGTGATAGCAGGAAGGTTACCAAGGCCAGTTAGGGGCTGTTCTAGTCCTCCGGGAGATGGCCTCAATCAGAGCCCTGTATTAGAGATTATGCAAGGGGTCATCTTGGGATGTATTTTGAGGTGGAGCCCACTGTATTTGCTTAGGTGCAGTGCTTGATGGGGAGTGAAAAGTAAAAAGTGACTCCTGTATTCTTGAAAACTCTGTAAAAAATGTTATTGTCTTAGTAAAGATTAGGAGGTATCATGGGATGCATTTTTTTTACCCATATTTATACTTTGAAGTCCTATCCCTGTATCTCAGAATATGATTGTGTTTGGAAATAGGGTCTTTTAATAGAGGCAATTAAATTAAAATCAGGCTATCAAGATGGTCCCAATCTAATCAGACTCCTGTTTTTATAAGAAAGGAATTTTTGGCCACACAGAGGGATACCAGGGTGCATGTGTACCTAGGAACCCACGTGTGATGACAAAGCAAAAAAAAAAAAAAAAAAGAAAAAAAATAGCCAACTTGAAGCCAAGAAGAGACATCTTAGAAGAACTGAACCTGTTAACACCTTGATCATGGGCTGTGAGCCTTCAGAACTGTGAGGAAATCAACATCTGTTGTTTAAGCTACCCAGTGTGTGGTACTTTTTTAGGGCAAACATAACAAACTATGCAGGGGAGAGCAGTTTTAGGATGTGGAAATCAAGACTTGTTTGGAACATGTTATGTTTGCATCCATATTAGAAGGCAAGTGGATTGCTGAGAGCTTCAACTGACTGAAACGTGCCTGAGCTCCTACTGCAGACCTGCTCCTTGATTTGACCCATCCTCGCTCTTCTGTCACCTCTGTTTTATTTGTGTATGGAGAGTTCATAGCTGATATTTATTCTTCCCTAATACACTAATCTCTTTCACTCATTGCTGACATTGGAAAATGTCAGGGAAAGGGCCTGAGCTGAGTGATATTTGAAGGCAACGCCTGCTGTCTTCCTGTAAGGGGAAGGAGAAGCCAAGGGGAAGCCTTACTTCACCAGGATTACCACTTCTACAGCAACCTATGCAATGAGGCAAGTCTGCGAGGCACTCCTGTCTGCTCCTTCCCTCTGATCTTCCTTTCCTAGTTGAAGGTCCACTGTAAGTCACTAGACAGGAGCATTCATCTCCAGTTCACCTGTCCAAATGGTGTGGGTAGAAACCAATGACCATCATCCCACTAACATTAGCATATCTGCTAGGCCAAGCCAGCCTACAACTGTTTTATTATCACATAGCCAAAGAAGAATTGCCAAATGGTAATATATTTCCTATTTAGCAAACATCCCTAATATGCCAGAGTGGGTCAGGGAGGAAAACAACAATCTGCCTGATCACCAGCCAATGGCAGAGGAATCTGCAACAAGCCTCATTGTATGAGGAGGACTTCCAATACTATAAGGGGTCTTCAAACTCTTTGTAGAAAATACATTATCATTTTAAAAAATTAAGTGTGTATATGAAAATTTTTAGTACCAAAATAGATTTGTACTTACTTGTTGCAACATGTCTGAACAGGATCTAGTTCAGGCACTAAGATGGTTGAGACAGCAGTTTGAAAACAGCCTCTATCAGAGCAGCAAATATTCTACTAAAATTGCAGCAAGAACAAATATCAAGCTTATGATGGAGCTTGGGTGGAGGGATGGTGATATCGCTGATGCATTACAAAATATTTGTGCCCAAGTAGATCAGCCCTTCACAAATGGATAACTCATTTTAAGAAGTGATGACATGATGGTGAAGGTGAACCTTGCAGCAGTAAACCATCCACATCAACTTATGGGCAAAAATTTTATCTTCTTTAGGCCCAGTTGAAGAGGTCTGATAATCAACAGCAGAAACAAGAGATAGCACAAGAAGAAAATCAATTGGTTCAGATTACATATTTTTTTTTTCTGGCTGAAAATTAATGTTGAGCAAACTATCCACTTGATAGGGGCAAAACTGCTGTACCTAAGTCAGCTACAGACAAGTACAGAAGGTTCAGCGAAAACTTTAACAAGTAGGATCCAGATCCTAAAGCGTTTCTTTGAAGAGTTGTAACAGGAAATCAAACATGGCTTCACCAGTGCCATCCTAAGGGAAAACACAGTCAAAGCAGTGGCCACACCAAGGTGGGAGTTGTCTAGTCTAAGTACATGCAACAAGAGCAAACATCATGGCAACAGTGTTTATGGATGCTCAGGGTATGTTGGCTGTTAACTTTCTGGAGGGTCAAAGTATGATAACATCGATATATGGGAGAGTTTGGAGTTTGGAGAAAGCCAAATCTTTAGCAGATAAATGGATGAGATCAGATGCCTAGGGATTTCCCATCAGAAGTCTGGTAAAATTGCCCCTGTTTCATGAGAGGAATGAGCAGGAGCATTGTGGGGATGGACAAGGAGTCTCTGCTGAAGGTTTTCTGGGAATTTATCTGCTAAAGTTTTGGTTAACTTTCTCCAAGCTCTCTTACAACTCGGTGTTATCATTCTAAGTGCAGTATCTTAGGGCTGGAAAATAAACATCCTATGTTCTCATTCATAAATCTTAGCTAAGGTATGAGGATACAAAGGCATAAGAATGACACAGTGGGCCGGGCATGGCAGTTCAAGCCTGTAATTCTAGCACTTTGGGAGGTCGAGGCAGGCGGATCATCTGAGGTCAGGAGTTCAAGACCAGCCTGACCAACATGGTGAAACCCTGTCTCTACTAAAAAACAAAAAAAGAAAAAGAAAAAGAAAAAAAGTTAGCCGGGCATGGTGGCACACAGCTGTAATTCCAGCTACTTGGGAGGCTGAGGCAGGAGAATTGCTTGAACATGGGCGATGGAGCCAAGATCGTGCCACTGTACTCAAGCCTAAGCAACAGAGCAAGACTCTGTCTAAAAAAAAAAAGGACACAATGAATTTTGGGAACTCAGAGGGAAATGCTGAGAAGGGGGTGAGGGATAGAAGACTACAAACTGGGTGCAGTGTATAACCCCCAGATGATGGGTGCACCAAAATCTCACAAATCACCACTAAAGAACTTACTCATGTAACCAAACACCAACTGTTCCCCAATAACTTATGGAAATAAAAAAGAAAAAAAAAAAAAAGAAAATCACTAGGCTTCCAACTTACAGTACTGATGCAGTTTCTTTTGATTTCTTTTTTTCCCTAATATTAAAAAATCTTTAAAGTACACTCTGTTTTCTTCAGTTAATAATGTAAAAAGACTACATGTATATGGTGAAATTCCCAGGACCTTCAGTTCTTTGTAGATAAGGTAAATTATTAGTAGAAGCACTTACAAAAGCTTCTTGAATGTGATGGAACTAATGTTAAGAAATAAAGTTTATAATGTCTAGTTTCATATTGTAATTACATTCTTCCACAAACTTTTTGAAATCTCCTTATATTCTCAAACACTTCGGGAAGAGCGGGAGCAGATTCTTAAGTGTACAACACAGGATCCACTCATCCCACCGATGAAGTGGCCTGTCTTTAGGATTTCCAGTCACACTCACCCACCATACCTCTAACAAGGCCATCCTGAAGTTATCATTATCCCCGAAAAGAACTGAATGACAGCACAAGACTTATTCAAGGCCTGAAATGGTAAGTGGCAGCTGTTGATACTGACTATCCTATACTTTCCATGAAGAAGATGAAAGGATGGGGAGGAACTACTTGATATAACAGAAAAGTCAGCAGATGAAATGAGAGCTACCAACACAAACTAAGAAGACTTTGGAAACACAGCATGTTAATCCAAAATTTAAAAGGAAAAAAATAAAATGAAAGGAGTAAGAAGAATTATAGATGCTTACTTAGAAGACTATATTTAAAAATGTTCCCAAGATTTATTTTAAAAGAAGCCAGGTATGAGATGAAAAACAAAAACTTGGGAAATTGATTTAGAGCACAGCATGTTAACAAATACATTTTAGAAAGAGAGTGGGGAAGAAGTAGTTTCAGAATACTGCAAAAAGAAAAAAATCTTCTGTGCGGAAGAACAATCTGGGAAACTGCACAGGTGCTAAGAAATAGACCAATGAAATACACTTGAGGCTTTTAAGTGGTTACCAGACTATGTTATTTGAGTGTGTAATTGTGGCCCCTCGTTATAAATGGGAGTGATTAAAAATTTTTCTTAGAAGAATAACTGGGCACACAGACAGTGTCCTTTTCAGCTCTACCATCACTTCTGTTTTTTTTTGTCTGGTGAGTGCATAGCTGATATTTATGCTTTCCTGATACACTTTACTCACTGCTGACATTGGAGAAGATCCGGGAGAAGGCCTGAGAAGAGTGACCTTTAGGGACATTTCTATTCTCTTCCTGTACTCTCCTGCCAAGGACCAGTCGGTCTTACATCAGGCCTGCAGCAATCTCAGTTGGTGACAATATCAGGCAATGTCAGCCTGGCCTCTTCGCTGCTCCTTGTCTCTGACATTCCTTTGCTGCCTGATAGTCTAACTTAAGCCACCTAGGCAGGATTGCTCTTCCCCAGTTCCTATGGAAACAGTGTCTGGTGAGACCAGAGACACAAATCTCAATAATACAGTGGAATCTGCTGGGACCAAACAACTACTCTCTGCCTAAGAGAAAACTCATGAAGCTCAGCTAGAACCAACCCACTTTCCATAGAGCCAGAAAGAATTGACAATTAGTAATGTATTCCCCTTTCCAGTACATCTATATTTATGCCAGGGAAAATACCAATCTGCCTGGTTCCCTTGCAAGGGAAAAGTTACCTGTAAGAAAGCCTTTTGTATTAGGAAGTCTCCCTGTACTATCACCCACAACCCTTCAGAAGGGCCAGATCAGACCCTCATCAACACAGCCCAGGATCCACTCATCCACAATGGTCAAGAGGCCTGTCTTTAGGATTTCCTGTCACACACCCTCTCTACCCCCATCATACCTCCAACCAAGCTGTCCTCAAATTAACACCAGTCATGGACAAAATGTGAACTATTACACAAGACACACAGAAGGTCTAAGTGGAAAATGTCAGCTGTTGATACTGACTAATCTGTATGTTCCATGAACTAATGAGCAAGGATTTAAAAGATAGAAGAATCAGCAGCTGAAAGAAGTGCTAACAATGCAGGACTCTGATAGGGCTTTTTGGAAACACAACATTTATTGTGAAATTACACAGACAGGAATGAAAAAAGGTGGTGAGGAGTACTACATCCTATTACTTAGAAGATTAAATAAAGGAAATCTCACCAAATTCTTGGGGGAAAAAGCCAGATATATAATAAAAAATACACATAATGAACTTGACTCAGGAAATAAAATATGAATACAGATGTAGTAGAAAGAACGTGGGGAGGAATGCCTATCAGAATATTGTAGACAAAAACACTCCTTGTGGAAGAACAATCTGAGGAAACAGGCACCACAAATACTGACTAAACCAAGAAATCCAATACAATGCAATTGAGGCTTCGATGGTGGTGTCTGATTATCTTATTTGAGTGTAGAATTGTGGCCACTTAATTATCAGTGGTAGGAATTTGATATAATTCCTAAAAGAAATGAAGCAGTGGGTGAATTTTTTTTTTCACCATCAACTTTTTATTGTCATGTTAAATATTTATTTCACCGTGGTATCATGCTGGTGGATGAGCAGTGATTTGGATAGATATTGTCCCTTCCTTTCAGGGACTTGGGATCCAAGACTGACATATCATTGTGAATAGACACAAAAAGGAAATATATGGCTGCATGCTTTGCACAAGTAAACACAGGGATGTCTTCCCTCCATCACCTAGGGATGTTATATACTTTGTAGGTGAACAGTAGCAATATCCTAGTTCCAGGCTCCCTGTTGTTACTTCACTCATAGTACACAGCATCCCATGGTCATTAATTGTGTTGTGAGGCCAAACCTTTTCTTCCTGTTAGTCCAAATAAAATTAGTAGGCATATCTATTGCAAAAGAAATGATGACATACCTGCCAAAACTAAGAAGACCTAAAAAGTCCTCTTCTGTGTGCCTTCTCTGGGCTGTAACAATGTATAAAACCCTCTAGCACAGTGAGGGATATGGCAGGCACTTGAAGAATTTATTTTTGCCTCAGTTTTTTATTGTGAAAAATTTTGCACACACAGAAATGTTGAAAAAATTGTATCATACCCCATAAACTCTTCACCTAGATTTAATGATTTTTCATCATTTACCTTAGTTGCTTGTTTCTTTCTAGGGGTGTGTGTGTGTGTGTGTATACATTTCACTATGGTGTTATATATAGATATATAATATATATATATTTTATTGTTAAACTATTTGAAAGTAAGTTGCAGATATCTTGACACTCTGTCACTAAATGCTTCAGCCTGCAGCTCTGAAGAACAAGGACACTCTCTTATATGTCAACAATACCATTATCACCTCCTGCATCAGAAACTCGAATTCAGTGATTCCACAATATCATCTAATAGTTAATCCACATTCACATTCCCCAATCTTCCAAATACTTCTTTCTGTCTTTCTTGTTTCCAAACTAGATGTTAATCAAGTGTTGCACATTGCATTCCGTTGAGTCTCTTTAGTTTGTTTTGATCTAGAAGAGTTCCCTCATTCACGCATTCATTCTTTCATTCATTTATTCATACATTTTTATAACACTGATATGTTTTTTTAAAATTTGTTTTTTTTTGTTATACTTTAAGTTCTACGGTACATGTGCACAACGTGCAGGTTGTTACATATGTATACATGTGCCGTGTTGGTGTGCTGCACCCATTAACTCGTCATTTACATTGGGTATATCTCCTAATGCTATCCGTCGCCCCTCCCCCATCCCACGACAGGCCCCAGTGTGTGATATTCCCCTCCCTGTGTCCAAGTGTTCTCATTGTCCAATTCCCATCTATGGTGAGAACATGCAGTGTTTGTTTTTTTTGTCCTTGCAATAGTTTGCTGAGAATGATGCTTTCCAGCTTCATCCATGTCCCTACAGAGGACATGAACTCATCCTTTTTTATGGCTGCATAGTATTCCATGGTGTATATGTGCCACATTTTCTTAATCCCGTCTATCATTGATGGGCATTTGGGTTGGTTCCAAGTCTTTGCTATTGTAAATAGAATTCCCTTTCCCAGCCAACAGAAGCTGTGACAGACGGCACCGGGAAAATCAGGTCACTCCCACCCTAATACTGCGCTTTTCTAATGATCTTGGCAAACGGCACAGGAGTGGGTGAATTTTATAGAATATTCTAGAGAAAGGGAAGAGCATGAAGGAAGCTTTAGCGACATAACATCGCCTGGCTCCCTCACAGAACTCTGTATTCAGTTTTATCAGGTCTAGAAATCTCCAAGTGGTTTCTGTGTTCATTTTGCATTAATAATCCCTAAAAATACTTTAAAATACACAATTTCAGCCTTCCTGTGTTGTACAGCACCAAGCTTTGCCTGAGCTGAGTGAGATCCACAGAAGCTTGAACAATAGCTGTAGCCTGAGCAGGCTGCGGGGCAGCATTCTGTCATCTTTGTGTGCCCAGGAGTGTGCCGTCTTCACACAACTCACAGATAGCAGAAACCATCTCTATCGCATCAAAAATTTAGCTAAATATGAAAATATCTGTACATACACATCACAAGAAATGGAAATAGGGCATAAAAAGATCCAGAGATATTGACCATCTTCACTGCTGGCTGTAGCATCACTGCTCACACACACATAAACAGAAATAAGTAGCCCAGTGAAAAGTGGATAATAGTCTTACCTAAAAGACTGAAACTCTAATGATATCTAAAGTTCAGTTATGACAGAGTGCTGATGGCTTGGACACAGTTCCTTTAAAACCATTGTTCATGTCACAGTTGTACCTTTTAGAAATAAGACACTAACAACATATCCGACCCAACTCATCCCTCTGGGCTAGAGTATCAAAGAGAGATAAGGGATACACCTGACCTGCAGGGAGCAAAGCACAGCCCAGTCTCTGAGGTGGTGAGGTCCCCCAGTGTGGAGCTGAAAGCTGCCATTGTTTTGCTTCTCTTTATAAAGGGAGCTGCCCCATTCGTCCCAGCACAGTGTTGGGAGCAACTCTAGAGCCTCCTGCAAGATGCTGTTGATTCTGCTGTCAGTGGCCCTGCTGGCCCTGAGCTCAGCTCAGAACTTACATGAAGGTAAAACAGAAGGGGAAGAGGAAACAATGACTCTGCGTGGGGCTTAGGAGGTGATAAGGGTAATTAGGGGGAAGAGAAGAGAATGAAAACCCAGATGGGGCTGCAGAGTTTTCAGGCCTGGGATCAGGAGACCGATTGCACCCTCATTCCACACTAAGGGTTTCTAATTTATTTAACATACAATGAAATCCAATAAACAGTTTGTTCCAGGGGAATGAGAAGGTAAGATTTGCATTTATAGAGAGATATGATTGTGCTGTGAAGGATGCAGTGGAAAATGCAAGGCAGATTCAGGGAAGTCCAGCTGTGAACAACCTATACTGATCTCAGGAAGTATAGAGGGATGATGGTGGCCTTGCTGTGCAGTGAATCAGCATCGATGATGGAGATAAATACACATCTGAGATAGTGCAGAGAGAGAGAATTGGATGGAACACTTGTCTCTGTCTAACTAGAGATACAGAAATATCAGAGCCAATCATTGTCATTTTTCTCTCCCCTATATGAGGTATTTCAATGTGCTGGGAGTGGGATGGGTAAGATTGTATTGCAATGATTACTTCTGGTTATGCCAATTGAGAAAGCATGCATACAGAAGCAATGTATTTCTAGGAGGTGGAGGGCATAAGAATACCAAAGTATCACATTGAAGTCCCTGGCATGTGTAAACTAAATCAGCATTAAGTCTTGAGGATGCCAGGGAGGGAAAAAAGGGGCTCCTCTATGTTGTGTTCATGGCTGCTGCTCTGTCGTAAGAACCCTGCCTCCTCTTACACCTTCCTCCCTTTCAGCAGCTTCACAGACAGTGGCTGACGAGTTAACTTAGGAGATGCATGGTGTGTGGTGAGAAGACCCTTTTCCCTGTAGAACACTTGTGAGTCTTGAAAGATTCGAGATGTAACTTTTCCCATCGTCCTGTGCTTCTCTTCTAGATGTCGGCCAGGAAGAATCTCCCTCCCTAATATCAGGTAAATCCCAGTTTATTATCAATCTGTTTTGACTGTCTTTTTCTGCTGATGAATGGATCAGTTCTCCAGTGTCTTCTTATCAACATTAACCTTTCAGGAATTGATGAATATTAGTGCCCCTAATAATACAGGCAATCTTCCTGCAACCCTGATTCTGGGGACCGTTAGCAGCCCACAAAATTGAATGGCAGAGATGCTTGGCTTAGATGTCAGCAGGAGTGGGTTGTCTCATTCCCCGACCTGGAGTGGCTGCTGGGAGATGACAGACAAATGGGCAGCATCGTCATTCTGACTCCTCTTTATACTGAGAGTCCCCCAACTGCTTTGTTCTTCCCCAGCGTTCTATTCCAGTGTTCTATGTCTTCACCAAAAATGCAAAGAAATTAGTGTCTTGGTCCCATTGTTGTGCGGTTCCCCCCTCAGCTTGTTACCCTAGCTGATCAAAATTTACTGCAACTATTCAGTGAATCTTGTGTGGGCTTTTACTCGGTCTTTCTCCTCTCTCTTTCTCCTCCAGAACATCAACAAGGACAACCCCAACAAGGAGGGAAGAAGCCCCAAGGTCCCCAGTCTCCTCCAGGGAATGCACAAGGACCACCCCAACAAGGAGGCAAGAACCCTCAAGGTCCCCCACCTCCAGGAAAGCCACAAGGACCACCCCAAGAAGGAGACAAGAAACCTCAAGGTCCCCCACCTCCAGGAAAGCCACAAGGACCACCCAAACAAGGAGGCAACAAACCTCAAGGTCCCCCACCTCCAGGAAAGCCACAAGGACCACCCCAACAAGGAGGCAATCCCCAGCAGGCTCGGCCACCTCCTGGTGGAAGGCCCCAGGGAGCACCATCCCCTCCTCAAGGGGGCAGACCCGCCGGACCTCCCCAGGGACAGTCTCCCCAGTAATCTAGGATTCAATGACAGGTATGATTCCAGTTGATTCTTCACCAAGTGCTCTAATTGCTACAGGTCTCCAGCTTTCCTGTGCCAAAGAATCAACTAAAAACCCATTGACATTGTTTTGTCGTAGAACCCATTTCTAAAGATTTGTGTTCAGATATTCTGGAAATCGGTGACAAGGCCCTGTATTTGTAACAAGCTCTTTAAGGAATTCTGATGTTAAGAAGCAATATTCCTAATAATCTGTCTTAAATTGTACTGGCAACGAGGAAGTAGTACCATGTTCGCTCTGGCAGTCTGTTTTCTGTCCACAAACTCAGAGACCTCCCATTTAAAGTTTTCACCTGAGCACTGTTTGCTCTGTCCTGCCTCACTCCAGCCTCTTTAGTCTAGTATTCGTGCCAATTGGTCCCTGAAGTTTCAGCAGCTAAATGGTGTCTCATATTTTAAATTCTTACTTTTCAATAAGTACGTGATTAAGCTTGCAACAAATATCTAGTGGAACGGAAAAATATGAAGCTAAATTTAAAGGCATAACTCATCCTACCTGCCTTCCCGCCTTGAGAAAACTACCACCGTTAACTGTATGGCATCTTCTTTTTGAAATATTTATGTGTACATTGACAATTAGAATAGTTTTCCCTCAGAACTAATAGCATAATTTATATGCAGGTATATATGTTAGTCATTTAAAGAATACATTTCTTTGAACATTTCCACATGAGTTTAGGAGGCTAAGTAGATCTCTTCAGTGGTTATCTGTTTATTTTTACAATTTTATACTATTCCATTATGTGGCTACACTGTGATTTCTTTAACCAATCCTTGTCACTGGACACTGAGGGTAGTTTCAACTTCTCACTATTATAGAATATGTTCCAGTTACCATCTGTGTAAATATATCCCTGAACAAACTCAACAGTAAGTAATAACAAGCTAGGAATGATCTTATCTCTTCATCACGTAAGGAATGATTTGGAGCACATTTTGTGCAACGGAAGGGCATCAAAAGAGGGAGCACACAAAAACTTAGGAAGGAAACACAGGAGGTAGAAGGGATGGGGAGAGAGGGGATGGGCTCTCATGTACTCTACTGCAGTAACACCAGGGAGGAATTAGACATTTCCTGCCATGTCAAGTCTGGTCTATGAACTTCCTTGTCTGTTTGTTTCAGGAAGTGAAAAAGAAGATGACGGTGATTCAAATGATTCAAATGCCATGACATTGGAAGAAGGTGGTCATAGCTCTAACTTCAATATACCAATAAAATAATCAGCTTGCAATTTCTGATTGTGGTGTCTGTTTCTCAATGTTTGTGAATGTGGGATCTGAGGACCAAGATGACATTATAAGAACATCCAGGAACCCTTCTCCTTGATGCTCCAGGAAGCTTCCCTCCTGCTTAATCCTAATTTAGCCAGCTGCCGTGAAAAAAGGTTTTACTGTTTCTCTACTTTCCTGTTTTCTATTAATTTCCCCCCGCCATCGATACGGAGTTTTTTTCTCCCAAGCTGGAGTGCAGTGGCACAATCTTGGCCCACTGCCCCTTGCATCTCCTGGCTTCAAGCTATTCTCCTGCCTCAGCCTTCCAAGTATCTGAGGTTATAGGTGCCCAGCATCATGCATGGCTATTTTTTGTATTTTTATTAGAAATGAGATTTCACCATGTTAGCCAGGCTGGTCTCCATCTCCTGACCTTAGGTGATCCACTTCCTTTGGCCTCTGAAACTGCTGGGATTATAGGTGTGAGCCACCTTGCCTGTCCTTTCTCTGACTTCTATAGCACAAATAGAAATTTTAAAATTATTTTCAGATTGTTTACTGATATTCCAGAAATCTTAAGGACAAAGAAACACAACAAATGCAAACAAGTCACAGAAGCTGAAAGAAATCCTTATAATTTCTAAGAAACTGAGTTCAGTTTCAAGGGAATGAATATGGTTCTGTGTTTCTTAACCCCACAACCTTCTCTCCCATTTACCCTATTTTAACAGTGATCACTTCTCTCCCTTCCTATGTTTCTCACCATTCCTTATTGAAACCTGAATGGATTTCATTAAAGAGGCAGCATGATTTAAAGGAGCAAAGAATTTGGACACTCTCATATTTTAATGAAGACCTAACTCTTTTTCTTACTATCTCTTGACTCTTAAAAGGACACTTAGACTCTCTGGGCTTCAATATACTCATCTAAAATGAGAATAATCATAACAACCACCTTAGAGTATGGAGGCTAATGAGATAACATACATACCAAAAACTTTGCAGATACTGGCATGTCTGCTTCTCAACAAGGAAGGTTGAATATTAGAAACTGCCTCTGTGCCCACTGATAACCTCAGCTAATTCACTAAAAAGTCAGAAAAATCAGAACAGAATGATCTCACCATAACCACCAGTAAGTTGAGCAACCCACATTCAGTTGAAGCCCACATCTCTGGTTTCTCTCATATTATCACAGGTGAAGCCTTCTAACTCCTATCTCTTAACTTCCCATCTGATTCTGAACCACATTGCCCAGTCAAGGATTTTGCTTCTGCATGTGACCCTTTTGTCTCCTGATTCTTACATCTATGCTCTATGGGATTATTTCAATCAGCCAAAGCCTGCCGAAACATCACCCATTCCCACAGAAGTCTTCCTAAGACTTAGTGCTTCTTTCCTACCATATTATTTCTCTGCCATTTTTATTGCAAAAGTTCTTGAAACTTATGTATGTGATTACTTCCTCACCCCCCCACTTCCAATTTGTTCTTATGCACACATTATAGATGCTTTTGTTCTTTCCCCTTCCAGTCTGTGAAGGTCATGTATTGCCTCCATTCCACTCATTTAGGAGTCAATCCTCAGTCCTGCATCTCCTTGACCCCTTGGCAGTTTAACACCATTGATCCTACCCTTCTTTTGGGAACACTCTGTCAATCTTTCCAGGAACCTCCCCCTGTCTCCAGGGTTTCTCCTACCTCTGCCCCTTCCCTCCTACAGCTACAAAGTTCTTCCTCTTCCAAGTCTTTTTTGTCTTGATAAAGAATTCATCTAATTAATTAAGCAAACTAGGATTTTTTCTTGACTCTTCTCTTTTCCTCTTTCATCACATTACATCTAGTCAAATAAGCTATGTTATGATTGTGAAGTTCAAGCTTCAAAATAACGTCCTAATGAAGCCTGTTGCATTACTTTCATCTTTATCAGCCCATCTAAGCAAGCCTCATCTGCAGTTTACACCAAATAGTTCTATTTATTTCCCAACAGTTAATTACCCACCGTGGCCGTTTAAAAATTATATTAGTTTTCTATGTTTTCCAGTTGATTGCTACCACTTTTACTCTGTAAGAACCAGATGCTTTTTTCTTTTTTGAGACAGAGTCTTGCTCTGTTTCCCAGGCTGGAGTGCAGTGGCAAGTTCTCAGCTCGCTGCAACCTCCGCCTCCTATGTTCAAGGTATTCTACTGCCTCAGCCTCGCATGTAGCTGGGATACAGGTGCGTGCCACCACACTCAGCTAATTTTCTGAATTTTAATAGAGTCGGAGTTTCACGAAGTTGGCCAGGTTTGTCTTAAACTCCTGACCTTGTGAACCGCCTGCCTCATACTCCCAAAGTGCTGGGATTATAGATGTAAGTCACTGTGCCCAGCTGCTAATTTTTACCTATGCTGAAGTGCTATGTATTGCCCCCTAACTCTCTGTGGAATTGGGGGATGCTCTACACCTAATTCATTCTGCTATGGCCACACTGGTCATTGTCTTCTTTTTATGGCAGGGTACAGAAGCATTATGCTTAGATTTTCTATTTATTAAAATAAGCATTTTTGCAGAAATACAAGTTTGATTTTGTTACTCAGATTACGTAGTGCTTAGGTCCCGGCATTACGGTACTCATCCGTCCAATAACAAACACTGCATTTATTAATACCTCACTATACAATCCCTCTGCCTCCCATACTCCCAAATATTCATTGTCTGTCATTTCACTCTCCACATCCGGGCAAACACATTCTTTAGCAACCACTTACCAGTGAGAACATGTTATATTTGATTTTCAATATCGAGCCTGTTTTGCTTAAGAAAATGACTCCCATTTCCATGCATATTGGCACAATACGTGTGATTTCATTCTGTCTTTCTGACTGAGTAGTGTGGTATTGTATACGTATAGTTGCAGTTTTAATCCAATCCTTCATTGATGGATACATTGTTGATTCAATATCTTTTTTACTGTGAATGTTGCTACAGTAAACATACAGATAAAGGTATATATTTGATACATTGACTACTTTTCCTTTGAGGAGATACCCAGTAGTAGGATTGTTCAATGGAAATATAGTTCTAGCTTTAGTTCTTTGAGAAATCATACTGTTTTCCATAGAAGGTGTATTGATTTACATTCCCACCAAGGATGTATAAGAGTTCTCCTTTCTCCACATCCTTGCCAACAGCTGTTATTTTTCACCCTTTTATTCACAGTCATTCTGACTGAGGTAAGATGACATCTCATTGTGGTTTTCATTCACATTACTCTGACGATTAGTGATGTTGAACACGTTTTCATTTACTGTTGGCCATTTGTAGGTCTTCTTTTGAAACACATCTATTCATGTCCTCTGTCTATTTTTAATTGATTTTTGTTGTTGTTGAGTAGTTTGAGTTCCTTGTATACTCTGCATATTAGTTCCCTGTAGGATGCATAGTTTACAAATATTTTCCCTCTGCAGGTTGTCTGTTGACACTGTTGATTTATTTTGTTTGTAGAATATTTTAGCTAAATTAAGTGCCATTTGTCCAATTTGGTAGTTGTTGCCTGTGGTTTTCACGTCTTAGCCATAAGTTCTTTTCTCAGCCAATGTCCAGCAGTTTTCTTCTTGCATTAATATATGCCCAGGTTCTACATTTAAGTCTTTAATCCATCTCCCAGTTTTCTATATGAGAGATAGGGGTCCAGGTTCATTCTTCTGCATATGGCAATCCAATTTTCTCAGCATCATTTACTGAAATGTGTGGTGTTTCCCAAGTGTGAGTTCTTGTCTGCATTGTTAAAGATCAGTTGCCTGCAAATATGTCGCTTCGTTTCTGGATCTTTTATTCTGTTCCACTGATCCATATGCCTATTTTTAGACCAGTCATATCCTGTTTTCATTACTTTAGTCTTGTTACATAATTTGAATTCAGGCAATGCAACACTTCCAAATTTGTTTATTTTCCCTAGGATTGCTTTGGGTCTGTTGGTTCTTTTATTTTTTTGCTTCCATGAGTAATTTTGGATTTTTTTTAACCAATTCTTTGGAAAATGACATTGATATTTTGATAAAGATTGAATCTGTTGATTTATTTGGACACTACAGTTGGCCTTCTTAACATTCTTTCAACATGCCAAGTTTATTCCTAACTTTATTAGGCATGTGTTTGCGTTTTATTCAAGTATGCTCACATCTTATCACATTAAAACCTTCTTCGAATAGACAGAACCCCTTATTCTCCTAAACCTGCTTTAATTATTTATCAAATCGTTGTCACTCTGAGATAGTCTTGTGCAATATCTCTACTATCTAATATGAGCACTCTTAAGTAGTCCCCACCACATTATATCAAGATTAGTTTGTGTGGTTTCTGTGACCAACAAAATATGGCAGAAATGGTGGTATGTTACCACTGAGATTACGTTATAATTGAAACTGTAGCTTCTTCTTTTATTTTTCAGTTCACCCCTTCTCTCCGTCTCTCTCCCTTCCTCTGTCTCTTTCTTTCAGACATCACTGGCACTGGGAACACCCAGCTGCCGTGTGAAACAGCTCTATGGAGGGAGTCTCTAAACATCTCTCTTCTTGGGGGCAACAGAGGAGTACATACCTACCGAGAAGGAGGAAAAGTCTCCCATCTCTGATTCTTCAGTCCTCACCTGACCTCTATAAGAAGCCACTGTTCTAGAGCTGATTTCAATATGGATACCAGAGTGGGGAGTGATAGGCATGGTTCTGCTGCCTCCTAGTTAGCCCTGCTAGAAAGTCAGATGACAGCTGCAACTACTGAGGTCCATTCAGTAGTGAGTATCTTTTCCTTTTTTTAGAATGAGGAGGTTTTCTTTGTGTTATGTTCATGATTGTACCCTACAGTCACCAATGGCAACACTACTCTGTGCCTGGATTTACATGTTAATTACACTTACCTTTCCGTCCTTGCAAAACTCCCATGCCCAATCACAAAGTTAGTAAATTATCTGTTTCCTCAGTCATTTTCTTTGTCTTAAAAACATATATGTCTTCCTTCAACTTCCAACAGACCTGCAAAATCCCTCCTAGTACAACTTTCCTCACTCCCAAATGTCAGATAATTGACTTTTGTCCTGGAAATTCCCATTAAATCAATAAATTCACTGTTTCTACTCTTTGGTACCAGAGGAAAAGTGGGATGTTTCTCTGTAAAGAGAACCAACTGAATTAGAGTAAGTGG